>NC_068910.1:140300669-140925669 GCF_023091745.1 Budorcas taxicolor
ATGTGATCCAGCAATTCCACTTCTGGATATATATCCAAAGGAAATTAAGACATATCAAAAGATATCTCTATTCACATGCTTAGTGCAACGATATTTGCAATATAGCCAAGACATGGAAGCAACTTAAGGGTCTGTCAACAGATGAGAGGATAAAGATGTAAATATATATATGAAATACATATACATATTTAATATAAAATACATAGATTTTATATATACATAAGGGAATATTATTTAGCCACCAAAAAGAAGGAAATATTGCCATTCAAGACAATATGGATGGGCCCTGAAGGCATTATGTTAAATGAAATAAGCCAAACAGAAAAAGACAAATACTCCATTGTGTCACTGATATGTGGAATCTAAAAAAAAAAAAGGCAAACTCAGAAACAGAGAATCAAAAAGTAGGCTCCCGTGGACTGGGTAGCAGCAGAAATAGGAAGAGGCTAGTAAAAAGTACACACTTTCCCTGTTGATTCAGATAGTGAAGAATATGCTTGCAATGCAGGAGATCCGGGTTCAATCCCTGGGTAGGGAAGATCCCCTGGAGAAGGGAATGGCTACCCCTCCAATATTCTTACCTGGAGAATGCCATGGACAGAGAGCCTGGTGGGCTACAGTCCACAGGGTCACAAAGAGTCGGACAACACTGAGCAGCTAACACTTTCACTTTCACTTTCAGTTATAAGATGAACAAAGTCTGAGAATCTAAGGTATAACATGGTGACTATAATTGATAACACTGTATTGTATAATTGATACAGTTGCTAAAGAACAGAATTTAAAAGTTCTCACCAGAAATAAAAAACAATAAATGTGTGAAAATATGTGATGGATGTATTAACTGAATAGAAGAGGGGAATCCTTAAACAATTTTTTTTAAGTGTATGTATACACACACAAACACATACACAGAAACACAACATATAGAGTACTAGGCCAAGGTCTGCGAAGTTTAGGGTGAGAGTGATGGTTAAAATGCAAAGAAACAAAGAGGGAAAAATAATTTTTCTGTCTACTCAAAAAACAGAGTCTAGTAACTAAAAACAGTACACAATACTACAAATTAGAAAAGAGAAATAAATTGCTATTGGGTCAAAAGAATGGAGGTTTTGGTTCAAGAGCAGTTAGGACAAATGACATTATGAAGAAAAGATAATATTTGAACTGGATCTAGAAGAATGTTCAGAATTTCATTGAGTAGAGATGGGATGTGTGTGTTGGGAGTTATGACAAAGGGGAGAAAAATAATTATGCATGGAAGAAAAACTTCTCATGAGCATGAATATAGACTAGGATATTGACTATGACATAGCCTTGACTGTGTGGATTACAACAAACTGTGAAAAATTCTTCAAGAGATGGGAATACCGAACCACCTTACCTGCCCCCTGAGAAATCTGTATGCAGGTCGAGAAACAACAGTTAGAACTGAACATGGAACAAAAGACTGCTTCCAAACTGGGAAAGGAGTACATCAAGATTGTGTATTGTCACCCTGTTTATTTATTTAACTTATACACAGGGTACATCATGAGAAATGCTGGACTAGACGAAGCACAAGCTGGAATCAAGATTGCAGGGAGAAATACCAATAACCTCAGATATGCAGATGATACCATCCTTATGGCAGAAAGTGAAGAGGAACTAGAGTCTCTTGATGAAGGTGTCAGAGCAGAGTGAAAAAGCTGGCTTAAAACTCAACATTCAGAAAACAAAGATCATGGCATCTGGTCCCACCACCTCATGGCAAATAGATGGGGAAACAATGGAAACAGTGACAGACTTTCTTTTCTTGAGCTCCAAAATCACTGCAGATGGTGACTGCAGCCATGAAATTAAAAGACACTTGCTCCTTGGAAGAAAAGCTATGACAAACCTAGACAGCGTATTAAAAAACAGACATATTACCTTGCCAACAAAGGTCCATCTAGTCATAGCTATGGTTTTTCCAATAGTCATGTATGGATGTGGGAGCTGGACCATAGAGAAAGCTGAGTGCCAAAGAATCGATGCTTTGAAGTGTGGTGTTGGAGAAGACTCCGAGAGTCTCTTGGACTGCAAGGAGATCAAACCAGTCAATCCTAAAGGAAACCAGTCCTGAATACTCATTGGAAGGACTGATGCTGAACCTAAAGTTCCAATATTTTGGCCAGCTGATGTGAAGAACTGACTCATTGGAAAAGACCTTGAAGCAGGGAAAGATTGAATGCAGGAGGAGAAGGGGACAACAGAGGATGAAATGGTTGGATGGCACCGTTGACTTGATGTACAAGCTCTGGGAGTTGGTGATGGACAGGGAAGCCTGGTGTGCTGCAGTCCATGGGGTCACAAAGAATTGGATGTGACTGAGCGATTGAACTGAACTAACCTAAGCACCTGGTTTATGTATGTTGCAGATAGTGGAGGACTGCAAATGCCCACCTACTCAGCTAGAACTCTCCAATAAGCAAAAGTGAGTCATGTGAACAGGGCTAGTGATACAATCAGAGTAGTGCTTAGAGGCTTGCACTGTTAGCCATGCGGTGAGAAACCAAAGTATGGGGAAATACTTGGCTTGTAATAGCGCCTGTATAGGGGGAGAGGTTCACTGAGGGTGAAGATCATGCTCCAAAAAAAGGAATAGTTGTGAGATGCAGGAAACCAAGAATAAAATTTAAAACATTGTGGTGCTTCAGATCTCTGTCGTTTTAAAATCATTACATGCTCCTGTCTGAAATGAGATATATTTCCTTGGGGGGAAAAGTAAGATGTTATAATTATGCAGTGAAGCAGCATCTTTTTGAAATATTACTGCTGAAAAAATATTTAAAGCAGCCATGTAAGACTGCTGCTGCTGCTGCTAAGTCACGTCAGTCGTGTCCAACTCTGTGTAACCCCGTAGATGGCAACCCACCAGGGTCCCCCGTCCCTGGGATTCTCCAGGCAAGAACACTGGAGTGGGTTGCCATTTCGTTCTCCAGTGCATGAAAGTGGAAAGTGGAAGTGGAGTCGCTCAGTCGTGTCCGACTCTTAGCAATACCATGGACTGCAGCCTACCATGCTCCTGCATCCACAGGATTTTTCCAGGCAAGAGTACTGGAGTGGGGTGCCATCGCCTTCTCCGTCATGTAAGACTAGGATTCTGTAAATCCCCACTGTCTTGTCTGCATCGTTTTCGTTCTGAAGAACCTGCATTTGGAGGATCACTTCACGATACAGAGGTAATAAGAGGATGCACCTCTGCTCTGAGAATGGCTTCAGGTTATCCACGGGTGATTGAGACCAACAGCACACCTCTCGGCTAAGAATAAACATTATGGCATATTTAAAAGTTGAAAGATCCACAATATCTTCTCCCCAAAACACAATAAGCCACCATCCAAAAATGTGTTCACTGTCATGCACCATCACCTATGTTTTCCTGTCTGATATCCACCTTGTATTGCACAAGAACTGGCCAGAGGCCAGCCTCCCAGCTTACCATCATCACTTGTTCTCCCATTTCATCTTTACCCTTGTAATTTCCCAAATGTCTCATGCTGATTTAATTATGCATGCTTCCATAATTTTGCACATGCCACACACTTTTCTCTTTGCCTAGAGTCCTGAAACCCCCAACTCGGTCTGTCTGAACAATTATTACTCTTCCTCAGGAACTTAGGGTAAATACCATTTATTCTAGGACACCTTCTCTGACTCAATCAAGATCTCCAAAGAAATATTTAACATGTTATCCGCTACCTTAACTGTTAAAACTGTGCTATGTGCATACTTCCAGTGTTATCTTTAGCGAACATTGAATTGTCCTCATGAATTCATAGATGCTCCTCATAAATATATACTGTTCCATAGTCTGCATTTTATGCAATAACCTATCTCTGGCCAAATTTCACTGCCCTATCCTTGTTTCTCCTTATCTTTTTTACCGACTTATAACTCAGAATGCTTTATAGTGTATAAAATTTTGTAGTTTACATTAAATCATTTTTGGTGCAAGATATATATATATAGATAGATAGATAGATATATATGAATAAATGTGTGAGTAAACAAAGAAATCATCTTTTCTACTGTTCTGTGCAATCCTTTCAGCAACCACTGTCTTTTGGTGACCTTAGATGTCCCAGAGATAGCAGAATAGATGGCATATAGCAAGTGTTCGATCAATTAGATTCAAAAATCAAACTGTAACTTTTGTTTCAGAGCTACTTTTGAACAATATGAAATAAATAAATTAGCATTTACATCTTACTCTGTGTGTTGCAAAAGCAAGCACAGCTTTTACATCTTAAATGATCCAATTGGTGAAAGAAAATGTACATGCTTTTAAATGCAAATAAAATATTCTGATTCTGTAGATAATAAAATTTTTCAAGTGTTCTCAGTGTCATCAAATATACCAACTTTAGATATTCTATATAAGAATTACAGATCCTCATGTAGAATAAAGGGTAAAAGTATAAGCGGGATTTTATGCTAATGTAAACTGATCACCTTCTGCTTTAAAATCACTTACTTGTGTTCTGTTGATCTCATGCCTCCATTTCTTTGCCATGAAAAGGAGAATAAAAACCTTTAATTTTTAAAAAAGATACATATGTATTTGAAATAAACAAAACACTGAGGTCAGATAAATGGTGCTGTTTGGATTTTTATTTCGTTTTTAATTGCTTGGCTTAACTAGGTTATATTGATTTTTTAAAATAACTAAATACTTGTGCAAATGTATCTGATGAACTGAAGTGTGTATACCGATACAAATCTGTATTGGAATTTAAGATAGATGGTAGATTGGATATTCATTATGATGTTACAATTACATCATGCATAGTTTTAAATAAAATAATTATTTTTCAAGGATCCATATTTTGTTAATTAACTCAACAAATAGTTATTGAGAACCTGCTTTGTGTCAGGCCCCTGTCTTAGGCTATGAGGATAGAGCAGTGAACAAAAGAAATCCCTACCATCATTAAACTCATATTCTGCTGCTGCTGCTACGTCACTTCAGTCGTGTCCGACTCTGTGCGACCCCGTAGACAGCAGCCCACCAGGCTCTCCCGTCCCTGGGATTCTCCAGGCAAGAACACTGGAGTGGGTTGCCATTTCCTTCTCCAATGCATGAAAATGAAAAGTAAAAGTGAAGTCACTCAGTAGTGTCCGACCCTCAGCGACCCCATGGACTGAGGCCTTTCAGGCTCCTCCATCCATGGGATTTTCCAGGCAAGAGTATTCTAGTGAAGTAGATAATCTGTAAATAAAGGTATAGTGCGTTATCAGTAACAAAGATATGATGAAAAACAAAGCACTGTAAGGAAACTGTTGTGCTGCTTTAAGACAATTGGCACAAATGTTTTAAAAAATTCTCTGAAGACTTAACAAGAAAGCAGAGCAGAGGAACATCTAGGGAAGAGCTTTCCTGACAAAGGCAACAGCACATTCAAGGGTTTTTATGCTATTTTACTATAGGACCTTTACATACTATATCAATTCACTTAAATGATGAAAATCGTCAAAACAGCTGGGGCCCAGAGCATCTTTAATTCTAGTCAGAATCTTAATGTTTTGGTTATGGAAGAAACCATTGCGTTTTTACTAGTTGTTTGTTTTATCTCTTCTTTTGCTGTGTTTTTGTTTTATTGTTGTTATGAAAGTGAGATAACTATTAAGACCAATAGTATTGTATTAGTAACAAGAGCTTTGAAAATAACAGATGCTTCCTTTTTGGCATCTTGCTCACTTACGGTTTGTTGCCATCATCTTGAACAGTATAATGACCTGAAGTAAAAGTGAAGGTAGAATGAAATGGTAGAGTATAAAAGTATTGAATTTAATATGAAGAGAGAATTGGTATTGGCTCAGAATGCTGACTATTTGAAAGCCCTAAATGAGCAAATGTTTTCTTAAAGGAGAGGTGAAACCAGTTAACAGAAGTCAAGCCTTTAGCTGCATATCAGGATAAGCCTCCTGCCTGCCTCCAGACTCCAGTAAGCCTCATCTTTTGTACTGATTTTAAAGGAGTCAATAGTGAATAGGGTTTCATTAATTATGATGATGATTATTGCACAGTTAAAGTAATAGAGAAACTGAATGTTGGTTCTTTGGTGGAAAAATATGCAGGGTTGAAACAAAAAAAAATCATCATGGCATTAGGATAAGGATACAAAATCATTTCAGAGATTGATGACATGTCATGGTAGCCTTGAAATATATGCCTTATTCCTTTAAATTTGTGTTTTGATCATCCACATAAGCAAGTGACATATTAAGGTCTACTAGCCCCAGTTATTTTGTCCTCCAAGTAACTTTGGATAGTGCAGAAACAACTTTAAAATTGAATGGATTTCTTTCTGCATTATGAGATATGATATTTGACCTTTTGTGTTTTTTTATAAGAAATGTTTAGTTATTCTAAAAGTGGCTTGATATGCTATTATATTGGCCATAAAATATTTATTTGTGTAATGTCCCTTTTGCCCTTTCTTTCACCATTAGCATATATTTTATACTTTCAGTTCAACGTCTAAGATCATTTCCATGGAAAGACACTCCTAGATCATTTGTAAAATTGAAATACTATACAAACTCATTGATAAGAAAAACATTTAAAAGCTTGAAACATCTTTTTGCTGATCTTACCTAGGTTTGAGATATAGACATAAATGACAGAGGAGATAGAGAGGGAAAGGTATTAGAAGCAGAGAGAAAACCTTGCTGAAGACTTATTGATTCCAGATGAGAGTGAGAAGAGAGGCATGGTTCTGGCTGGCACAGTTCAGGTGCAGGGCAGTAAAAAAGCCAGGGGCCCAAATGGGCAAGGAACAGCACAGGCAGTTGTGGACCTTCTTTCTCTGTCTCACCAACTCAATAATAGCCATGGTGCCACCTCTCCTTGAAAAGCAATTTTAAATGTTTATAAGAAAATGAGCAACTATTCCTACCTCCACTGTAGTTACACAGACAGCTATTTCTGGAAGCAGGAGTAGACCTTGAAAGCTATGGAACTTGAAAGCTAGCTACCATACGCTATAAGAGGCAAGAAAATCATTTTCCTGACTAGAACAAGGAACACATGTTGACGTCTTAAATTAAGGCAAATGGGAAGATAAAATAAGACTGAAAAATCCTGTGTATATACAGAAAAAAGCTTTGGAAAAAGGATTGGAAACTCAAGGTTCACCTGGGAACAGTAACGTCACATTATCATGAGATTCATTGGCCAGGTAAACTGAAGAGCACATACTTCACTGAAAGCTTCACATAATGGTTCAGTTCAGAGACAGAGAAGAAGTAAAATAGTCACTGTCTGCAGATGACATGATACTATATATAGGGAACCATAAATTCTATGCCAAAATATTTTTAGAATAAATGAATTTAGTAAAGTTGCAGGATACAAGACTAATATACAGAAATATTTTGCTTTTCTGTGTATTAATAATGAACTACCAGAAAGAGAAATTAAGAAAACATGTCTTTTATAATCACATCAAAAAGTAAAGTACCTGGGAAAAAACTTAATTAAGGAGGTGAAAGCCCAATACTTGGAAAACTATAAAACATTAATGAAGGAATTTGAAAATCATACAAAGATATGGAAAGATATCTTGTGTTCTTGGATTGGGAGAATCAGCATTGCTAAAATGCCCATACTATACAAAGCAATCTACAGATATAATGCAATCCCTAAGAAATTTTTCACAGAACTAGAACAAATAATCCTAATATTTGTATGGAACCACAAAGACCCTGAACCACCAAAATTATCCTGAGAAAAAAGAACGAATCAGGAGGTATCATGCTTCTTGATTTCAAACTATACTACAAAACTAAAGTATTCAAAATGGCATGGTATTGCCACAAAGACAGACACATAGATCAGTGGAACAGAATAGGAAGCCCAGAAATAAACCCATGCACTTATGGTCAATTACTCTATGACAAAGGAGGCAAGAATATATAATGGAGAAAAAACAATCTCTTCAATAAATTATCCTAAGATATTGGACAGCCTCGTGCAAAAGAATGAGATAAGAAAATTTCTTCACACCATATACAAAAATAAACTCAAAATAAGTTAAAAACTTAAATTTAAGGCCAGAAATCATAAAACTACTAGAAGATAGCATAACACTTTTTGACATAAATTGTAGCAATATATTTTGGATCTGTCTCCTAAGGCAAAAGAAATAAAAGCAAAAATATACAAATGGGACATAATTACACTTAAAAGCTTTTGCATGGCAAATCATTGGCAAAATGAAAAGACAAACTACTGAATGGGGAAAAAAATTTTGCAATGATGTGTGTGTAAATGGGCTTCTATGGTGGCTTAGCTGGGAAAGAATCCTCCTGGAATCCAGGAGACCTGGGTTTGATCCCTTGGTCAGGAAGATCCCTTGGAGAAAGGAATGGCTAAGAATGGCTACCCACTCCAGTATTCTTGCCTGGAGAATTCCATGGACAGAGGAGCCTGGTGAGTTACAGTCCATGGGGTCGCAAAGAAGAGGGCACTTTCCTGGTGGTTCAGTAGTAAAAACCTGCCTGCCAAGCAGAAGATGTGGGTCCAATCCCTGGATTGGGAAGATTCCCTGGAGAAGGAAATGCCAACCCACTCTAGTATTCTTGCTTTGGAAATCCCAGTGTGCTGGGAGCCACCACGGGAGATCCCACCCATGACAAGGTCATGTGGAAGAGAACTGTTAAGCAAGGCTTCAGAACTCAAGGGGCTCGCTAGGCTTTCTCGAGCATCTACCCCCAAACCAGAATCTGTCTGTTTTACTATTTCGTGACTTTCACCAACTCCTCTGACATTAACAGGGGGCTAACCCTGACCAACTTTCTCTGGAGAAAATCAGCTTCGGGCTATAGCTAATAAGTCTCTTGGACATGAGAGGAATATTTCCAATCAAAACCCCTCTGTTAGCATTATAGCTTGCTTGGCGGGTATATCCAGACTCTTGCAGCTACACATATGATTATTTACAGCCTCCCAACTGTGAGAGGCATGGAAAGCCTAAAACGTAGAGCCTTTTAAAGAGTTAAAAGTTATTAGAGTAGTGCTGGTGTAGGATTTCATTATTGGGCCAACGCTTGTTGCTAAGTTCCCATATCTCTTATCCACTGTTCACCTGGGAGTGCATTAGTTAACATAGTTAGAAAGTAAGAAAAACAAGTGTAGCCTTGAAATTAACCACATCAGACTTTTGAGCTAATTGGTTCTTTCTTGTAACTCACTGCCTCTTTGCTCTGTGAGAAATGTAACTTGTTTAATACTTTCTGAGGCTGACATAGATTAGAAATATAAGAAAAAACATTTCAAGGGAAAATAAGTTTTCTGGTTGAGAAGCCTTTATCAAAAGAGGGTCATAAAATGTCCACAGGTCTCTAAGGCCATAAGATAATGTACACAATATTGTTTATGGGAAAGGTTTGCAGAAAAATCCTGGTTTCGATAAAGACAAAACAGATGTAATGTTTGGGCTGACTCTGTATGACTTTGCATCTTTCATTTCCCTCTATGTATAAGACAAGGTATAAAAGTACCTTTAAAAATACAGCTATTGGGCCTCGCTTGAAGAAGCTTGGTCACCCGGTGTTTTTCTTTTTTTCTCTTACTTTCTTTTTCAGGCTGATCCCTTGGAACACAGAGGCTCTCTGTGTTCACTTTTCTGCCTGGGCTTCTAAGACTTTATTAGCTTTCTATATAAACCAAGGAATATCAGCCTCTTTCTCTCCTCTATTTTCTTATCTACAATATTCTTTCCTTATCTCTCTCTAAATCAATCACCGATGCTGTTCTTCCTTCAGGTTCCCCTGGATCCTGCGGGGGCTGGACCCTGGCACCAGTGGACAGAGGAGCCTGGCAGGCTGCAGTCCATGGGGTAATGAGAGTTGGATATGACATAGTGACAAAATAACAACATATATCGATATAAAATATGCAATGAATATTATTCAGTCATTAAAAATGAAATTCTGCTATTTGCAGCAATGTGGATGGAAGTGTTATGCTTAGTAAAATAAGTCTAACAGATAAAGACAAATATACTATCTTATCACATATACAGAATCTAAAAAAATAAACAAATGTATGTAACAAAACAAAAACAACTCACAGATATAGAGAACAAACCAATTGCTATCTGTGGGGAGAGGGAAGTGGAAAGGATGAGATAAGAGTATGAGATTAAGAGACACAGACTACTATATATAAAATAAATAAGCAACAAGAATATTTTGTACAGCATAGGGAAATATAGCCATTATTTTGTAATACTTTTAAATGCAATATAATCTATAAAAACATTGAATCACTGTGCTATACATTTGACTGTAAATCAACTACACTTCAGTTTTAAAATGTATATTTTTAATGTGTGGTTTTTGCATGTTTTTATTGAAATATAGTTGCTATACAAAACTGTGTAAGTTACAGGTGTATGACATAGTGATTCACAATTGTAAAAGTTATACTCCATTTACAGTTATAAAATATTGACTATATTCCCAATATACAATGTATCCTTGTAGCTTATTTTACTTAATAGATACATTTTTTTATGATTTTGGACATATGGATACATCACCACACCACAATCAGGGTAATAAACATATCTACCATCTCCAAAATATTTATGTCCCCTTCCTGCTGCTGCTACTTCTTTTTTGGTAAGAACACTACATAAGATCTACCTTATTAAGTTTTTAAGTGCATAGCATCATGCAATTAACCACAGGCACAATGTTGTGCAACTGATACCTTGAATTTATTTACTTCATATAACTGTAGCTTTATATTCAATGAACATCTCCCCATTTCTTTCTTCCCCACATCCAATGGTAACCACCATTCTATTCTCTGCTTCTATGAATGTGACTATTTTAGATACCTCATATAAATGGAATCATGCAGTATTTGTCCCTTGGTGACTGACATTTCCCTTAGCATAATTTCTGCCATATCCATTGATGCTGTTCCAAATGATAGGATTTTCTTCCTTTTAAGTATAAACAACATTCCATCATATGTATATATCATGTTTTCTTAATCTATTCACTTATCAATAGACTTTTGTTTCCATATTCCTTAGCTATTGTGAAAAATGACACAATGGATATGAAATAGCAAGTGTGGGCAAGAATGTGGAGAAATTTGAACCCTTCTCACTGCTGAGGGAATGTAAAATGGAGCAGCCACTATGGAAAAATACTATAGAGGTTCCTCAAAAAATTAATCAGAGAAGGCAATGGCAACCCACTCCAGTACTCTCACCTAGAAAATCCCATGGATGCAGGAGCCTGGAAGGCTGCAGTCCGTGGGGTTGCTAAGAGTCGGACATGACTGAGCGTCCTCACTTTCACTTTTCACTTTCATGCACTGGAGAAGGAAATGGCAACCCACTCCAGTGTTCTTGACTGGAGAATCCCAGGGACGGGGGAGCCTTGTAAACTGCCATCTATGGGGTCGCACAGAGTTGGACAAAACTGAAGCAACTTAGCAGCAGCAGCAGCAAAAAATTAATAATAGAACTAACTTCAGTTCAGTTCAATCGCTCAGTCGTGTCCGACTCTTTGTGACCCCATGGAGTGCAGCACACCAACTCCCGGAGCTCACCCAAACTCGTGTCCATCGAGTTGGTGATGCCATCCAGCCATCTCATCCTCTGTCGTCCCCTTCTCCTCTTGCCCCTAATCCCTCCCAACATCACAGTCTTTTCCAATGAGTCAACTCTTCGCATGAGGAGGCCAAAATATTGGAGTTTCAGCTTCAGCATCAGTCCTTCCAATGAACACCCAGGACTGATCTCCTTTAGGATGGACTGGTTGGATCTCCTTTCAGTCCAAGGGACTCTCAAGAGTCTTCTCCAACACCACAGTTCAAAAGCATCAATTCTTCAGCGCTCAGCTCTAGCAATTCAACTCTTGCATATATATCCAAAAGAAATGAAATCGTATCTTGAAGGAATATCTGCATGAACATGTACAAGAACTCCAAATGTTTTAACTGTTGACATTTAATTCAAATCAGTTTAATGCATTAGGTATCTGATATAAAGAAATATATGTATAAAGAAATATAGAGAAAATAAAGAAAACAATAAAGAAAGCTGAGCACCAAAGAACTGATGCTTTTGAACTGTGGTGTTGGAGAAGACTCCTGAGAGTCGGACACAACAAGGAGATCCAACTAGTCAATCCTGAAGGATATCAGTCCTGAATATTCATAGGAAGGACTGATGCTGAGGCTGAAACTCCAATGCTTTGGCTACCTGATGCAAAGAACTGACTCATTGCAAATGACCTTGATGCTGGGAAAGATTGAAAGCAGGAGGAGAGGGGATGACAGAGGATGAGATGGTTGGATGGCATTACTGAGTCGATGGAGATGAGTTTGAGCAAGCTCCAGGAGTTGGTGATGGACAGGGAAGCCTGGCGTGCTGCAGTCCATGGGGTCGCAAAGAGTTAGACACGACTGAGCAAGTGAACTGAACTGAACTGATCCAATATAAAATGCGTTTGATGGTTACATATGATAATGTTTTTGACTTCTGAATCAGAGCCGTATGAAAACAACCTAATTGCAATGCTCTATTTTAATGCAAATTGACTATGGACCTAAGCTGTGCAAGATACACATAAAGTTAAAAAAAGCACTTGAAAAATGTTTCAGTATTTGGACTAACTGGAAACTAAAATTGTTTCTATTACACCTGGATGTACCAGATTAATTTAATTTAGGATGTTTGTTTTGAAGAGCAGCAGTTTTTAGATATGGGCAGATTTTGCATTCTGGCTTTTGTATATATATATGTATATATGTATATACATACATATATACGTATATATATGAGTGAGTGAGTGAGTGAAAGTCTCTCAGTGGTGTCCGACTCTTTGCAACCCGATGAACTATACAGTCCATGGAATTCTCCAGGGCAGAATACTGGAGTGGGTAACCATTCCCTCTCCAGGGGTGCCGGGGTCCGGCCCCGGTGGATCCAGGGTGATTCGAAGGAGAGACGGATAGGCGAGGAAAAAACTTATTTATTAATGTAAGATTAGATTAGGAAGAAATAGTGTAGTAGGAAAATTAAGTGGAGAAAAGAGGCTGAATAACTTGGTATACGGGGAAAGCCAATAAAGTTCCAGACAAGGAACTTGCACCATCTATGTTAGGCCGCCGGCGCCCGTTTGAATATCGGAGAGTGCCCCGCCTTGGGCTCTCTCTCTTACGGATCTTAGAAGCCGGGACAAGTAAGTAAACATGGTGAGCCTCCACGCCCCAGATGGGAATTCAGCCAAAAAAGGGAGAAAAGAACGACATGGGGAAGCCCAGCATCGGTGCAAGACTCCAAAAACTATTTTTCAAAATCAGCTTATATACCCCAAGTTGTACATAATGGAATATGCAGAGTTATGCAGAGGCAGCAGTCCTGACCCTCATTGAGACAAGGCTTTCTTTTTGCATACCCTCCCGTATACAAAAGGTCTCAGGTGGTTTACATTATCTTCTGGCCAAGAGGCTTGTTAACATTTTTATGGCTTTCCCTGGATAATTGCCTATCAACCAGAAAACACCTTTTCCCTAGAAGTGTTTTTTCTTTACTCTGCATCACCCTCAAAGTACTAAATAAAGTTACATTCCTGTAGAACAAAGGTGCAGTGGGTTATAACAAAGAAAGTACTTAACTGAAAGATCTAATGTTGCTAATACCAGGTCTACTACCTGTTTTTCTATATACCAACTATCTCTACAAATAAAAGATATGAAATTTTGGCAGCAAGTATTGGCTCAACAAATGAAACCTTTAATCAGTCCTATTCTAATGATTTTGACTCCTGGGAAGCCCTACATTCCTAGGATATTTTAAGCTTCCTGTGCCTCTCGCAGTCAGGAGGCCTCAAACAATCACATGTGCAGCTGTACGAGTCAGGCTAGAAAGCCATCAGAGGGGTTTTTGGATTGAAACCCTCTTTCAAACGCAGAAGACTAAAGCCCTGAATTGACTTTTTCCAGAGAATGTCAGAAGAATGGAAAAGCAGGCGGATTCTTATTTTGGGGGGTTACATGCTCAGGAAATGCCAGGGGGAAAACCTGAGATCTGACTCGACCTTGCACATCAGATCTCTGCCGCATGACCTTGTCACGGGTGGGATTCCTCACTCTGGCTCCCGGCACAGGGGATCTTCCCAACCCAGGGATCAAACCCAGGTGTCCCACATTGCAGGTGAATTCTTTACCAACTGAGCTATCAGGGAAGCCCATATATACATATGAAATCCTACCAATGTGAATAAAACATTAATAATATAGAGTACTCATATAATTATGTATGCATGTATTAATCTATACTTGTGTGTATAGTATACATGTTAGTAGTCTGTATATATATATATATAATGAAACTAAATTGTGTGTATGTGTGTTTGAAGCACTGAATTTGAAGTTAGAATGCCTGGGATGGAGTCAAAGTGAATGCTTAACAGCTATGAAACTTTAGGCAAATTCCTTCATTCATCCAATCCTGAATGTACTTCTTGATGAACAGGACAATAGTACCTATTATTGCCTAGCAGGATTACTATAAGGACCAAATTATACAAGAGGCAAGAGTGTTTTGTCAAATTCCATAATATTTTAAATAGGCCTCAACATTTGGTCAATTCATTCTTGCATTTTTCAGACAATTTACTCTTGGAACAAACAAGAAAGTATGATTGGCAATGGCACAACTTATCAGTCATAGCTACAAACCACAGCGAGTATGTAATAAGTACTATAACTTAAACCTACCAAATTGTCAGTGTGAATATTAGCTGGCTGTGCTTGCCAACAATACCTATTTGCTTGCTGAAATTAATAAACTGGCAGGAGAATTCACTGATGGGACTTAGAATACCTTTGTCTAATGTGATTCAGAAATAACACCCTACAAATCAGCCTTCCTTTATGTAGGATTATTAAACATAAAATACAGTCTGTAGTGGCACAATATTACACAATTATCCTAGTTGAGTAACCTCTTTCCAAAAGAAGAAACTCAGAATGAGGTTTATATAATACTCATTATTCAAGGGCATCAACATGGTCAGCCAGCTCCAGAGCAGTCAGAGCAAAAGAGAAGAAGCTCTGCTAGCTGTAGGCATCGTGGGTATTTGACCCTCCATCCCTCACAATTCACTGGGTGTGACACCATTATAGTTAGAACTTTATCCCAGGTTGTATAAATAGTCTTCATTGATTTCAGATCAGACCTCAACACAAATTTGCAAATTTCATCCTTTCACATTAGCGAGGATTAAAATGGAATTACTAGTTGGGGAAAGGTCATGAAAACTGTATTTTTAATCCCAGTTAAACTGCTTTTAAACTCTTCTATGACTTTAGACAACTTAACTGCCATTTCCTCACTTTAGTGTCCTTTTCTATAATATTAGGTGGTTCGACTAGTTAATCTCTAAAGTTCCATAAAGCTCTAATATTCTATTTATATGAGCTCACCAGGTATTTCACTTGGGAATTGGAGAACAAAAAGCTGATAGCAAGCGTGCGCCAGAGCCAAGAATATAGTAATGAACAAATATTTATTATTACTATTCCACTTTGTCTCATTGTTTTCTTTCTCTAGGACATTCTGAAATGACTGCTTAAACTGTTTCTATAATTATTATCTGAGGTAAGATGTTGTTAAAGTTAAAATTCAGCTTAGTCACTTTTTTTGGATCAGAAAGTGGGAAAACAGCATATATAGTTTATTTGTTTCATTTAGCCATGGGTATATTTTGCATACAAATTTCAGGGAGAAAAATAATATTCAAAACTTTCAATGTATGTGTGAAAGTGTATATCTGCAGAACTATTTAAAAAAGGTTGAGATGGCAAAGTGAAAGTGAAGTCGCTCAGTCGTGTCCAACTCTTTGCGACCCGTGGACTGTAGCCCACCAAGCTCCTCCATCCATGGGATTCTCCAGGCAAGAATACTGGAGTGGGTTGCCATTTCCTTCTCCAAACAACCTTACAAAGCTTCAAGCCCATACCCTGGTCTTTGTGGAAATAACAATATTCAAGACTACAGAGTCAGGTTTACTACTTATGACACAATCAGCAGGAATGGTGTAATTGCTGATTCAATGTGGAACTTATTCACAAAGAATGCCCTGCAGGAGGATGTAATTTGAAAATAACAAGTGCCTGATTGATTTATGTATCTAGTTCCTTATGTGAGGGAATTGACAGCTTGTCAAAAACAGCACACTGCTAATCTAAAGAACTGAAGTGTACATGGTTACCTTGGTCAGCACCTCTCAAAAGTAATTAAGAATTTAGATTTAAAATTCTACCTAATGTATGGCTAAAATTGCTTATTATTTATTACATATATTTTACGTTTTTAAAGTGGTCTGGTGGTGGGAAGGGTGTGACAAGTCCTGTTCCTGCCATATGCCTGGGAAGACAAAACAGTGCATATGTATATGTGCCCACACATGCACACACACACACACAACACACACACACATACACAAGAAAACTACAAAGGGATAAACTAACAATCTATGCAGTAATAAGTTAAAATAGAAACCTATCAGTGAAAGGTAATTTTTATTAGGAAAGTCTCATTTGAAATAAGCAGAACTTGAACTAAAACATGAAAAATGGCCAGGATTTAGATAGGCAGGAAAGAGAGTGGAAAGACAGTCTCAAGAAATAAAAGGAGACTATGCTTAGACTACTTGGAGCCCAGACTGAGCAATTTGTTGGGAAGAAGAGGAACTGTCAAGACAATTGTTCTTACCCTTGATCACAGAATGTAACAAATACAGAGAAAAATAAAGTGGTGTCAAAGGACCTTTCATAATGGGTAAAGGATTTCAGCCAATATATGATATAGAGTTGGGAGTATGGGAGCAACCCACTAAAGATAAAATAAAATATAGCAATGCCATAAAGGATAGACTAACTGAAAACAAAAGAGCCAGAGGATAGGAGAACAGTTAAGAAGCTCTTGTGGAAATTTCACTACAAAGCTAATGTGGTTCAGAATCAGACTAGGAAAAATTGACAACACATAGCATTTTCAGGAAAAAAACACTTTTGGCATTTAATTGTAGAGTTGCTACAAAGGGTAGAGAAGACCTTCAAAAGTTTATTCCAAGGGAAAAAAAAAATGAGGAAAAAAATTGAATAGGAGTTGGGATAGTAGAGATGAAAGGGTTAAGGGTGTGGCATTTGAATCTTAATGTGGCAGAGAAAAATACAGAATATAGAAGAAAGTTTGAATATGATAAATACATCTGGGAGCTATCAACTTGACACCATACAGATCGATATATTCTACATGAAAATAAGTATGGTGTGGTTTGTAGTATTTTTTAAGGTTACAGATACCTGGAGAATGTAACTAACAATATAGAACTTTTTCCCAGGTAAAAGAAATATCTGCAATACTAAACACATACATAGTTTTGCACATAATTTCAGGAGACGCAGAACAAACTCCAAATACAGTAAAGACAGTTGGAGATTTATAGCCAATGAGCAGAAAGGGGGGGCAATGGCTACAAAATTACTAAGAATAATTCTAACAGAGATAGACGGATCCTTGATAAAGTTGGGCCAAGTGATCAGATACCAATGGTGGGGTGTTGTCAATACACTGGCTTAGTAGAGTCTCTGCTAAAACTGGGCTTAGGAGGCTAAGGGTAGGTTATTGTTGTCATTCGGTCACTAAATCATATCTGACCCTTTGTGACCCCATGGACTGTATCACACAAGGCTCCTCTGTTTTCCACTGTCTCCCTGAGTTTGCTCAAATTCACATCCATGGGGTCACAAAGAATTAGACATGGCTGAGCAACTGAGCACAGCATGACACAAAGCTGGTGATGTTATCTAACCATCTTATCCCCTGTCACTATCTTCTCCTGTTGCCTTCAATCTTTCCCAGCATCAGGGTCTTTTCCAAGGAGTCTCAAGATCAAAATGAGAGGGCTCCTGACTAAATTTTGGTCAAGGAGGGAGTCTCTGTCAATCTCTTTACTTTGCATACATCTCTTCATTCAAAGATATTTGTTGAATTTGAACTATACACAGGCACTGTATTAAGAATATTTAGATGAATGAAACAGGTCTGTCTCTGCCCTTACAGAACTTGGATAATTGCTTTATGTCTCAGATCAGAGATTTGCTCTGCTATGAAGATTTTCCTGACTCCACTTCACGTGGATCTAAACACTTCATCACAGATTTACCACTCCAGGCTATAACCTCCTGTTTAATTGTCTATGTATCCTATTAGACTGTAAGCTCTAGAGGATGTGGGCTATATTAACCTGGTTCACTCATGCCCAATCAGTTCAGTTCAGTTCAGTCACTCAGTCATGTCTGACTCTTTGCCCAATAGCCAGCACTAAACCTGGCCAAGTAGTAATTTAGTAAATACTTAACAAAGTTTTAAAAATATAGGCAATAAAAACCAGGAACAGAAAAGTGATGCCATGCCAAATACTAATCAAGAAAGATGTGGAGGTTATCTATCTTATTTCCCACATACAAAGATACAAAGACTATAGAAAAAATCAAATGGATGAGAAATTAAAGACACTATCAAAAGTAGGAGTTGCATGATCTATTCAGTTACTAAAGTCTGAGGTCCTCAGAGAACCAAACAGCGAAGGCACTGGGATTTCAAATACAATTTATTAGAACACGGAATATGGACTTGATGCTGAAACAAATGACTCATGACTCTTGACCCTCGGAGGAGCTATAACTTTTAGCTAATATAAGCTTCCAGCTGCTACTGCTGCTGCTGCTGCTGCTGCTAAGTCACTTCAGTTGTGTCCGACTCTGTGAGACTCCAGAGACGGCAGACCCCCAGGCTCCTTCATCCCTGGGATTCTCCAGGCAAGAACACTGGAGTGGGTTGCCATTTCCTTCTCCAATGCATGAAAGTGAAAAGTGAAAGTGAAGTCGCTCAGTCGTGTCCGACTCTTAGCTTCCAGAGCTCAGTTTAATTCATGGTTTCATAAATTTCTTTCTCTGGACCTCATTTTCCTCATTAGCAAAATGAGGATCTGTGACAGGGAAAGAGTTGACAGCAAAATACGTGACTATATGGTGCGATACGTATGAGCAATAATTTAAAGAGCCTATGATTTCCTTGCCTACCTGAGTGTTTTGAGGCAGGAGAGGGTTATCAAAGGATTTTTTTTTTTTAATGGTGACAAATGGGTTGTTGAGGATAATGGGGGCTAATTAATAGAATGGAGCTTCCCTGGGGGCTCAGTGGTAAAGAACCTGCCTGCCAATGCAGGAGCCACAGGAGACTTACTCCCTGGGTCGGGAAGTTTCCCTGGAGGAGGAAATGGCAACCCACTCCAGTATTCCTGCCTTGGAAATCCCCAGGACAGAAGAGCCTGGCAGGCTACAGTCCATGCGGTCACAAAGAGCTGAACATGACTGACCATGAGCATGATGATGAATTAATAGAATATCATATTTATTTTGTTTAGGCAATTTCCAGTGCAACTGTCATCTTTTGTTTTCTCACTGAAAATCAAATTATAAAAGAGCTTTGAATCAGGTAAGAAGGATATTTCTTTAACGAAAATCACATAAACTCAAAGACCAGCTGCCTAGGGTGGAGTTCTAGTTTTGTTACCTGTTAGCTATGTAACCCTAAGCAAATACCTAAATTCTCTGTACTTTTTAATTTCCTCATGAGATAAATGGGAATGATTATATATCATTCATGGGGTTTTTATAAATATCACATAGACCAATACTGGTGAAGGGCTAAAAGCATTGCCTGTCACAGGCTCCAAATATGCGTCACTTATATTACCATGGGGGACAGTACCAAAATCAGTGGCATAACAAGTGTCAAGGACAATGCTAGATATTTTTACATAGATTATATCATTTTATCCCAGCTATAAAAGGGTTATAGATCAGAGTCTAACATTAAAAACTTTTCTCATATCCCTATATCTGTTTATCTCAGTGATTCCAGCCAGCTGCTGTATGTATGGGGCTGTATTGGGTGTCACTTCAATTCTGAGTATTACTTGAATCTTGTAATTAGTAGTAAGGAAAACTACCGAATTAAAAAACAAAAAGAAATTAAGAAAATTCTCATGTTTTCTTCTGTTTTTCTGTAGATGCAATATCATGACTGACTTTCCTATATATGACTAACCTAGTTGTAATGACAGCTCTGCACATAATCATATTGTGTGGATAATCCAAGTGTATAACTTTATTTCCCTTAGCTCTGAGGATCTAGGATGATATTTCAAGGTTAAATGCTTCTTCTTCTGCTGCTGCTAAGTAGCTTCAGTCGTGTCCCACTTTGTGCAACCCCATAGATGGCAGCCCACCAGGCTCCCCCATCCCTGGGATTCTCCAGGCAAGAACACTGGAGTGGGTTGCCATTTTCTTCTCCAATGCATGAAAATGAGAAGTGAAAGTGAAGTCGCTCAGTCGTGTCCGACCCTCAGCGACCCCATGGACTGCAGCCTTCCAGGCTCCTCCGTCCCTGGGATTTTTCAGGCAAGAGTACTGAAGTGGGGTGCCATTGCCTTCTCCGTAAATGCTTCTAATGCCTGCTAAATCTGAGTCCAGATGTCTTTCATATTCAGTCTATGTCCAAGTTCATAATCAACTTAGGATTTGTGATTTTACCTGTATGTTTAGCACAAATAAAACAGATTTGCTTTTGTTAATCCATGTCTGAATAATAACCCTACAAATAATACCATCTTGTGTTGCATAAAAATAAAGTAAGGACAGGATTATATCAGGACAGGATTTTTTCCTTTTTTTAAAAAATTTATTTATTTTAATTGGAGGTTAATTACTTTACAATATTGTATTGGTTTTGCCATACATCAACATGTATCCACTACAGGTATACACGTGTTCCCCATCCTGAATCCCCCTCCCTCCTCCCTTTCCATACCATCCCTCTGGGTCATCCCAGTGCACCAGCCCCAAGCATCCAGTATCATGCATTGAACCTGGGCTGGTGACTCGTTTTGTATATGATATTATACATGTTTCAATGCCATTCTCCCAAATCATCCCACCCTCTCTCTCTCGCACAGAGTCCAAAAGACTGTTCTATACATCTGTGTCTCTTTTGCTGTCTCGCATACAGGGTTATCATTACCGTCTTTAAGACTCTTGAGAGTCCCTTGGACTGCAAGGAGATCCAACCAGTCCATTCTGAAGGAGATCAACCCTGGGATTTCTTTGGAAGGAACGATGCTAAAGCTGAAGCTCCAGTACTTTGGTCATCTCATGCGGAGATGGAAAAGACTCATTGGAAAAGACTCTGATGCTGGGAGGGATTGGGGGCAGGAGGAGAAGGGGACGACCGAGGATGAAATGGCTGGATGGCATCACGGACTCGATGGATGTGAGTCTGAGTGAACTCCGGGAGATGGTGATGGACAGGGAGGCCTGGCATGCTGCGATTCATGGAGTCGCAAAGAGTTGGACACGACTGAGCGACTGAACTGAACTGAACTGATACTGTATTGGTGTTTTTCTTTCTGGCTTTACTTCACTCTGTATAATAAGTTCCAGTTTCATCCACCTCATTAGAACTGGTTCAAATGTATTCCTTTTAATGGCTGAGTAATACTCCATTGTGTATATGTACCACAGCTTTCTTATCCATTCATCTGCTGATGGACATCTAGGTTGCTTCCATGTCCTCGCTATTATAAACAGTGCTGCAATGAACATTGGAGTACACGTGTCTCTTTCAATTCTGGTTTCCTTGGTATGTATACCCAACAGTGGGATTGCTGGGTCATAAGGCAGTTCTATTTCCAGTTTTTTAAGGAATCGCCACACTGTTCTCCATAGTGGCTGTACTAGTTTGCATTCCCACCAACAGTTGGATTAAATGTCTAAATGTAAGACCAGAAACTATAAAACTACTGGCAGAGAACATAGGCAAAACACTCTCAGACATACATCACAGCAGGATCCTCTATGACCCACCTCCAAGAATATTGGAAATAAAAGCAAAAATAAACAAATGGGACCTAATTAAACTTAAAAGCTTCTTCACAACAAAGGAAACTATAAGCAAGGTGAAAAGACAACCTTCAGGATGGGAGAAAATAATAGCAAATGAAGCAACTGACAAACAACTAATCTCAAAAATATACAAGCAACTCCTACAGCTCAATTACAGAAAAATAAACGACACAATCAAAAAAATAGGCCAAAGAACTAAATAGACATTTCTCTAAAGAAGACATACAGATGGCTAACAAACACATGAAAAGATGCTCGACATCACTCATTATCAGAGAAATGCAAATCAAAACCACAATGAGGTACCATTTCATGCCAGTCAGAATGGCCGCGATCCAAAAGACTACAAGCAATAAATGCTGGAGAGGGTGTGGAGAAAAAGATTTTTTCTTTTCAATTTTTCTCCTGTCTCTTATTTTCTCCCAAATGATTAAACCCTAACCAAACATTTAGAAATCTGAGTACCAATATCCAGCACCTGTATGCTTGTGAGTAATGATTAAAGAAAATAAGGAAATGGCCAATATGAAAGCCATTTATAATCACTCCTGGTTTTCTGGATATAATTTACCTTTAATTATTGACACTTACAGTGTACATTTCAGTTTATAGTGAATTATGTCCTTATAACAACCCTATAAATAGCTGTCAATTTTTTTTTTTCCAGTTGACAAACCATGAAACTGAGAGACCCAAAAGTGAGTCAATAATAGAACTAGGGTCTCTGCATCCCCTGGCAAGTCTGACTACACTGATCTCTCCCTGCCCAGCCCATCCTACTAACTCAAACAGTGCTTTCTTTCTTCTCTTCTACAGTAATTTTAAATGCCTTATCTCAGTTTTCAGTAAGTCTCTCTGTGGCCATGTTTTTACAGATCTGTAATGAAGACCTGTAAGAAACCACTGAGCTAATCCCACTGGTTTTTAAAATAATGGAATTAAGCTTCATTGGTCTATTTACTTCTCAACATTTTTTATTTTAGAAAAATTTCAATTTTGTTTCTTGACCCCACAAACCAAAAACCCTAGACAAATGGTCTTATTTCCATTAATGAGTTATATACAAGCTGTTCATTTCTGGTACACTTGGCAAGGGAGTATCCTGTTCACCTTGTTCTATATAGAGCTATAGCGGTCCAGGTGTCTGGCCAGGGATAGAAGAGAGATAAATTCCTAAATCACTCTAGGTCAGTGATTCTAACTTTGCTGCCCATCAGAATAACCTGGGGAGCTTTAGAAAAATACTGATGCTCAGGCCCTTCCTCCAGAGTCATATTTAATTGGCCTGGCTTGCTGCCTGGGCACAGGGATTTCTAAAACTCCCTAAGTGATTCCAGTGTCAGCCAGGGTTGAGAAACACTAACTTAAGACATAACCTAGAGCAGTTCTCCTCAATATTGGCTGCACATTAGAATGTCCAGGGGGACTTTTAAAAATACTGTTGCCAAGGCCCTGTCCAAGACCCAATTAAATCAGAAGCTCTGTTTTAAATCAGAAGGTCCAGGCATTGGTAGATGTTCAAGCTCCACAGGTGATAATGCTGTGTTATCAAGCTTGGAGATCGTTGTTCTAAAACCCTTGTCATTCAATATGTGGTCTATATATAAGAAAAAAGAAAAAACAAAATAGAAACAAGACAGAAACAAATAAACCCTAGCGCCTAAAAAATTGTTATAATTGAAGAATTTCAAGCTTCATGGACATACCAAATAACATGCATACCAAAGTGTGAACAGCTGTGTTCTGAATTTTTTTATAAGGACCTGAAGGCAGTGTTGGCTTTGCCCAGCTCTCCCCTTTCTTCTCATTTGACTCTGTTCTCCAGTTCCATGTGACAATGTACAATTGGCTAGGGTTATTGAGGTAAACTGCTTGCCATATATGCCTAATTGTCATATAGTACAAAAATGATTACTTTTACCTTATTATCATCAAATGTGCTTAGTCGCTCAGTCATGTCTGACTTTTTGTGACCCCACCAGGCTCCTCTGTCCACAGGGACTCTCCAGACAAGTATACTGGAGTTGGTTGCCATGCCCTCCTCCAAGGGATCTTCCCAACCCTAGGCCTGAACCCAGGTCTCCCACATTGCAGGCAGATTCTTTACTGTCTGAGCCACCAGGAAAGCCCATCAAATAGTTTTCTACTAAACTAACTCCTGAGTTTGAAATTCAGGAATTTTCATAGTCTAAACCGATTTAATCACTTTCTTGCCAGTCTTCCACCATCTATTCTCACTCTACCCTCTACCCAAATATAGACTGCTGTGTTCTCCCAAACATGATCTACAACTTCTAGCTTCCTAACCTATGTATCCATCTCTACCTAATATTCTTTCCTTCCGTGTTCAAATATATCCTTTAAAATGCAGTTAATGCCAATGCTCCATGAAGCCGTCTCTGATTCTGCCTCATCTCCAGGTGGTAATAAGCTCTCCTAGCACAGAATATTCATAGCATCCTACCTGTACCTCTCTTGAGGCCCATTTTATATCCCTCACATCAGTTTTCCAGACTTTTTTATATCATCTATTAGATGGTAAGTTATGTTAGGAAAGGATTCATGCATAATTCACTTTTGTAAAATTCACACTCCTTTTCTCAGAGCCATATGTATAGTAGGTAATTTTTGTCTTTCTTTTTACAACTTTTTAGTGCTTAACCAGTTCAAGCCAGGCTTCTAGGCATGGCTTTCCTAGTCATCTGCCTTTCCTTTTGAACTTACTGATGAAAAGCATTCAGGTCTCTCTGCTCATCAACTCTGCCCTGCATAGGCTAGCGTTTTACAAATTGTGATCTTTGCAGAATGTAGATTATAAATCTCTAGGGAAGATACTGTATGGGGTGGGTAAGAAACTTTATCCTTCAAAACACCTTTTTTTATATTAAACTTTTTATTTTGCACTGGAGGTGGCAACGGTGGCGGTGGCGGCTGGCGCACTAAACGTAGCCAAGAGCTACCCCGTGTCCGAGGTCAGGGGTGGTGGCCAAGAGGAGCTACCCCACGTCTGAGGCCAAGGGCGACGGCCGAGAGGAGATACCCGGCATCCGACGAGGTCAAGGGCGACGACCAGGAGGAGCCACCCCGCATCCGAGGCCAGGGGCCGCGCCAGAGGCCAGGGGCAGCTGCCGGGAGGAGCAACCCCACGCCCAAGGAGTGGTGGCTGTGCGGGCACAGGAGGTCCTAGAAGAGTCATCCCACTTTGAAGGTCAGGAAGGGCAGCAGGAGGAGATATGCCTCATCCAAGATAAGGAGCAGCGGCTATGCTTTTCTGGAGCAGCCTTGAAGAGATACTCCACGCCCAAGGTAAGAGAAACAAGCAAGATGGTAGGTGTTGCAAGAGGGCATCAGAGGGCAGACACACTGAAACCATACTCACAGAAAACTAGTCATTCTAATCACACTAGGACCACAGCCTTGTCTAACTCAATGAAACCAAGCCATGCCCGCGGGGCAATCCAAGATGGGCAGGTCATGGTGGAGACGTCTGACAGAATGTGGTCCACTGGAGAAGGGTATGGCAAACCACTTCAGCATTCGTGCCTTGAGAATCCCATGAACAGTATGAAAAGGCAAAATGATAGGATACTGAAAGAGGAACTCCCCAGGTCAGTAGGTGCCCAATATGCTACTGGACGTCAATGGAGAAATAACTCCAGAAAGAATGAAGGGATGGAGCCAAAGCAAAAACAATACCCAGTTGTGGATGTGACTGGTGATAGAAGCAAGATCAGATGCTGTAAAGAGCAATATGGCATAGGAACCTGGAATGTCAGGTCCATGAATCAAGGCAAATTGGAAGTGGTCAAACAGGAGATGACAAGAGTGAACGTCGACATTCTAGGAATCAGCGAACTAAAATGGACTGGAATGGGTGAATTTAACTCAGATGACCATTATATCTACTTCTGCAGGCAGGAATCCCTTAGAAGAAATGGAGTAGACATCATGGTCAACAAAAGAGTCCAAAATGCAGTACTTGGATGCAATCTCAAAAACGACAGAATGATCTCTGTTTGTTTCCAAGGCAAACCATTCAATATCACCATAATCCAAGCCTATGCCCCAACCAGTAATGCTGAAGAAGCCGAAGTTGAACGGTTCTATGAAGACCTACAAGACCTTTTAGAACTAACACCCAAAAGAGATGTCCTTTTCATTATAGGGGACTGGAATGCAAAAGTAGGAAGTCAAGAAACACCTGGAGTAACAGGCAAATTTGGCCTTGGAATGCGGAATGAAGCAGGACAAAGACTAATAGAGTTTTGCCAAGAAAATGCACTGGTCATAGCAAACACCCTCTTCCAACAACACAAGAGAAGACTCTACACATGGACATCACCAGATGGTCAACACTGAAATCAGATTGATTATATTCTCTGCCATTGCCTTCAGAAGGCAATGGCACCCCACTCCAGTACTCTTGCCTGGAAAATCCTATGGACAGAGGAGCCTGGTAGGCTGCAGTCCATGGGGTCGCACGTGAAGAGTCAGACATGACTGAGTGACTTCACTTTCACTTTTTACTTTCCTGCATTGGAGAAGGAATGGCAACTCACTCCAGTGTTCTTGCCTGGAGAATCCCAGGGACAGGGGAGCCTGGTGGGTTGCCATCTATGGGGTCGCACAGAGTCAGACACGACTGAAGTGACTTAGCAGCATATTCTCTGCAGCAAAAGATGGAGAACCTCTATACAGTCAACAAAAACAAGACCAGGAGCTGACTGTGGCTCAGATCATGAACTCCTTATTGTCAAATTCAGACTCAAATTGAAGAAAGCAGGGAAAACCGCTAGACCACTCAAGTATGACCTAAATCAAATCCCTTATGTTATACAGTGGAAGTGAGAAATAGATTTAAGGCCCTAGATCCGATACATAGAGTACGTGATGAACTATGGATGGAGGTTTATGACATTGTACAGGAGACGGGAATCAAGACCATCCACATGGAAAAGAAATGCAAAAAAGCAAATGGCTGCCTGTGGAAGCCTTACAAATAGCTGTAAAAAGAAGAGAAGCAAAAAGCCAAGGAGAAAAGGAAAGATATAACCATCTGAATGCAGAGTTCCAAAGAATAGCAAGAAGACATAAGAAAGCCTTCTTCAGCGATCAATGAAAAGAAATGGAGGAAAAGAACAGAATGGGAAAGACTAGAGATCTCTTCAAGAAAATTAGAGATGCCAAGGGAACATTTCATGCAAAGATGGGCTCAATAAACGACAGAAATGGTAGGGACCTAACAGAAGCAGAAGATATTAAGAAGAGGTGGCAAGAATACACAGAAGAACTGTACAAAAAAGATCTTCAAGACCAAGATAATCACGATGGTGTGATCACTCATCTAGAGCCAGACATCCTGGAATGTGAAGTCAAGTGGGCCTTAGAAAGCATCACTACGAGCAAAGCTAGTGGAGGTGATGGAATTCCAGTTGAGCTATTTCAAATCCTGCAACATGATGCTGTGAAAGTGCTGCACTCAATATGCCAGCAAATGTGGAAAACTCAGCAGTGGCCACAGGACTGGAAAAGGTCAGTTTTCATTCCAATTCCAAAGAAAGGCAATGCTAAAGAATGCTCAAACTACCACACGATTGCACTCATCTCACATGCTAGTAAAGTAATGCTCAAAATTCTCCAAGCCAGGCTTCAGCAATACGTGAACCGTGAACTTCCTGATATTCAAGCTGGTTTTAGACAAGGAAGAGGAACCAGAGATCAAATTGCCAACATCCATTGGATCATGGAAAAAGCAAGAGAGTTCCAGAAAAACATCTATTTCTGCTTTATTGACTATGCCAAAGCCCTTGACTGTGTGGATCACAATAAACTGTGGAAAATTCTGAAAGAGATGGGAATACCAGATCACCTGACCTGCCTCTTGAGAAATCTGTATGCAGGTGAGGAAGCAACAGTTAGAACTGGACATGGAACAACAGACTGGTTCCAAATAGGAAAAGGAGTTCGTCAAGGCTGTATATTGTCACCCTGCTTATTTAACTTCTATGCAGAGTACATCATGAGAAACGCTGGACTGGAAGAAACACAAGCTGGAATCAAGATTGCCAGGAGAAATATCAATAACCTCAGATATGCAGATGACACCACCCTTATGGCAGAAAGTGAAGAGGAACTAAAAAGCCTCTTGATGAAAGTGAAAGAGGAGAGTGAAAAAGTTGGCTTAAAGCTCAACATTCAGAAAACGAAGATCATGGCATCCGGTCCCATCACTTCATGGGAAATAGATGGGGAAACAGTGGAAACAGTGTCAGACTTTATGTTTTTGGGCTCCAAAATCACTGCAGATGGTGACTGCAGCCACAAAATTAAAAGATGCTTACTCTTTGGAAGAAAAGTTTTGAGCAACCTAGATAGCATATTCAAAAGCAGAGACATTACTTTGCCTACTAAGGTCCGTCTAGTCAAGGCTATGATTTTTCTAGTAGTCATGTATGGATGTGAGAGTTGGACTGTGAAGAAGGGTGAGCACCAAAGAATTGATGCTTTTGAATGGTGGTGTTGCAGAAGACTCTTGAGAGTCCCTTGGACTGCAAGGAGATCCAACCAGTCCATTCTGAAGAAGATCAACCCTGGGCTTTCTTTGGAAGGAATGATGCTAAAGCTGAAACTCCAGTACTTTGGCCACCTCATGCGAAGAGTTGACTCATTGGAAAAGACTCTGATGCTGGGAGGGATTGGGCGCAGAAGAAGAAGGGGACGACCGAGGATGAGATGGCTGGATGGCATCACGGACTCAATGGACGCGAGTCTGAGTGAACTCTGGAAGTTGGTGATAGACAGGGAGGCCTGGTGCGCTGGGATTCATGGGGTTGCAAAGAGTCGGACACGACTGAGCGACTGAACCGACCGAACCGATAGCAGATTGACAATGTTGTGATAGTTTCAGGTAGATAGCAAAGGAACTCAGTCATACATATACACATATCCATTTTCTCCCAAACTCCCTCCCATCCAGGCCTCCACATACATTGAGCGGTGTTCTCTGTGCTATACAGTACGTCCTTGTTGGTGTCCCTTCCACTGGCAGGTGGGTTTTTAACCACTGGACTATCAAGGAAGTCCCTAAAAACACCTTTTTTTTTTTTTTTAGAAATTCTCACAGGCATTATTTGTGCTGTGTGACACACTTTGGTGTATTTTCAATAATAGTGAGTAATAAGTCACCCAAGATTAATGTAGGACTATTCAGGATCTTACCTAGATATTTTGTCAACATCTCCTCCTTTCCAATGAGAACATGGGAGTCCTGACTAAAGGAGATAATACAACAGCAGAATTCGTAGGCTGAATGGGTGAAGACGTGGGACAAGATATCGTCAAAGGAAGAAAATGAGAAAATAACAAGAACAAACAAAAAGCACCTTATGTTATTGCTAGGGAAACTCCTGTGTTATATGTGGATTGAATAGGACACTAACATATAGTCCATTATGCCTGAGAAATACTATGTACATAATGAGCTCAAACGATCTTAGGAAAAACTTGCACTAGTGATGGTCTTAGATGTAATGTATTCTACTCTACTGCTTTGAAAACATGAAATAAAAGCAGGAAGAGGGAGGAATTAAAAACTACTTTTATCATCTCCAAAAATCTTAGCGGCTTCTGTGATTTTGAGAAATAAAAACAAAGAAAACGACAGAACCAGCTGTAACAGATGGTACTAATTAGTATCTTAGAATTCATTAGGAACTATGTCAAAGTTGACTGGCTATTTGCAGAAATATTTCTGATAAGTTGTCTAAACTACTTTCATAAATGTAATGGAATATTCTACCACATTTTATCAATGTTGAAAATTTCAAAAGAAAAGACATAGTGATGTAGACACTATCTAGTTACGATTTTCCAGTAATGACATTTCCTCATCAAAGCTAATGATAAAGCACCTTTCCATTCCCTATAGATGACTTTAGAACAGAGGGATAAATGGATTGGAGGGAAAAATAGCTGAGTCCCTATAGCTAAAGGCTAAAAAAAAAAAGAGGTCAGGTATATTTATTTTATGTCTGATATCTATATTTATCTCTATTGACTCTGATTTCAGGCAATCCCAATGACTATATCCTTTGTTCCTTACTTCCTCAGTTCAGTTCAGTTCAGTTGCTCAGTCGTGTCCGACTCTTTGCGACCCCGTGAATCGCAGCACGCCAGGCCTCCGTGTCCATCACCAACTCCCGGAGTTTACACAAACTCCTGTCCATCGAGTCAGTGATGCCATCCAGCCATCTCATCCTCTGTCGTTCCCTTCTCCTCCTGCCTTCAATCCCTCCCAGCATCAGAATCTTTTCCCATGAGTCAACTCTTCGCATGAGGTGGCCAAAGTACTGGAGTTTCAGCTTCAGCATCAGTCCTTCCTATGAATACCCAGGACTGATCTCCTTTAGGATGGACTGGTTGGATCTCTCTGCAGCACATCTGGAGTCTGTTTACTGATGATTCCAGAAACACATGAACTAAATTGATAAGAATTCATAATGAATTCATACTGATAAGAGTCATACTGAATTATTTTGTGTCTTTTCAAATGGTTTTAAAATAAACCTCACTATCTCTGTATCATTGGTGACAGTGACTTTAAAAAGTTTCACCACCACACAGCTTTTCCCAGCCATAATCTTTTACGTTTAATTGTTTAAATCATTCTTAAATATCTCTCCTAGTTGAATTGCCAGAAGATTTAATACATTTTTTTTTTCTATCATTTAGACCAGTGGCTCCTTAACTTAGATACACATTGAAATTACCTGTGTGCTTATAAAAATATTGATCCCTGGGCCATACCTTCAGAATGTGTATATAGTTATTCTTATATATAGCCTGGGGAGTATTTTTTAAATCTTCCTATGCCATTCAAAAATGAAGATGAGGTTGAAAAAGTAATTATTTAGACCAAACTTTTCAACAATGAATTTCAACATCCCTTTTTACTCTCATCTTTTTACTCTCATAATGGGTATGAATCCTGATCTCTACTACACGATTCTATTTCAGAGTTTTTGTTGGATTCTCTCAAAGTTCAGGAAATTCTTCTGAATATCTAACTCCAAATCTGAACACAGATGACCTACTTAATGGTACACTGATAAATAACATTAAAGGTCCTATAAAAACTCTTTTCAGGAAGAGAAGGAAAAAGAAGTAAAAAGTCACCGCTATCTAAGGATGCTGCCTCCATTGCCTCTTTAGCCATTTGTTCATAGCTACTGTGAATATAGTCCTAAGAGCGCTTTTTCCCTCTGATAATTTAAAGCCTGCTACTTGTCCCATAACATACGAAGACTGAGTTCACATTTCCTTCTTTCTTTGCCTTCTTCTATTCCCGTGGAAGACACAATAATAAATGATTTTAAATAACTAAATCATGACCAATGTTGGTATGAACTTATATTTCAAATTGTAAAAATTGTTTAGAAGTCTTATAAATAAACGCTATATAAAAATGTAAATTATTATATATAAAAATGTATATTAAAATGTATATAAAATGTAAATTATTGCCAAATTGACTTGTTCACTGTGACATTCATGTAGCTTCTCCTTCTGGACTCCACGTCCTCTCCAGTGAAACACTGGCAATATTATATGCCAAATGGGAAATACCCAAGGTGGATAACCTTAAAATAAATAGTTATATCTGCCAGGAAATAACTCTCAATTGTTGAAAAGCAGCCCAAAAACTGAGAAAAGCCATTAATCATATATAGGCTCAATACCAAAATGGAAACATAATGACCAACTATAGTATTCACTGATACCAACATGCTTTCTCCACTTTCATGTTTAATTATCCTAGCTATCAAGCTGTAGAAGATGTTCTTTGTGAACTTTCCTAAGCCTCTATGTCATCCCAAGTCCAGGGTCCTTTGGCAGGTAATAGTAGTTGCAGAACCCACTCCAGTATTCTTGCCTGGAAAACCCCATGGACGGAGGGGCCTGGAAGGCTGCAGCCCATGGGGTTGCTAAGAGTCGGACAAGACTGAGCGACTTCACTTCCACTTTTCACTTTCATGCATTGGAGAAGGAAATGGCAACCCACTCCGGTGTTCTTGCCTGGAGAATCCCAGGGCCAGGGAAGCCTGGTGGGCTGCCGTCTATGGGGTTGCACAGAGTTGGACATGACTGAAGCGACTTAGTAGCAGCAGCAGCAGTAGTTGCAGAAGAATTTTGAGTTTGTTAAACCCTTCTTAACAACCTTGCTACTAACTTATCAAGACAGCGGGTCATAGAAAACATTTTGTGTACATAGAAACATGTATTAACTAAACAACTACTATCAATTCAGTGTAAGCTAAACTATATAGTTATCTTCTAGACCTTAAGAAAGTCCAGCCTTCTTCTTTCAGATAACAAAATACCACCTTGCAAGAAAAATTCACTGAAGATAGTCAAGATTCCAGAGGTAGACTCCTGTTTTCCTTATAATTGCTACTCCAGTTTTGCCGGCCAGCAGAAGTCAGTGTACAGGTTGATAACAGATCTCTGGGGATTTCACTGATGAATGGCAGAGGACTTGATGATTCTTAGACACTGTTCATGCAAGTATATGAAGTGTTTCACATATTTTTCACAATCTATCTTTTGGAAAGCTTTAATGTCATCAGCAAAGAACCATTTCTAGGATTCATACATTTACTGTATTAATAGGTCACCAAGTGCACCATTAAATACCCACTTCTGGCACTCAGGATGAAAACTAGCAAAGCTTCGATTATAGCTACAGAAATACAGATGTCATAGCTGCCTCTGTTGGTTTACTGAGTAGAAGCTTACTGAAGTCCAGACTGTATGTCCCTGAGTAGAGTTCCAGCTACAGCTGGAATTTTCTTAATAATTATATTTATTTTTTTATACACACAATACATATCTGTATACATACATATTAAGACATATGTGATTTATGCATGTAATCATATTGTTGACACTGAAGAATTTAAAATAACTTAGCCAGTAAATCAGGGCAGTTTCTGTTTCTGTCCTATAAGTTGTTTGTTTCCTCCTTGCTTTATCAGAATTTTTTACCTACACTGCCTCCCTTACTGAATTAAGGTTCTTGATGCCAGAAATACATTATTTATTTTTGACCCCTCAACATTTAACATGATATTCACAAATATGCTTAATATATATTTTGAAAAATACACTATTTTCTAGAAATTCCAATTCTTATTATGTTTAACATTTTGGTCTTCAACTTTTTAAAAATTTTTGTTTGAAATTGTCTTGATATTTTTATCTTGAAAAAAGGGAATATATAGGCAGAAGTGGTCACTAAGTGCTTATTAGCCATTAGACTTCAGAAATTATCACTCTTTGTCATTATTTTTTAAGAAAGAAGACTGCAAAGGACCTCTCATGACTCAACAACTTGGTACAGAACATATTTTCCAAACCACTATCATTCACTTGCCACAACTAACAAACAGCCCACGGTAATCTCAAATTCCAGCCACTTGTTTTGTGAGAAGGAAGATGAATTGGAAAGATGCAATCATCATTACTCAATTTACCCTGCCAGGGTTTCCATCTTATTGCTCCAGCTTGTTCCTCACAGGCATGCTAGAAGATAGATGTGAGATGGTTTGCCAGATTCATTTTGAGAAATCATTGATTGGGAAATTAAAACTGACCTTTATTTTTTGCTTCTGTAAAGACTGAATTCTGAAACACCTAATGATTAAAGTATTATAAAAGCAAATAGCACTTAAAAGTCCCTGAAAATTTGTGAAGCTAATTATACCCCCTACATGTTTACTCATAATTTGAACTGGGTAAATTTCTCTCTCGGCAAACAGCCTATTCCTCAGGAACAATATAGACAGATACAGATCATAGATCATCTAATTCCTCTGTATGGTTATCAGAATTTCTCCCTAGGTGGGGTTATTAGGCCACAGACGAGGGCCTGTTCTGATGCTTCAGTTTCAGCTTTGGCAGTCTCTAGATACACTCACTGTTAGAGCAGTTTTTCCAGAGTTGCATTTCAAAGGCACCTTCTCAAAGGGTATCGATTGTTTAGTCACACCTGAAGAGGAATGCTCCCAAAACAATAAGACATTATTTTCTGACTTGGTTCTTGTATTGGTCTATGTTTCCAACAACTTGGGATTAAGGTTACCAGATCTGTCCTTAAAAGAAGAATGAGCAAGGGTCTCCATTGTGACAGAGTAAATAGGCAACTTAAGGGTTAGAGAAGTTAACAAAGTGGTGAAATAATTTCAATTTGTGAAATTCTGAATTCTTCTGGAGTTTTGAAGTATTATCCTGCATTAAATAGAAAGACTTCAGTTGCATAATGTATAAGGAATGAAACATATGACTGGATACAAATCTGGTGAATATCTCACTGTCTGATTTACCTTGTAGGATAATCTTCCATATACTTACTTTCATGTACTGTAAAAGAAAGGGTACTGTATAAGATATTATATGAGAAAAATTGATAAACCAAATAGGTTTTTCTGATAGGGAAAATAAATATTAAGTAGAGTGGACTGATTTAAGCAATTGTAATGACATGTGGGAAACAAAAACAAAAAAAGTTTATATATATATTTTTTAAAGTTCAGAATTAACCCAAGTGTGTTAACTATATGGAAACATCCTCAAATATGATTATAAGAATTAGTAGGAAAAGGATGTTATTGGATAATCAAAACTGTTATTAGAAAACTCCACAAGGATAATAGAAGTGAAGAACTGAAAATCATCACTTGCTTAAAAAAAAAAAAAGCTGACTTCTGAAAAATAGAAAGTATTAAAGCTTCTTTCAAGTATTAAGTCATGGCACATGTTCCTGACTTTTTTAGTTGTGAAATACATTACAGATAAAATAATAGCTAAAGAATGAGTTGTGTTTAATGATGTGTCCTTTTTTATATAAATTGAACAGATATAAAGTCTTCCTTTTAATAACTTCAGTCATACTCTCTTACCTTTCTGTTTGCTATTTTGTGTGGGAGACAAAATCAGAGTTGCTTCCTCTGAGTTCCACAGTGTCATCTATCAGATGTACCAGAGCCAAACGAAGGAGGCAAACGAGCCAATGAACCAACAGAAGGTCAAGAACTTCTCCATGATCAATACTCACTGAGGCAGAGCAATTAGGTATAGTAGAAAGTAATTAACAAGGGCTCTATATGATATTGCTCACAGTTCTTTTAGTTCAGGGACATTTTCCTACAGAAACCATGTTAGTATTCTCCTTACTTCTCTGACTTTATAATGCAGAAAAGATTAATCTTAGAATTAACTCTCAGGAAGCTGAAACTTAGTAAAAAGAGATGAGGGTGGTATCATTGTGCTAGCTACATTAACACATTTCAGGTCTGTGCTAAATGCATTTAATATATTGTCTCAGGTAAATGTCATGAAAATATATAAGTCCAACATAATCTTTTGATGAGACATATTCAGATTTGAATATTTAAGAAAGGTGACCTAATCTCACATGAAAACTAATCAGAGAATTGGGATTTCATGTGAAATCTCTTGTCACATTTGATGATGTTCTCTGTATCGCCTCATGTAACAATAACGGTGTTAGAAAATACATGCCATAAAGAAATGGCAAGTAAAGAACTGCTGGATTGAGAGAAGGAAGAGGGCTTTCTAACATGGAATCATGCAAAAGTCTTTCTTTAAAAAGTTACTATATAAGGATATAAACTAGCATAAAGATATCATAGAATCCATGAGTCTTAGGGGGTCTTGCTCAATCCCATTGGTTTCTCTCTTATTGCAGCCTAATTACCAAGTGAATTATGAGTTTGGCACCGCTTTCCAGACTTATACACATTTACTAAGAAGATAAGAACTTAATATGGGAATTGCCACCCTCTCATTTTCTCTAAAAACTGTAAAATTTTGCAGATTCTATCTGAAACTAGGGAAACAATTTATAATGTGCTATTTCCTTACTCTTGGGCTTGAGGGAACACTGTATTTACATTATTGATTGAAATGTAATTTAAATTGCCTTTGTGCTAAAGTGACTTGTGAGGTGTGAATCATTTACTTGAAAAAACAAAGCTAAACTTCCAGATCTCATTAGCATCATCAAATAACAGGAGACTTCCTCTGTTTTTTGCTCATCCTCAGGCCATACTCTAGTTTTCTGTTGGAAGGATAGAGGCAGATGGAACTTCCGAATCCATGTGCTTCATTAGAGTGCATCAGGTAGCTTCAGATCCACACTGTGCATCTCAGAGAATCTACAAGTCTGGAGCAATTCTAAAACTCAAACTTTCCAATATATTTTAATACAGAGATAATCACTCATTTAGTAATCAAACTAAAATCTAATCCTGTTTCCTTTAGAGTCTTAGTTTCCAGAAGGGCAAACCTAAAGTTTACGTATTACATAACCTAATAATTACATAAATTCAAAACTGATTACAATTTTCTCTCTAGATTTAAAAATTCCTCTTTGTCTTTCTGTGTTTTTTTTTCTTGGTGTTCTATATCTTGTCCTAACAAAGAAAAGTGAAAGTGAAGTTGCTCAGTCGAAGTCTCTCCTTGCAACCCCATTAACTATAGCCTACCATAGACTGTAGTCTACTGTAGACTGTAGCTTACAGGCTTCTCCATCCATGGGATTTTCCAGGCAAGAGAACTGGAGTGGGTTGCCATTTCCTTCTCCAGGGAATCTTCCCAACCCAGGGATCAAACCCAGGTCTCCTGCATTGCAGGCAGACGCTTTACCCTCAGAGCTATATTTGGAGTATAAATACTATTTTGTAGTGTGTTTTTGTCAGTCATAGAGAAGGAAATGGCAACCCACTCCAGCATTCTTGCCTGGAGAATGCCATGTACAGAAGAGCTTGGCGAGTCCCAGTCCATGTGGTCACAAAGAGTCAGACAGGACTGAGTGACTAACACTTCACTCTGTCAATCACAGCAGAAGCATTTTCCAAGTTGTTCCACAGACTTCATAATTAACATTTTAATGACTAAGAAATAATTATTTATGAATATAACTTATTATTACACATGAAGATCACTTTTAGTCAAAATAAATACAATTTAAAATAGTAAAGCCCTCATATCCCAGATTTGGAGAGTATTTATTACTTGTTATATTACTCTGTATGACTGTGGTGTTGGAGATGATCCAACCAGTCCATCCTAAAGGAGATCAGTCCTGGCTGTTCATTGAAAGGACTGATGCTGAAGCTGAAATTCCAATACTTTGGCCACCTCATGCGAAAAGTTGACTCATTGGAAAAGACTCTGCTGCTGGGAGGGATTGGGGGCAGGAGGAGAAGGGGACAACAGAGGATGAGATGGCTGGATGACATCACCAACTCAATGGACGTGAGTTTGAGTGAACTCTGGGAGTTGGTGATGGACAGGGAGGCCTGGCGTGCTGCGATTCACGGGGTCGCAAAAAGTCGGACAGGCCTGAGCCATTGAACTGAACTGAGGGTCTCCTAGTCATTTCTCAAAACATGAGTCTCAGGCCTACTCTAGTCTGGTTCCCACCATGTGGAGGGGTCTATATCCACCAGGAGAAGAAATACATATTGATTATGTTTGAGAATTTCCATTGGTTCTTTTCTATATATTTTATTTCTCCACTGAGATATCCTATCTTTTCATTTATTATATTTCATCAAGCATATTTTATTAAATGCCTGAAATAATTATCTGCTTATTCTAACATTTGGGTCATCTCAGATTTGGCCTCCATGGGCCACATTTATTCTTCCCAAGAATGATTATATTGTTGTTTAGTAGGCACTTATTGATTAAACATACACAGTAACCTTTGTCTCCTAGGCAAAGGTCAGATCTCAGCCCAGTTTTTTGGTTGTTTTTGTTTTATGTCCTGCCTCAGTGGGATTGCTTAGAGTCTGCCCACATATGCATGGTTTAGGGATTGGCCAGAGATCTAAGCAAAATTTACATACAGGAGATTTACAGAGGATTTGGGGTCCTCCTCTTTGGTTTTATCTGTCCTGGGGTTCTACACTTACTATTCAGAAGCAGTAACTGCCCTAAACTCTGTCATCTAATACTTCATACCAGAAAGCCTGTAAATTATTGGTGTTTTATTCCTTATGCGTAACATTAAAGGTCACCTATCCTTAGGCTAAAATAACAGGAAATGCACAATTGCCTCTTCTTCCAAGTTTTGTTTCTCCTCACATACATCCTCCAGATCTTTTAGGTAATTAATTTTTTGTATTTTTTTCCCCAGAGTTTATAAGTTGTTATCAATGAGAAAGTAAGTTTGATATGAGCTCAACAGATCATCACAGAAGCAGAGTCTTGACTAATAACCTTCTTTAAAACCAACAACAAGAGCAAATTAGAATACCTGGAAAGTGTCATGACTAAACCAAACACACGAAGTTTACTGGATTCATGGTTGTCTTAGGCTTGAGGAGGCTCGCTATAAACAAAGAACAAATATGTTGAGAGTAGCTCAGGATCTCTGAGGAGTCAGCCACCCAGAGCCTGACCATATTAATGGTTCTTCTAGAACAATCCTAATACAGATCTCAATGACACAAGTCTGAACTTCAGCAATGGCTTTCTAGATCACTTAGAAGCATCTGTCTTCTAATCTTGCCTGAATATTAGTTTTGAGTACCTCTGGCCTCAAAAAATTTAATATGCCATTGTGAAATTAATTCTGAATTTCTAACTTTTTTTTTACTTTTACTCTCGTAAGTAGTAAATAGAAAACACGGAACATGGACTATGAAAATTGGCGCTCAGTTTATGCTTAGTAGTTGTGTGACTTTGGATACATTTTTTTAATCTCTCTGTATCTCAGTTCCATAGTAGGAAAGTGGGGTTAATATTACTGCCCTAATTGGGTTGGTTTACAGATTGAATGAGGGAACACTGGAAGGCATCTTAGAACTAGGGAGCACATGATGCCCCAGTAAGCATTTGTTACTATTACCATTACCTGCCTCTTGGTTCCATTCTCTGTGAAATGGAGGATATATTTCTATTTGAAAGACGAAGTGTTCACATGCAATAAATGTTTTAAAAGTAAATAAATAAATAAACCTCAGTTCAAAATTGAAGGCAAAAGAACTTGTCTTCAGCTAAATAAAATGATCTGCCATTTTTTACTCTGTACATTATACAATTTGTAGCTTCCCATGTCAAAGTGACTTTTATATGTGTGAAATGACACTCTCACTATTTTATGTGTTAAAATTCTTCCCATTCCTTAAGGATAAGAAAGCAAAATATCAAACCACCTCAAAACCATTCCTGAGCTCACCCAACTTGCCATCTCTCCTTCTTCTAACTTTCCAACAAGGCACTTCATGCATTTCTTACACAATTCTTCCATTCATATCATAAGTTTTCTCATGTGTTATGGGTTGCTTGACAATAGCAACTGTAATTTATCTATCATTTTATCCTCAGCAATTCTTCAAATAATACTTATATAGAGTAAGATGTCTATAAGTATTTAGTGGGTTGAATTAAAATATAGTATGCAATACTATGAAAGTCTCTTGGACTGCAAAGAGATCAAACCAGTCCATCTTAAAGGAAATCAGTCCTGAATATTCATTGGAAGGACTGATGCTGAAGCTGAAACTCCAATACTTTGGCAACTTGATGCGAAGAACTCATTTGAAAAGACCCTGATGCTGGGAAAGATTGAAGATGGGAGGAGAAGGGGATGACAGAGGTTGAGATGGTTGGATGGCATCACCAGCACGATGGACATGAGTTTGAGTAAGCTCTGGGAGTTGGTGATAGGCAGGGAGGTCTGGTGTGCTGCAATCCATGGGGTCGCAAAGAGTCAGACACGACTGAGTGAACTGAACTGAACTGAACTGAACTCAGTAATTACATTAGCAAATAAAAATTTTATGTGTCTGCATTTATACCAGGAAACTTAAAATAGTATATAAATGGTCATTTTTCTTAAATGGTAATCCAAATTGGTGCTACCATCAATAAAAAGAGAAAAATCTCTCTCTGGAGCATATTTTAGGACTTTCATTAACATGCGGTTATATCACAGTATAAGTAATAATGTTATTTCACGTTCCAAAGTCCAGCCCCATGGCCCCTTTGGCTCAACACAATTCACAGCTAGCAAAAACTGCTTATTTCTGGATTTCACACCTGGTCTCCTGGGACAGAGTGGAGCAACAGTAAATACTACTGAGAAAGATCCTATAGATTCCTGAGAGCCATCTGGGCACAGTGGTATAAATGAGAAACCAAAGCATTTTATCTGTCATCCCCAAAGTTAACCTCCTACCTAGGGGACTACGACAAAAACAGAGCCAGAGTTTTGTTCTGGTGGGCTGGCAGAGGCTTTGCTTCCCATCTGACAGAAAGCAAATGTGGAATGCACAGGCAAATAAAGCCTGTCCCGTTATCAAGCACTTGTTCCTGCTGCAATGGTGTGATTCCATAAGGCTGCCCATGCAAGCTGTTGCCCAGAGATCCATCTGGAACTGTTTACAGAGTGTAAATCTTATTTGTTGACTTCTGGACATCACTCCTTGTCCTCTACCTAGTCTAAAGGCTGCTTTGTAGGTCTATATAGTTAAAGACTGCTTTGGTTGGTTTGCAGGAAAGTCAAACAGTTTGTACTCTTTAAAACTCCTCAAATGTTAAATTAGAGGTGCTCCAAGAGATTGCATATCTCTGTTTTTCTACTGTGGAAATACAGCTTCTGTGCTACAGTAATTCAAAAGTTCAAAATGATCCAGAGTGGATCACTGGGCTTTGTTGTTCATCAGCTGGTGATTGGTGGTTTTACATCTCCAGGTCCTGGTTTTGTTAACCATTAAACAAACAAATTGCTATAAGTTTTTAGAGACCCTTCTAGTACTAACTTGAGAAGTCAAATCTTCTATGATGGCTTCAAGATTATACACGGTGTTGGCAGAACTTATTTCTTTGGAGTTTTAGGGCTAGTTGCTGGCTACATACAGCTTGCAGCCTCTAGAAGCTGTGTGTACTCACTTCAGTTGTGTCTGGCTTTTTTGTGACACCTGGACTATAGCCCACTAGGTTCCTCTGTCCATGGGATTCTCCAAGTAAGAATACTGGAGTGGGTTACCATGCCCTTCTCCAGGGGATCTTCCCAACCCAGGGATCGCATCCAGTCTCCTGCATTATAGGCAGAGTCTTTACATTCTTTGCCACTACTAGGGAAGCCCAGGCAGTTTCCATCATATGTCTTTGTATTGCTCCAGAATATCCAGAATTAGATTCTCTAACTTTCTCTTCAACTAGCAGTTATAGAAAGCTTGATGGGGCTCATGTGATTAGGTCAGGTCTACCAAGATACTATACACTGTGCCTTCTAATCTAAACTAATTACTGGAGTAAAATCCATAATTTTTATGATGCTGGGCAGGTATACTGGAATATGAATATAATGAAAGTGAAAGTAAAGTCACACAGTCATGTCTGACTCTTTGTGACCACATGGACTGTAGCCTACCAGGCTCCTCTGTCCATAGAGTTTTCCAGGCAAGAGTACTGGAGTGGGTTGCCATTTCCTTCTCCAGGACATCTTCCCGACCCTGGGATCAAACCCAGGTCTCCCGCATTGTACACAGACACCTTACCGTCTGAGCCACCAGGGATGTCCTGAATATATTGGGGGACCTGTTATAATCCTGACTACCACAGGTAGGCGTCAAGGCTTCAGTTACTATTTACTATTCCAGGCCGTAATATTCATGGTTCTTCTAGTGATAACCACCTAGTATATCTCTCTGTCTTGGATATACTGAGGTATTTGTTGTTTTTATTACTCTGACTATGTCTTCTTCGCTTTGCCTTTCTCTCTCTGTAGTATTTCTCATCTGTACCTACATATCTGGTATAAACAATTCTATTGTTAAATATTTGAAACGAAGGAGGCTTGAACTATAAATTATTAATACTAAACCTGTTGACTCAGAGACTCAATTTTAGAAGATATTTTTACCAACTCTATGCCCCAATAAGTAATGCTGAAGAAGCTGAGGTTGAATGGTTCTATGAAGACCTATAAGATATTCTAGAACTAACACCAAAAAAACATGTCCTTTTCATCACAGGGGACTGGAATGCAAGAGTAAGAAGTCAAGAGATACCTGGAGTGACAGGCAAATTTGGCCTTGGAGTACAAAAAGAACCAGGGCAAAGGCTAACAGAGTTTCTCCAAGAGAACACACTGGTCATAGCAAACACTCTCTTCCAACAACACAAGAGAAGACTATACACATAGACATCAAAGATAGTCAATACCAAAATCAGATTGATTATATTCTTTCCAGCCGAAGATGGAGAAGCTTCATATAATCAGTAAAAACAAGACCAGGAGTTGACTATGTCTCAGATCATGAAATCCTTATTGCCAAATTTAGACTTGAATTGAAGAAAGTAGGGAAGATCACTAGACCATTCAGGTATGACCTAAATCAAATCCCTTACAATTATACAGTGGAAGTGACAAATAGATTCAAGGGATTAGATCTGATAGATAAAATGCCTGAAGAACTATGGATGCATGTTCATGACATTGTACGGGAGGCAGTGATCAAGATCATCCCCAAGATAAAGAAATGCAAAAAGGCAAAATGGCTGTCTGAGGAGGCCTTACAAATAGCTGAGGAAAGAAAAGAAGCTAAAGGCAGTGGGGAAAAGGAAAGATATCTGCATCTGAATTCAGAGTTCCAAAGAATAGCAAGGAGAGATAAGAAAGCATTCCTCAGTGATCAATACAAAGAAGTAGAGGAAAACAATAGGATGGAAAGATTAGAGATCTCATCAAGACGATTAGAGATATCAAGGGAACATTTCATGTAAAGATGGGCATGAAAGGACAAAAGGACAAAATAGCCAAAATTTTGGTGTAAAATGGACAACATTTTGTCCAAAAGGGACAAAAATGGTTTGGACCTAACAGAAGCAGAAGATATTAAGAAGTGGGAAGAACACACAGAAGAACTATACAAAAAAAAATCTTCACGACCCAGATAATCATGATGGCGTGATCACTCACTTAGAGCCAGACATCCTGGAATGTGAAGTCAAGTGGGCCTTAGGAAGCATCACTACAAACAAAACTAGTGGACGTGATGGAATTCCAAGTGAGCTGTTTCAGTCCTAAAAGATGATGCTGTGAACGTGCTTCACTCAATATGCCAGCAAATTTAGAAAACTCAGCAGTGGTCACAGGACTGGAAAAGGCCAGTTTTCATTCCAATCCCAAAAAAGGGCAATACCTAAGAATGCTCAAACTACCGCACAATTGCACTCATCTCACATGCTAGCAAGGTAATGCTCAATATTCTCCAAGCCAGGCTTCACTAGCACAGGAACTGTGAACTTCCAGATGTTCAAGTTGGATTCAGAAAAGACAGAGGAACCAGAGATCACATTGCCAACATCTGCTGGATCATCGAAAAAGCAGGAGAATTCCAGAAAAACATCTACTTCTGGTGTAATTTCTTGATTACACCAAAGCTTTTGACTGTGTAGATTACAACAAACTGTGGAAAATTCTTCAAGAGATGGGAATACCAGACCAACTGAGAAATCTATATGCAGGTCAAGAAGCTATAGTTTGAACCAGACATGGAACAACAGACTGGTTCCAAATTGGGAAAGGAGTACCTCAAGGCTGTGGCACCCTGCTTATTCAACTTCGATGCAAAGTACATCATGTGAAATGCCAGGTTGGATGAAGCACAAGCTGGAATCAAGATTGCTGGTAGAAGTATCAATAACCTCAGATTCACAAATGATACAACACTTGTGGCAGAAAGCAGAGAAGAACCAAAGTGCCTCTTGATGAAAGTGAAGGAGGAGAGTGAAAAAGCTGGCTAAAACTCAGCATTCAGAAAACTAAGATCATGGCATCTGGTCCTGTCAGTTCAGTTCAGTCACTCAGTGGTGTCTGACTCTTTGCAACCTCATGAATTGCAGCATGCAAGGCCTCCCTGTCCATCACCATCTCCTGGAGTTCACTCAAACTCATGTCCATCAAGTCGGTGATGCCATCCACCAATCTCATCCTCTGTCGTCCCCTTCTCCTCCTGCCCCTAATCCCTCCCAGCTTCAGAGTCTTTTCCAATGAGTTAACTCTTCGCATGAGGTGGCCAAAGTACCGGAGCTTCAGCTTTAGCATCATTCCTTCCAAAGAACACCCAGGGCTGATCTCCTTCAGAATGGATTGGTTGGATCTCCTTGCAGTCCAAGGGACTCTCAAGATTCTTCTCGAACACCACAGTTCAGAAGGATCAATTCTTCAGTGCTCAGCTTTATTCACAGTCCAACTCTCACATCCATACATGACAACTGGAAAAACCATAGCCTTAACTAGACCGACCTTTGTTGGCAAAGTAATGTCTCTGCTTTTGAATAAGCTATCTAGGTTGGTTATAACTTTCCTTCCAAGGAGTAAGTGTCTTTTAATTTCATGGCTGCAGTCACCATCTGCAGTGATTTTGGAGCCCAAAAAAAACAGAATCTGACACTGTTTCCACTGTTTCCCCATCTATTTCTCATGAAGTGATGGGACCAGATGCCATGATCTTTGTTTCCTGAATGTTGACCTTTAAGCCAACTTTTTCACTCTCCTCTTTCACTTTCATCAAGAGGCTTTTTCATTCCTCTTCACTTTCTGCCATAAGGGTAGTATCGTCTGCATATCTGAGGTTATTGATATTTCTCCCGGCAATCTTAATTCCAGCTTGTGCTTCTTCCAGCCCAGTGTTTCTCATGATGTACTCTGCATAGAAGTTAAATAAGCAGGGTGACAATCTACAGCCTTGACGAACTCCTTTTCCTATTTGGAACCAGTCTATTGTTCCATGTCCAGTTCTAACTGTTGCCTCCTCATCTGCATATAGGTTTCTCAAGAGGCAGGTGAAGTGGTCTGGTATTCAGATCTCTTGAAAAATTTTCCACAGTTTCTTGTGATCCACACAGTCAAAGGCTTTGGCATAGTCAATAAAGCAGAAATAGATGTTTTTCTGGAACTCTCTTGCTTTTTCGATGATCCAGCGGATGTTGGTAATTTGATCTCTGGTTCCTCTGCCTTTTCTAAAACCAGCTTGAACATCTGGAAGTTCATGGTTCATGTATTGCTGAAACCTGGTCCCATCAATTCATGGCAAATTGATGGAGAAACAATGGAAACTGGAAGACTTTATTTTCTTGGGGTCTAAAATCACTGCAGATGGTGACTGCAGCCATGAAATTAAAAGATGCTTGCTCCTTGGAAGGAAAGCTATTACAAACCTAGACAGAGTAGTAAAAAGCAGAGACATTACTTTGCCTACAATGGTCCATCTAGTCAAAGTTATGGCTTTTCTAGTAGTGATGTATGGATGTGAGAGTTGAACTATAAAGAAAGCTGAGTGCCAAAGAACTGATGCTTTTTTGAACTGTGGTATTGGAGAAGACTCTTTAGAGTCCCTTGGACTGCAAGGAGATCCAACCAGTCCATCCTAAAGAAAATCCATCCTGAATATTCATTGGAAGGACTGATGCTGAAGCTGAAATTCCAGTACTTTGGCCACCTGATAGGGAGAACTGACTCATCGGAACAGACCCTGATGCTGGGAAAGATTGAAGAAGGCAGGAGGAAAAGGGGATGATAAGTATGAGACAGTTGGATGTCACCACTGACTCAATGGATATGAGTTTGAGCAAGCTCCATGAATTAGTGATGGACAGGGAAGCCTGGCATGCTGCAGTCCACGGGGTTGCAAAGAGTCAGAAATGACTGAGCAACTAAACTGAACTGAAACCTGTTGACCCAAAGATTCAAATTTAGAAGATATTTTTATTACATATATTTTTTAAATTTTGGATTTTTGTTACCAAATTTATTCGTAAGGATTTGTTTTTGTTGTAGTCCATTTAGCTTTTATTTTGACAATTACTTTAATTATTCTTCCTATTGGGTTTTTTCACAAATTTATTTAAGCCTATTTTCTCGTTGAAATCTTGGTTTTGGTTCATGAATTCTCTTCCTCCTTTTTTAATATTTCAACATTCAAATGTATTTAATTAAAGTTTCAGTTGGATCAGTTCATATTCTCTGGTCCATTCAGTTCAGTTCAGTTCAGTCGCTCAGTCGTGTCCGACTCTTTGCGACCCCATGAATCGCACCACGCCAGGCCTCCCTGTCCATCACCAACTCCTGGAGTTCACTCAGACTCACATCCATCGAGTCCATGATGCCATCCAGCCATCTCATCCTCGGTCGTCCCCTTCTCCTCCTGCCCCCAAATCCCTCCCAGCATCAAAGTCTTCTCCAGTGAGTCAACTCTTCGCATGAGGTGGCCAAAGTACTGGAGTTTCAGCTTTAGCATCATTCCTTCCAAAGAAATCCCAGGGCTGATCTCCTTCAGAATGAACTGGTTGGATCTCCTTGCAGTCCTGGTCCATTGGGTATCAATTTACCTATCTGTTATATTCACTGGCTGTTTCTCATTACTGTGTATGGTCTCCTATGTGGTGATATACTTGATTACAATACAATTTTTAGTGGTCATTCTTTTTTACCCTGAACGGTAGTTTTGCAATTGTACTTACCCATCCTTACTGGGTTCAGTGGTTCCACAATATTTTTTGAGTTTTCAGTCTTCACTTTTATGCTGTTCATAGCATTGAATGGCTAATGAAATTCTTGCCTTACATCATCCTCAGTCAAACTTGAGGTTCCAAATGTCCCTCAAATGATTATTTTTATATATAAAGATAGGGAAAGTATCTATATCCTTAGCCTGTTTGGCTAAATTTTTCTAGTATCAGTAAATAAAGATGATGATTATGATAGTAATAATAATAGGCATACTTTACAGATTCCTGATTTATGAAGGGAGCCCAGTTTGAAACTCCCTAGTCTGCATGATCCTGGTCTTGTGTGGACTGAAAAATGCTCATAGCCCTGACAGCTTTGATACTGTCTGCCAAGTGAATTGTGGTTACTACTCCCACTCACTTTCAGTTCAGTTCAGTTCAGTTCAGTTGCTCAGTCATGTCCGACTCTTTGCGACCCCATGAATCACAGCATGCCTGGCCTCGCTGTCCATCACCATCTCCCGGAGTTCACTCAGACTCACGTCTATCGAGTCCGTGATGCCATCCAGCCATCTCATCCTTGGTCGTCCCCTTCTCCTCCTGCCCCCAATCCCTCCCAGCATCAGAGTCTTTTCCAATGAGTTAACTCTTTTCATGAGGTGGCCAAAGTACTGGAGCTTCAGCTTTAGCATCATTCCTTCCAAAGAAAGCCCAGGGCTGATCTCCTTCAGAATGGACTGGTTGGATCTCCTTGCAGTCCAAGGGACTCTCAAGAGTCCTCCAACACCACCGTTCAAAAGCATCAATTCTTTGGTGCTCAGCCTTCTTCACAGTCCAACTCTCACATCCATACATGACCACAGGAAAAACCATAGCCTTGACTAGACAGACCTTAGTCGGCAAAGTAAATGTCTCTGCTTCTGAATATACTATCTAGGTTGGTCATAACTTTTCTTCCAAGGAGTAAGCCTCTTTTAATATCATGGCTGCAGTCACCATCTGCAGTGATTTTGGAGCCCAAAAAATCAGGGCTACATATTCAGTCTTCATCTTTAACATCTGAAAACTTCTCTTTCTTGCTTGACTTACAGGGTCAGTTTGAACAGAAGCATAATATTTTATTTTTAATGCTTCTAAGTATGTGGATATGGGAAAGAGGTGAGTAAGGAGAAGATAACTTTACACCATTTAAAGCTGTCTATTAGGGAAACTGCTCTAGAAAATAGTGAGTTTCCCTGTACTGTATGTGATAATAATAGGAGAGATGGCTATCTACCAAAGGTGCCTGAAGCAATTTCTTTTTATGTAAGGATTTAGATGAGGTTACTTGAATTCTTAAGTTTAATGATCTAAAGGTGTAGATGCTACATTGTGTGTTCACACAAACTCAGTCATGTCTGACTCTTTGTGACAGCATAGATTGTAGCCTGCCAGGCTCCTCTGTCCATGGAATTTTCCAGCAAGAATACTGGAGTGGGTTGCCATTTCCAGGGAGATGCTACAATCAGTTCAGTTCAGTTCAGTTGCTCAGTCGTGTCTGACTCTTTGCAACCCCATGAATTGCAGCACGCCAGACCTCCCTTGTCCATCACCAACTCCTGGAGATCACTCAAATTCACGTCCATCAAGTCGGTGATACAATCCAGCCATCTCATCCTCAGTCATCCCCTTCTCCTCCTACCCGCAATGGCATCTAAAAAAGCTACATCAGGTGTCTGCAGAGCCTTAGTTCTCCCACCTAAAATCTTAATGACTTTGAGCAATTCATTTTCCTTCCAACAGGCATAGTTTCATTTATCTGTAAGATGAGATATAGATAAAATGATCTCTAAGCTTTAAATACTGTGACTATCACTTTCTTTCAGATTGCTTTATGTAAGGAAAAATTTTAACAGAAGTTTGACTCAAACTGCTGACTGAAACACTTTTATGACTTTTCATGCCCATAAAGTACATTAAAATGCTGGGAGGAATGGCTTCCTCTGACCGTGGGATTATATGTTACACTCATTTGGTGCTAATATAAATTCAGAACCTCCGCATAGCTCCTTAGTTTGAAAGTTTAGACTGCTGTTAAGCTGTTGGGCAAAAAAAAAAAGACATTTTCCTGGTCCTAATGACCAGCTTACTTTGGCAAGCACACAGGTAGCTGGTAACTAAAAGAAAGGTGCTGTTGTCAGAAAGCCACTTTAGCACAACCTTTATCACAATGCATACTAATCATGTTTTCTTTTCTGTGCTCTTAACTAGACTGCAAGATGCTTGAGGACAGAAGTTGCTATTTATACACAAATATACCCCTAGTACCCAATACAGTAAAAATAATAGCTATGTGGCATGAGACTGATCTGCTTAGATGAATTATCTTATTTAAGATATGATCTTCAATATTGTCAGGCTTATCTAAAAACCATCTCTGGAGAGAGGTAAAAATATTATCCCAATTTTACACATGAGAAAATTAAGGAGAAGAGACTAGAAGATAAATTAGAGGGTATACTTAAAGCACTGAATACTTTAGAGCTTCAAATAAAAGGAGATTGGATCCCAATAAGAAAAGACTTTAAAAGGAAATGGCATTTGAGAGAAGTCTTGAAGATAGATAAGACTGTGATAAGTTGATAAGATTTTGATAAGAATAAATACTATGGATGCTAAAAGTGAAGATGGCATAAATCATAGTCAGGAAAGGTGGATAAGTCATAGTTTAGCTCAAGCACAGCGTGTTTGTATAAAAGTGGACAGTAAGAAGGTAGCTGTTTATTTTTCTCCTCTTCATCCAACTCAGAGCTTTATTGGTGACATTAATATTTAGGCAGAAGTATCAAGCAATGTCAGCTGAAACTCTATTCTAACTATAGCATCTCCAGGATTGGGATGTGGTCTTTGTTGACCAGGGAAGTATTTTATGCCATAATGATTGACAAAGAATGCTGTCAAGAAATCATATTCTTTTTTGAGAGATCCTCTTTCCTGAAGATTTGGCAAGGGAAAAAATATCTGATCCTACCCATATTCCTGTATTCTATTAGTTCTTAGGCTTACAGAATTGTAGAAATAGAAGTGCCCTAAAGAAATCATAAGCATTCAAGGTTGAAAGGTGCTTTGAATATCCTCTAGCCAGATTTATCTCCCTATCTTCCCAGAGATTTTCCTGTGTCTAAACCAAATGGCTGCCTGGCCTTTCTTACAGCTCCCTAGAGGGAAAACAAGCCTCTAAGGCATCTCTAGGTTGTATGTTCTTTCATTTTCAAGGATGGAAATGGTCCTATTGTCCTGATTTAGAATCATGCATTAATGCTTCTGTCTACCAAGAAGGATCGAGTAACACCAAGGTTGTCAAAAAGGATAGATTGGAAACTTGCAGTTTTATGACAAATAAAGTGTGTTATTTAGGATGGCAGAAGATGTGAAGAGTAAATGAAAGCTTGAGACCTATAACTCAAAAACTTTTCTATTGTTCATTAATGATAGGGCCAAGTTACTCAGTTTGTTAGTGCCTGAATTTCTCAGTCCCCAAAACAGAAAGATTAACTCCATATTATAAAATTGCCTTCTATAACTTAAGGCAATAAAAATGAAAATTATATAGCAATAAAATATAACTTATACACATAAAATTTCACTATTTTATGTGGATCACAGTTTATGGGTTTACTCCTTACTCTTATTTGATTCTTTTCATCACCCAACTAGGATATAAGTTCCATGAGAGGGAATCCATATCTCATGGAAGTTTGTTTCATCTTAGCTTTCAGCAGAAGGTCTGACCTCCTTCAAAAACATTTTAATGAATGGAATTTTTTGCATTTTTATCTTGCCAGAATTTCCATTTGAAATCCTTTATGAAATTTGTGGTTTCTTTATTTGATTTTCCTTTTTTATTATGTAACTCACAGCGGCTGTAACTCACTTGGCTGTAAGAATCATGATTTAATTAGAGAATGATGTCAGAAATTTTGTCTAACTGCAAATAATTAAAAAACAAACATAAAAAATTATCCCTGAGATTATCTAGAAATTCACTGGAAGCTAAAATGAAAGAATTATACTAGGATTCTATACACACAGATACACACAAGCAATTTATTTATTAGAATTAAGTAATATCTCCTTGAATAGAGATTATATAATAAACCAGTAAAAGCAATGTGTGAAATATCACAAATGCAGCAAGGAAAATTGATTTGTAATGTTTAAGCCACATGCATTTTCTAGGACACCAAGGGATTCTAGCATTTTGAAACCAGCAGTTTCTTTCCCCTTTTTACTTGCTTAGATTTTTCACATTTTCATTAAATTATTTTCTAAGGTATAGAAAGAAAATTAAAGAACACAATAAATTCTCCTTAGTTGCAAGTCCTAAAACCTCCTCCCTAGCAACACAACTCTACTGAATATAAATAATGAGCCCATGTTTAGCACTCAGACACTCAAATCAAATCCCAGAAAATGATCATTAACTGCATAACTAAGTACTGATGCTATCCTGAGCTTTTTTGATTCATAACAGTTCTTGTATTAAGCTAAGTCAGAAGAGTAATCCCAAGTTATATAAAGCTGTTTGTCGTGTTATTAGAAAAGGTGGTCTCTTTTTAAAATAAAAGTTTCCTTTTGGATGTATTCTCACTACTGGTATGTTACTGGTAACAATGGAATCACTCTTACATAATAGGAAGTCACATTTATCAGAAACTCTAAAGACCTTTATGATTATAAATATAAAACATTAATTTAGGGAGTGTCACCAGTTCTGATGTACTAACTCCCCACCTGGCTCTATTCTAAGCAATGGTTGGAGGTAGACCAGACACACAGGAAGCTTCCATTGGTCTATAGGTAAGCACTTCATTTAAGAATGACCATTTCAATCTATATATTGTCAGTAGGCCAATGGAGTAAGAGATACACTAGTGTAGTGCTAAGGTTACCAGAAGTAAGCCTTCAAACAGCAGCTTTTATTTTATAGGGCCCCAAGAATTGATGCTTTAGAACTGTGGGGCTAGAGAAGATTCTTATGAGTCCCTTGGACAGCAAGGAGAACAAACCAGTTAATCCTAATGGAAATCAACCTTGAATATTCATTGGAAGGACTGATGCTGAAGCTGAAGCTCCAATACATTGGATACCTGATGCAAAGAACTGACTCACTGGAAAAGACCCTATGCTGGGAAAGATTGAAGTCAGGAGAAAAAGGGGACTATAGAGGATGAGATGGTTGGATGGCATCACCTACTGAATGGACACGAGTTTAAGCAAACTCTGGGAGATGGGAAGCCTGGCATGATGTAGTCCATGTGGTTGCAAAGAGGTGAACACTACTGAGCAATAGAACAGCAAATATTCTGAGGAAATCTCATCCCTGGGTGCATGGTAACAATCAATGAAATAAACTTTAAATACTGAATTGCAGAGTTGCTGAACTGCATAGCAGAATATTTTCAAGCAATTTAGAACACCTAGGCAACTTGGTATTGTTAACTGTGATTATCTCTGGGTGATAGGACTTCGGATGAATTTTGTATGAGTCTTTGTATATTTTTCATCTTTTTTTAAGTTCTCCAGCTCCAAAAGATAAAACAGCTCTTTTGAGAAACAGCAGCATGTAGTGGGGAGGTGAACAGGCAGTGGTGCCAGACCACATGGTTCAAATCCCAGTTTAAGCTCTTACCAGATACGTGGCCTTAAGCAAGTAGCTTTTCCTCCATGGCCAGAGTTTTCTCATTTGTAAAGTAGGAATGACAATAATAAGAGCAAATACCATAAATTATAGTGAGGACTCAATAACTTGAAATAGATAAAACAATTAAAATAATGCTGGCATAAAGTAAGCACTTCATAACAAAGCATAATTATTTTTAAAAGACATATCTTCCACACTGATTCTATTTATCCACAGTATGGCTTGGTAACGTCTTTCATATGGTGATCTTCAGGCCCTGTATCCAAAACAAACCGCTTCAATTTTGATAAGAGATCACATCATTTCCTTAATCCTCATTATTGACATTATTGACCTATTTCTAAGAAAAGAGAAACGTAAGTACTAGACACAGCACACTAAGTAGAAGTTTGAAACTACTTCAGGGGAATAGAGTACCACAGATCAGAGAACAATAAATGTTATTACTAATTGTGTGGGTGACGTCTCTGGGCATTCTCAGCTTCTTTATCTGCAGCATTGTCTATTCCATTTCTTTTCCAGTCATCATCTCTACTCCTCTATCCATAAAATGGGCAGAAAAGTATAGACCAGCAGTAGAATTTTCGAAATATCAGTATTTCCATGTAAAATACTTTAGAGTCTGACACTATACAAGCTGATCTACTCTGAAAGGAGTGATACCTCCTCCCTATCATTAGAAGTTAAATAAACAACTCATTGGAAGTTTAAATTTAGACACCATATAACTCTCATCAAAGTCAAGCACAAAGGAGAGCAATTGAGTATCTGCTAAGCGCACATGAAAGTATGTTGTCTTCCCTCAGTGAGGGAATTTAAATGACTCATTGTCTTTGCTTAGTAGTCTACCACTATATATTCCCACTTTTCATCATTCCTGTTTTCCAGTGAAAGTGAAAGTCATTCAGTCATGTCTGACTCTTTACCACCCTATGGACTGCACAGTCCTCGGAATTCTCCAGGCCACAGTACTGGAACAGGTAGCCATTCCCTTCTCCAGGGGATCTTCCCAACCCAGGGATTGAACCCAGGTCTCCTGTATTGCAGGCAGATTCTTTACCATCTGAGCCACCAGAGAAGCCCTTTCTAGGTAAAGGGAATATCTAATGAATCAACCGAAAGAGGTTCCTGCACCAACTTAGTTATCTTTTAAGATTAAATACATACTAGGAAAAGAGGGACATTCAGAGATAATTCTGCCCTTGAAAAACTTGGAGTCCAGTAAGAAGGATAGGTGAGTACACCAAAGACCAAAACACAAAAGTCAAATATGTCAAGTGCCATATGACATTCCAGGCTCTAGAAAGTCTGAAAGACTCTATCTAATAAGAAGATATGACTTGCGTTTCAATTTATAAGAACTTAAAATGACCTTGGTTCATTGTTAACATCTAGAAGAGTGCATCAACAGTTCAGTTCAGTTCAGTTCAGTCGCTCAGTCATGTCCAAATCTTTGCGACCCCATGGACTCCAGCATACCAGGCTTCCCTGTCCATCACCAACTCCTGGAGCTTACTCAGACTCATGTCCATAAAGTCGGTGATGCCATCCAACCATTTCATCCTCTGTCATCCCCTTCTCCTCCCACCTTCAATTTTTCCCAGCATCAGTGTCTTTTCAAATGAGTCAGTTCTTCCCATCAGCTGGCCAAAGTATTGGAATTTCAGTTTCAGCATCAGTCCTTCATAAATGTTCAGGACTGATTTTCATTAGGATGGAGTGATTTGATCTCCTTGCTATCCAAGGGACTTCACAAGAGTCTTCTCCAACACCACAGTTCAAAAGCATCAATTCTTAGGTGCTCAGCTTTCTTTATAGTCCAACTCTCACATCCATACATGATTACTGGAAAAACCATAGCTTTGACTAGATGGACCTTTGTTGGCAAAGTAATGTCTCTGTTGTTTAATATGCTGTCTAGGTTGGTCATAACTTTTCTTCCAAGGAGCAAGTGTCTCTTAATTTCATGGCTGCAATCTCCATCTGCAATGATTTTGGAGCCCCCAGAAAAGTGCATCATAGTGGGTGAATAGTGAAGCCACAATTTTTCACTGTTTCAGAATCAAGGACTGATACTTTTGTAAAATAAAATATAAACTATTCCCATAAAACAAAAGGAAGGAATACAAACATGTATCAAAACCAGTCTGTTACCAGACTCAATGACTGTGCCAAAGATTTAAGTAATCTTGAAATCTTCCTTTCCAACCAAGTCATTTCATATACAAAGACCTGAAAAATAAAAAATATAAAGGGATTTTATATTTATATAAATATAATAAAAAGGACTGTATATTTGCATACATATATAATACAATATTATGTAATGTTTATCATATAACTAATTAAATAGAATATACTTAGTTTAAAACATAATTATATATAACACATATAAATGTAATTCATATATATAAATAATTAAATTAAAGGGACTGTATATTTGATAGTCAACACTGAAATCAGATTGATTATATTCTTTGCAGCCAAAGATGGAGAAGCTCTATACAGTCAGTAAAAACAAGACCGGGAGCTGACTGTGGCTCAGATCATGAACTCCTTATTGCCAAATTCAGACTTAAATTGAAGAAAGTAGGGAAAACTGCTAGACCACTCAGGTATGACCTAAATCAAATCCCTTATGATTATACAGTGGAAGTGAGAAATAGATTTAAGGGCCTAGATCTGATAGATAGAGTGCCTGATGAACTATGGAATGAGGTTCGTGACATTGTACAGGAGACAGGGATCAAGACCATCCCCATGGAAAAGAAAGGCAAAAAAGCAAAATGGTTTTCTGGGAAGGCCTTACAAATAGCTATGAAAAGAAGAGAGGTGAAACGCTAAGGAGAAAAGGAAAGATATAAGCATCTGAATGCAGAGTTCCAAAGAATAGCAAGAAGACATAAGAAAGCCTTCTTCAGCGATCAATTTAAAGAAATAGAGTGAAACAACAGAATGGGAAAGACTAGAGATCTCTTCAAGAAAATTAGGGATACCAAGGGAACATTTCATGCAAAGATGGGCTCAATAAAGGACAGAAATGGTAGGGACCTAACAGAAGCAGAAGATATTAAGAAGAGGTGGCAAGAATACACAGAAGAACTGTACAATAAAGATCTTCACGACCCGGATAATCACGATGGTGCGATCACTCATCTAGAGCCAGACATCCTGGAATGTGAAGTCAAGTGGGCCTTAGAAAGCATCACTACAAACAAAGCTAGTGGAGGTGATGAAACTCCAGTAGAGCTGTTTCAAATCCTGAAAGATGATGTTGTCAAAGTGCTGCACTCAATATGCCAACAAATTTGGAAAGCTCAGCAGTGGCCACAGGACTGGAAAAGGTCAGTTTTCATTCCAATGCCAAAGAAAGGCAATGCCAAAGAATGCTTAAGCTACTGCACAATTGCACTCATCTCACACACTAGCGAAGTAATGCTCAAAATTCTCCAAGCCAGGCTTCAACAATACGTGAACCGTGAACTTCCTGATGTTCAAGCTGGTTTTAGAAAAGGAAGAAGAACCAGAGATCAAATTGCCAACATCCACTGGATCATGGAAAAAGCAAGAGAGTTCCAGAAAAACATCTATTTCTGCTTTATTGACTATGCCAAAGCCTTTGACTGTGTGGATCACAATAAACTGTGGAAAATTCTGAAAGAGATGGGAATACCAGACCACCTGACCTGCCTCTTGAAAAATCTGTATGCAGGCCAGGAAGCAACAGTTAGAACTGGACATGGAACAACAGACTGGTTCCAAACAAGAAAAGGAGTACCTCAAGGCTGTATATTGTCACCCTGCCTATTTAACTTATATGCAAAGTACATCATGAGAAACACTGGGCTGGAAGAAACACAAGCTGGAATCAAGATTTCTGGGAGAAATATCAATAACCTCAGATATGCAGATGATACCACCCTTATGGAAGAAAGTGAAGAGGAACTAAAAAGCCTCTTTTTGAAAGTGAAAGAAAAGAGTGAAAAAGTTGGCTTAAAGCTTAACATTCAGAAAATGAAGATCATGGCATCCAGTCCCATCACTTCATGGGAAATAGATGGGGAAACAGTGGAAACAGTATCAGACTTTATTTTGGGGGGCTCCAAAATCACTGCAGATGGTGACTGCAGCCATGAAATTAAAAGACGCTTACTCCTTGGAAGAAAAGTTTTGACCAACCTAGATAGCATATTCAAAAGCAGAGACATTGCCGACTAAGTCGGCATCTAGTCAAGGCTATTGTTTTTCCAGTAGTCATGTATGGATGTGAGAGTTGGACTGTGAAGAAGGCTGAGCACTGAAGAATTGATGCTTTTGAATGTGGTGTTGGAGAAGACTCTTGAGAGTCCCTTGCACTGCAAGGAGATCCAACCAGTCCATTCTGAAGGAGATCAGCTCTGGGATTTCTTTGGAAGGAATGATGCTAAAGCTGAAACTCCAGTACTTTGGCCACCTCATGCGAAGAGTTGACTCATTGGGAAAGACTCTGATGCTGGGAGGGATTGGGGGCAGGAGGAGAAGGGGACGACCGAGGATGAGATGGCTGGATGGCATCACCGACTCGATGGATGTGAGTCTGAGTGAACTCCGGGAGTTGGTGATGACAGGGAGGCCTGGCGTGCTGCGATTCATGGGGTTGCAAAGAGTCGGACACGACTGAGTGATTGAACTGAACTGAACTTGAATGGAAAGACTGGAAATTTGGGAATGTCATTCACATTGACAAGAATAAAATAAAGTCATTTTCAAGAATAAAATCATAGTCATTTCTGAGAAACAGTCCTCTAAAAGGTATTTTAAGTACCTAAGCAAGAAATACTGGTCGGGTTATAGACTTGGATTACTGTGATATTGAATGGTTTGCCTTGGAAACGAATAGAGATCATTCTGTCGTTTTTGAGACTGCATCCAAATACTGCATTTTGGACTCTTTTGTTGACTATGATGGCTACTCCATTTCTTCTAAGGGATTCTTGCTCACAGTAGTAGATATAATGGTCATGTGAGTTAAATTCATCCATTCCAGTCCATTTTATTTCACTGATTCCTAAAACGTTGATGTTCATTCTTACAATCTCCGGTTTGACCATTTCTAATTTGCCTTGATTCAAGGACCTAACATTCCAGATTCCTATGCAATATTGCTCTTTACAGCATCAGACTTTGCTTCCATCACCAGTCACATCCACAAATGGGTGTTGTTTTTGCTTTGGCTCCGTCTCTTCATTCTTTCTGGAGTTATTTCTTCACTGATCTCCAGTAGCATAATGGGCACCTACCAACCTGGGGAGTTCATCTTTTTGCCTTTTCATACTGTTCATGGGGGTCTCAAGGGAAGAATACTGAAATGGTTTGCCATTCCCAGTGGACCACACTTTGTCGAACTCTCCACCTTGACCCTCTGTCTTTGGGTGGCCCTACATGGCATGGCTCATAGTTTCATTGATTTAGACAAGGCTATGGGCCATGTAATCAGTTTGGTTAGTTTTCTGTGATTGTTTTTTTCATTCTGTCCACCCTATGATGGATAAAGATAAGAGGCTTATGCAAGCTTCCTGATGGCAGAGACTGACTGAGGGGGAAACTGGGTCTTGTTCTGATGTGTGGTGCCATGCTCAGTAAATCTTTAATCCAATTTTCTATTGATGGGTGGGGCTGTGTTCCCTCCCTGTTGTTTGACCTGAGGCCAAACTATGGTGGAGGTAATGAAGATAATGGTGACCTCCTTCAAAATGTCCTATGCAAACACTGGAGTACTCAGTGCCTCCAACCCTACAGCAAACAACCACCGACCCATGCCTCCACTTCAGACTCCTGGACACTCACGGGCAAGACAGGGTCAGTTTCTTGTGGGATCACTGCTTCTTTCTCCTGGGTGTTGGTGTGCATAAGATTTTGTTTGTGCCCTCCAAGAGTCTGCTTCCCCAGTCCTGTGTAAGTTCTGGTGGCTCTGTGGTGGGGTTAATGGTGACCTCCTCCAAGAGGGCTTATGCCATACCCAAGTCTGCTGCACCCAGAGCCCCTGCCACTGCAGTAGGTCACTGCTGACCTGTACTTCCACAGGAGACACTCAAATACAGTTCTGGCTCAGTCTCTGTGGGGTCTCTGGGTCCTGGTGCACAAAAGGTTGGTTTGAATCCTCTGAGCATTTCTGGTGGGTATGAGGTTTCATTCTAAATGTGATTTTGCCCCCCTGCCATCTTGCTGGGGCTTCTCCTTTGCCGTTGGATGTAGGGCATTTTTTTTTAGTGGGATTCGACATTCTCCTGTTGACAGCTGTTCAGCAGCGAGTTGTAATTTTGGAGCTCTTGCAGAAGATGAGTGCACGTCCTTCTACTCCACCATCTTGACTTGTGTAAGAAAGCCTTCCTCAGTGATCAGTGCAAAGAAATAGAGGAAAACAATAGAATGGGAAAAACTAGAGATCTCTTCAAGAAAATTAGAGATACCAAGGGAATATTTCATGCAAAGATGGGCTCAATAAAGGACAGAAATGGTATGGGCCTAACAGAAGTAGAAGATATTAAGAAGGGGTGGCAAGAATACACAAATGAACTATATAAAAAAGATCTTCATGACCCAGATAATCACGATGGCATAATCACTTACCTACAGCCAGACATCCTGGAATGTGAAGTCAAGTGGGCCTTAGGAAGCATCACTACAAACAGAGCTAGTGGAGGTGATGGAATTCCAGTGGAGCTATTTCAAATCCTGAAAGATGATGCTGTGAAAGTGCTGCACTCAATATGTCAGCAAATTTGGAAAACTCAGCAGTGGCCACAGGACTGGAAAAGGTCAGTTTTCATTACAATCCCAAAGAAAAGCAATGCCAAAGAATGTTCAAACTACTTCACAATTGCACTCATCTCACATACTAGCAAAGTAATGCTCAAAATTCTCCAAGCCATGCTTCAACAGTACATGAACCATGAACTTTCAGATGTTCAAGCTGGATTTAGAAAAGGCAGAGGAAGCAGAGATCAAATTGCCAGCATCTGCTGGATCATGGAAAAAGCAAGAGAATTTCAGAAAAACATCTATTTCTGCTTTATTGACACACTAAAGCTTTTGACTCTGTAGATCACAACAAACTGTGGAAAATTCTTCAGGAGATGGGAATACCAGATCACCTTACCTGCCTTCTGAGAAATCTGTATGCAGGTCAAGAAGCAAAAGTTAGAACCAGACATGGAACAACAGACTGGTTCCAAATTGGGAAAGGAGTACATCAAGGCTGTATATTGGCACCCTGCTTATTTAACTTATATGCAGAGTACATCATGTGAAATGCCCGATTGGATGAAGCACGAGCTGGAGTCAAGTTTCTTGGCTGAAATATCAATAACCTCAGATATGCAGATGACACCACCCTTATGGTAGAAAACAAAGAAGAAATAAAGAGCCTCTTGATGAAAGTGAAAGAGGAGAGTGAAAATGTTGGCTTAAAACTCAACATTCAGAAAACAAAGATCATGGCATCTGGTCCCATCACCTCATGGCAAATAGATGGGGAAACAATGGAAACAGTGACAGACTTTACATTTTGGGGCTCCAAAGTCACTGCAGATGCTGACTGAAACCATGAAATTAAAAGATGCTTGTTCCTTGGAAGAAAAGCTATGACCAACCTAGACAGCATATTAAAAAGCAGAGACATTACTTTGCCAACAAAGGTCCATCTAATCAAAGCTATGTTTTTTCCAGTAGTCATGTATGGATGTAAGAGTTGGACTATAAAGAAAGCTGAGTGCCTAAGAATTGATGCTTTTAAACTGTGGTGTTGAAGAAGACTCTTGAGAGTCCCTTGAACTACATGGAGATCCAATCAGTCTATGTTAAATCAGTCCTGAATATTCATTGAAAGGACTGATGCTGAAGCTGAAACTCCAATCCCTTGGCCACTTGATGGGAAGAACTGACTCATTGGAACAGACCCTGATGCTGGGAAAGACTGAAGGCGGGAGGATAAGGGGATGATAGAGGATGAGATGGTTGGATGGCATGACCAACTCGGTGGACATGAGTTTGAATAAGCTCTCAGAGTTGGTGATGGACAGGGAGGCCTGGCATGCTGCAGCCCACGGGATCACAGAATTGAACATGAACAAGTGACTGAACTGAACTGAACCAAGAAATACCTTAAAAAGAACAATCTTCGTGATTGGCTTTGTGTGGTTGCATCTGACAAGGAGAGTCATGTTTTTCATTACTACCAGATTAGTCAAAATGAAGATGAATCTGGGTTGAGGACTAACTCAAACTATCCTTTATAGGGCTTTGCTTGCTATTAAAGCAAATTAAACATACAAAAGAAACATTTTGAAATGTATCTTTAACTTATCAGTGAATAAAAAACATTGTATGTTAAGCATTCATCTTTTATCTAAGTGTATGCTGTTTATATGGTGCTGGCTTTCCTTTAATTTTTTTCTTCTTTTTAACATTTTTATTGGAGTATAGTTGATTTTTATTTTTATTGGAGTACAGTTTATTGGTCTTCCCTCAAAACTCAGTCGGTAAAGAATCTGCCTTCAATACAGGAGACCTGGGTTCAACTTCTAGGTCAGGAAGATTCCCTGGAGAAGGAAATGGCAACCCACTCCAATATTCTTTCCTGGAGAATTCCATGGACAGAGGAGCCTGGCAGGAGTCCATGGAGTCGCAAGAGTCAAACACAACTTAGCAACTAAAGACAGAGACAGAAAGGGACTTTCCCCAAGGTCACATAACACAACTTGAAGAGAATAGGAACAAAAACTCAGGTGTTCACAGTCCTACATAAGGGATTTAGAGATTTTTTTTATTATACCTCTTATGTACTTGCTTTCATCCTGTATGCACTCTTCATCTCAGAGAGGTTGATGCTAAAAAATTAGTCTTGTCTGAGTTTCCTGTTATATAAATTTTCTACTTTAGATAAAGTCAGTTTCCCAACTTATTAACAAAATGCATTTTTCCCCCAAGTTGTCTATCTTAACTTTCATTGTAGTCACTTAGCTACCATTGGTTCATCTTCCTTTCTACTCTCAAATGACTTCTAAAGTGGAATGAAAGGAAGGAAAAAGGGAGAAAGAAAAAAAGATTGTTATAATGCTGCAAATTACAGCCATTTCTTGTCTATTACTCCTTAAATTATTCACTTACATCCACAGTAATTCTATATATAGGAAAATAAAATTGCAAAGACATTAATGTACCCTCAGAAGAATAGTCCAATCTCTGAACTATATTACTATTCTATCAATATTCCTTGTTTGCTTTTCCTTTTGACGTTCACATCTTAATTTTAAATTAGAAAATAGATGAGCAACAATCCTTTCATGCCCTAAGATCAAGGGCATATCGTCTCATCACTGAAACTGGTATGGTCATCATCACCTGAAAGTTTCAGCTGATCTAAAATGCAGAATGCTTGTAATATTTATAATACTAAAACAAATAGATTGGAGGATTTATTTTAGTCTCAAATATTCTATTAACTCTGATGATTCTCTGGCCTATTCATCACAACAATATTCTTAAAATGATAAGAACTCCAAATGAAATTATATCCCTTTAATATAAAACTTACACTTCTTACCTGCTACCTCAGCACACATTTTTGGAAACTTACTAAATAATATGTTCAACATGGAAGGACAATAATAAATCTAATCCTTTGTGTTCTTCAATTCTTTATATCAAGAATTCTCAAACTTTTTGAGGGAATTAATCAATTTGTATAAATTTATGGTCATGTCTATGAGGAAAGTGGGAAATACCCCTTGGTATCAGCTCACCCCACTCCCCACTCTTCTGGGAATCCTAGAAGACCAGGAGGGAAGAAAGGAGAATCATAGTAGTGATAACACAAGGACTATACAATAGCTAAATCTTATAGATAAAGCAATGGGAAACATTCCAAAAATTCTCTCATTATTTTTTAAAAAATCCTCGTATGTGTTAGAGAAATCAATATTTGACTGTTTGGCAACACTGGATTCCTACTATGAAATTAGAACTCTAATGAGTTCCCAATGCATGCGTTCATGCTAAATCACTTCAGTCATGTCCGACCCTCTGTGACTCTATGGACTGAAGCCCACAAGATTCCTCTGTCCAAAGGGATTATAGGCAAGAATACTGTAATGGGTTGCTGTACCTTCCTCCAGGGGGTCTTCCCGATCCAGGGATTGAACCCACATCTATTACATCTCTTGCAATGGCATGTGGGTTACTTACCACTAGCACCACCTGCAAAGCCCCAGGTTCCCATTAGAACACACTTATTTATGGTCACTAACTGCCGTAGCCAACACAAAACCTCTCTTTTAAATTCCGAGCTTTAGAAATGAATAGAGTCAATCAATGGAGTAAATGTGTTGATTGTTCTTCCCTTTTCTGAACATTAGCCATCATTTTTTTTTAGTTGGAGCATGTTTTTAGCTACAGTTCAGTTCTCTATTTTGCATCTTCAATTAACTTCAATTTAACCTACATTAACAATCTTTGAACTAACCAGGCAGAAATACACCAAACTACAGCCTGAAATAGGTGAAATGAAATCAATGTTGCTAAATTTGCATGTAGTGATTATAGACAGAAAAATTCCATCGTTGCCATGACAATGCCACATGTGCCTTTGATTTTTTCACAGAATAACAAAATGTGCATTTAATAGAGATGTTTAATTGTCTTTCACTCTGGATTTTGCTCACTAGCATAGCAGCATGCTTTTTGCTCAACAACACAGTATTGAAGTCACTCTGCCTCCAGCTGCCGTTAACATATTTTGTATTCATGCTTTGTATAAATTCTCAAAAATGTTTTCAGTTTAGCTTCGCAACTATGCATTTAATTTATATTTGATGAGACAGGAAAATGTTAAGTATGAACTGATTAACTTAAATAGATGTATAGGTGTTTATTAACCTAACAGTGGATAATTTTGTTGACTATCTCCTGAAGTTGTTAAAACCTGATACCTAAACAGATTATCTAGTTGAAATTTAAAAGTAAATTTAACTACAAACAGATTAAGATGATACACAGACTGGCTCTTTCTGTTATTAAAGTCTTGTGACCGACCCAGTTTCTTCACGCAGCTCGTGAAAAGGTCCTTAGAAGTCTATTAGTCCTTTTTCTATTAAAAATGAAATGTTCTTTTACAACCCAACCAGAAACGGTTATGCTTAGCCACTTGGACAAAATATTTGTCTTCACTCAATCAAGCCATAATTTGTTAGATGTAAATCTTACTATTAGTCATAAATTGTGGCACTCCTGGGTTAAAGTCCTAAGTATTATACAAAGCTTTCAGGTCTCTCATAAAACTATTCTTTTATTTACAAATCAGCACCAGGTACTTCTCATGATGTACTCTGCATACAAATTAAATAAGCAGAGTGACAATATACAGCCTTGATGTACTCCTTTTCCTATTTGGAACCAGTCTGTTGTTCCATGTCCAGTTCTAACTGTTGCTTCCTGAGCTGCATATAGGTTTCTCAAGAGACAGGTCAGGTGGTCTGGTATTCCCATCTCTTTCAGAATTTTCCACAGTTTCTTGTGATCCACACAGTCAAAGGCTTTGGTCAATAAAGCAGAAATAGATGTTTTTCTGGAACTCTCTTGCTTTTTTGATGATCCAGCGGAGGTTGGCAATTTGATCTGTGATTTCTCTGCCTTTTCTAAAACCAGCTTGACCATCTGGAAGTTCACAGTTCACATATTGCTGAAGCCTGTCTTGGAGATTTTTGAGCATTAATTTACTAGCATGTGAGATGAATGCAATTGTGCGGTAGTATGAGCATTCTTTGGCATTGCCTTTCTTTGGGACTGGAATGAAAACTGACCTTATCCAGTCTTGTGGCCACTGCTGAGTTTTCCAAATTTGTTGGCATATTGAGTGCAGCACTTTCACAGCATCATCTTCCAGGATTTGAAAGAGCTCAACTGGAATTCCATCACCTCCACTAGCTTTGCTCGTAGTGATACTTTCTAAGGCCCACTTGACTTCACATTCCAGGATGTCTGGCTCTAGGTGAATGATCACACCGACGTGATTATCTTTGTCTTCAAGATCTTTTTTGTATAGTTCTTCTGTGTATTCTTGCCACCTCTTCTTAATATCTTCTGCTTCTGTTAGGTCCATACCATTTTTGTCCTTTATCGAGCCCATCTTTGCATGAAATGTTCCCTTGGTATCTCTAATTTTCTTGAAGAGATCTCTAGTCTTTCCCATTCTGTTCTTTTCCTCTATTTCTTTGCATTGATCGCTGAAGAAGGCTTTCTTATCTCTTCTTGCTATTCTTTGGAACTCTGCATTCAGATGCTTATATTTTTCCTTTTCTCCTTTGCTTTTTGCTTTTTCTCCATCATGAGAAATGCTGGGCTGGAAGAAGCACAAGCTGAAATCAAGATTGTTTGGAGAAATATCAATAACCTCAGAAATGCAGATGACATCTCCCTTAGGGCAGAAAGTGAAGAGGAACTAAAAAGCCTCTTGATGAAAGTGAAAATGGAGAGTGAAACAGTTAGCTTAAAGCTCAACATTCAGAAAACAAAGATCATGGCATCTGGTCCCATCACTTCATGGGAAATAGATGGCAAAACAGTGGAAACAGTGTCAGACTTTATTTTTGGGGGCTCCAAAATCACTGCAGATGTTGATTACAGCCATGAAATTAAAAGATGCTTACTCCTTGGAAGAAAAGTTATGACCAACCTAGATGGCATATTCAAAAGCAGAGACATTACTTTGCCAACAAAGGTCTGTCTAGTGAAGGCTATCATTTTTCCAGTAGTCATGTATGGATGTGAGAGTTGGACTGTGAAGAAAACTGAGCACCGAAGAATTGATGCTTTTGAACTGTGGTGTTGGAGAAGACACTTGAGAGTCACTTGGACTGTAAGGAGGTCCAACCAGTCCATTCTGAAGGATATCAGCCCTGGGATTTCTTTGGAGGGAATGATGTTAAAGCTGAAGCTCCAGTACTTTGGCCACCTCATGGGAAGAGTTGACTCGTTGGAAAAACTCTGATGCTGGGAGGGATTGGGGGCAGGAGGAGAAGGAGACGACAGAGGATGAGATGGCTGGATGGCATCACTGACTCGATGGAAGTGAGTATGAGTGAACTCCAGGAGTTGGTGATGGACAGGGAAGCCTGGCGTGCTGTGATTCGTGGGGCTGCAAAGAGTCAGACACGACTGAGTGACTGAATTGAACTGAATTGAACTGAACCAGGTACTTGGATAATATTCACATAAACAAGCAGCTATCTAACCCAGTTGACTCTACACACCAGTTTCTTCCATAAGTTATGTACCTGTTGTCCATAAATGGCAGGAGCGAACTATGATTCAATGATAGCTTTGCACCACTTTCCAGACCTTCCAACCTACATACACTTTAAATTCTAACAGGGACTATGATGAAGTCTTTTGGCCTATCAGTAAATGCCCTATGAAACCACTGGTCTGGTTAACTTTGGTTTCGTTTAGGTGTGTGGATTAGGCAATGCTTTGTAACATGGCTGACTTTGAGTAGGGCTGTTTATAAGGCTGCTCTAAGGAAGGTAATCTTATGGCAAGATCATAAGATCTTGGCATTTCAAGAACATATCCTCTTGTGAAAGAATTCAGAAACAAATACAATTCACATGCATATGAGCCAGGCTAAAAGAAAATATTCTACTGAAAGTGTATGGTACTTACAACTGAGGATTGTCAAATACTCAGAGAAGTAAATAGAAAAAGACTCCATAGTGTAGTAAACTACTCTAAAAGCTCTGGTTCATACCCATATTTCCTTTAATTTTCTCATGGTCACACCATAATTGAGTAGCAGATCCAAAATTCAAACTCAGGTCCATAATTTTAAAGCCTATAGACTTTTATTATACCCAGTGTCAAATGAAAGAAAAAAAAAAAGCACAGCCTATAAGCTGAGAATTATGTTTTATTTGGTAAATTTTCTGAGGACTTAGGCCAGGGAGGCAGCTTCTCAGATGGCTCTGAGGGACTGCTCCAAAGAAGTAAGGGATGAGTAATGGTGTATAGGAGCTTTTGAAACAAACAAACAACAACAGCAAACATGGACCATCAAGAGATTATATCAATCAAAGAAAGCCAGACATCTCAAATTAATGAATCTAGTGCTTTTCTGTGAATGAGAAGATGCAAAAGTCTGGGCTTACTGAAATCATTCCTTTAATTAGTACCTTAACAATACAGGGCTAGTATCTTATCTTTTCTCCATATGAATCCTCTCAAGTTACACATTTGGGGGTGGCTGCTGATGGCTTGATGGTGGCATTGTCCTTTGTTTACTAATATGGCAGGCAGCATTTTTTGTCCACATTTTATTTTTGTCCACAGCTTTATTAATACTGAGACCTGCTTAAACAGTAGAGCAATGAACTACACCACAAACCAAGAAGTTTTCTCAGTATATTTGCCATATGAATTACAGTATAAACTAATTCTCCAACTTCAGACACAAGAATGTATCCTAAAAATTCATGAAGTTCTATGTCAATTACTCACTCAGCAGAGTGTCTCAAGACAGGATGGGGCACCAACAACTGACCAACGCTCTTTGCTTTCTGTGGACCTACTACTTCCCCCTTAAACTAACACCTTCTCACAGTTTCTCCATTTCTATGGATGACATCATCCTCCATCTCTCTAAATACACCATAAACTGAGTAACTTGGCTATATGTCTTTGCAGTACTGATAGGTCCACCTGAAGCCCTCCCCTTCACATGTCTTGTCCAAAACTGTGGTACCATGCAAATAAAACACCCGATGTGGTTTCACTGTCTTTGTTCTGGCTGCTTCATTTCTAGGGTACCCTACCCAGTTTACTAAATTAATCTTTCTAGAATTACCTCCAAACTTGTCAGCTACTTACTCAAAAGCCCTGGGATTCTCCATTACCTATAAAATAATCATTTCCTTGTCATCTAAAGAACTCTACAATAATAAGTCTCATTTCTACCTTTCCAGTTTCATTTCACATTACACTGAACTGATATCATACATTCCAGCCAAAGTGTTCTATTTAATTTGCTGAACATGCACCACAGTTTCTCATCCTGAGGCCATTACTTTAGGCTAAAATGACTTTCTTAACCTAAGGTCAAACTATTTAACTTCAGCTGATCATTCAAGACCCACCTCAAATGAATCTGCTGTCTTGCTGATTTTTGTTTTGTGACCACCACCACACCCAGATCTTAACCTCCTTTAAATTCATCATAGTAAATTACTTCAAACATGGTCATTGTTGTATGTAATACACAGACACACATGTGCATGCACAGACACCCCTGCATCTCTCTTCTAGATTCAATTACTCATCTCTACACCCATCATAGTGTGGGGTCTTAAACATAAGTACCAGTAAGTGCTGCCTGAAATAAATTAGAGTAACCTAAAGCACCTTCTGTAAAATGCTGAAAAGATGCCCCAGTGTATTCATACCAAAATGCATAGGACTGAACACTACAGAGCTTATCTACAGTAATAAAACTGCCTGACTTCATTAATGCAAGGTCAGAAATACAAGCCAGCTTGGTACAATAAGTACTTTCACATCACCCTCACTCCTACCCCACCATACACCTAGGGACACTTTTTTTTACGAAGTCACAGATGGCATAAGAGAGAAAATGGAAGAACAGCTGGTAGTTCCACAAAGGTACCTTGGGCTTTCTCAGAAGCTCAGTTCAAACTGTCCCCATAGTCAGAACAAAGCAGTGAAAGAAGCAAAACTGACTGGCAATAAAGTACTTTATTTCACTTGAATTGCCTGAATAATAGCTTCTACCCTCTGTTTAGCTTTAGCATAGGTGACCTGGCATGTACAATTGCAGTGTGTGGGCTTCATCAGTAACGGCAACAAAGGCATCCTCTGAGAAAGCTGCCAGCAGTATATGCCTTTAGGTGTTGCTGGTCAGTCTGAGCATCGGTAGGCAGGAGAAAAATAGAGAAATAAAAGGAAGAAGGGGGAGTCAGGATGATGAGAGAAGGCAAGCCAGTGGTAGAACAGAGCATCCAGTCCCAGTCTTCTGCCGAACAGTCTTATTTGTAAAATGACTGACAAACTCCTTCAAAGATTTAGCTGATATTCTATTTGAATACACTGTCTAGTTTACATCTCAAGCAGAAGGAAGACTATGAGAAACCCAAATGGAAAATGCTTTTCATATTTATGTAGCATATTTACAAGAAAAAGAGATTTTTGTTCCAGGTTTGGAGATTGGATGAATAATTCCCTAAGTATATATAATTCTAGATTCAATATACAAACTGAGTTTTTTCTTCTTGGAAGCCTCTCTGGGCTGGAGCTTCATTCTTCAAAATGTCACCTTCTAATTGAAACTTTCACCCAACCCTCCCAGGAAAATGTATGTATTTATAGAATAACCATCAGGTGCTTACTATGTGCCAGGCAATACTTTAAACCCTGAGGATACCATTGTCACATAAGATGCATTGTCTTCAGATCTCATGGAGCTTATATTTTAATAGAGGGAGAAGGAGCTAGTGGTATGGCACTGGGAGGAGAGGGATGAATAAACATAAATAAACAAGATAACTTTAAGTATGTTAAGTGGTATGGCAAAGATAAAAGGGTATAATAGAGGACTGTCAGGTTTGGGGAATATTGAAATTGAGGTCACTGGGGAAGAGATCTCTGAGAAGGGGATATTTGAGTTGTGACCTGGAAAAAAAAAAAAAAAATAGATGAGAGAGGAAGGGAGAGAGTGAATAAAACTGGGCAAAAAAATATCAACCCAGAGCATTCCAAGGAAATGATCCAGAGCATTTCTGGCAGAGAGGCCCTAAGATGGAAATCAGAAAAAGTTTGTTATATTTGGCATGTGCAAATAAAACCAATGCCAATGTGGCTGGAACACAGTGAATTGTTGTTTAGTCGTTAAGTTGTGTCCGACCCTTTTAAAACCCCATGGACTGGAGCCCACCAGTCTCTTCTGTCCATGGGATTTCCCAGGCAAGAATACTAGAGTGGGTAGCCATTTCCTTCTCCAGGGGATCTTCCCAACCCAGGGATAGAATCCACATCTCCTGTATCAGCAGGCTAATTCTTAACCACTGAACCACCTGGGAAGCCCAGTGAATAAAGCAGAAAATACTAATGCAGAAAGTGTGACTAATAGGCAGAGATCAGATATAACAGGCCCTAGAAAGGGAAGTGAATTTGATTCTAAGTTCAGTTATGGAAAGCGTTTTGAGGGTTTTAAATAGAGGACTGACAGGATGTAATTTGCATTTTAAAGGATAAATCCAACATCTGTGGGGAGACTGGACAGTGAAGAGCCAGAGAAGAATGAAAGTTTGGATGCTAGCTCTCTCAGGTGAGAGCTATCATTGGCCTGCATCAGGACAGGAGCAGTGCTGCCTCCACAATGCTCCTCAGTACCCTGAATGAACCTCCACCACAGAATTATCACACTGAATACTTCTGAATGGGTGTTACCTACATTAGACAATAGCATCATATTTACCTTTCTAGCCCCCATCATGCAATGCATGGCTGACTCTCAGTAAATGTTTATGGCATGAATTACAATACTGCAGTCTCCTGTGTTGCTGAGAGCTAGCATTGATATAAAAGAAGTCAAAAGCCAAAGATTCCATTCTGGGTCCATGACTCACAGTTCTTCACCTTGAATAGATTATTTGATCCCCAGACTCCCCAAGCCTCGGTTTCCTCATCTGTCAAAGCGTATGACACAATTTAATTAATTTCATGGTTTTGTTAACAGTAAAATAGATAATGGATGAATAGGGCGTTGTATGAATAAAATTACATTTCAAAGTCCCATTGAAATTTAAGTCTTTATTGTTAGTTCTTCTCTTCTTTTTTAAACACTTGCCATTTTTATGAGAGAAAAATCTTGCCTCCAAATCACAACTCACTAGAATTAGCTTTTGAAATCTTAGCAGATCTACTGAAAATTTGGAAATTCAGAATAACCATTTGATCCTCTCAGCTTTCCAGTTGTAGTAGATAGTGTAAGAAAGTCCAGGTAATTCCTATCTCCTTCTAAGTTCCCCAGTTATTTCCTTACCCCCTTCATAATAGTGGGCTCTACTAGTAAAGATCAAAAGCAAATACAAGGAAAGTGCAGTGTGGAGAAAATAGCACTGCACTTACAGGCAGGAGGCCTGGAGTCTCCCGCTTGGTTTTGCTACCTTCCAGTGCAGTTTGCAGCATGATTTTAGATGTATCATTGATCATGTCTTGATTTTAAACTTTCCATCATTTTTGAGAAGACTGCAAGAAGGGTGTTTAGTTTTCCAACAACGGTTCTCTAATACCAACTGAATGCCCGACAATTCAGTTCAATGCAGATACTAAATACCTGAAGTTAGTGCTGACCCCACAGGATAAGCATTAACCCCACAGATTAAGGTAGTCCCACTAGATCACCTCCACTTCAATACCAGTCAGAAATGGAGTCCCCAAGTTACCTTCACTTCAGCTCAGTTCAGTTCAGTGGCTCAGTCATGTCCGACTCTTTGTGATCTCATGGCCGGCAGCACACCAGACTTCCTTCTCCATCACCAACTCCCAGAGCTTACTCAAACTCATGTTCATTGAGTCGGTGATGCCATCCAACTACCTCATCCTCTGTCATCCCCTTCTCCTCCCACCTTTAATCATTCCCAGCATCAGGGTCTTTTCAGATGAGTCAGTTTCTCCCGTCAGGTGCCCAAAGTATTGGAGTTTCAGCTTCAGTATCAGCCCTTCCAATGAATATTCAGAACTGATCTCCTTTAGGATGGACTGGTTGGATCTCCTTGCAATCCAAGGGACTCTCAAGAGTCTTCTCCAACATCACAGTTCAAAAGCATCAATTCTTCTGCGTTCAGCTTTTTTTATAGTCCAACTCTCACATTCATACATGACTACTGGAAAAACCATAGCTTTGACTAGATGGACCTTTGTTGGCAAAGTAACGTCTCTGCTTTTTAATACTCTGTCTAGGTAGGTCATAACTTTTCTTCCAAGGAGCAAATATCTTTTAATTTCCTGGCTGCAGTCACCATCTGAAGTGATTTTGGAGCCCCCCAAAATAAAGTCTGTTTCCACTGTTTCCCCATCTATTTGCATGAAGTGATGGGACCAGATGCCATGATCTTAGTTTTCTGAATGTTGAGTTTTAAGCCAACTTTTTCACTCTCCTCTTTTACTTTCATCAAGAGTCTCTTTATTTCGTCTTTGCTTTCTGCCATAAGGGTTGTATCAGCTGCATATCTGAGGTTGTTGATATTTCTCCTGGCAATCTTGATTCCAGCTTGTGCTTCATCCAGCCCAGTGTTTCTCATGATGTACTCTGCATATAAGTTAAATAAGCAGGTTGCCAATAAATAGCCTTGATGTACTCCTTTCCCAGGCTTCCCAAAATGCACCCATCAGTTGCAAAAATCTGCTAGAATGATTCACAAAACTCAGGCAAGTACTATACTTGAAGTATTATTATAAAGGCTACAGATTCCCTGGTGGCTCAGCTGGTTAAAAATCTGCCTGCAATGCAGAAGACCTGGGTCTGATCCCTGGGTTGGGACGATCCCCTGGAGGAGGGCATGGCAACGCACTCCAGTATTCTGGCCTGAAGAATTCCATGGACTGTATAGTCCATGGGGTCAGAAAGAGTTGGATATGACTGAGCGACTTTCACTATAACCACACTGCAACCTCAGGAACAACCAAATGGAAGGAATGCACAGGACAAAGTATTGGAGGAGTGGGAGTATGCAGAGCTTGCAAGCCCTCCCAGCACATCAGTGTGTTCTCCTAGAAGTCCACTTAGCCTTGTTTCATAGTTTCTATCAAAGTTTCATTAAAAACACAGCAAGACACGACCGATTAAATCGTCGACCGCAGGTGATTCAACTCAATCTTCAGCTCTTCTCTCCTCCAGCAGGTTGACAGGTGAGGCTAAAACTTCTAAGCCTCTAATCAGGTGGACTGCTTTCCTAATAGGGACAAGTCCCACTCTAAAGCTATCTAGGTTTCCCTCAAAGTGTCACCTCATTATCAGAAACTCAGGTGTGCGGCTCCTTATGAAAAATAAGACATTCTTATTACTCAGAATTCCTGGGGTTTAGGGCTCTGTGCCAGAACCAAGGTCCAAATATATATATTTTTATTACATCACAAAGCATACTTCACTAGATTATTTCTAAGTCCTTTTCCAGTTCTAAACTTTTTTGTTTTTTACTGTTCTCTTTATACCAGTTTCTGAAGGCAAGTTCTGTGCTAATGGCCACAAAACCATGTGAATATAGATGTATGTGGACTATATTAATTTTACCACAAAAGTAGAATGAAAATGGTTAGTTCTGCATTACTTATAACAAAAAGAAAAGATTCTCAATACTAATGAAATTTCCCAAGACTAGGTAGAAAGCGAAATAGAACAAAAACAACAATTTAGGGGGTGAGGGAAGAAAGCGTGTTAATGCAATAAGTCCCATGAATTCTAACTTTTTTGTAGATTTAATTGTATTTTAAACTACAAATAATAGCAAATGTTTTTCCCACAGAAAATTCAAATAAAAATATACATTTTCTGGGAGGACTCCTTGAAATGTATTTAAGATAATCAAATTAAGCAATCAAATATATACACATTCAGGAACAAAAAAATTTACGAATATTGGTATACTGTTCACAACAATTTAACTAGTCATCAAAACATAAATTTCCAAAGCACCACATTAATCTAGGGTTTTTATAAATCTAACAGAACGTTAGCCAAATTCCTAATTATAAAAAGGAAAACAAAAAAAGAAGAAACTGGCTTTAGGCTTGATGAATCAGACCGAGTGAGAACTTTCCATTCTCATGCTTTTGCCACACTACTGTGTTTGTGGGAATTTCAAGTAGAGATTTGTCACCGAGGGGATACAAAGGCAACTAAAGTAACGATTTCACTCTCTGCACTGAGGGCAAAGTAGATGTTCTATTTTCTCCAGATCATTTTCTGTACATTCTTTCACGGCCAATAACAAGTGATCATAAAGTCACTGACAAACACTTTGTTACTGGCAAGTAATCGTAAGACAGAGTTTGACAACGAAACATGAAATTATTCCAAACTGTACCAAAGGCATCTTAAACGTCAGTCAATAAAGGGAAGTCACATTTATAGCACCACCTTGTGAAAACGTAAAGAACTGACTTGCCAAAGTAGAAAGCAAAAGGCAAGCTTTGCTAAGCTCCTTAAAGGAAACAGCTTTAAAAATTAACTTATTTCTCATTGTCTTTTTGTTCTTTCGCAATATATACATATGCTAATAGGCAACTCAATTTGGAAAGTTTTTTACTCATTTTCAGTATTTTCCTGTAAGCATAATTGAATCATTTTGAAATTAATTACTGGAAACACATGGACTAAAACTCTATGTGCTGTCCTTAAGCAAATATGAGTTTATATTTAGTGAAACCAAATGTTCGTCATCTTCCTTTCCTGTCTCTCAGTGTTCTCTTCTCTTTTTTCCCTCCCTTCCTCCTTCCCTTCTTTTTTCCCTTCTTCTAACCTCATCTCTTGTCCGTCCATAGGTACAAGGACATTCAATTTTAAAATGAATGGAAAAAAATAGAGGTGAGGGAATTCATTTATAATAGTTTTACATCATAGGGCATAAATCAGAGCAGCATAAATTGTATGTCTATTATCTAGTATTCCAATTGATACTTGTTCTACAAATTAAAAGTATAAAATTTATGGATGTTATTATGACATTGGTTTTCTGAATTTCAGGAAGAAGACTCATTAATGCTTTACTCATTAAATTTTGTAAAATGTTATTTATGTTTCTAATTATTTGCAATGTGTACAATTACCTAGTCCAGTGGTTTTTAGATATTAGCATGGATAAGAAACATTTAGAGGATTTGATATTTTTTACCAACCAGATATCTATCCCTATTCCCAGGCATTGATTCCAGGGAACTGAAGTGGGGACACTATGCCTTGCTTTTTCACCAGCACACAGTAATTCTAAGGTGACTGATCTATGGGCCACTCTCTAATGAACACTTCACTGACTCTATAACATTTCATTTTACCACTTGAATCTGTTGATTCTCTTTATCCCCATTTAATCAATTTATTTTCCTCTTCTATCATATTTTTCCATGGACTATCTTGGCCCTAGTTTTGCTCTTCTTCTATTCTTTTATTTCTCAATCTTTTGAATTCCTCAGTATAAAATAGATTTATTATCAAGTGTCTGACTTGGGGGTAAGAGGACACTCTGTTAATTTCCAGAACAAAGGAAGAACTTAAAGGTTCAACAATTAACAATATCGAGACAAGATTTGGAGTTCTTGAGGAACTGTTTGTCCTTTTCAATGCAAGGTTCCCTTGACCTAGCACAACACCTATCACTAATAGACAGTCAATAAATAGTTACTAAATAATGACCAAATGAATAAATACACACTGAAAAAAAATTAGCTTGAAATAACTACTACGAAAGTACTCAGTTACTGACACTGACCCTTAAAATGATCTACACTAACTTCCTCATTTTACAGATACACCAGAGGTACACAGAGTCCCTCCCGGGGCACTTGCCTTGAGCAGGCCACTTACAGAAACACAAGCCAAGTCTTCTGACTCCTAGTACATGCCCCTGACCCCCATTACTACAGCAGATTATCCAACTGTTTTCTTACTAAATAACCTTATGGCAATTTAGTCACTGTTTTTAAATAATGTTCAAATTCCTTTTTTCCCTTTATTTCTTTATTATCCTTTATTGTTCAGTTTTAACCTGACTGCTTAGAATTTCTTAGGACTGCTATCTCTCCACTCCTGTTCTCTGAACTTCAACCTCCAAAATCGTATTATCTTCAACTTCAAAATTTGCCTGAATAAAATCCTTAACCAGAAAAGAAGAGGCACAACTATACTCTAAGCACAGCTCTACTTACTACAATCATTTTAACTTTTCTAACTGAAATTCCTATAGTCAGGCATTTATAGAGTATGCTCAGTAACTGTGTTTTCATCACATTCAAAGTAGATCATTAGTCTCCTTAGTTTGTGGAATAATTGGGCAGAGGGAAACAAATGTGTGGACACACACACGTGAGGAATGTACACACTGTTTATACATTATAAATGTGTGCAAATACACATATAAATAATGAAAAGGAAGCCATTTGGGATGCTAGAGAGAGCTTCATAGAAGCTATTGTGTAACATGATTCTGAGCTTTGGTTCTGCCACTAGCTTTTGCAACATTTTCTTCCTTCTCTCAACCCTGTCCCCATTTTCCAAATCAGAGATTTGAACTTAGTGGTCTAGGGAGGCCTAAGATTCCCTCCAGAAGCAGTGTCTTAGGAATCTTAAGGTTACAGAATGGGCAAATTGCTCACAGTCTAAATGATCTAACTTGAACAGTCTTAAAGTTCGAACATGAGTCGTACATAAGAAAAGATTAGACCATAATTCTACTGTCAGCCCATTTCTAGTCCACACTGACAGTCTCAACCTAGTGAAGGAAAGTTGGAACTTGAGCAGTTGTTTCTGTCATTAGCCCATCGTGCTGTGCTGTGCTTAGTTGCTCAGTCGTGTCCAACTCTTTGCAACCCCATGGACTGTAGCTCACCAGGCTCCTCTATCCATGGGGATTCTCCAGGCAAGAATACTGGAATGGGTTGTCATGCCCTGAGTTGGGATCTTCCCAACTCAGGATTGAACCCAGGTCTCCCACACTATCAGAGAAGGCAATGGCACCCTACTCTAGTACTCTTGCCTGGAAAATCCCATGGACAGAGGAGCCTGGTAAGCTGCAGTCCATGGCGTCGCTAAGAGTCAGACACGACTGAGCAACTTCACTTTCAGTTTTCACTTTCATGCATTGGAGAAGGAAATGGCAACCAACTCGAGTGTTCTTGCCTGGAGAATCCCAGGGACGGAGGAGCCTGGTGGGCTGCTGTCTATGGGGTCGCACAGAGTTGGCCACGACTGAAGTGACTTAGCAGCAGCAGCAGCATCTCCCACATTATAGATGGATTCTTTACCAGCTGAGCTACCAGGGAAGCCCCATTACCCCATTGAGTGAGTGAGTGAGTGAAGTCGCTCAGTCGTGTCTGACTCTTTGCGACCCTGTGGACTGTAGCCCGCCAGGCTCCTCTGTCCATGGGATTCTCCGGGCAAGAATACTGGAGTGGGTTGCCATTTCCTTCTCCAGGGGATTTTCCTAACTCAGGGATCGAACCCGGGTCTCCTGCATTGCAGGCAGATGCTTTATCCTCTGAGCCACCAGGGAAGCCCCATTAGCTATTAGTAAATCTATCCCACCCACTCCCCACACTTCTCATTCTTAGACTGAGTTAAGACATCACTGAGGATTGTTTGTATGTCTCCAAAGCGCATCAAGTTCACAGATACTAGTCTCCTCTCTTGGCTTCATCGTAGGCACCACTCTCACTCTATTTTTTACGGAAAGATCCATTCTTTCACTTTCAAGAACCCAAATAGGAACCTTTTACAAAAGTTTATTCTTTTTTTTTTTAAGTTCATCTGGAGTTTTTTTTTAATTTAATTTAATTTAATTTTTTTTAATTTTAAAATCTTTAATTCTTACATGTGTTCCCAAACATGAACCCCCCTCCCACCTCCCTCCCCATAACATCTCTGTGGGTCATCCCCATGCACCAGCCCCAAGCATGCTGTATCCTGCGTCAGATATTCTTTAACCTGAGAACTGAACTTCACAAGGTTCATGAGATGGTTAAAAAAACAAAAACAGAAGCAGCTGGATGAAGAATTCTCTCTCTGCTACTTACAATCTCTAAGACCTTGAACAAGCTCCATAATTGTGTCACGCCTCTATAAATGAGGATTGTAACAGCCACCTCACAAAATCAGTGTTGTCATCAAAGATGATGATGTTCAAAGAATCAATCTCAGAGCATAGCCCATCACAAGTGATGAAAAACAGTTACAATACCCAAAAGGCCCTTCCCATGCCTCACATTTCAGAGAGATGTGTGAGAGAAAAATCTCATTTTACATGATTTGAAGTCTGTAAAAATAATGTTATTGTCATTCTCTGAGAAAGTTCAGTGCTGTGCAAAGAACACAGAAAGCTGCCCACATACATCCTGCCACTGTCATTTAGGAAGAAGTTTTAATTTCACAAAATTAAATGCAGCTCTACCTGTTTTCTACCTGATTTCTGACTTGATATGTGGCTAAATCAGTTGACCTCCCTGGGTGTTCAGGACCCCATCCATGCAGGACAAGGATGGAGCTAGACGACCTCTAATCGTCCTTCCTGTTCAGGGACGGCAGCGGTGCAGCCAGCTGGAGGCTCTGCCACTTAAGCCCTGCGCCCCGCTGGCCCAGTGCCTGAACGGCTCCCTGGCTTCCTCCTCCCGCGGGAAGGGCTTCCCTGGGCGACCCAGGAGGCTGTCGGCTGGAGCGGGGGCGGCTCTCCCGCGCAGCTCCGGAGAGGCGAGAGGCGGCAAGGCGAGAGCTGTCTACCCACCATCAATAATGCAGTCTTTTGTCAGCAATAAATTCCCTCCAAAATTAATGAAACAGCCCTTTTAAATTCTCATGTCACTGCCTCATCTAGCAGGAGCTGGGCTAGGCCTCCTGCTCTCTAAATAAATATAAAAGCCGTATAAATTGTGTGGAGGCGATATCTAGCTTGCCGGGCACAATCTAATCTTCTCAACCGCCTACAGAAACAAGGAGAAGGATGGAACCCCAGGATCCATGCTGGCTCTCCGTTGCAAAAGGCACAGCACTCCATCACCCACCCGGAGCAGGGCAGGGCTCTGCTGGCATCCGTCGCCCTGGTCACTCACTCTGCAGTAGTCTGGATGTGACCTGGTCCTAGAGGATACCATTAAGGAATATTAAGGCAGAGGGAGAACCCCTTCCTTTTACCGGTGAAGACGCCAAAGCCCAGAGGAAAAAACAAAGGACCACAATCTACCCTCTAGGGCCTTGGTGTTCTAAATCCCAGCTTCTCAGGTTTTAATGTGCGTGCAGTAGTTGGGGGTGGGTGGAGGTTGGGTTGCGCATTTCTGTAAAGTCCCCAAGTGCTGCTTCTGCTGCTACTGGTGGTACTGCATGCTTCTGCAGGAGCACAGGTGGGGCAAACCACAAGCTCCAGGAGGGCAGAGCCAGATTTGTTTGTTTTTACAGTTTCCAGCAACTGACACAATGTCAATTAATTGGTGCATTAAAAAGGCAGCATTTTATCATTAGAAATTTGTACTCTGGAGTCATCCTACCTAGGCTCACATCCCAGTAGAACCAATAACAAGTTTTGTGCCTTGGGCAAATTATTTAACTTCTCTATACCCCAGTTTTATCGACTGTAAAATTGTATTACTAAAAATATGTGTCTTATAGAATTGTTTAGATGAGAGGGAAATGAGCTAATATATATAGAACAGTATCTGGAGAGTGGTATAACACAAAGTGTGACTTGATTCAGGTCACATTTAGAAGATCTTAGAAAATCTGGGCTATCACTCGTATCTCGGACATTATAGTTCAGTGTTAGAAAGCAGCATCTGGCAGAAGAACATTCTATTTATTTAGTTACAAAACATGACATATCCACCTAACAAACCTGTAGAGTTATGGAATGTGAATGCAAATCACATGAAAAGATATTCTCTGGCCAAAGGTGGCAAATAATTGAACACAAACATTTAAGCCAACGAGCAACTCAAACACATATGACTTAGTAATATGCAGGAGTCCAAGCCTTTTGGTGACACATATCTGAGTTCAAAACCTGATCATCCACATTCAAACAGTGGAAAGGTAAGCCAGCCATTCGCTCAAAATGACAATTGGGACAGGGATAAAACGGAGAAATATTTATCTAGCTTAGAGGGTTGACATGCAGAATAAATGAGATAATGTTCATATGGCATGTAATGCTGCCATGTATATAACAAAAGCTCAAAAAATAATAGCTTGTAATGGTAATAGTAGTAAAGCCATAAAACATTCACAACAGGTGCAGACTGAAAAAAGCAACTAATTGTTTTCCAACTGGTGTCCCTAAAGGCAAGGTGTTTTCCAACAAGGTGTCCCTTAAGTCTCACAAAGGAAATGTGGATTGGAAGAATGTTCAGGCTTTCTCCAGCTTTGATAGATATGACTTCAACATACTAGAAACTTGTAGCTTGGAGCCTGGACAGGAGGTTGTGTCAGGCTCTCTAGTGAGGGACCAGAATAGGGCCTGTGTAGACCTGAAACGTTTGCATGCAACCAGACACTCGAGAGAAATGGTGGATTGTCATATGACCTTGACTTCTAAAAGGAGAATGATGAATCTTAGGATTTAATATTTAAGCCACAGTGTCCTGAATGATAGTATACTCCAACTGACTTCATGTGGGGAAACTGTGAAGTGGTCTTTCTCTCTGAGAAAACATTAGGTATGTATGGATCGGTAACCTGAGTCATCAGTATAATCAAAAGCCCTTATGTCCACTGTCAAACAGTAACTCCATTAGTACATGCTTGAAAGTTCAAAAAAACATATGTTAGGGAGAATTTCTGGAATCAATCAACTCTCATATATGCATATAAAGTGCTTAGAAGTTGTCAACAACAACAAAAACTGGACAAACTAAAACCCATGACTTTTCTTGAATTTACCAGATAACAGAGATTACAGGGAAACCTGCTACACCCAAAATCTGGAGAAACAGGCAAATCCAGAGAATTACAGCAACCAAAATCTACTTAATTGAAGCCAAAATCATCAGACCCGTAAACTGGTAGGAATATTTAAATGATTTTCTTGATGAATTACTGGCAACTGACTATGGTCTAACATAAGAGTGAGGAAATTGTAGGGACTGCAGTCTTAGGGGGGGCTCTACATTTTTACGGGCTTTACCTCCAGAAACCCCAACTGTGAGAATCCCAGAAAAATCTCATCATGGGTTCTGGCAGGGGGATGCAAGGAAGCACCATAACGCACTATACCCACAGTTTTCTCCATAGCAAAGGCCTATGCTCCAGGAAAAAAACATATTGCCTGAACACAATTTTGATACCATCTCCTAGCTAGGGAAATGGAATTCCTCTTTAGTCCCCTCCAGAAATCTTGTCTAACCTAAGGGAAAAAGAAATCAGTCAGTCGGGACAGTACTTCAAGGAAATAATTGGAAACTGTAACCAGGAAAGGAAATGGAGTCAGGGGAAGATTGAAAAAATTACTTTAGGTCCCAGTCAGGTACATGGCTCTACTGAAAAACAGTCTAAATTGGACTTTTATAGAATACTTACCCTCCCCACTCCCATACCTTACCACCACACCAACATGGCTCTAGTATAACAACCATGAAAGGCCTGTGAATGGACTCCCTTTGAGAAGTCCATGGGGAAGCCAGGAAGTGAGGATAGGAAGGAGACAAATACAAGGATATGACAGACTGGTACAAAGTTTATGTGAAGAGACAAAGACCCAGAATACTCAACACAATATTGAAGAGCAAAGTTGTAGAACTGACAGTAACCAACTTTAACACTTACTATAAAGCTGCAGTAATAAAAATAGTACTGGTAAGAGAATGGACAAACAGATCAATGGAATAGAAGAAAGAGCCCAGAAAAAGACCTACATAAATATAGTCAACTGATCTTTGACAAAGGAACAAAGGCAATGCAAGGAGCAAAGGTTGTCTCTTCAACAGTGATGAAACAATTGGACATCCACAAGCAAAAGTAAATCTAGACACAGACCTTACATCCTTCACAAAAATTAACTGAAAGTGGGTCACAGACATAAATGTGAAACAAAAAACTAAAATTCCTAGAAAATAACATAGGAGAAAACTTAGATAATTGGGTAACGACAATGACTTTTTTAAAGATTTTTTTTTAATGTCCTACCACTGTTAAGATTTAAGTGGCATGCTTAATTTATTTTTTAAAAAGTTTTTGACCATGCCATGGAACATGTGGGATCTTAGTTCCCTAACCAGGCATCAAACCCATACCCTGTGCAGTGGAAGTACAGAGTCCTAACCACTAGACCACCAAGGAAGCCCTGACAATGACTTCTGACATACAACACCAAAGGCACAATCCAAGGGGAAAAAAGAAAAAAACACAATAAGCTGGACCTCATTAAAATTAAAACTTCTGCTCTGTGAAAGACAGTGCCAAGTAAATGAGAAGACAAACTAGAGACTGAGGAAAATATTTGTAAAAGATAATTCTGATAAAGGACTAAAATAAAAAATATACAGAAAACTCTCAAAACTCAACAACACAACAAAAAATTTTGATAGGCAAAATTTTGATCAGATCCCTCACCAAAGATATACACGTGGCAAACAAGCATATGAAGACCTACATAGATAGCTGTCCTCAGGGAAATGCAAATTAAAACAACAAAGAGAAACAACTGCAATCTTATTAAAATAAGTAATATCTTTTAAAAATGACAATTCCAATTGCTGGTACAGATGCAAAGGAACAGAAACTCTTATTTATTCCTCATAGGAATGGAAAATGCTACAGCCATTTTGTAAAATAATTTGGCAGTTTCTTACAAAGCTAAATATAGTCTTAACATATTATTCAGCAGTTTCACATTTAAGCCTTAACCCAACTGATTTATAAACTTATGCCAACACAAAGATCTGTATGCAAATATTTATAATAGCTTTATTTATAATCATCAAGATAGATTTTAAAAGGTGAATTTGTTACCAAGCTGTGGTACATTCATACAATGGAATACTATTTAGTGATAAGAAGAAATAAACATAAGATGACTTTTAAACCCATGTTTCTAAGTGTGAGAAGCCAGTCTGAAAAACCTACATCCTGCATGATTCTAATCATATGACACTGAAAAAAGCAAAATTATGGAGATTGTAAAAAGATTAGTGGTTGACAGGTGTTTGAAGAGTTGAGAGGTGAAGAAGAGTGAATAAGTGAAGTAGAAGGACTTTTTTAAGGTGGTAAGGAAAATATTCTGTATTATACTGTAATGGTGTTTACATTGCATTATACATTTGTCAAAATTAATAGAAATGTACAATACAATGAGTGGGCCTTCATGTATGAAACTTAAGAGAAATCGTTTATGAGGCTGGGGAATCCCAGGACAGAGTGCAGACTGTGACTAAAATCCAACTGTACCACAAGTTTATAAAGTAACTTCACTGAAGGGGATGGAAGGAAATGTGCTGATCTAAGTAATTGTAGAAATGAGTAGAATCTGTAAGACTGAAGTGAAAAGGAACTATACAGAACACTGTACTTTACTTCAAAGTCATTTCCCTCATGGACTGATTAAGGAATTTTGAAATCACTATGCATATATACTGCAATTTAAACATCAGATAAACGGATGACAGAGAGTAGGAGACGAGTGTCTCACTGTCATAATGGGAAGTTTTAGATAACCAAGATTAGGAGACTAGAATGAACCACGTGATAACAGATTAGAGTTGGAGACAGAGTGTGAGCACATATCTGGGTCATATTTGACAGAGATGATTATTATCAATAAGTGAATATACACAGCGTAAACTTAGATATTTTTCCTTGCTCTGTCAGGTGATAATGAGTAGTAACAGTGAGCACAACTAGCACTAGATCTTGGTTTTAAATACCACATTTTAAATAGTTTCAGTTCAGTCGCTCAGTCTTGCCTGACTTGTTGCGACCGCATGGACTGCAGCACGCCAGGCCTCCCTGTCCATCACCAACTCCTGGAGCTTGCTCAAACTCATGTCCATTGAGTCAGTGATGCCATCAACAATCTTAAATTAAATTTAACAATTTAAATAGGTCAAATTATTTTAAATACTACTTAAATTGTAAATTTAAATTACTTTAAACAGTATTTTTAAAAGTCATTTTTCAATAAAAGATACCAGCGCTTCTTCAAAAAATGGTTAATTCTAGGGCTGTGAATGGAAATATACAAGATGAGCTTGTAGCATATGGTATTGCCAGAAAATAACAAAGTGCTCAAAATATACAATAATGGGAATATGTCAAATGGAGATAGGAGCCAAATGAAGAACTCCCAATGGCTAATGCTGGAACAGGTTGAACACAAAATAAAGTTGAAATTTCACCACCATGAGTCCACACTGATATAAATATTGAAAAAAAGAGAAAAAAAGAAATGGTAGAGATTAAACAAAACCCTCCATGGGAGAGATTCCAAATAAATTATATAGATACTGATCCTAAAAGAAAATAACCACAGTCCGTGAATGGGAATATCTTAGCTAAAAGGAACCTAAGAAGACATGACAAATATTTGCAGTATTTTATCTTGGATGAGATTTTTGGATCAGAAAAAGGGAACCAGGAAAAAAATTGAGTAAATCTGAATAAAGTATAGGCTTTAGTTGATGATAAAATATCAATATTGGTTCATGAATTGTAACAGATGCACTATGTCAGATGTTAACAATAAAGAGAAGTGGATATGGGATGTATGGGAACTCTCTATCTTCACAATGTTTCTATAAATCTAAAACTTTTCCGTGGGTTTCTCTGGGGGTTCAGATGGTAAAAAATCTGCCTGCAATGTGGGAGACCTGGATTCAGTCCCCGTGTTGGGAAGATCTCCTGGGGAAGGGAATGGCTACCCACTGTAGTAAAACAAGAAGTTATCTAGACAAAAAAGTGAGTGTCTTTCAAATATCTGTGAAAACACAATGCTTCCTGGGACTTATTCTTTTATCTGTTATCAGTCACTCACATATTAGTAAGTAGAGAGATGTGAGATCAAATTCTGGTCTGAAGTTTGCAGAAAAGAGAAGAAAGAGTTCAGTGACTCTTGAATGTAAAGAGGTAAAAAGCAGGGTGTGTGGGGGTCATGATATGCTAGGTGGATGAGTATACATTCTAATTTTACATCCCTGTAACAGAAAGCTCAGTCAGATAACATAAGCTACAGGATGTTTTGGGAAAGAATAGAAAGAGCAGTTTGGTACTCTTCCTGTATTATTTAGGTCAAGTCATTTCCTAGCTTTGGCCTCAGTTTTTCCATGCACGTAATCAGGGAATGGATTATAGTATTTAAAGAGTCATTCAACTGTATCTTTCTATGATGCCACAGTATTGTTCTATCATATGCTAAATGATAGAGGAAGTTAAAAAGAGGCAGGAAGTTTAGTTAAATTCACCTTAACTCTTATGTCAATTTCATAACCAAGGGAAAAGGCCTATTGCATTTCTCATATGACACAAGATCTCCTACTTAAAAAAGGAACCAAACGAAATTCAATTTCACATTTGATTTTTGGTAACAAAAAGAAAATCGATTTTTAAACAGAAAATTTGCATTTGATCAGAAAAAGGGAACATGTAGTTGGCTTATTCTTTTCGTTTGGTTACACTTCACAGAAACAGACCCATAAAGTATAATACCTGTATGTCACAGAAAGAAGAAAATTATTTATGTCATGAAAGAATAGAAGCATATATCTGTTTAAATAAATTAGCATTTAAAAGGACATTCTCCACTTCCTATACGGATTGCCACTTCATGAAATCTCTCAGATGTAACATTATGAAACTCAAGTCTCACTGCCAAGATTTCATACAAAGAGAGATCAAACCAAGAAAAAAAAGCTAATGATTATAGGCTTGTTTTACTTACTGGAGAAATTGATGAAGGAATAAACAAACTATCAAAAATAAAGAATTGTTTCAATCTAATTTGCAGTTGTTTTACACAGTAGAATTCCTACTCAAAATTTAATCTTAAAAGACAGAACCAATAGAAAAAGAGAATTCATTTATAGCAATTCAATCTTAAATTTTTATTACACTTTCCTGATAGTACTGATACTTGATGTGTGTACATTGAGAGTCAGTGTGATTGATGAGGGGAACGCTTTGCAACTTTGATTGTTACAGCCATACTAGATCTTGGAGAACATCAATTCAACTGTCATATGTTCCAGCTGAGAAGCCTGATACTTGAGAGACATAAAATAACTAACCTAGAGACACAGTAAATTTATACCAAGGTCATTACAAAATCTCACATCATGAGGGTCTTACTTTAGTGTTACTTTACCCACATTAAAAGACAGAACTAGGCAGGAATATTCAGGAATTTTGTGGGCCAGAGGTTAAACAATTGGCAGCTTTAAATTGACAATGATGGGTGGATTTACATCACAGAAATGAACAAATATTAAAACTGTTGCCTTTTTTTTCTTTCCTTTTAGGGAGTTGGTTGAACAACACACTATTGGCCTTAGTCCTCAAGTTGCAATTAGATAATAGTGGGTTTCCTAAAAAATAAACTTGATACTAAAGACTACAAATGTTGACATCTTAAGGCCATTCTTAGCATTTCTAAGTGATGGTGTATTCTATCTATGTAGGAAAAGCTTAGAAATAGCTTTCCATATTTGTAAAGAGTTACAGTTGAACATACGTGAAATTTGTGTAACTGTGATTGATAGAGAATGTCAATCCACAGTACAGAGAATTGAGGATTTCAATTTTGGTTGCGCTTCTCTTGTACTGATTTCTTACCAAATTAGAAATAGGTATAACTATTTTGGGCTTCCCAGGTGGCACTGGTGGTAAAGAATCCACCTGCCAATGCAGGAGACATAAGAGACATGGGTTCAGTCCCTGGGTTGGGAAGATCCCCTGGAGGAGGGCATGGCAACCCACTTCAATATTCTTACCTGGAGATTTCCATGGACAGAAGAGCCTGGTTGGCTACAGTCCATGGTGTCACAAACAGTTGAACATGACTGAAGCAACTGAGCATGCACCTATAGTTATTTTATGAAAGCAGGGTTATTTTTATGGTGATGTTATCAAGATATGGTGATTAGTTAACTTAACTTAGCCAAAAAGTCAGTCTAACCTGGTGAGGAGCATCAGTGGCTCCTGGGAAGCACTGAGGAGCCAAGGGTAGAACAAAATATAGGGAACAGATTGCCAAGGATATATGAACCTGATCAAGGAAGAGAAAGGCTCACAGGCCAACTTAAGTCCTTTCTCTTCAATTTGTTGCTGTGACTTGGTAAAAAAAAATAGCTGACTGTATTCTCAGACTTGGATGACCTAACTTCATTATAGAATCTATCATAGTTAATAAATATCATTGAGGCTTAACTAACTGAATGGACAGACGTTCTTTGAAGTCTGGGAAATGAAAAAGTGATGCATTTCATTTTTATAACAGAATTTGAGGCATTTATGAGACCTTCAAATGAAGAAGGCCAATTCGCAGTCTGACATATGATTCTATAGCAGGGTTTTTCTATTTCAGCTCAATTGACTGCTTGGACCGGATAATTTTTTGTTGAGGAGAAGGGGGGTATCCTGTGCCTAAAAAGATGCTTTTCAGCAGCACCTGGCCTAAAGCCATTACATAGCAGTAACACACTCCTCCCCTGCTCATCAAAAATGTCTCTGCTGCTGCTGCTAAGTCACATCAGTCATGTCTGACTCTGTGCGACCCCATAGATGGCAGCCCACCAGGCTCCCCTGTCCCTGGGATTCTCCAGGCAAGAACACTGGAGTGGGTTGCCATTTCCTTCTCCAATGCATGAAAGTGAAAAGTGAAAGTGAAGTCACTCAATTGTGTTCGACTCTAGCCATTGCCAATTTTCCCCTGGAGGAAACATCTGCTCCCAGTTGAGAACCATAAATATATAGTGTGGAAATATAAAGTCTACGGTCAAGAAATAGATTTGGAAATCACATTTGAGGTAATTGTTAAATCTTAAATAATGGTGGAAATTCTGCAGAAGCATGTTTAAGGTAAAAATAAATAAATCAATAAGAAGCCAAAGTCATTGGAGATGTTAGAACCCTTTCTCTTGTAAATGATAGTTATCTAACTCTAATTAAAGAAATAATGAAATTTATTGGACTTCTAGAAATAAATCTTGTTAACACTGATATTTAAGGAACCAGAATAATGTGCTCATGAAGGAAAAGAAAGAACAAGCAATGATGTAAAAAGAAACCCAGAAAAAATGGTAATAAATAACAAGGAGATTCATTATCTTCTCTACTCAACTCATACTGAGCCTCCCTGTTTTGACACTGAATTCAACTTTCCTGTTTTCACTGAAGTTATTATTATATCTTTGTCAGGCAGGCCGGACGGCTCAGTGAGGTGCATAGCACCAGGGACCTGAGTCATGTTTCCTGTTAGCTGGGAAGAAAAAACAGCATTCCTTGACCAAATTAGGAAGACTTCCCGTACACACCAACCAGAAAGAGACAGGACATGCGCTCATCCTGTCTAGCCAATCATGTAATGCCAGCTACTCCTGTAACTGAGACAAAGAACTGACTGTATATAAACCGCCATATTCCTTTGTTCAGGGTCCCTGTTGGATTCCACTGTGTCGGATGAGACTCGGACTCTAGCGCGCTAGAAATAAACTCCCTTCCTGCCTTTTTGCATTACTGTGGAGGACTTGCTTTCTCTTGGTCGGTTCAGAGATACAGGCTCGGTGCATAACACTTCTAATTTTGACATAGGATTTAGTGACTTATATCAAGTAAGTCATTTTACTTGATGTTTGACTGCAGCATCTGTGAAGTCTTATGCACTGTAGAAGATAGCAATACACAATGTATATATTTCAATGATTGGAAAAAGTAATTTAGTAAAAGCATCAAATGAGTTTTCAGCTTTATAATAAGTCATGTCAGTTGACAACATTTCTTTTTTTTTGTGGCAAATGGATCTAGTTCATCTTGGCAATAAGATAGAGGTGGATAGACCTATGAATACTATTGCAACTAATTCTGCTTCCAGCTACTTCGAGAGAATGCTGAGGTTAGCAAGACAGTGAGGTGGGCAATAAATTGCTTTTTGTATAGATGGATATATTTTACTTTCTATCACAAGACTGCCTAATAAGTGAGTCCCTTGAGCACAAGTTGGCTTCTATGAATATTATTTAATCTTCTCATTTCATCACTTTAATTTAAATAATATCCCATATTTTACTTTATCTACAGATAGCCAAGCTTTATCATCACAATGCTGTGCTGAAAAATCACCACTTCCTATCCAATGGGGGCCTATTTGATGAGTTTTTTTTTTTTGCTGTGGGCAGGGATGCCTTGCACATATATTTTATGCCTCCTGTCTAATGCTAATACTCATGCAAAATAAAAAGAGAATTTGCGACTCCCTCTGCTTTGTAGAGTTCCTGGAAGTCAAAGACTATGCACAATGACCACTGAGTTAAATGTGCTAGTTACCTGTGTTTTAAGCTATGTATATGAATTGCAAACATTCACATTTGCAAAATATAACCATCTGCAAACTATTTCCATGCATTTCCAAATATTGCACACATAATAATAATTGAAAAGAAAAGTAATTAACTGGATGCTTCCACCCTAATATCTCCTATTGATAAATTTTGTTGTGGTTGGTACTTCCTTCCAGCTTTTGCTTGTGCAGATAATTTACATTTGGCTTTTTTACATTGCATAAAGTTTCTCATTCTGCCTCACAGTCATTGTAATGTAAAATGGCGGCTTAACATCCAATTTCTCATGCTCAGACTAAGCCAAATGGTACTTATTTGCCATTTCTTATACCCAGGCTATGATCTGGGGCCTCAGAACCTTTGCATGTACTATTCCCATGCCTTAAAAATGTAGGCCTATCTTCCACATGTTCACATTCTATATATACTTATAGGTTGAGTTCTAGGAATATGATTTCAGTAGAAGTTTCCATCTCCAGAGAGGATTCACTTCTCCTTTCTCTGAATTTCCAGTTAGTTTTCATTTGCTATCTTGGATTTTTCCCCTTTGAATCACAGATGTGACTAAGATGCATTATTTGGCTTAACTATGAGATCCTTGGGGAGAAAACTCATGTCTGACCTTTCATTGTGTCTTCTATGACAACCAGTACATACTGGAGACAAATAAAAGTTGAGGAAATAAGTGATATGTGGGCTGTACTTATTTTCTATAGCTGTCGTATAAGATTACCGAAAATTTGGTAGCATAAAACAATTTCTTTTTAATTTTACTAGTATAGATTAGAAATATAATCCAGGTCCCACTGGGTTAAAATCAAGGTGTCAACAAAGCTATCTTCCTTTCTATAGGATTTTCTAGGTGAGGATATGTTTCCTTGCCTGTGCCTTTCTTCTGTAATTACAACTTCTTTTCACCCTGACTCAGCTGGAAAAGGTGGTCTGATTTCAAGGACTCATGGGATTAGATTCCATCTGAAAGTGAAAGTGAAAGTGGGTTTCCCTGGTGGCTCAGACGGTAAAGCATCTGTCTACAGTGCCAAAGACCTGGGTTCCACCCCTGGGACGGATGGTGATCTTTCCCTGGTGACGACACACTCAGTAGTGTCCAACTCTTTGTGACCCCATGGACTGTAGCCTACCAGGCTCCTCCTACCATGGGATTCTCCAGGCAAGAGTACTGGAGTGGGTTGCCATTTCCTTCTCCAGGGGATCTTCCTGACCCAGGAATTGAACCTGGGTCTCCCGCATTCCTAGATAGTCCCAAATATCCCTATCTCAACATCTTTAATCATATGTATAAAGTTACTTTTGCTAAGTACGACAAAGATTCATAGGTTCCAGGGATTAATACCTTAATATCTTTGGGACATTATTATTCTGCACTACCACAGATGCTCATAGTAAAGTTAAAATAGAATGGAGCTGAGAAGTATTCAAAAGTGATTGGGAGTGTCCTCTCCTTAAATAGTTAAGAAAACATTCAAAACAGAAAAATTTCTTGTTCCAAACCCCAAATAGAGTAAACGAAAAATTAAGATATTGACACACTGGGCAGTAATCTTCATATTTAAATCTACCTGTTCCCCATATTTCTGCTCCTTATTGGAAACAGAAAATATTTTACTTGATAAGATGTATAAGGCTCAAAGAAGATAAAGATATTCGCTCAAAATTGCACAGATGGAAAGAGAAAGAACCAGGCTTGAGTTCTGCCTCTTTATGAATTCTACTCTAGTGCCTTCCCTTGCAGACCACTCTGGTCACCATCCCCAGGTAAGTCCAATAAACAAATAATGAAAAAAAATCCCATAATGACTTACTGTGACAAAAATCAATTTCCTTTTTATATTCTCAGCAATAACAAAGTTTGTTAATAAATCTAAGTTGTCTAGACTCCCTTGGGGGTTGTAATTGGGGGAGAAATTGGGTTACCTCAGGAGAAAATTCCTCCCATGACTCTCTGAAAAATAAGGTGATATATTCCTTTCTAAGAACTGTAAAGTATATCCTCTTTGAGTGCCCTTGAGAAAAATCAAAACCCTGAAGATACTTTAGCCTCGGGACAGGCCAAGACAACCAACTGTACTGTTTAAGGGAGTGAGGATTCTAACTGCTATCACTGCTCTTCTGAGCAAGGGATAAGAAGGCTTGTCTGAGCCCAAGTGTTTGGGAAGTGTGAAGCATTGAAAGGAAATGAATCTCTGAAATTATTCTACAGAATGAAAGTGAAGAGTCCTATAACCCATTAGAGTATACATATGACTTTCACATCTCTTCAGTTAATTCTTAGAATACCTTGTGAGGAACAGATTTTTCTTAGCCCCAAATGGACATGGAACAACAGACTGGTTCTAAACAGGAAAAAAGGAGCACATAAAGGCTGTATATTGTCACCCTGCTTATTTAACTTATATGCAGAGTACATCATGAGAAACGCTGGGCCGGAAGAAGCACAAGCTGGAATCAAGATTGCCCGGAGAAATATCAGCAACCTCAGATATGCAGATGACACCACTCTTATGGCAGAAAGTGAAGAGGAACTAAAAAGCCTCTTGATGAAAGTGAAAGAGGAGAGTGAAAAAGTTGGCTTAAAGCTTAACATTCAGAAAATGAAGATCATGGCATCTGGTCCCATCACTTCATGGGAAATAGATGGGGAAACAGTGGAAACAGTGTCAGACTTTATTTTGGGGGGCTCTAAAATCACTGCAGATGGTGATTGCAGCCATGAAATTAAAAGGCACTTACTCCTTGGAAGGAAAGTTATGACCAACCTAGACAGCATATTCAAAAGCAGAGACATTACTTTGCCAACAAAGGTCTGTCTAGTCAAGGCTATGGTTTTTCCAGTGGTCATGTATGGATGTGAGAGTTGGACTGTGAAGAAGGCTGAGCACCAAAGAATTGATGCTTTTGAACTGTGGTGTTGGAGAAGACTCTTGAGAGTCTCTTGGACTGCAAGGAAATCCAACCAGTCCATTCTAAAGGAGATCAGTCCTGGGTGTTCTTTGGAAGGAATGATGCTAAAGCTGAAACTCCAATACTTTGGCCACCTCATGCGAAGAGCTGACTCACTGGAAAAGACCCTGATGCTGGGAGAGATTGGGGGCAGTAGGAGAAGGGGACGACAGAGGATGAGATGGCTGGATGGCATCACCGACTCGATGGACGTGAGTTTGGGTGAACTCCAGGAGTTGGTGATGGACAGGGAGGCCTGGCGTGCTGCGATTCATGGGGTCGCACAGAGTCGGACACGACTGAGCGACTGAACTGAACTGAAGTGAAAAATTAGTCTCCGATTGCTGTAATGGATTTGTCCAAGATTATCTCAAACATAGTGTCTCCGACCAACTTTTTTCCATGATGTCATGTTCCTATAGAGGAATGCCTTATATAACTACAAATTAAAATGTTCACAGCATTTATCAAGGGTCTAAATAAAAAGGAAAAATGAGTATAACTGACTTTTGACTAGTTTTTTTCCTTACCTCCTCATTCCTATGTTCTTAGGGACCTCTCACGTACAAACTGTTCATCTTCCCTATAAAGCCCACCATTTTTTCCCACTTCTAAACTAATTTTTCTTTGCTGGGAACTGTTGTATCTGTTGTTACAAACATCTCCAGTGAGTGCTGCCACTTCTCCCAGATATGGATTGCTTTTAAGCTCATTCTGGGTACCACCATCTTTCCTGTGTCCGCATCTGCTTATTCTCAATACCACCACATCCACTGCATATAGAGTATATGTTTCCACCAGATTCTGCCATGTTCCCATTATCCCCATGCTGTTATGCCTACCAAATCCCACAACTTTCATTAGACACTACTATTGTTTAGTCACTAACTGGTGTCCAATTTTTGTGACCCAATGGACTGTAACCCATCAGCTTTCTCTGTCCATGAGATTTCCCAGGGAAGAATACTGGAGTGGGTTGCCACTTACTTCTCCAGGGCATCTTCCTGATCCAGGAATTAAACATGCATATCCTGCATCTCCTGCATTGGCGGGTGGATTCTTTAACACGAGCCACCAGAGAAGCCCATTAGACCCTATTACCAGTATAATTAAGTATCATTAAGGTCCTGGATATTTCACTCTGGGGCCAATTCTATAAATATTTCTCATTATTATTGTATTTTATCAGCATGACAAATTATAAAAGTAATGATTTCCTGAACTCTGCCTTACAGAAATTAATAATTATCTTAAACATGTCCTCTTTTGGAGCCAAATACAAAGTCTATAGATGACCTCTTCACCCTAACAATTAAACAGACAGCCCTGAGGTACTCTCTCTTCTTTTATATTCTCCCCAAAAGACTCCTCAGCCTCCCAGAAAGATTTCTAAAAGGCTCATTTCATTATGGTCCAGGCATGAACTGATCTATAATACAGCATTACTTTGACCAATTAATGGATTGCAAGAAAAGAATACACAGAAGAACTGTACAAAAAAGATCTTCATGACCAAGATAATCACGATGGTATGATCACTCATCTAGAGCCAGACATCCTGGAATGTGAAGTCAAGTGGGCCTTAGGAAGCATCACTACAAACAAAGCTAGTGGAGGTGATGGAATTCCAGTTGAGCTGTTTCAAATCCTGAAAGATGATGCTGTGAAAGTGCTGCATTCAATATGCCAGCAAATTTGGAAAACTCAGCAGTGGCCACAGGACTAGAAAAGGTCAGTTTTCATTCCAATCCCAAAGAAAGGCAACGCCAAAGAATGCTCAAACTACCGGACAATTGCACTCATCTCACATGCTAGTAAAGTAATGCTCAAAATTCTCCAAGCCTGGCTTCAGCAACACGTGAACCATGAAATTCCAGATATTCAAGCTGGTTTTAGAAAAGGCAGAGGAAACAGAGATCAAATTGCCAACATCTGCTGGATCATGGAAAAAGCAAGAGAGTTCCAGAAAAACATCTATTTCTGCATTATTGACTATGCCAAAGCCTTTGACTGTGTGGATCACAACAAACTGTAGAAAATTCTGAAAGAGATGGGAATACCAGACCACCTGACCTGCCTCTTGAGAAACCTGTATGCAGGTCTGGAAGCAACAGTTAGAACTGGACATGGAACAACAGACTGGTTCTAAATAGGAAAAGGAGTACATCAAGGTTGTATACTGCCACCCTGCTTATTTAACTTATATGTAGAGTACATCATGAGAAGTGCTGGGCTGGAAGAAACACAAGCTGGAATCAAGATTGCTGGGACAAATATAAATAACCTCAGATATGCAGATGACACCACTTTTATGGCAGAAAGTGAAGAGGAACTAAAAAGCCTCTTGATCAAAGTGAAAGAGGAGAGTGAAAAAGTTGGCTTAAAGGTCAACATTCAGAAAACGAAGATCATGGCATCCAGTCCCATCACTTCAATGGAAATAGATGGGGAAACAGTAGAAACAGCGTCAGACTTTATTTTTTTGGGGGCTCCAAAATCACTGCAGATGGTGACTGCAGCCATGAAATTAAAAGGCGCTTATTCCTTGGAAGGAAAGTTATGCAGAGACATTACTCTGCCAACAAAGGTCCGTCTAGTCAAGGCTATAGTTTTTCCAGTAGTCATGTATGGATGTGAGAGTTGGACTGTGAAGAAAGCTGAGCACCGAAGAATTCATGCTTTTGAACTGTGGTGTTGGAGAAGACTCTTGAGAGTCCCTTGGACTGCAAGGAGATCCAACCAGTCCATTCTAAAGATCAGTCTTGGGTGTTCTTTGGAAGGACTGATGCTGAAGCTGAAACTCCAGTACTTTGGCCACCTCATGCGAATAGTTGACTCATTGGAAAAGACTCTGATGCTGGGACGAATTGGGGGCAGGAGGAGAAGGGGACGACAGAGGATGAGATGGCTGGATGGCATCACCGACTCGATGGATGTGAGTCTGAGTGAACTCAGGGAGATGGTGATGGACAGGGAGGCCTGGCGTGCTGCGATTCATGGGGTCGCAAAGAGTCGGACATGACTGAGTGACTAAACTGAACTGAACTGAACTGAGCAGAATTTTCTCTTTAAAGAGACTCAGTTAATGTTTTAGGATTACATTTTTTTTTTCTCCACGGATCCAATTACACAACTTGGTTCTGCAGTAATGATATTCCCACCATCTTAAAAAGGTAAACAATTTGGATTTTGTTTTTCACAATTTTGTCAACCAAGTATAGAATTCTTATCTATAAATCATAGAAATGTTAAAATTATGCTACAATTCTTAGAAACTAGGAGGCAGAAAAAGGGATGAAAGAGAGAGAAGAGTTTATACCTGAGCAAAATGCATCCTTAGTTTGGGAACAAACTGCTACTGCTACAGTTTATTAAACTTAGGGGTGGTAAAGTAGGGAGTACCAAATACCCACCAGAAAAAGCAAAGTCAAAGAAAAGTAAGAGATTGTCCCTGTAGTAAACCCTGCACGTGCAGGAGGGGTAAAAGAGTTATACTTTTTGTTGTTTGCCCTGCCACAGTAGGAGAATATTTGGGGGATCAAGCTCTTGTGTACTTCAATAAATTTTTTCTCAACGTGCAAATAGAATTCACCTATCCTAGGTAATATACATGAACCCATGGTTGAAGAGCACCAGCCTATTATAACCCAGAGTAGGTATACCCGGTTTTCTCCTCCTCTCTTCTAGGCAAGAAAGACCGGTCACTTGCCACCATAAGAGGTCCTAAACATCAGGGAAACAAATCTTCATCTAACACTGACTTCTCTGCCTCTACAATCTTGTGCCTCCTTCAGCTCTGCTGTAGGACAGAGCCCAAAACTTGAAGAAGGCCTTTTGCAACTTCTCAAATTTTTATAAGCATGCTATCATGAAATGAAGGATAAATTCCATGTTATCTACAAAAGAAAATTCTGTAATTCAGATAAGTAAATATACAACATTTGCTGTTGTTCAGTCACCCAGGCGTGTCCGATTCTTTGAACCCCATGGACTGCAGCATGCCAGGCTTCCCTGTCCTTCACCATCTCCTGAAGTTTGTCCGAGTTCATGTCTGTTGCACTGGTGATGTTATCCAGCCATCTCATTCTCTGATGCCCTCTTCTCCTTCTGCCCTCAATCTTTCCTAGCAGCAGGAACTTTTCCAATGAGTTAGCTGTTTGCATTAGATGACCAAAATACTGGAGCTTCAGCATCAGTCCTTCCAATCAGTATTCAGCGTTGATTTCCCTTAAGATTGATGGGTTTGATCTCCTTGCTGCCCAAGGGACTTTTAGAAGCCTTCTACAGCACCACAGTTTGAAGGCATCAATTCTTTGGCCTTCAAGGCCAAATATACAACATAACCGTAACCAATATACAACATCCCATGTGAAGACAGAGTGCTGCTGCTGCTGCTAAGTCGCTTCAGTCGGGTCCGACTCTGTGCGACCCCAGAGACGGCAGTCCACCAGGCTCCCCCGTCCCTGGGATTCTCCAGGCAAGAACACTGGAGTGGGTTGCCATTTCCTTCTCCAATGCAGGAAAGTGAAAAGTGAAAATGAAATTGCTCAGTCATGTCCGACTCTTCGCGACCCCATGGACTGCAGCCTGCCAGGCTCCTCCATCCATGGGAGTGCTGCCATCAGCCATTTTCTGGTGACTGGCTTCCTGCACTGCCAGATGCCTATTTATGAACTGCCTGGCACTTAGAAGAATGATGTGCATCAGACCAGCTTTTTGGAAGAGTCATGCACATGTTAATAAAAACTGTAAAACAAACAAACAAAAAAAAAAACACTTCGCTCTGTTCCAAAATCAAAGGCAAATGTTTATTAACCAGCAGTAACTGTAAAATTTTTATATCATAACATCTAGGAGGCCCTAAAAAACATTTGTTGAAAATAGACATTATAAACACACCACTAAAAATGGTAAACTTTTACCGTAAATATTTTCCCCCTAAGTCCACACGAAATGAGAGTGGGAAAGGAAGCTATGAATCCAATTGCCCATCAGACTCCTACCATTCTTTTTAAATGGGACACAGAAAATACTGTTTCTATATTCAAATTACAACCCACACGTGATACCTACTAGGAAAAATGACATTTTGTGTATAATAAATAATTAGTCATCAACCTTATTTTTTGGGGGGCAGTCTGTAATTAAATGTTATTTTTTTGCCTGTCGGAGGAATTTTCAAAATTATCTAGACCTTCTAAAGCTTATAAAACAGTGAACTGCTTTTTTTTCTTGTTTCTTTCATCCTGTGGAATAATTCTTCCAGCAGTTAAAAAGCATTTGGGTATACCTGATTTGTAGCCTGCAATGATTTTTTTATATGGCCATAAACACTAAACTTTGGATGGCCCATCTAGTGCATGATACTGATTCTAAGATAGCAAGGGATTAAGCAAATTTCAAAACTGCAACTCACCAAAGAGGCCCAGACATTATATCGACCCATTTGTGTTTAAAATTGCAGAGTCATTCAAGAAAAAGTTGCTACTATATCTCCATACCTGGAAGTGATCCCTGATCATCTTTGACATTTTCCAAAACAGAAAATTATTTGGCTTTACTGTGCAGGTGAAGAGTTTATTCATTTTGGAGAGTGCAGGATGGAACAAACCATGCTGACACATGCTGGCTACAGAAAGTTTAACAAAACTGACTACATTCTTGTGAAATAGAATTTGAGTGCTTGCTGAATCATGTGGAGGCAATGAGCAAAAGAAAAGCTCTTACTTAATCTTCAGAAGCAGTAGGGTGCTGAGGGAAGTTTTCAGGTCTAAGAGTCAGAATGCAGGATTTGACTCCCAGCTTCAACTCTCTCTTTGGAGGAGAGTCAGCCACTTCCCTAAGTCTCTGTTTCTACATCTGTAAAAACACAGTTGGGAATACTGTTTGGTAGTCGTAGCAGTTCTTTGGTTTATTAAAAAGCCTTTGCTTTCTCATTTCTCATTTTATATCTCATCCTTAGGCTCCTCATCTGAAAAATAGGGCTTAAAATTCCAGGCCCTGATAAAGATGCTGTTCTTTATCCAGAGAATATGGATGTGAATCCACTTTGAAAACAATAAAAAAAATCAGGCATGAGTTTTATTCATTGATATAGCTGTAAAATAGTAATATATTTTAAAGAATCTGTTGCCTCTATTTGCCTAAAATATTTTTTAAGCATTAAAATTGAGTGTTATGGCCATAACCTAATTTGTTTAAATTGATTGGCTATTTCTAATCTCTTAACTCACATGGACATGTTATCTCTTAGAACAGATATGGAATTTTCTTTCTGGACAAGAATGTGAATAGCTGAGAATTCACACCAGCCATCCTCTAAGTCTGTATCAAAGCCTGCAGCATGGCTACTGAATGAAATACAGGGAAAGGAGCAAGATGCAATTATACCATTATAGTCCTCAGGGTCAGCACCTTTCCTCTTTTTTTTTTTTTTTTTGAAGCAGTGTCTCAGGAGTGTCATTTGAGAAATGCAGTGGTATTTTCTCTTGAGAGGAAAGAAAGCTCACAGCCATTCTGAAGAAGCTTCGTGTTTTCTTATGTGGGGCTCTTCACTATTCTGTCCCTCTGCCATTCTTTGCAGTTATAAATTTGGCATCACCTGAAAGAATTTCTATGATGTGCGTTCTTTGAGAAAACATCTCTCCTGACATATCTTTAGCCATTCAAACCCTTCCCTACAGTATTTACTGCTACCCTAATCAAACTGTATTTCTCACTATTCATTGTATATTGCCCCTTATTTTCCTGCTTCTCTTCATGCTGTTTCTTCACTTGGGATTCTCTCCCTCAGTGGTTCCATGGTGACATTGTCTCCGTCTTTCAAAATCCTTTTGAAATTCTAAACACTGGATGAAGACTTCTATGATGACCTTCACATGTACACACTGCTGTATTTAAAATGGATAACCAACAAAGACCTACTGTATAGCACAGGGAACTCTGTTCAATGTTATGTGGCAATCTTGATGGGAGGGCTGTTTGGGGGAGATTGAATAAACCTATGTGTATGGCTAATTCTCTTTGCTGTCCACCTGAAACTATCACAACATTGTTAACAAGGCTTTAATTTATTTTAATATAAAATAAAAAGCTTTTTTTCCCCTGAAGGTTTGAATGTTTTCATCCTCTGAAATCCACAGTTTTTTAGCCCCATCTAAGAAAGTACTTCATTTCCCCATTTACCTTTTCATGCACTGGAGAAGGAAATGGCAACCCACTCCAGTGTTCTTGCCTGGAGAATCCCAGGGACAGGGGAGCCTGGTGGGCTGCCGTCTATGGGGCTGCACAGAGTCGGACAGGACTGAAGCGACTTAGCAGAAGCAGCTGCAGCAGCAGCAAGACAGTATTCAACAATATTACTTTTGCTGTTTACCTACCTCTCTGGTCTGTCCTTAAAAAACATTTTTTTTAGAGAACAACATCCTTTATTCGGCACCAGTAACGCAATAAGTGCATCAGTTCAGTTCAGTTGAGTCACTCAGTCGTGTCTGACTCTGCAACCCCATGAATCGCAGCACACTAGGCCTCCCTGTCCATCACCATCTCCCGGAGTTCACTCAGACTCACGTCCATCGAGTCCGTGATGCATCAGTAGGGTCTCTTAATTCATTCCAACACTGACACGCTCACTTGCTCGCCCCTCTAGAGATGGTTTGTCTGAGCTGGAGTCCCCAGTAGCCAGAAGTCCAAGTCTTTGTTTCTTTGTCCAAGTTTCTGTACATTTTCGTGTGGCCAAGGGCCCCACCACTATCATCACACAGTATCACTGGACTCTCGACTTTGCTCACAGGCTGCTCTGCTATCAGATCAATTGCAAAGATTTCATTGACCTCTTTCTGACCACCTACAAATCAAATTTGCCTGTTGTCTTTACATCGTAAACCTGGACCGTCCGCGTGACGTTCTTCCCAGTAGTTAAGATCCATACCCTGGTACCCCAGGGCAGGCTCTGCGTGATGCACCACCCTTAGGTCTTAGCACCCGAAGGAACACCAGCACTGTCCCCACCTTGAGGACCGACCCTTGATCCAGCGGTCCAAGAAGCTGACCGATGACGCATGCGCACCGCTCTCCTATAGCTGATTTAAATCTACTTGCCTTTGGGCCGAGATGTGGTCATTACATTATTTCCTTAAGGACTTGGCACATAACAGTTAATATGTGCTAAATGAATGGATATAGATTATTAAATTTAAATGCTATCAATTATCTCAGCAGAAATGTCAATAACCTCAGATATGCAGATAACACCACCCTTATGGAAGAAAGTGAAGAGGAACTAAAAAGCCTCTTGATCAAAGTGAAAGAGGAGAGTGAAAAAGTTGGCTTAAAGCTCAACATTCAGAAAACGAAGATCATGGCATCTGGTCCCATCACTTCATGGGAAATAGATGGGGAAACAGTGTCAGACTTTATTTTGGGGGGCCCCAAAATCACTGCAGATGGTGATTGCAGCCATGAAATTAAAAGCCACCTACTCCTTGGAAGAAAAGTTATGATCAACCTAGATGGCATATTCAAAAGCAGAGACATTATTTTGCCAACAAAGGTCCATCTAGTCAAGGCTATAGTTTTTCCAGTGGTCATGTATGGATATGAGGGTTAGACTGGGAAGAAAGCTCAGCACTGAAGAATTGATGCTTTTGAACTGTGGTGTTGGAGAAGACTCCTGAGAGTCCCTTGGACTGCAAGGAGATCCAACCAGTCCATTCTAAATATCAGTCCTGGGTGTTTTTTGGAAGGACTGATGCTAAAGCTGAAACTCCAGTACTTTGGCCACCTCATGTGAAGAGTTGACTCATTGGAAAAGACTCTGATGCTGGGACGAATTGGGGGCAGGAGGAGAAGGGGACGACAGAGGATGAGATGGCTGGATGGCATCACCGACTTGATGGAAGTGATTTTGAGTGAACCCTGGGAGTTGGTGATGGATAGAGAGGTCTGGCGTGCTGCAATTCATGGGGTCGCAAAGAGTCGGACATGACTGAGCAACTGAACTGAACTGAACTGAATTATCTCAGCATACTCAGGCTAGTAAAACTAAGTAAAGTAAGTCTTACTAATTCTGAGTCTCCAGTACCTACAGGAAATTTTGTCTCTTGGAGAAAGAGTCATTTTCACTTCAGTATCTCTGAGACTCACTCAAGAAGTCTGCTTATGTTTTGCTTAGAGATGTTTGGAATGTGCTATAACCCTTATTCAGCTCATCATACCTCATGATGTCTTCAAAGTACAATTGTTCCAGGTAAAGTTACCTTTTCCACTCACTTTATAGTTTACCAGAATGTTTTTGTCACTGAAAACATCCTTGAATGTCATCCTTGTGTCTTTATTTATTTATTTAATATTTATTTATTTGACTGCAACGGGCATTAGTTGTGGCACTTGGGAGCTCCGATCTTCACTGTGACATGAGGGGTCTTTAGCTGCAGCATGTGAGATCTAGTTCCTAACCAGGGATTGAACTTGGACCCCTGCATTGGGAGCTCAGTCTTAGCCACTGGACCACCAGGAAGGTCCCCATCCCTGTGTATTTATGCACATTATTTCTTCTCTCTGTGATTGTCATGGCTTTCTTCTCTGCATGTTAAAATCTTATGAATCCTTAAAAAGCTAGATCAAGTGCCTCTTAAGATACCATCCCTGCCTTCTTAACAGGATTTGACTCTTAACTTTCTTTGAAACTTGATTAGCAGTTTATATTAACTGTATTAACATACTTCCCCTAGAAATGGAAGTAATCTTATCTCTACTACTACCATGAACTCATCTTCCCTCTGCCACATTTCTACCTCCTTCAACCCTCCACACACACAACACCTAGTATCTTTGAGGTCAAGACCAAGTATGTTTCATCCCTGTAGTTCTCACATTACCTGATACATTACCAAGTACATATTTGAGAATCAGTAAGTTCTGATGAACCTAAAGTATATAAATTGCAGAGGAAAAATTCAGTGGAATTTCAAGATTTACCTTTCAACTGCTCTGTCACAATCGTGCAAACAGTCCTATAGCATTAGACAGAGGAGAGAGTACAAAGCCTAAGAGCTCCAGAATTCTACCCAGGACCTAACCCAGGACCTTACTAGGATTGTGGCTGTATCTGTGCCTCAATAGTCCAAATGGAAAATGTAAATAACAGGGCTGGCACATAAGCTGGAAGGCTGGCACAAATGCATATGCAGAGCTTCCAGGAGTGAGGGAGTCCTCTTCCCAGGGGCTTGCTTCTGAACCCACAGTGAATGGGTAACCTCCAAAAGAACTGAAATTTTTACAGTGGAATGAGTTTAATACCTCGATTGGAGATAGGTGAGAGGTCCTTGCCAAATTGCCTGCACAGTGCCCTATGGCTAGAAACCAGTGGTGGAACACAGCCCTCCAAGCAACCTGGTCACTTCCTTGAGCAAAGGGCAGCAGTTTGTCACAGGGAAAAAAGAAGCAGGCAAGAACTTTCCCCAGGAAGGTGGAGAGATGGTGGGAGGCAGGACACTGCAGCTGCACAGGCCCCTGTCTCACTGCATGTGCTCCACTGTCGCGTCAAATTTACAAGACAAAAATTCGGATATCAAATTATTAAAAAATTTAAGATGGTAACCAACCACAGAACATTAAACACTAAATGCAGGGCTCCATGCAGCTGCACTAGTTACAGGCTCATGAAAGTGAAAGTGAAAGTTGTTGACTTTGCAACCCCATGGACTGTAGCACACCAGTCTCCTCTGTCCATGGAATTCTCCAGGACTCTACCATTTGAACTACTCGGGAATCTAGCAAGTTCATGAAGTCACACTAAAATTAGTAATACATCTCTAGAGTTGATGTAAAGTCTACATTTTCATGCACTGAATAGTGAAAAGACATATAAATCTTCAAGATTTGCTGTTTATACTGGGCATCACACCATGAATATGCATCTAACTTTAGTCTGAATATTCCTCCCTTCTAATCCTGACCCCTATAAAGAAAGAGGAAGGGGCTTCCCTTGTGGCTCAGTGGTAAAGGATCCACCTGCAATGTGGGAGACATGGGTTCTATCCCTGGGTTGGGAAAATCCCTTGGAGGAGGGCATGGCAACCCACTCCAGTATTCTTGCCTGGAAAATCCCCATGGACAGAGAAGCCTAACAGACTACAGTCCATGGGGTCACAAAGAGTCAGACACGACTGAGTGACTAAGCACAGGAAGGAAGGAAGGGAGAGAGGGAGGGAGGTAAGAAAAAAGGGAATGAAGGGCAAGAAAGGAAGAGAAGAAGGAAGAAAACAAGCAAGTTCCATTTTCAGTTTAACTAGGACATAGGAAAAAAATCCACAAATTCAAAAATACATACAGTCTAAAGCAGCTAAAATTTGCCCTTAGCCTCATGGAATGAAGTGGCGTAGAGAGTAGTGGCACATGGTAGAGAAACCAAGTTTCCAGTGGGGCTGAAAAACATCATAAAGAACCAAAAAGGAAAAAAAAAAAGGAAAAAGAAAAAACTGTATTTCTTGGAAGCCAGGAGTCTGAGGCAAAAGGAGTTTGGAAAAATATTTTGAGCGGAGATGAGATGAAATAGACTGAGATCCGACTGAGACAGCATATGGGTTAAAATGGAGTGATTAAATGGAACCAAAGTCAAAGAATGAGAGTTAAGCCTTTAAAAATTCAGAAATATCCAGAAGAACACAACTTCTGACAGTAAGAGGCTCAGTCATGTTTCTGGGACAGAACTATGCTCCTAGGCTGTATTAACCAACAAGGAAGCAGGAAAGCCCAGGACAGGAAGAAATCCTCCAATGTCCAGTTTGGTTGAGGCATGTGGAGAAGATACATCCTCACAGGAAAACTTACAGTATGATCCTACTTGAAGAAGACAGTTGGTATCATTTGCAGCAGAGGACAAATTTGGAAGGCCATAATATTCCTTGACCTCTTTTTCCTCTTCTCAAACCTTTGAAGAGCTACTTCAGGCAAATTCAGTTCATTCAACCATGTATTATAAAGAGATGATCTAACAAAGCTTTGATAAAAAACACTATAAGAAAAATGAAAAAATCGTAACTTACTGTTAGAAAAAAGAAGATATACAAAAAGTATATTGCCATATATTAATAACATATGAAAATTATAATCAAAGATCTATTATTAAATTCAAAAGTTTAATAAATCAATCATGGCCACAAAGGAAAATGGCAAACTGAAAAAATAGGAATTGAGGAAAGAGGGAAGATAAGAGGAGGAAGTGAAATATAAGTGGCCAAATTGAAAGAAGCACAAGAAAGAATGGGTATTGTGGAGAATACAGTAAAGAAAATTGAGGATAGGAATAAACACTTTAAATAAAGAAATAGAATTAAAATACATTAGTAAAAATGATAGATATGAAATGGGATAAAATGGAATAAAGTAGTGGATGAAATAGGGTGCAAATGACAGATATAGAAGGCTGGCAAGGCAGGGCAAATAGAAACATAATAAGGTCTCTGAAGAAAAATAAAACAGACAAAAAGACAGGAAAAATATTTTAAAATAAAATTGAAGGAAATTTTTCTGGCATAAAAAGGCATCAATTTAAATATTAAAAGAGTAAATTATGTACCAGTGTGGAAATGGTAAGCAGAATGTACATTCCAAGAATAATGGAGGAAGTGAGGCACCTCCAATTGCCAAGATCCGGTGCAAAGGAAAATTTACTGACATGACCCCCTCCAACAACACAAGATGATATTTGTAAATAATATGATTATATTACTTGACCCATGTAACTAACTAAAAACCTAGTGTTGTCTGAGAATTCAGTAATACACCAGGGCTTCAAACTATAAATCAGAAATAAAAATAATTTATGTAAACAGAAAATAAGCTAGAGGATTAAATAGGGGGGGAAAGCACATTTATATCAGCTGTTAAAAAAAAGAAAAAGAAAGAGAAAATTATTAGGAGAAACTTAAGAAATATTCATATATTACACAAGGAAAAATTTAGAACACTACTGAAAATCTCAAAGGAACTGAACAAATTAAAAATACCTCTACTTCTTAAAAAGGAAGAATCAACAACAGAAGGATGTCAATTCTTCTGAGTTTATTTATAATGTAACAAGATATTTATGTTTTATGAGCTGCTGCTTCTCCCAGGCACAATCTCTATGCCTGAGCTCTGGAGCTGTTGGCAGCACAATGGCAAGCTTCTCTTTGAGTGAACCCCACAGCACCTTGGTAGGTGGATGAGGGGGCAGCCCACAGTTGGAAATCACCTCTTGGCTTGCCTCTTCTGTATCTAACCACTACCTTACAAGCCCGGGCAAAGGCATTTAGCGCCTTGTACTCTCAGCATATTGCACTCAAGTAGAGTGTTTTTTCACAAGTAGGGACTGAACGGGAAATTAAAATCTTCATTTCTGAACCAAACTTGCCTAGCACTGAGCCCCTGAGGTACATCACGGCAGAATGCAGACTGCTGATGTCTTGCTTCTTCCAGGAAGAAAGTTATCTTATTGGGAGCTGCTGGGGAGGGAGCCTTGTGTTCTTGGCTGTGGCATTCTGAAGTGAATTTTTCACCTTGCTGAGCTGGGTATAGAGAGGGAACTCAAACACCATAGATTCTGACCTTTCCCAATTCTCATGGATTTTTTTTTTTTTTTTTTTTTTGCCTCTTGCCCATAGGACCATTTCTAGAGGCTTTAAATGGTTGCTTTTTATAATTTTCACTGTTTCTCTGGGAAAGAGATTAATAGAATTCCTCACACTGACATGCCAGGAGTTAATCTGCTAAACTTTTATTTGTAATAAGAAAATTAAAGGAGAAAACTGTACCAAGATTTTTAATCAATCAGATTAGCAAAATCTAAGCATATTTCAGCACACTCTGTTGATGACTCTAAACAAACCATCCTACACAATATTCAGGTTGGATATAAATTTATATGATCCTTAGAAAGGCCAATCCTGAAAAACAAGTTACAAAAGCGTTTACTCTGGCAGTTCTACTGGTTTTTATCCTATGCACAGCATTATTTCTAAGAAAAAAATACTGGAAAAAATGGAATTATTGAAGGAGGCTAAATTAAGAGTGAAGAAGTAATTTACATAGTGATATGAAAAGAGCTTCAGGATATATTCAATGGGGGAAGAAAGGTGTATACTAGCTTCTCTGTGCAGAGAAGACAATGGCACCCCACTCCAGTACTCTTGCCTGGAAAATCCCATGGATGGAGGAGCCTGGTAGGCTGCAGTCCATGGGGTCGCGAAAAGTCGGACACGACCGAGCGACTTCACTTTCACTTTTCCACTCCAGTGTTCTTGCCTGGAGAATCTCAGGGACAGGGGAGCCTGGTGGGCTGCCGTCTATGGGGTCGCACAGAGTAGGACACAACTGAAGCAACTTAGCAGCAGTAGCAGCAGCAGCTTCTTTGTGAGAAATTGGAGGGGAGGGACAAATTTATTTGAATTTTCAGAAAGAAACTCTGTATGTGAGTATGGGAGTAGGAGACACAAACCGCTATGCATAAAATAAGTAACAAGGATATATTGTATAGCACGAGGATATACAGTCATTTTCTCATAATAACTTTATAAGAATTATCTGTCAAAGTATTGAACCACTATGTTGTACATCTGAAACCAATAAGATACTGTAAATCAACTATAATTCAAATAAAAATAATTTAAAAGGAAACTGTAAAGATATCAAAGAAATCAATAAAATTAGAAACTGGAACAGAACATAGATATGGCAGGGGTAGGAATGAGGTTTCCACAGTGTTCTTTTAATATTGCTAGGCGTTTTGAACCATGCGAATGTATTATCTGCATAAAATAATTAAATTTACAAAAGAATCAAAACATAGAATTTCTAGTAGGATAAACTTACCAGACAGAAAGTGGCCTTTGCTTTCATTATATTCAGCTCTTTGCATTTACAGATGAAGAAATGAAGGTCAAGATAGGAAAAGGGACTGCCATAGGATACATGCCAAGTTCTCAGCAGAATTGGGATTGGGACTTATATGTTCCGAATCTAAATCAGGTCTTTGCCCATTTTTGAATATCTGCTTTTATATTAGAGAATCCTTTGTTTAACTTTTACTATGTATTATGAAAAGGAAACATCACACTGAAAACTAATATACTCTGAGCCCTTTCTGCTGTGTTGTGCCCTTTATCCACCTGGAATGTGTGGCTTATCAAAATAGCAGCCTCCACATCACCCCTAATGAAGGCATGACAGCTCCATGTGCTGGGAGCACCTTTTATTAAAAATTCATGAAAGCAAACTCCAAATGGCCACATTCTGCAGCATTTTCTTCTTGCAAACCACTTTATTAAAGTTTTCCCCTTTTTTGGCCATCTTAGAAATGCCATCTTAGGCATTTGTCCACCTTGATGATGGAATGGGTATTCATATCTAAATTCACACCTAAAATCATTCATATCTTTAGTAATGCCACAAAACAGTCTGTCTAGAGATCAGAGAGAGAGTGTCTAAATTATCAAATACTAAACCAGAGGTAAAAGCTGTAGACAGCAAGACTTGATTGAAGCAAATGAATTTAAGCTTTTTCTACAGATATTTCTTAATACATTGGCCCTGGCTGCTTCTCCAAATGTGTAAAGAAGGCATAGTTTTTCTTTGTATAGCCTCTCCCTGTGAATGCTTTCTCCTGCTCACACTCAGCCCCTGAAGTTCAAAGACTGTTGATGAGCACCAGCTACAGGATTAACTGTGTGACCCAGATGCAGCCAGAGGACCCCCATCCTCCTGACCAAAGTGATTAGATCAGGTATAGGCACATAACTCAGACTTCACAGGTGGTACTAGTGGTAAAGAACCTGCCTGCCAGTGCAGGAGACATAAGAAACATAGGTTCAATCCCTGGGTGGGGAAGATCCCTTAGAGGAGGGAATGATAACACACTCCAGTATTCGTGTCTAGAGAATCCCATGAATAGAGGAGCCTGGTGGGCTATAGTGCATGGGGTTGCAAAGAGTCGGGCATGACTGAGGTGAATTAGCATGGAACATAATTCAACCTAAGCCAGTAAGAACACATGAAAATTTGCTGGCCATGTCCAGAAAAGCCTCCTTTTTCTCTTGGAGTTGGTAAACTGAAAGAACATTAAGTCTAGAGATTCCAGTAGTCAGCTTTGCTCTCACACAAAAAGAATTCAGAAGAAACCCAACATAGAGAAATCAGAATCTGAAAGACTCCTGATGACAAGTACTTGTACCTGAATCAGCTGTATCTTATAATTTGTCCTTGAACTTCCCAGTTCTATGGAAAGGGAAAATAGGATCTTTTTTTGTGGTTGTTTAGGCTAGATTTGGAGAAGGCAATGGCACCCCACTCCAGTACTCTTGCCTGGAAAATCCCATGGATGGAGGAGCCTGGTGGGCTGCAGTCCATTGGGTCGCCAAGAGTCAAACACAACTGAGCGACATCCCTTTCACTTTTCACTTTCATGCACTGAAGAAGGAAATGGCAACCCACTTCAGTGTTCTTGCCTGGAGAATCCCAAGGACGGGGGAGCCTGGTGGGCTGCTGTCTATGGGGTCGCACAGAGTCGGACATGACTGAAGTGACTTAGCAGCAGCAGCAGGCTAGATTTGAGTATCTGCCTCCTGCAGCTGAAACATCCTAACAGAAAACTTTTCTTCTTTAATTATAAGGTATATTATAGAAACATTTTCTTAAGTTTTAATGCTCTTCAAATTATATCATTTTATTCCAATAAAGTCTCCATGAAAACACAAAGATTATATTTAAGGAAGCAGATACTTAATGTACATTCCTTACTTTAATCTCAAATTCTCTGAAGCACTTAGAAGTTTTTCGGTAGAAAAACAAGATTCTAGAGGAAAAAACACTAGGAATAATTTTCATGATCCTTCTTATAAGTTATAAATCACCATCATATGATAGCAATCGCGTTCTCCTTAGCAAATACTGAGAGATAGTAGAAGACAGAGGAGCCTGGCATGCTATAGTCCATGGGATTGTGAACCGTCAGACACAGTTTAGCAACTGAACAACAACTCTCCCTATGAGAAGTTTTTAAGGTGGACCTTAAAAACATGTGTGAGCAATATCATTTTGAAAATAAACAAAGCCGAGTCCTAACTTATCCAAATCACAGAGCTAAGTAAGGCAACAAGATCTGAACACAAGTATTCAAATTTACTCTTCATATGTCCATTCCACCACATTGACTTAGATCAGAACAAACAAAATGTGACTGTTCAATTGAAAGATTTAATCTCAATTGCAACTGTTCATTTTCACTAGAGTTCTGAAAACCCTATGGATTCTCTCTTTTATGTTTGCAATCAGTAAATCTATCTGGGCCGTTTTTCTTCAACCAGCTCTGTTCAGAAAATCTGTGTTCACATTATACAGAGATACTGATTTTGCTTACCAAAGAAATATTTTTTAAGTATTGTTTATGAAGAGTTGTAGGGGAAAACCTCTTTCATTCATAACAGGCAAGTAAGCATTTCTTACAGAGCTGCCTGAGGCTACTTTAAGATAATCTAATTTGCCTCAAAAACCATTTACAGAGTTGATAAACCCTGTGAAATAGTGTTAGATGTGATGATGGATAAAGATGAGGAAAAGGAGCAAAAGGAATAAGATAGAGCTCCTGTGCTAGGAAAACAATGGGTGTAGCATGGTTAAGGGGACAGGGCAGGGCAAGTTGTTCAGGATTTGGAATTGCAAACCACAAAATTCTTTCCATGTTAACTGGGAAAAGAGTCTGGTTTGCAGGTTGTGTGAGTGCCTGCTAAGTCACCTCATTCAGGTCCGACTCTTTGAGACCCCATGTACTGTAGCCCACCAGGTTCCCCTGTCCGTGGGATTCTCCAGGCAAGAATACTGGAGTGGGTTGCCATGCCCTCCTCCAGGGGATCTTTCTGACCAGGGATTGAACCCACATCTCTCACATTTCCCACATTGACGTGTAGATTCTTTACCACTAGTGCCACCTGGGAAGCCTGGTTTGCAGGTTAGGTGGATCAAAATATGTCTGAGGTGGAGATAAAGTCAGAATTTGATATGAGTAACCAAGAACAAAATACAGGGACCGCTTCTGCAGACTGCACTGTTCCACTGATGGGGACACGTATGGCAGCTGTCCTGGACATCGGATGATAGAGCCTGAAATACTCCTGTCTTCAGAGGCCATACATTTTGGTAACCAGGCTGGCCTGAAAATGGTTCCCATGGGGTGAGTGTTCCCTCAGGTTGCTCTCTTGTGAGGATGTTTCTGGCTGGGAGGGTCTAGGCCACATATCTGCGCCTCTGCTACTAGGAAGACAAAGCAAACACATACCTGGATTCTGAGCTGAGAATAGGGACACACGCTTAACGGAGGGAAACTTCTCAAACATAAAAAGGCTGCTAAAGGGCACCCGGCATTTTCTAAGCATATACATGTCTACAAGACAAATTAGAGGACACACAAAGGGCAGATTTTAGCAGGAAATCTTACATCTTCTGATGGAAGACGTGGCAGAGAGACTTGGAGGCAATGACTCTGAGAAAGATTGTACTTGAAATAGAGCTTAGGCAGCAAAGGTAGACTCCTAGCCCCTAATTATTCTAATCCTTTCACAGAAGGCTTTGCCCTTCACTCCTTGAATGTCCCAGATAAAGTCAGTGTACACTAAAGATGGTTTTTAGAAGCTTTCAAGGTGCTTTCAGAGACAATAATACTAAAGTGTAAATTGCACCCCCCATGGTGTCAAACAGCAAACTCATAGATGTCAGACTCTAAACTAAATCCAAGTACTCTAAAATCATTTGTCAAATGAATAAAACAAAACTCCAAAATGGAAGATTAGCACCTCAAAGTCCAATGAAGAGTCAAGCAAAGCAGTTCACATTCAACTGTTTGAAGTGATCCCCAAAGCACTGATTTATGATAGCCCTGAGCTAACATGAAGCTGGTTCTGAAGAAATCTTTCATCCTTGCTTTAAAGAATGACTAGCAGAGCATGAGAGAAACAGGTCAGACTCTATCAAAGGAAAGGCAGGATTCATGACTATAACGTCCTCCAGGGCACTGTACAGGACACCAGGTCACAGGACACAATCCCCGAGTCATCTTCCCTAACACTCCAACCTGTGCCTTCCTGAAGAAGCAACTGACTTTCATGGGGACTGTTCAGCTAGCCAGCTTCTAATCCATTTAAACTTTTTTATATTTGAAGTTTTTAAAAGGCAGTAGGAAAATAGACTATCCCCTTGCTCTCTGAAAGTCTAACATAGATAATTTACATGATAGTTTTGTGGGGTTTAAAAAATTCACTCAGTTAAAAAGAAAGATTAGTGATTCTTACATAAAATAGAATACAATGTAATGATTACAATTATGTCTGTAGAGAAATGCAGGGTACTAAGTATTTTTGATATATGAGTTATATTTTTGAACACACAGAAAAAAATCTGCAGGGATATGCCAATTTTTAACAATGATTATGTTTAAGTGTTTGGATTTTGTGTGGTGCTTTTAATTCAGCTTTATTCTTTATTTCTTCACTTCCTGGATGTTTCAAATCATCAGCAAAACATACATACATGCTACATTAATAATCAGAAGAATAATAGTACGGGCACAGTTTAGGATGTCAAAGTCATGATTACTTTAGTACGATGTAAAATACATGATAATTTATTAATGTTTTGAATATATGTTATCCCCAGAAACTTATTTTCAAAATAAAGTAATTTGTAATTAGTTCTTTGGAAAGTTTAACTTTCTAAATTGGACTGCTTCCTTATCAAGAAAGAAACAGCAAGCCTAAGAAACACGAATTAAATTTTTCTCAAGGCTTCGCATCAATTTCATGGACATCCATACTACAAAGAAAGTAGTATAACATTTTTTACTGCAAAACTTTACATCTCTACAGGTTGGATAAGGCAGGAAGTAGGAGGGAGGGGATATATGTATACCTATTGCTGATTCATGTTGATACACGGCAGAAACCAACACAATACTTTAAAACAATTATCCTCCAATTAAAAATAAATGTTAAAAAAACAGCATCTCTAGACTATTTCTGAGATCCTTCATTTACATGTTTGTCCTCTGGTCTGCATTTCTGTGGGCTTATGTAGCTGTGGCCACTGTCCCCTAAAGCCGGTGTTGCTTTCCCTCATCCTCACTATCTCCTCGCTGGTAGAAGAGCTGGTGGAAAGAGCATGCATGTTGGCGCCATGCAGCCTGCATTTGAATTCGCATTTGAGCATTTACTAGTGTTTATGATCTAACCATTTAATCATCTGTAAAGTGGGCATGTGGATAAATAGTAGTACACAAAAAACTCAAATAGTATCCAGTAGTACCTAAAAATAATAGTACTCAACAAGCATTTCATTTTTTGGAAAATTAAATTATTAGGGACATGTGAAAGCAGCTTTCAAATAATAAAGTAATATGCAAATGATTTTCTTGGGCTCCAAAATCACTGTGGACAGTGACTGCAGCCATGAAATTAAAAGACTCTTGCTCCTTGGAAAGAAAGCTATGACAAACCTAGACAGTGTATTAAAAAGCAGAGACATCACTTTGCTGACAAAGGTCCTTATTGTCAATGCTATGATTTTTAGTCACATGAGAGTTGGACCATAAAGAAGGCTGAGCACCGAAGAATTGATGCTTTTGAAGTGTGGTGCTGGAGAAGACTCTTGAGAGTCCCTTGAACAGTAAGGAGATCAAACCAGTCAATTCTAAAGGAGATCAACCTTGAATATTCATTGGAAGGACTGATGCTAAAGGTGAAGCTCCAGTACGTTGGCTGTCTGACATGAAGAGGTGACTCATTGGAAGAGACACTGATGCTTGGAAAGATTGAAGGAAAGGGGGTGTGGCAGAGGATGAGACGGTTTGATTAGCATCACCATATCAATGGACATGAATTTGATCAAACTCCTGGAAATAGTGGAGGAGAGAGGAGCCTAACATGCTACAGTCCTTGAGACTGTAGTCGGACACGACTTAGCGACTGAACAGCAACAGCAACAATGCAAATGATTTACTCTGCTCAGCTCTAAATTTGTTCCCTTTAATCATTAGCTCTGGCCTTAAAAACCAGATAAAACTACCAAGTATAAAAGAAATCTAGTAAATGAGCTTTAAGTGTTGCCAGGAGTCTGAACTGAACTAAAGATACCAAGTGTTATGTATATACATATACAAGACATGTATACTATTCCAAAGTTTCAACATTTCTAAAACTGGAATGTATCCTAAACCAGTGGTGTCTTATAACTGCTACTACCAGATGGCATTGGGGACACGATCGTTACCTACCTAAGGGCAAGCATCGAAAGAACCATCGTCAACCCTTGCAAAGTGGGCACCTGTAGCTTGGAAAAAAGTCCCAGAGTAAAGGATGAAGCGCTATTTGAAGAAATGCTGCAACATCAGTTTCCTAGTGGTGCAGAGGAAAATATTGGGAGAAATGACATGGATGTGAGTCAAACAAGACCCAGATGAGTCAGACTCTGAATGTGGAGAAGCTGCAGTAAAATTTAACCAATCTTTTACGTTTTCATTTTAGATATGTACAAGGAGCTGTATAATTTTACAAACTGTCACAAATGACATCGATAAAAAAGTATCAATACAGTATAAAATACAAAGAGATATGAAAGCATGCAGTACAATTTTTATTGACAGCATTTTTCTCTTAGTTGTTAAACAAAATGTTACATCTTACAATCAACAGATACAGTGAAATACAGTAAGTGTACAATTGTTCACTTTTTTCCCTGTTACCCTGAACACTTTAGTATGTTCTCTTAAAAATAAGGACATTCTCTTATAAAATTGTGGTACTATTATTACAACTCAGTAAATGGATAATAATTCCATAATGTCATCTAATATCCATCTATATTCAAATTCTCCAATTGTCCAAAAATGTCTTTTATAGTTTTCTTTAAATTAGCATTTAATCAAGTTTCATGCATTGCATTTGACTAAAATTTTTATTATTATTAGCACTGTGTATCAGCTACTCATAGGGACAAATTTGTTTTAAACTGGCTCCTATTTATCTTTTAAAGCATTGGTGTTCATTATTTTCTATCCCATTAGTAACTTGTGGAACTTTTTTAAAGTAGGAAATAATTAGCAACTTTATAAAAAAATTTGCCTGCCTGGAATTGACATCAATTTTTTTTAATGAAGTTTCTTAATCTCTCAGAGTTAAGGATAAATTGAAGATCATTTCATTTTCTGAACTTAACTTTTCAATTGAATCAGATCTAAGTTGCTCTCTGGAGCAATACACACGTACATGAGAATTTCCAAATATCTCGAGAAGTATTGCCCTTGAAAGTTCAGTGTCATGTCCCCTGAGTGTTTTAAGTTTGGCTAATTGTGAGTAACTTCCTTATTTTGCTGAAATATTCCCATCTTCCTGGTGCCATGTTAAAAAAATTGTTTCTTTCCTATTTCCTTTGGAGAGGAGTTCATGCTTTGAATATGATGTTCACATCTTGGAAAGAATAGCATTCCTCGATGAATTAAAATGATCTTTTTCAACAAAGAACTTGATGTTCCTTTTTTGTATAAAATGGTTTAGTACTGTTATAGGGGAAAATACATACCAACTTGAGGGAAGCGTATGGACTAAAGAACAAAGCAAACTAATGTTCAAAATAGTAGGCTGGGCGCACTGCATATTTCTTATTATGCTTTTCATTTATGTTGAAGTCAAAATAAATGAGATTTTGGGGGGAAAATGGATACTAAAAGTCACACAATACCCAATATAGAGTACAACAGAGATGATCGAATTTGCCATCTTATTTATTTTTGACTGAACAGTTTTCTATCCAGTATGCTAAAATATTTCATTGAAATTGTCTGGTAACCCTAGTGCTGAAATTATGTTGTATATTCATATTTTAAGTTGTTCAGAATGATTATTTTGTCTGCTTTTACCTTGCAATAGGATTTTCCATAAGTAAGACATCTAGATAGTAGAATTTTGTACGGGCAGAGTTTTTCTGCTTATACAAATTATTCCATGTTCAGTAGGTAGCAAACAATAAGCTAACCCAGAAATGTGCTATATACAGTGATATTTAATCATTGGTTTAGCATATCCTCTATTAAGTTATTATATAGATTTACTATGCTAACCAGTTTCACAATAGAATAATCTTAATTTCCTATCAGCTGATATGTTATTAAATAAGTGGACAGACTCTATGAACAAACATTCCCTTTACTTCTGTTTCTACTATACTCCCAGAATAATGAATTTTTAAAAATCCAAACATATGTTCTTGAGATAGAAGATTCTTCAGTTATGCCTCTAAGAGTCATGATTACCACCTAAGAACCAGGACATCTCAGTGGGTGAGTAAGTCAAAAGCATTTCTATTTTTTGAGGTTTCCAGTTGTTGTTGTTGTTGTCCAGTTGCTCAGGTGTGTCCATCTCTTTGTGACCCCATGGCTGCAGCACTCCAGGCTTCCCTGTCCTTCACCATCTCCCAGAGTTTGCTCAAACAAATGTCCATTGAGTCAATGATGCCATCCAAGCATCTCGTCCTCTGTCATCCCCTTCTCCTCCTGCCTTCAATCAGGGTCTTTTCTAATAAGTCGACTCTTCGCATCTGGTGGCCAAATATTGGAGCTTCAGCTTCAGTATCAGTCCTTCCAATGAATAATCAGGATTGATTTACTTTAGAATTGACTGGTTTGATGTCCTTCCAGCCCAAGGGATTCTCAAGAGTCTTCTCCATCACCACAGTTCAAAAGCATCAATTATTTGGGGTTCAGACTTTATGATCCTACTCTCTCATCCATACATGACTCTGGAAAAACCATACCTTTGTATAAATGAACCTTTGTTGGCAAAGTAACATCTTTGCTTTTTAATATGCTGTCTATGTTTGCCTAGAGATCTCTTCAAGAAAATTAGAGATGCCAAGGGTACATTTCATGCAGAGATTAGCTCAATAAAGGACAGAAATGGTAAGGACCTAACAGAAGCAGAAGATATTAAGAAGAGGTGGCAAGAATACACAGAAGAACTGTACAAAAAAGATCTTCAAGACCAAGATAATCAGGATGGTGTGATTACTTACCTAGAGCAAGACCTCCTGGAATGTGAAGTCAAGTGGGCCTTAGGAAGCATCATTATGAACAAATCTAGTGAAGGTGATGGAATTACAGTTGAGCTATTTCAAATCCTGCAAGATGATGCTGTGAAAGTGCTGCACTCAATATGCCAGCAAATTTGGAAAACTCAGCAGTGGCCACAGGACTGGAAAAGGTCAGTTTTCATTCCTATCCCAAAGAAAAGCAATGCCAAAGAATGCTCAAACTAACGCACAATCGCACTCATCTCACACGCTAGTAAAGTAATACTTAAAATTCTCTAGCCAGGCTTCAGCAATACTTGAATGGTGAACTTCTAGATGTTCAAGCTGGTTTTAGAAAAGGCAGAGGAACCAGAGATCAAATTGCCAACATCCACTGGATCATGGAAAAAGCAAGAGAGTTACAGAAAAACAGCTATTTCTGCTTTATTGACTATGCCAAAGCCTTTGACTGTGTGGATCACAAGAAACTGTGGAAAATTCTGAGAGAGATGGGAATACTAGACCACCTTCCTGCCTCTTGACAAACCTGTATGCAGGTCAGGGAGCAACAGTTAGAACTGGACATGGAACAACAGACTTGTTCCAAATAGGAAAAGGAGTATGTCAAGGCTGTATATTGTCACCCTGCTTATTTAACTTATATGCAGAGTACATCATGAGAAATGCTGGGATGGAGGAGGCACAAGCTGGAATCAGGATTGCCAGGAGAAATATCAATAACCTCAGCTATGCAGATGGCACCACCCTTATGGCAGAAAGTGAAGAAGAACTAAAGAGTCTCTTGATGAAAGTGAAAGAGGAGAGTGAAAATGTTGGCTTAAAGCTCAACATTCAGAAAACTAAGATCATGGTATCCGGTCCCATCACTTCATGGAACATAGATGGGAAAACAGTGGAAACAGTGGCTGACTTTATTTTTCTGGGCTCCAGAATCACTGTAGATGGTGATTGCAGCCTTGAAATTAAAAGACGCTTACTCCTTGGATATTCCTGGTGGCTCAGACGGTAAAGCGTCTGTCTACAATGTGGGAGACCCAGGTTCGATCCCTGGGTTGGGAAGATCCCCTGGAGAAGGCAATGGCAATCCACTCCAGGACTATTGCCTGGAAAATCCCATGGATAGAGGAGCCTGGTAGGCTACAGCCCATGGGGTTGCAAAGAGTCGGACACGACTCAGTGACTTCACTTTACTTCACTCCTTGGAAGGACAGTTATGACCAACCTAGACAGCATATTAAAAAGCAGAGACATTACTTTGCCAACTAAGGTCCATCTAGTCAAGGCTATGGTTTTTTCCAGTGGTCATGTATGGATGTGAGATTTGGACTATAAAGAAAGCTGAGCACCGAAGAATTGATACTTTTGAACTGTGGTATTTGAGAAGATCTTGAGAGTCCCTTGGACTGCAGGGAGATTCAGCCAGTCCATCCTAAAGGAGATCAGTCCTAGGTGTTTATTTGTAGGACTGATTTTGAAGCTGAAACTCCAATACTTTGGCCACCTGATGCGAAGAGCTGACTAATTTAAAAGACCCTGATGCTTTGAAAGATTGAGGGCAGGAGGAGAAGGGGATGACAGAGGATGAGATGATTGGATGGCATCACCAACTCAATGGACATGATTTTGGGCGGACTCTGGGATTTGGAGACGGACAGGGAAGCCTGGCATGCTGCAGTTCATGGGGTCGCAAAGAGTCGGAAACGACTGAGCAACTGAACTGAACTGAACTAGGTTTGTCTTAGCTCTTCTTTCAAGGAGTAAGCATCTTTTAATTTCTTTTAATTTGTTGTAGATTAATGAAATGCCGAAATTTGGCTACCAAACTGATGTATGTTAAAGTTCACATTTAACAAATTAATTATGCTTATACTCTAGAAAATCCAGTCACTATATATGTGATATCTTAGAGATAATATCAAAACTATATTTTGAAGTCTCAGCATGATGAGAGACCCTGTACTCTGTGGCCACTCTGCAGCCTCCAGTCTCTCTAAAGTCCCATCAATCACACATTCACTTTTGAAGCACGTGAAGGTTTGATTCTCCTATCATCTTCAACTCCTATAAATTATTTTCACTTGGTCACTGTAGCTTTTTTGTCATATTTGTATATAAACATGTTCCATAGTGAAGTATTAAACACTGAAATCTACAGCAAAAAAAAAGAGACTGAAAGTTACTTATCAATATCTTGTTCCACACAACTTTTGTCAAGGCAAATCATTTTATATTTTTAGTGTACCATTTCAATTTCATGAAGGCCATCAGAATTCCTGTGAACGTATGTTTGAAAATCCACAGAAATATTGCCATTTTATTTTATTTTACTTTTTATCACAGAGGAGATTTCTCTTACTTCCTAAGATATAGGTCACCATTCAATTTCCTGCCTTTACCTCATCCCTGTCCATCAATAAATAGCAGCATCTCCACTGGCTCTTATCATCTCTCTCCAGTTTCACAAGTAAGTTGATATTATATAGAGTCAAACATAATCCTTCAAACTGTGTCCTAAATTGTATTTCCTTCCTTAGGAACCTCACAATATCTTCCCTTTTTTTCTGCACACTCAACAACCCTCTCTCCTGCTTCCTTTCTATCCATACATAAATACATATAAATCTTTCTCCCATTATAAAAAATTAAATGTTGTCTAATTTCCAGAGTCTTCTAGCCATCCTTTCATCTCCCTGATTTCCTCTGTAACCAACTTCTTTAAAAGTGGTCTACAGAGTTCCCTGGTGGTCCAGTGTTTAAGAATACCCCTTCCAGTGCAAGGGGTGAGGGTTCTGTCCTTTTCAGGGAGTTAAGATCCTGCATATCTCACAGTTAAAAAAAAAAACAAAACATAAAACAGAAGCAATATGGTAACAATTCAATAAAGATTTTACAAATGGTCCATATTTTTAAAAAAAAGTCTTAAAACCAGTTTACATGTTCTCCTTTCCATTCTGCCCTCACCCTACTATATGATTTCTATCCTTATCTCTCCAGGGAAATTTTTCTCACAAAGGTGATCAGTTACTCCATTTTCCTTATAAAATAAACACATGCCAGCCTTTTTTTCTTATTTCTAATTTTATTTTATTTTGAATTATGTTTGCCACTCTATTTATAATTGCTAAACATTGGAACCCACCTACTACTGTCAAATAGGAGAATATTACAGAAATAGTTTTAATAGCTTTATGAGCATGATTGACATACAATAACTGTGAATAGTTTGGTGAGTAATTGTGAAATCTGATACATTTTTATGTTTGCACCATGAAGCTATCACCACAACTAAGGTAACAAACTTATCCATCATTTCCAAAAGTTTCCTTGTGTCCCTTTTATTTATTGTTATTTTTTAATATAAATTTATTTATTTTAATTGGAGATTTATTACTTTACAATATTGTATTGGTTTTGCCATACATCAACATGAATCTGCCACAGGTATACACATGTTCCCCATCCTGAACCCTCCTCCCTCCTCCCTCCCCGTACCATCCCTCTGGGTCATCCCAGTGCACCAGCCCCAAGCATCCAGTATAATAGCCAGGACATGGAAGCAACCTAGATGTCTATCAGCAGATAAATGGATAAGAAAGCTGTGGTACATATACACAATGGAGTATTACTCAGCCATTAAGAAGAATACATTTGAATCAGTTCTAATGAGGTGGATGAAACTGGAGCCTATTATACAGCATGAAGTAAGCCAGAAAGAAAAATACCAATACAGTATACTAACGCATATATATGGAATTTAGAAAGATGGTAATGATAACCCTGTATGCGAGACAGCAAAAGAGACACAGATTATAGAACAGTCTTTTGGACTCTGTGGGACAGGGAGAGGGTGGGATGATTTGGGAGAATGGCATTGAAACATGTATAATATCATATGTGAAACGAATCGCCAGTCCAGGTTCAATACATTTCAACCTTAATCTTACTTTTGTTGCTGCTGCATGCATGCTCAGTCATGTCCGACTCTTTGTGACCCTATGGATCCTCCAGGCTCCTCAGTCCATGTGATTCTCCAGGCAAGAATAGTGGAGTAGGTTCCCATTTCCTCCTCCAGGGGATCTTGCCAACCCAAGGATCAAACTGGCATCTCTTGAGTCTCCTGCATTAGCAGGCAGATTTTTTACCACTTTCAGAATTCCTCTGAAATATATAGAAGTCTGTACCAAACTTCTCTTGAAATGGTCTCCTGAAAGAGTCCCATGATTTAATTCTCACCTATTCTTTCATCCACATCTGCAGCCATGTATCAATCTCCTGCATAAATTCATTTTCTTTCAGTTACCCCTTTAGAGACAGTGTTCCTCAGAGTTCCATCTTTGCTCTTTTTCTCTTCTTTATAATATATTGATGTCACTGGCTGGCCCTATCTACTCTTCGGATTTCAATTGATGTTGGGTTGCTAAAGCACAGATCTATTCTTCCAACCTAGGGGTTTCTCCAAAATACTTGACCCCAACAAATGCCTTTGCACTTCTCTATCTACGTTTTCAAGGGCCACCTTAGTCCCCACAGGATCACGCAAAACGTTTCATCATCTCTCTAAACTATTTCTATTTTCAGTCAATGGAACCACCACCTTGCCTAATTCAGAATCCAAGAATTCTGAATTCTTGTTTCTGAATTCTGAATGCTTGTTTCTTCTCTCTCCCCTACTCCTCACATATAGTTGGCCATCAAACCTGTTGAGTCTCCCCACAAAAGGTCTTTTGGTTCTGTCAAGTGCTATTCCCCTGCACAGTTCCTGAAGCTCAGAACCTTGTCATTTACACACCTGCCTACATTTTCTCCTGGCCCCCAGTTTATTCACCTTCAGTATTTCTATCACACTATTATGAGAATGATCTTTGTAAAATGCAGAGCTGATCAAACTATTTCTCATTTCCAAAACTGCTTAAAACAGCACATTGGATTCCTACAGACTGCAAAATAAAATATCTCCCCCTGAGTATGGCCATCCATGGTTTGGCACTGCCAGTCTCTGCAACCTCATCTCTAACTACATTTGCCTTGCAGCCTAACTTTAGTCAAACTGCAGTGTATTCAGTTCAGTTCAGTTCAGTCGCTCAGTCATGTCCATCTGTTTGCTGAATCGCAGCACACCAGGCTGCAGAGCACACCAACTCCTGGAGTCTACCCAAGCTCATGTCCATTGAGTCAGTGATGCCATCCAGCCATCTCATCTTCTGTCATCCCCTTCTCCTCCTGCCCACAATCCCTCCCAGCATCAGGGTCTTTTCCAGTGAGTCAATTCTTCGCATCAGGTGGCCAAAATATTGGAGTTTTAGCCTCAGCATCAGTCCTTCCAGTGAAAACCCAGGACTGATCTCCTTTAGGATGGACTGGTTGGATCTCCTTGCAGTCCAAGGGACTCTCAAGAGTCTTCTCTAACACCACAGTTCAAAAGCATCAATTATTTGGCGCTCAGCTTTCTTCACAGTCCAACTCTCACATCCATACATGACCAGTGGAGAAACCATAGCCTTGACTAGACAGACCTTTGTTGGCAAAGTGATGTCTCTGCTTTTAAATATGCTATCTAGGTTGGTCATAACTTTCCTTCAATATATAGCAAATACTGACATTTCAGTCATATTGAAATAATGCTTTGAATGAACCCCTAATAAAATACTCTCTTGAGGATTCACACCTCTGCATGTCATTCTTTCTTGACTCAGCTGCTGCATCATCAGGAGCTCCATTTGCTCTCTTCTAAAAGATGGGAAATTCTGCTGCCATGTACTCTCACAGCTCATTTAACTAAACTCAGTTACAAGACTGTGTTGTTTTACGATAGTCTATGTATTTTTGTGTGCATTCTCTAAGCTGCAGATTCAGTGTCCTTGAGGACATGGATCCTATCTTCTTCATGTCCTCTTTGTTTTTCTCAATTTCTGGCACCTGCTATGTACTCCGTTAATGTCAAATGAGTGAATATAAGTACTATTTCAATACTCTTTAGCAGTTCACTTCAGTTCAGTTCAGTCGCTCAGTCGTGTCCGACTCTTTGCGACCCCATGAATCACAGCACACCAGGCCTCCCTGTCTATCACCAACTCCCGGCATTCACTCAGACTCACGTCCATCGAGTCCGTGATGCCATCCAGCCATCTCATCCTCTGTAATCCCCTTCTTCTCCTGTCCCCAACCCCTCCTAGCATCAAAGTCTTTTCCAATGAGTAAACTCTTTGAACGAGGTGGCCAAAGTATTGGAGTTTCAGCTTTAGCATCATTCCTTCCAAAGAAATCCCAGGGCTGATCTCCTTCAGAATGGACTGGTTGGATCTCCTTGCAGTCCAAGGGATTCTCAAGATTCTTCTCCAACACCACAGTTCAAAAGCATCAATTCTTCGGCGCTCAGCCTTCTTCACAGTCCAGCTCTCACATCCATACATGACCACTGGAAAAACCATAGCCTTGACTAGATGGACTTTAGTCAGCAAAGTAATGTCTCTGCTTTTGAATATGCTATCTAGGTTGGTCATAACTTTTCTTCCAAGGAGTAAGCATCTTTCAATTTCCTTAGCAGTTAATCATATGATAAAAATATATGGTCTCATTTAAACATACAAATGTTTTATTTTATATCGATGTATTGATAAATATATAAAACAAAAATAAATCAGGAATTTATTAACATGTACACTAGGAATCTACTGTACACATTAATATCTTTGCCCATAATTTTGCATGCATGCCCATATACAAACATACATGCATAAAGGTTTCTAATTCTGCAGAAATACAAATTATTATTTTAGGAATCACTAACAAAGAAAATTATTTAAAATGCTTCTGTGATAGGGAAAGGCATACTGTAACTAGAACAGGTAGGTAAAAAAGTCTTATGCAAGTAAAGCATTTTCCATTGGCATAGTTGAGATTTTAATTCTCTTTTAAATAATGTATTCTAAAGGGAACTATTACGTATGGTTATCTTTAAAACATTATTTAAATAATCAAATGCATCTCTGAGACTTCAAAGACTATTAAAAAATAACGCTAAGACTCTAAGAAAAATCTTGCATAATAGCATATATCCTGTAAATGAAAAAGTCATGAGATGTTGGAATTTTAAAAATTAAGTATATCTCATTCCTTTATTGGAAATAATTGGTTTAATTTAAAATATCATAGCCTCCAAGGTCTTTTCTGAAATTTTAAAGGCTCATTTAGAATTTTAAGACAGAAATTAATAGAAGAGTGATTCTATATGGTACCCACTTATCATGAGACTCTTTTATGTGAGTGTAATAGTACCACAGAGGCATCTGCTTCCGTCTTTAAACTCCTGACAAGTAGAATCTCAGGGAATGCAATTTATATATCATTAAATCGTCAAGAAGATCAAAAAAGTTAATCCTAAAGGAGACCAGTCCTGAATATTTATTGGAAGGACTTATGCTGAAGCTGAAGCTCCAATACTTTGGCCACTTGATGGGAAGAACTGACTCATTGGAAAAGTCCCTAAGGCTGGGAAAGATTGAAGGCAGGAGGAGAAGGGAACGACAGAGGATCAGATGGTTGGATGGCATCACCCACTTGATGGACATGACTTTGAGCAAACTCCAGGAGATGGTGATAGACAGGGAAGCTTGGCATGCTGCAGTCCATGGGGTTGCAAAGAGTCATACACGACTGAGCAACTGAACTGACTGACTGACTGACTGAAATCATCAAGGTCTTTGATGAAAGGAGAAACCTAAAATTAGATAACACTAGCTGTGGCGTAACCATTTTGAGGACAAGGAAACCATTATGTCACAAGAAAAAGTCCCCAGAAAAGCAAAGCCTCCTTTTTCATATCCAGTCCCACCACTAAAGGGGTTATTTACCCTACCAGTTTGGTTACACCACATCTGCCACACAGAAGTAAGGCTAAGAGATGGTAAGAGGGGGATACAGATGTGTCTGGCGTGAGATCACTGCCACTCCCACTATATTATAGTTCTTCTTACTGGTACCAATTCAGTGCATATTGTGCAAATGAGTTTTAGATCACACATTTAGTTTTCTGAAAATGAGAAACTATACAATGAGCAATACAAGAGACATTTTAGATAAAGTAGTTTTCTTTATTTCCCTAAAATGTTTCATTTGCTAAGAGCAACTTGATGCTTATGTTTAAATGTGGTTTTATATTATAAGGATTCTTATTCATTCATCACAAGAAAAATAATCTCTACAATTTAGCAAATGCAACATACAGTTCACAAAATGTTTTAAAGAGGTATAACTCCAGGGCATCTTCCTGACCCAGGGATCGAGCCCACATCTCCTGTGTCTCCTGCACTGCAGGCAGATTCTTTACCCTCTGAGCCATAGGAGAGGCCTCTACAAAATGTTTTAATGTTTCATCTGATCCCTACAGTCATGTAAATATTTTTATTTTTTACTTTAAGAATTGTAGTACTACTTAATTCTACAATGTCTTTAATAATATTAGAGTGTAATATATTCATTTCTTCAACAAAATTATTCAAAGTATATCGGGTTATTGGTATATAGGATTTCAACTGTATTTGCTTTGTTGAGATATGCTTCCACTCTAAGAAAAAAAGTACTTAAACTTTTGAGTCTCTAAATAAAAAATAGAAATCACTGGTAAAGGGTAAATAACATGAAAAATATAAAGGAAGAAAGAAGGAGGGAGGGAGGAAGGAGGCAAGGATTGGTAAAAGGAAGAAGGAAGGGAAAGAAAAGGAAAGGAAAAGAAACATCAGATACTTCATTTTAAAGAAAAAGGTGTATTACGTATCTAAAACAGTCCATCTTCTAAATCTCTAGCTCTTTTAGCAAACTCTGCATACAATTCTTCATATAAATAGGCATGACTTTCTGGAAAAAAACAGTATAAGCCTTTCATGTATAGGAGTCTACTGCAGCATCATCAGAGAAGTATATCTGCTAAAGTAAGGAATTATTTGTATAGGAGAGAGAAAATAATAAGGCAAAATGTTCTAAGAGTAAGGAAGAAGCAGTTGAATAAAGCAAAGGGAATCTTCAAGGGTTTATGAAACTCATGGTATTTGAAATGGGTCTTGAAATACAGGTCGAATTTCAACAGAAAGGATGAAGGAAAAAAGGACATTCCGTGCTTTGAGAAAAGTAGGAGCAATGATATGGAAGGAAATGTATGCCTGGGAAAATGCAAATGTTGCGACATAATGAGAACTTGGATTGTGTTCAGGGGTCAGGTGGGCTGGAATGCTTCAGAAAAAGGAAGCAAGTTTATTTTATTTTGAAAGCAGTTTGTGTTAGCTTCAGTAAGAATAAAAACACGAGTCTCTGACCTGAAAAAGATGGTTTTTTTTCTTCCCTTCTTTGTTTTACAGAGGAGAAAGTTGAGCCCTAAATCCAGTTTCCAGCTCTGTGCTTTCTCTTAGTTCTTCTACACAAACAACAAGCCTAGGTTCTATTACTATTCCATTAGAGAAAGTTTCAGTTAGTGCTTTTTACACTATGTATGCTTCCTGCCTCATTTTCATAAGCAATTTGGTGATTTCTCTGGGCTTCCCTGGGGGCACATTTGGTAAAGAATCTCCCTCCAATGCAGGAGACCACCTGCAATACAGGAGACAAGGGTTAGATCCCTGGGTCGGGAAGATCCCCTGGAGAAAAAGATGGCAGTCCACCCCAGTACGCTCGCCTGGAGAAGCCGAGGGACAGGGGAGCCTGGCAGGTTACAGTCCATGAGATTGTAAGAGTCAGACAATACTCAGCAACTCAAACCACCCATCAAAGAAGTCAAATATCTTCCCTTAAGTATATCGACAGAGCAGACCTCAAAGCATCTTTGCCTTTTGGATAGCGTAGATTCTAATCATAACTCTTTGGAATGAGCTGAGTTAACATCCCCACCTAGCTCATGCTCATTTCTTTTTGGGTTCCTTTTTCTCATCCATCCAACTAAAACATTTCCAGTTCATACAGTTCAAGAAAACTAGGTTGATTGAAGTCACATGTGTTGAGAGTAAACGTTATTTTATTGTTTCATTGCTATCTCAGTCCAACACTAACATCTTTAAGGAAAGACTTGACTATTGTATGGAAATAACTTTAGAAACATAAGGTTCATGGGTTATTTTATGTTCTCAATTTCTTTTTCTTTAGAGGAAATACATTTTTATATACTTTAGCTATTTTTTAATTGCTTGAACATGTTTCAAATTGTCCTAAGTTCTTAGATATCATGAAGTGGCCCCTTATATAGGGATTAAGTTCTAAAATCAGCACAGAAGGTAAAAAGCCAATTTTCCAAATTACCCTATATGTGTGTATATGTATGTATTATGTGTAAAACTTACTATGATAATTTAAAATAGTGCTGTCACAATAAACCCTACTCAGTATCATGTGGTAGTCAGGGTGGGAAGAGAGTTTGGGAAGAATTCATGTACATGTATGACTGAATTCCTTTGCTGTCCACCTGAAACTATCACAACATTATTAATCAGCTATACTCCAATATAAAATAAAAAGTTAAAAAATTAAAATAAAAAGACTCATTCACAGACATAGAAAACAAATTTATAGTTGCCAGGGGAAGAGATAGTTAGGGCCTTTGGGAAAGTCATGTACACACTACTATATTTTAAATGGTGTGGGGGCCGGCGACCAGCGCCCCGGGAGGCGGCCGCGCGATTCCGCGGCTTTGTGGCGCGCGCGGGTTCCACCGCGGACAGCGCGGAGGCGGGGTCGGACAGCGCGGAGGCGGGGTCGGACAGAGGCGTCCGCGGACCCCGGACCGCAGGCGCCCACATGGCCAGCCCCGCGCGCTGCTGCTTCCCAGCGCGCAAGAATAGCCGCCTGGACGCCTTCCGCCGGAGGCATCTGCCGCCCGAGGTCTACGACGCCGTCCGCGCCTATGAGCAGTGCATCGTGGTATCTGACTTGGAGAAACACACCCTAAAGTACGTGGTGCTCACTGACCGGCTCATCTACCTGACCGAGAACCCGCCCAAGTCCATCCGACAAGTCGTGGCGCTGCGGGACATCGTAGCCATTGACCTGGTGGATTCTTTACCACCACTGAGCCACCAGGGGAGTACATCATGTGAAATGCTGGGCTGGATGAATCACAAGCTGGAATCAAGATTGCTGGGAGAAATATCAACAACCTCAGATATGCAGATGATACCACTCTAATAGCAGAAAGTTAAGAGGAACTAAAGAGCCTTTAATGAGCGTGAAAGAAGAGAGTGAAAAAGTTGGCTGGAAACTCAACATTCAAAAAATGAAGATCATGGTATCTGGTCCTATCACTTCATGCCACACAGAAGGTGAAAAAGTGGAAGCAGTGACAGAGTTTATTTTCTTGGGCTCCAAAATCACTGTGGATGGTGACTGCAGCCATGAAATTAGAAGATACTTGCTCCTTGGAAGGAAAGCTAATGACAAACCTAGACAGTGTATTAAAAACAGAGACGTCACTTTGCTGACAAAAGTCTGTATAGTCAAAGCTATGTTGTTTCCAGTAGTCATGTACAGATGTAAGAGTTGGACCATAAAGAAGGTTGCTGCTGCTGCTGCTAAGTCGCTTCAATCGTGTCCGACTCTGTGCGACCCCATAGATGGCAGCCCACCAGGCTCCCCCGTCACTGGGATTCTCCAGGAAAGAACACTGGAGTGGTTTGCCATTTCCTTCTCCAGTGCATGAAAGTGAAAAGTAAACGTGCAGCCGCTCAGTTGTGTCTGACTCTTTGCGACCCCATGGACTGCAGCCTATCAGGCTCCTCCATCCATGGGATTTTCCATGCAAGAGTACTGGAAAGGCAAGGGTGCCATTGCCTCCTCTGATGAGCACTGAAGAATTGATGCTTTCAAACTGTGGTGCTAAAGAAGACTCCTGAGAGTCCCTTGGACAGCAGAGAGATCAAACCAATCAATCCTAAAGGAAATAATGGAATGTTCGTTGGAATGACTGATGCTGAAACTGGAGCTCTAATACTTTGGCTACCTGATGGGAAGAGCTGACTCACTAGAAAAGACCCTGATTCTGGGAAAGACTGAGGGCAGGAGGAGAAGCGGGCAACAGAGGATGAGTTACTTGGATGGTATCACCAACTCAATGGACATGAATTTGAGCAAATTCTGGGAGATAGTGGAAGACAAAGGAGCCTGGTGTGCTGCAGCCCATTGGTCACCAGGAGTTGGACATGACTTAGCAACTAAAGGACAATGATGACAGCTTGTACTAACTAAGCTTCATAGGGTGTGTGAAAAATGAGTGTCCCCACATTGCTTTATCTAGTGTCAATCAATATCCACAGGTGTAGTTGGCTTGTCATCCCTCTGTGAACATTATGTCTGTCCTTAATACCACATGGAGAATTTTCCTGATTTCTGTGTTACGTCAACTGTATTGTCCCCTCATATATATAGTTGTCTGTTACAGTGGATTACATTGTTAGAGTGCCAGGCAGCTTTGTTGTTTAGAATCGGTTCCTCCTTTCTTGAGAGATCAACTGTTTTAATCTCCTTTTCTACTAGGGTGCTGTCTTTTTCTAAGGCTACCTCTTTAGAATCCTTTTCCGTTCTCAAAGGTCTTCTCATTTTACTGTGCAAATTTGTCTCTTGTTATTTAACTTTCAGTTGGCTCAGGTTCCCAGTGGCCTTTGTTTTCACTGTTAATAAAGCCCCTAAGCAAGCCTAAATAAATAAATAAATAAATAAAATGGATAACCAACAAAGACTTATTATATAACACATGTAATTCTGCTCAATGTTATGTGCCAGCCTGGATGGGAGTGAGTTTGGGAGAAATGGATACAAGTATATGTATGGCTGAGTCCCTTTGCTGTTCACCTGAAACTACCACAACATTGTTAATCAGCTATACCCCAATACAAAATAAAAAGTTAAAAATTACCAAAAAAAATCAAATAAAATAGTGCTTATCAAAGATACCAAGAGACAGGCAGAAATCAGAAATCCATCAATTACAGAATAAAAAGCATATAGAGTTAAAAATTAATAACCTAAAATGCCATTTAATAAAACTTTATTATATATTTCATTACAGGACCTTACTATATTAATAAGGAAAATGTATACTAAGAAATTACTCTTTTTGTATAAAAAATGATTGTGGCTGTTGATTAGTTATCAGTTTGCTCATGCCTCCACATTCATTCTATACTCTGAGATGGTGGAGCTCAAATTACACCAACTCTGTTTCCCAGATTCCCATGCTGGATGGCTGACTGTGACCTCCTACCAAAAGGTAGCACTCTGAGAGCAGCCCCAGAAAGTAGGAGAAGGGAACAAAGAACACCCATTCAGCCTAGGCCCCTACCCCTGTAGCTGTCCGTCTGCAGCTTCTCTTTAGTTCCCCAAACCAGCTACTCTGTGTTCCTCATCTTCACAGTTTCCTCTCTATCCCTGGCTCTTCCTGTAGCTATTATTCTAGGCTACCAGGTTTCCTTTTTGCTCTTTCAGCTCTATGCTGTGTAGTGATATCCCAAATCAAATCTATTTTATTTTCAATGACTAACGTAGTTTTCATTTTCCCATCAGGATTCCAACTGATGCTATAAAGAATTTCCAATTGAATGCCAGTCTGTAAATGCTTTACCATTTCCTACAATAACCATAGATGGATAAGAGGAGAAGATTGGCACAAAGAAAATGGGAAAAAAGAAAAAGCCAGTAACAGCATCCTGCCCTTTGGAGCCAGAAAATAGTACAGAAATAAACATGTGCAGAATCCAGTGAGCAAAAGATGTATTCTCTAAAGTTACCCAAAGCAAAGCAAAATTCCCTACACATCAATCACTCAGAAAAGAGGAATAAAGGGAGAACAACTTTGTAAGAGAGTTTTCCTCTAGAAACTGGGTCAAAAGAGGTGGGGCAGATTGAGGAACATTTTTATCTTCACTTCAAGACTTTCAACATTATTTTATGCTTTTTGGCTTCAAAAATGGCCTCATTCATAAAAGTTTTATGAGTAATTTAGGTATTTTCTGCAAAGTGATACAGAATATACAATGAATTTTTTAGTGTAGGGGTTTTCTCCATTAGCAACTAATTTCTGCTTCCTCTCAAAAGTCTCCCCAGAAATTTTGCCATTTTTCAGCTATCACACTCTCATTTAGTGAAGAATTAAGTGAAAACCAAAACCGTCATTTTAATGTAATCTTGGGGATAAAGGTAATGCTTTTTTAAATGTCAGATATTTTAGTTTAAGAAAACAGCTCAGCACTTAAATGTCTTTTAGACTGAAGGCAATAAATAGCACTAGTAGGCCACCCATTAAGGTATATTTGAGAATAATTCTATGGCTACAGCCAGCTTAACTCTTTGATATGTGAGTCATGGCAGAGTTGTTCTGTGGCTTTCAAAAAGCAAAGCTACATTGAAACCCCATTGAGTGCTGCCAGCAGAAATAGCATATAATCTATTGAAAGTAATCAAGGACCTTCAAGACCTCTGAAATAGAGAGACATGTATCACCCATAGGTGTTAAGAGCAAGCTGAGTTTCTGCTCATCTGTAATATTTCAGCAGAGCAATTAGTTCTTTACATTGATGTTTCTAGAGATAGACTATTCTAGCAAAATAGTTTTGCTCCTACTCACTTAAATCTTTTAAAAATACAATAGTGTTGGGACTTCCCTGGCAATCCAGTGGTTAAGACTCTGCTTCCAACAGGGGGTGGGATAGGTGGGTAAAATCCCTGATGGGAAACTAAGATCCCACATAATATTCAGTCAAAAAAATTTTTAAAACTTAAAAAAAAATTTTGCCATTTCATATTTTAGAAGAATTATAAATTCTTTCATATCTCTTAACTAATCTGACCTATGCATAAGCATCACTCTGACTTGACAAATTAGAAACATGAATGCTTCTTGAGATGGGCCCTTAGGCCTGATCACAGGGATATGGAATGGGGAGCCAAGACTAAGAGTCAGAATCATCACAAAGCTGGGGGACATGGTACTCAATATTCCCAAACAGAGAGGATATACTCAGGGTTTAACTTCCTTTTTCCAAAGGAAAAAAAAAATGTTTTATTTCAGACCTGTTCCAGAGATATCAGAGGATAAATTATTTCAGCCAGAATCAAGCAAGATTTTATCCTGTATTCACAGGAAAATGACAACAAATTATTGAGTGACATAACATTCCCTTGGAGCTAGTCTTTCTTTCATAAAGGAAAGCCCAAAGAATAAACACTTTGATCTAACACAACCTAGAACTGTCCCTGAATGACTCACGTATATAACAGTATAAAAGATGTTGATGGCACTCTACAAGCTAGAAAGCATGTAATTCTAACAAATAAACTATAGCAGATGAGAGTTTCGAAAACCTCAGCATAGTCTAGAGCAATGGTTCTTTGTGGTCCCTGCCAGTAACATCAACATCACTGGGGAATTAGTGAGAAGAACAAATTCTTGGGTGATGGAGCCCTGAAATCTGCCTTTTACAAATGCTTCCAGGTAACACTGATGCATGCTAAAGCTTGAGAACTTTAGGTCTAATGGAATAATTAAATTTAAGGTCAAATTTGAGTTTGTAAAAGTGTTTACTGTGTCATCTAGGGCAAATAATCCAATTTTTCATAGTCTAAATTTATTCTCTGGCAAAATGGGACAAAAAACACCTCCTTACAGTATTATTTTAGAATTTGAAATAATCATAATAGCCACTGCTCTCATGCTGAGAACTCAGCATAGATATATCCTAATAAAGAGGTGAATCAAATAAGCATTTCACAAGGAAGTTACTACTAAAATAAAATTCCTTGGACACCTGCTTCACCTTGAGCAATGCTTGGGCCATAAAAGTTTAAAAATCACAGAGGCTGTCAAAAGACTCCACACAGAGAAGGCCATTCTGCAAGAATGCTGAGCATGGTTTATGCATTGAGGCAGAACTCAGTTCTCATCCATATTGCATTACTCCTTTGAAGAGTGGATGTACAGGATTTCAGACCATAAATAATTTACCTAAATACCCACAAATCTTCTAAGTATCAGGGCTGTCCTTTTAAATAGGTCAAAATCTTTGAAAATTTGCCAAAGAAAGACAGCTATGCCTAAGCAAAATCTGTTCTTCGGTGAGATCCAGGGCCTGTAATGGAAGGGTTGGCATTCCGGGACTAATCCAGTCCCTGGAGATGGGGGATTTTCTCATCCTTTTCCCACTGAACCTGGAAAGCCTCAGAACCTCACAGTGGGTCTTCTCAATTGTTTCCAGAACAGATAAAATCTAACTAGCATCTAACTTCAGAAGTCTAACTTCCAGGAGCTTCATGCACACCATGCCAATGGGTCTCCCTGATCAGTTCTCCGTGATCACACAGGGTTCAGGGGATTGTGCCCTGGGAACCCCAGGATTGCCCTGACACTCTCATGAGGCAATCCCCCCTGCTCCCTCCCCAGGGATAACACAGCCCTAAAGGCCACAGGGAGTATTGGAATCCAAGATGCAGATCTCGAAGAATCTCTCATATTTTCTGGAGCAGGCAGGGACTGTCACTTGTTTTCTCAGCTTAGAGCAAATGCCAGCAAGCATTAGCCAGTATTCCTATTGAAAGTCTAGATGAAGCTTATTGAAAATCTATCAGAGCTGACTGTAAAGTTCTCACAGCCACACCAGGAGCTACGAGTCAACTCTGATGAAGTTGATGTTATCAAGAATTTGACTTAAACCTGTGATTAGAGGTGGCATTCTGATCACATTCAGTTCAGTTCAGTCACTCAGTCATGGCCGACTCTTTGTGACCCCATGGACCGCACCACACAAGGCCTCTCTGTCCATCACCCACTCCCAGAGTCTACCCAAACTCATGTCCATTGAGTCAGTGATGCCATCCAACCATCCCATCCTCTGTTGTCCCCTTCTCCTCCTGCCCTCAATCTTTCCCAGCATCAGGGTCTTTTCAAATGAGTCAGCTCTTTGCATCAGGTGGCCAAAGTACTGGAATTTCAGCTTTAGCATCAGGCCTTCCAAAAATCACTCAGGATTGATCTACTTTAGGATGGATTGGCTGGATCTCCTTGAAGTCCAAGGGACTCTCAAGAGTCTTCTCCAGCACCACAGTTCAAAAGCATCAATTTTTTGGCGCTCAGCTTTCTTTTGGAGAAGGCAATGGCAACCCACTCCAGTACTCTTGCCTGGAAAATCCCATGGATGGAGGAGCCTAGTAGGCTGCAGTCCATGGGGTTGCTAAGAGGTAGACACAACTGAGCAACTTCACTTTGACTTTTCACTTTCATGCATTGGAGAAGGAAATGGCAACCCACTCCAATGTTCTTGCCTGGAGAATCCCAGGGATGGGGGAGCCTGGTGGGCTGCCATCTATGGGATCGCACAGAGTAGGACACGACTGAGCAGCAGCAATAGCAGCTTTCTTTATAGTCCAAATCTCACATCCATACATGACCACTGGAAAAACCATAGCCTTGACCAGATGGACATGTCTCTGCTTTTTAATGTGCTGTCTAGGTTGGTCATAACTTTTCTTCCAAGGAGTAAGTGTCTTTTAATTTCATGGCTGCAGTCACCATCTGCAGTGATTTTGGAGCCCCCAAAAATAAAGTCTGCCACTGTTTCCACTGTTTCCCCACCTATTTCCCGTGAAGTGATGGGACCAGATGCCATGATCTTGGTTTTCCGAATGTTGAGCTTTAAGTCAAACTTTTCACTTTCCTCTTTCACTTTCATCAAGAGGCTTTATAGTTCTTCGTTTTCTGCCATAAGGGTGCTGTCATCTGCATATCTGAGGTTATTGATATTTCTCCCGGCAACCTTGATTCCAGCTTGTGCTTCATCCAGCTCAGTGTTTCTCATGATGTACTCTGCATGGAAGTTAAATAAGCAGAGTGACAATATACAGCCTTGACGTACTCCTTTTCCTGTTTGGAACCAGTCTGTTGTTCCATGTCCAGTTCTAACGGTTGCTTCCTGACCTGCATATAGGCTTCTAAAGAAGCAGGTCAGGTGGTCTGGTATTCCCATCTGTTTCAGAATGAAAGAGACCACATAGAGAACCTCAATTCTAAGGCCCCTGGAATCTTCTCCTAAAAGTGAAGTGGCTCAGTCATGTCTGACCCTTTGCAACCCCATGGACTGCAGCCTACCAGGCTTCTCCATCCATGGGATTTTCCAGGCAAGAGTACTGGAGTGGGTTGCCATTGCCTTCTCCAGGGGATCTTCCCGACCCAGGGATCAAACCCAGATCTCCCACATTGCAGGCAGACTCTTTACTCTCTGAGCCACCAGGGAAACTTATCCTAGACTTGGACAATTAACATTACTGGACTAGAGAAGCTTATATGTGAACTTGACCAGATTATTGGGGAATGTTGGCTTTATGATTGAATATCTCAGCCTTGGGAGTCAGGTGTTAGAGGCTTTTGATACCAAAAATAAAACAAATTAACAACAAAATAAACACAGGCTAATTCAAACGTTTAGTAGCCTGGTTGCCAGGGAAGTTGGAGTTACTAAATAATCTCATCCTCCCTCAAGTACAACACCCATAGAAGAAATACTTCTGCAAGTCACAGACACTCCCTAATGGTAGCAATAGGCTTCACTTGGTGAGACCTAAATGCTCTTTAAGAACCAGGGACTCTAGAAAGCCATTCTCTAGTTTATTTCACAGGTTATTATGTTGGGATCAGATTTAGCATTACCTGATGCTAGTCAAGGCTATGGTTTTTCCTGTGGTCATGTATGGATGTGAGAGTTGGACTGTGAAGAAGGCTGAGCACCAAAGAATTGATGCTTTTGAACTGTGGTGTTGGAGAAGACTCTTGAGAGTCCCTTGGACTGCAAGGAGACCCAACCAGTCCATTCTGAAGGAGATCAGCCCTGGGATTTCTTTGGAAGGAATGATGCTAAAGCTGAAGCTCCAGTACTTTGGCCACCTCATGCGAAGAGTTGACTCATTGGAAAAGACTCTGATGCTGGGAGGGATTGGGGGCAGAAGGAGAAGGGGTCGACAGAGGATGAGATGGCTGGATGGCATCACTGACTCGATGGACATGAATCTGAGTGAACTCCGGGAGATGGTGATGGACAGGGAGGCCTGGCGTGCTGCGATTCATGGGGTCGCAAAGAGTCAGACACAACTGAGCAACTGAACTGAACTCATACTGTTATTTCCTTAACAAAAGTCCCTGAAGCCAACTATTTCTTAAATAAAACTTGTAAGTAACATTTGTTTGTTATAGTTATTTAAGGGCATCCCTCGTAGCTCAGCTGGTAAAGAATCTGCCTGCAGTGCAGGAGACCCCAGTTCAATTCCTGAGTCAGGAAGATCTGCTGGAGAAGGGAATGGCAAACCACTCCAGTATTCTTGCCTGGAGAATTCCATGAAGAGAGGAGTCTGGCAGGCTACAGTCCATAGGGTCACAAAGAGTTGGACACAACTGAAGCAACTTAACACATAGTAATTTAAAGAAAACATAGTCAATTATAGAATAAAATTGTTTCCTCCTTTCTTTCACTCTTTCTGCTACAATCTGATATATATGTATTCATACTCTATCAAATGACCAACCTAGATAGCATATTAGAAAGCAGAGACATTACTTTGCCAACAAAGGTCCGTCTAGTCAAGGCTATATTTTTTCCAGTGGTCATGTATGGATGTGAGAGTTGGACTGTAAAGAAAGCTGAGTACCAAAGAATGGATGCTTTTGAACTGTGGTGCTGGAGAAGACTGTTGAGAGTCCTTTGGACTGCAAGGAGATCCAACCAGTCCATTCTAAAGGAAATCAATCCTGGGTGTTCATTGGAAGAACTGATGTTGAAGCTGAAACTCCAATACTTTGGTCACCACATGAGAAGAGCTGACTCATTTGAAAAGACCCTGATGCTGGGAAAGATTGAGGGCAGGAGGAGAAGGGGATGACAGAGGATGAGATGGTTGGATGGCATCATGGGTCTGGTTGAACTCCGGGAGTTGGTGATGGACAGAGAGGCGTGGCATGATGTGGTTCATAGGGTCGCAAAAAGTCGGACACGACTGAACTGAACAGAACTGAACTCTATCAAAAGGAAGGAGGGTCTTCCCAACCCAGGGATCTAACCTAGGTCTCCTGCATTGCAGGAGGATTCTTTACCACCTGAGCCACCAGGGAAGCTCCAAATATATACTCATACATATTTCAGTTCAGTTCAGCCACTCAGTTGTGTCCAACACTTTGCAACCCAATGGACTGCAGCATGCCAGGCCTCCCTGTTCATCACCAATTCCCAGAGTTTACTCAAACTCATGTCCACTGAGTTGGTGATGACACCCAACCATCTCATCCTCTGTTGTCCCCTTCTCCTCCTGCCTTCAAGCTTTCCCAGCATCAGGGTCTTTTCAAGTGAGTCAGTTCTTCCTATCAGGTGGCCAGAGTACTGGAGTTTCAGCTTCACCATCAGTCCTTCCAATGAACACCCAGGGCTGATCTCCTTTAGAATGGACTGGTTGGATCTCCAGTCCAAGGGACTCTCAACAGTCTTCTCCAGCACCACAGTTCAAAAGCATCAATTCTTCGGTGCTCAGCTTTCTATATAGTCCAACTCTTATATCCATACATGACCACTGGAAAAACTATAGCCTTGACTAGATGGACCTTTGTTGGCAAAATAATGTCTCTGCTTTTGAATATGCTGTCTAGGTTGGTCATAACTTTTCTTCAAAGGAGCAAGCATCTTTTAATTTCATGGCTGCAGTCACCACCTGCAGTGATTTTGGAGGCCCCCAAAATAAAGTCTGTCACTCTTTCCACTGTTTCCCCATCTATTTCCCATGAAGTGATGGGACCAGATGCCATGATCTTAGTTTTCTGAATGTTGAGCTTTAAGCCAACTTTTTCACTCTCCTATTTCACTTTCATCTTTTTCACTTTCTGCCTTAAGGGTGGTATCTGCATATCTGAGGTTATTGATATTTTTCCCAGCAATCTTGATTCCAGCTTTTGCTTTATCCAGCCCACCATTTCACATGATGTACTCTGCATAGAATCTAAATAAGCAGGGTGACAATACACAGCCTTGATGTACTCCTTTTCCTATTTGGAACCAGTCTGTTGTTCCATGTCCAGTTCTAACCGTTGCTTCCTGACCTGCATACAGATTTCTCAAGAGGCAGATTAGTTTGTCTGGAATTCCCATAATTTTCCAGTTTGTGGTGATCCACACAGTCAAAGGCTTTGGCATAGTCAATAAAGCAGAAATAGATGTTTTTCTGGAACTCTCTTGCTTTTCTAATGATCCAACAGCAATTTGATCTCTGGTTCCTCTGCCTTTTCTAAAACCAGCTTGAGCATCTGGAAGTTAACAGTTTACGTACTGTTGAAGCCTGCCTTGGAGAATTTTGAGCATTACTTTACTAAAGTGTGAGATGAGCACAATTGTGTAGTAGTTTGAGCATTCTTTGGATTTGCCTTTCTTTGGGATTGGAATGAAAACTGACATTTTCCAGTCCTGTGGCCACTGCTGAGGTTTCCAAATTTGCTGGCATGTTGAGTGTAGCACTTTCACGCATCATCTTTAGGATTTGAAATAGCTCAACTGGAATTCCATCACCTCCACTAGCTTTGTTCATAGTGATTCTTCCTAAGGCCCACTTGACTTCACATTCCAGGATGTCTTGCCATAGGTGAGTGATCACCCCATTGTGATTATCTGGGTCATGATGATCTTTTTTGTACAGTTCTTCTGTGCATTCTTGCCATCTCCTCTTAATATCTTCTGCTTCTGTTAGGTCCATACCATTTTTGTCCTTTACTGAGCCCATCTTTACATGAAACGTTCCCTTGTTATGTCTAATTTTCTTGAGGATATCTAGTCTTTCCCATTGTATTGTTTTCCTCTATTTCTTTGCACTGATCACTGAGAAGGCTTTCTTATCTCTCCTTGCTATTCTTTGGAACTCTGCATTCAAATGGGCATATCTTTCCTTTTGTCCTCTGCTTTTCACTTCTCTTCTTTTCACAGCTATTTGTAAGGCCTGTTCATGAAAGAGTTCCTCTGGAGAAAGAAATAGCAACCCACTCCAGTAGTCTTGCCTAAAGAATTCCTTATGGGGACAGAGGAACTTGGCGTGCTACAGCCCATGGGGTCACAAACGGTTGGACATGACTAAGCAACTATCATTTTCACTTTCTCATATGTATATACACACATATACACATATATATTTGACATTTGGTTAAATCCTATGTTGCTAACAACTAGAATTATGTCCAAAGCATATCCAAGATAAATGATAAGAAGTTTGAAGTCGATGTACTGGGCCAAACACCTGCACATTATCATCAAGATGCTTTTTCAAGTAAAAAATAAATGATATTGTTCAGCTGCTGCTGTACCAGCACTGGTACAGTTAGCAGGGTATTCAAATCCAGGGCTGATGGCGTCCAAGAGCCCAGTTCCGTCCCTGTGATCATGCGTGTCCTGAGCGTGTGGAGATAAAGGGATACGGCAAATCCTGCCTAATAGTCAGAAGACCCCACTCAGAGTGCCAGGCATCATTTGCTGTTGCCTTTCATTTGTCCTGTCTTAGAGTGAAGTAAACATGGTGCTGAATAAAGCCGATTCTTTCTCTCATGAGTTTAACAGTTCAAACCTAAGCCAACACCACTGGTCAGGCAGAGTAGACACTGTAGTCTTAATTGGCATCTCTCCGATTACCATAAAGTTCCCATCTGCATTTCTTCTCCAGACCATCTGTTTGTATTTTTAAAAAATTTTTTACGGGTTGTTTGTGTTTTTCTGATTCATTTGTTGGGAAATTTTTTTTATATTAGGTGTAGCAATCCTTTATTAATAAGCATTAGGTTGTTTCTCCTAGATGACTGTTCATTTCGTGACTTTGTTTTAATAGGACCTTTGGCTGTGCAGAAGTTTTTATTCTATGTGATTAAATTTGTCCTCTTGTTATTTAGGGCTTCTGGATTCCTAAGATTTATACAAAGAGTATCCTTTATTTTCTTCTCACAGTTGTATTTTACATTTATTACATAACTTATTTCACATTTGGACTGCAGTGTACCGTTCCTGATTTCCTTCAAAGAAAGTAAGCTGTCCCATTATCATTATTAAATTTACCTTCTCCCCTCCACTGAATTGAAATGCAGACTACATAGATACAAAGAAAATACATATTTACCGGTGTACTGTTTCTGCTCTCTATGCTGATCTACCAATGTATTTGTCTATTTCTGTTTTTATTAATCATAGTAGCATTAAGTTGTTTCAAATCTGATATGTGGGTCTTCCTCCATTATTATTTGCCAAAATCTTCAGTTTCTATTGAGTATGAGATAGGCTATATGGGTGTATTGTACAACATGGGAAATATAGTCAATATTCTAAAATAACTGTAAACAGTATAATGTTTAAAAATTGTATAATTTTATATTGAAAAATAATACAAAAATATCTTCCTCAGTTTCTATTGGTTAATATTTAAGTGCTTACACTGGGTTTACAAAAACGTAATTTTGATCAAGTCGCATTGGCTCTCTGGAAGTCGCTTAGAAAATGAGGTGAGTGTTCTCCATGTGTACCATTGCAGTTCATGAACTTATTCTCTAGTTTTCAGTCCTTTCCTAGTGTTCCTGGAGATTTCTTACTTCAAGCTCAGTCGTGTACTTTCAGTAAAATCTCAGTTACCTATCTTCTTTTTTGTGTAAATTTTTTTTATTTTTTAAATTGTTTTCTTTATTGGAGCATAGTTGATTTACAATGCTGTGTTAGTTTCTTCTGTACAGCAAAGTGAAACAGCCATACTCGATTACCTTTTATTCAGCATCCCAGGTAGTTGTGCGTGTGTGTGTTGTGGGGAGAGGTATTTTTGCCATATGGGTGGTTATAATAGAAGTCTTCACGTTTCTAAGTCTACAGGGATTTTTCTCTGAAATAAAGGAGTTGGACCAGATTTTCTTCCTCAGTGTGCTCCCTGGAGCAACAACCTGGGGATCTCTTGGGAGATTATTAAAAAGGCAGAACATAACCCCCCACCTCAATGCTATGTTTTTAATAAGTCTCAGGGTAAGTTTGCATATTTGAGCATGAGAAGCACTGAACTGAGTGTTTTTTGTCTTTGCAGCTCTAGCCCTACAGAACTCAATAACTAAGTTACAATCGTGGTTTCCCGATTTTTCCTACCTCAGACTGAATGAAGTCTGGGAATATGCTCCAAGTTTGAAGAACTCAAAAGAGTCAGTGAGAGGGAAGGAGAAAGCAGTAATCAGATTTACCTGAAATTTTCCCAATTCATGGTAAATACAGACAATGTCGTCCTGGTCACTGGCATGATTATATGTCCTCTCCTAATCTCCTGGGCTTCCCTGATGGCACAGTGGTGAAGAATCCACCTGCCAATGTCGGAGACACAGGTTTGATCCCTGGGTTGGGAAGATTCCCTGGAGAACAAACCCACCCCATTATTCTTGCTTGGAAAAGTCCACAGACAGAAGAGCCCGTCAGGCTACAGTCCATGGGGTCACAGAAGAGTTGGACACAACTTAGTGATTAAACAACAATGACAACAACAACCTGGTCTCCTGGCCTTCAGACTCTTCTCCCTTCCATTCTTTCTGCAAATCTCTCCTCCCTTGCTCAGCAATATTTCCCTGACTCTTGTTCTCCTTCCCTGACAATCTGCTTCAACTTGTGTGGCTACACTCTATCCACTTTCTATACAGAGTTTCCTTCCAATGTTTTATTTGATAATGGGTTCCCTAGTTTAAAAAAAAAGAAAGGAAAGAAAAAAGAACTCATCTCTGGCATTCTCATATTTTAGTATTTTACAAGTTAGAAAAGAAAATTTATATAATAAATATAAATAGCCAATAAGGATAGGAAAAAAGTTTACTCTCTCTAGTAGCAAGGAAATGCCATTTAGAATACATAGTATTTTTCAACTATCAGCTTTTCAAGGATTAGAAATATTGGGCAAGGTTATGCAGGATAAAGTTGTTTTTCAAAGTGAGAGTATACAACATTGATTCATTCTGAAAGAAGAAATATGTATCAAAATTCCTTAGGAAAAAATCACAGTAATCATATTTCCAGGAGTTTGACCTAAGCAAATATACAAGTGCACAGAGATTTAGCTATAGAGATAGTCATCAAAATGGTGTCCCTTTTAGGGAAGAGAGGAAAAAAATTGAAATGACATAAATATGAAATAAATGTGAACTAGGTTCAGTTATTTATGGTAAAATTATTCAGTGGAACATTTACATAGAAAACCTTTATTTACAAAATAATATGATCCCATGTTAATAAAATAAATATGTGTATTTGCATGTACATTTGGCTTGAGGAGAATGTATTAATAAATGACTTGTCATCTTTTGTTCTGGAATTACAAAATGTTTCCCCCTTCTGTTTTCTTTTCTGTGATTTCTAATTTATCTACGATATACATGGCTTTTAACTAGAAAAGAAGTAAGAAAAAAGTATTGATAACTTTCAAAAAGTACAGTCTTTCTCCCAAGGCTGATAATGGATGAAAAAGAGATAAAATCTAAGAAAAAATTCACCCGGCCTTTTTGAAGTTCTTAATCTTTTGTCCTTTTTGATGAAAGCTCCAAATTGCCAAATTACTTTTTCATGTGCATGACTGTCTTGATGGGGCCAAAGTCAATTACTGGGGGGCATTATTAATTAAATAAACATGTAACTACTTGTATCCCTTCAAGAGACACAGTATCTAGGGCCTTTGTGTCTTTAGTTTCTCTCTGCACCTGACAAAGCACTTTTTAGCACCTTTGCCAAATGGGCTCAAGACAATTGCATACATACTTATCCAGATGACTCACTTTGCCCTTTCTTTAGCAGCTTCAGTTAAACTCCAAGTGTTAAAGTGGGTGAGAAAAATTGGTTAAACTTTGGGAAAGAACAAGAGATTGTTTTCAATTTTTCTCCACATAAACAAATAGGAAAAACCAAATACAAGAGAAACCATTGAATTTCTGATTTCAGCAAGGTTAAAATAGGCACTAATGTTTTGCAAATTAAGATGAAAAATAAATTTATTACTTGTAATTTTAATTTCTAAGCAAGATGGAATAAAATCTAATGAAGAATTTGCAAGTATAATAACTATTGTTTTTTCATTTCAGCAAATAATACAGCCATTTGAATAAATTAAGAAAAAATAGATAAGCAAAAGAAAAATATATTAAAATTACTCATAAATCTCACTGCTAAGGAATGATATCTTTGCCATTTATAAGCTTATTGTTTCAGTCTATTTTCTATTCAAAATATATGTGTATGCACAGTTTATATAACTTGAATCATAGCATGCTTATTCTTTATAAGCCTCCATTTCATTCAAAAATGAATCATGAAGATATTCTGTGGATTAAGATTTCATAATGGTCTAAGTGTAATGACAAAACAACGATCTACATGACTAGGTGTCCAAATTCTTTTTCATGTAAATTTTAGACTTACAGAATAGCTACAGTAATAATACTTTACAAAGAAATCCTAAAATCCTTTCACCTAAATTCTCTAAATATTATTCTATTGCCTATGTTTATCTGTGTGCATGCCTCTTTCACTCTTCCTCTGTGTGTATATGCACATGTATACTATACTTATTTTCTTGAACCATTTAAGATTAAGCCACAGAGAAAATGATACCTGTTTAAGCAGTAGCATGCAGCTTTCTAAACTGAAGGATATTAACTTGAATAAACACACTACCAAGATTAAAAGCAGGATATTAACATTGATATGATATTTCTGATATACAGAATTTATTTAAATTTTTCTAATTGTCCCATTACTGTCTTTTATAGAATTGAAATTTTCTTTTTCTTATCTGGGACCAATCAAGGATCACACATTACATTAATAAGTTGAGTAAGAGTCAAATCAGGGTGAACATTAAGATGTAGGACTATTCAGCAAGAGACAAGTACTCTATGATATCACTCACATGTGGAATCTAAAAAAAAAAATGATACAAATGAACTTATTCATGAAACAGAAACATATTTACAGACACAGAAGAGAAGCTTATGGTTACTAAAGGGGTAAGAGGTAGGGAAGGGATAAATTAGGAATTTGGGATTAACATATATACACTACTATATATAAAATAGATAAACAATAAGGATGTATTGTATAGCACAGGAAACTATATGCAATATCTTATAATAACCTGTAATGGTAAAGACACATATATGTAGGTGTCTTTTTCGGGGTTTACCTGATGCAAAGAGCTGACTCATTGGAAAAACCTTGATGCTGAGAAAGATTGAAGGCAATAGCAGAAGGGGATGGCAGAGTATGAGATGGTTAGACAGCATCACTGACTCAATGGATACAAATTTGAGCAAACTCTGGGAGATAATGGATGACAGAGGAACCTGACGTGCTGCAGTCCATGGGGTCACAAAGAGCAGGATATGACTTAAGTGAGTGAAAAACATGCACGTACATGTATGTATGTGTATGACTGAATCACTTTTCTGTACACCTGGGGCATTATAAATCAACTATACTTCAATAAAAAATAAATGAATGAATATTTTTTAAAAGATGTAGGTCTATTAAGAATTTTTAACCTAATCTTATAAAAATAGAAGACATTGGGGGTTTTAAGCAGGAGGGAAGGTTTTGAGATTGTTTTATTTTTTCAAAAGGCATTTCTGTTGTTAAACAGAAAATTATTTTACAGAAAAAGGTACTCTAATAAATTCCTGGAATCATGAGAGGAAGGAGGACAAGGTAGAGACTGTATGGTTAGAGAAGAGGGAAAATAAGAGACGGATGAAAATCCAGTGTGCAGCAGTCACCCCACGCTGATATTCCATAACAGCAATAAAACAGTTTAAGTCTGCAATGCCAGACCTCCTCTTATCACTGGTATGAAAATTCATACATAAGAAGACGAGGAATGGTCCCTGCTTTTAACTTATGTTTACAAAAGATGTCTTAAGATTGAGTCTGTAATCAGTTGCCTATTTCTCAGTGGAAGGGCAGAGCCCAGTTTCACACCTTCCCATTTCATTTCTAAAAGTCCTTTTGTACCATCACAATCCCTATTATTATACGCCAATTAACCAGTGAAGTTGCTCAGTCATGTCCAACTCTTTGCAATCCCATGGACTGTAGCCCACCAGGCTCCTCCATCCATGGAATTTTCCAGGCAAGAGTACTGGAGTGCGTTGCCATTTCCTTCTCCAGGGGATCTTCCTGACCAAGGGATCGAACCCAGGTCTCCCACATTGCAGGCAGATGCTTTTACTGTCTGAGCTACCAGGGAAGCCCAATATTCCAATTAAGACAGGACCTAAATACTTAGGTTATCCCATAGTCAGTGTAATGTTAAAGATCATTCCTAGGTTTTACTTGATTTTAACGAATCATCTCTTTAGTTATTTGTAATGCTGAACTTCTGTCATGTAACAAGCTAAGGTAAAGGACAATCAATAGCTTTATGAATTGAAATGAAAACATATACGCACATGTGTTGTTTTCCAATCCTATAAAGCCTGAGAGGCTACTCTAACCAAATATATCCATCAATTACAAGTCCAATCTGAGAACTTAGTATCTTGCAGATTTCAACATGCACATGACTCTTCCAAGAATAGAGTTAAGATGTAGATTCTGATTTCATAGGTTTGGGCTAGGGTCAAAGATTCTGCTTTTGAACATTCTGCCAGGGTTGGGGGTAGGGCATGGCACTGGTTGCTAGACCACATTTTGAATAAAAATGTAGAGATCAATTACTTACCACTAAATAATAGATTTTTCCTTGAAAATGGAGGTGGAACAGCAGGTTGGAAAGAGCACAGGGGTGGGTTTAGGATAAGAAATCCAAGACCTGTCTGCCATCAGTGAAGATCCTTTAATCACTTTGAGCTTCAGTTTCCACAATGTAGAAATCTGCAATAGAAGCATGAATTGCTTTCTAAGACATAAGGTATGCTTTAAATAAAACTTTAAGAAAATTTAAGACTTCAGGATGAATAAACTATAATTGGTTTAATTGCAGTAAATATATTTATTTAAAAATGGTAAATCTTTTCCAGCTGAGAGTGCCACCCCAAATAGCTACCATGTGATTCTATGGAAAATGAAAATTTAAATTACCTCTATAAGAAAGTGACCCTTTCTTTTTACGAAGTCACAAGCTGAATGAAACAATAAACAAAGAACGTGACAAAAAACCATGATCCAGAAGATTAAAATATCTTTTCGTATAAAAAATTGGACATACTACTTTTCTGCCTCAGGCATGGCTTTCAGCAAAATATACTCTTTGAACTTGGAATGAAACTGATTTTCCTTTCAACATCTGTCCCTGAACTGATGGGAGGTAAAGAAAAATCAAGTGTTGAGTCTCTTGCTTAAGGAAGCGTTCAGATGAATATTGGCAGAGCTCCCCGAGGAATAAAACTGAGAGACTGAAAATCCAAGAGTATAGATATTATACAAAATACTATTTCATAATAATCAGCAAGTGATCAAATAGCAAGGATGGAGCTTTTAAATTCAGAGACAGAAAGACAGAGTTTAACTTGGTCGAGATCTTCACTCTTGGCTGGATGGTGAACAATCCACCTGCCAATACAGGAGTCACGGGTTCAACCCCTAATCTGGCAAGACCCCACGTGCCATGGAGCAACTAAGCCCGTGGACCACAACTACTGAGTCTGTGCTCTAGAGCCCAAGAGCCACAACTACTGAAACCCAGATTCCATAAGAAGTGTGTGCTCTGCAACGAGAGAAGCCACCTCAATGAGATGCCTGCACCCTGCAACTGGAGAGTGGCCCCTGCTCACCACAGCTAGAGAAAAGGCCACGCAGCAACAAAGGCCTAGCGCAGCAAAAACAAAAATAAATTATCAAATAAAACTTTTAATTACATTATTAAATAAATTACTTCTTTAAATAGTGAGAGAAGTTTTATTAAAAAAAAAAACTTGGTCAAGCCTTATCTTGAACACATTCATTTACTTCCTCACAAATGTCAGGATCAGCTGTGTTTTTGAAGCAGATGAGTATCCAGGGTCACCTTCTGCCAGCTGCCTGAGTCCTGTTGCTTTTGATCACCTTCTCCGGCAGATGTGATGTGATTCTTTCTGCCAGCTCACTCCTCTGTGTCTGCTAACTTGCTGCAGCCCGCTCTCATCTCACTAGCAAGGCTGCCTCTGGGTGAAGGCACTTACTCCTGCCACAGGTCCCTGTCATCTCCTGACAGCACAGACTCCCGTGGCAGCTCTCCCTCTGGTTCTGGTGTCAGATACAAAGGCCTGACCAGCTTCCGCTGGCAGAAGCTGCCTCTTAATTGCTATAGATCAGAGAGTACTGAACATGTCAATTAAAATAGAGAGGAAGAGGGCAGAAGAGATCTGGCATTTACCAAGATAACCCATTCCCTTCTGGGTTGATGGCTTTCTTTATGCCCCATGGTCCTGCCTGACTAATGGGCAGGTCATTTCCCAGCAACACCATGAGCGCAGCAACTGATTACAGTGTCTGTCTCCTTTGCCCTACTCTAGCACACTTTTCTCTTTCCTATCATTTGTTTTCTTCTTTAGCAAAAGGGTTTGTCCTTAGAACTAGCTACATATTTCCAGGAGAGAAGAACTCTCCCAAACCACACAACACAAATATGAGGAAAGAAGCCCCAGTTCTTTTCATTCACTTATTTGTCCTTCGTTCTTTCCTGTTACATTCCATTCATGGAATGTATGTATGTAATTAATGACACGGCTAAAAACTTGATTCTTAGAGCGGCAAGGGGCCTTCACCACATAGAGTCTAAAGATGAGTGAACAAAGACCCAGAGATTTGAGCTGACTTGCACAGGGCTACACAGATGCTTTCCTTCCTACCTCACTTTCTGGGTGACGCACACTTCCATTGCATGGCTACATTCCCAGGCTCACAGTGTTTCAAGAATCTGATTAAGACCTAGAGAGGCAATTCCACGTAGGACTGAAAACAGTCTACTGTGCTCATTGGTCCTGCCACCTATTAGCTTCTTTTTCTGTACATTGGGAGGTTACAGAAGTAAGATGGTCAGTATTGGCAAAGCTCTTGGTCTGAACACATAGTGAATTCTACTCACAGACTCTTAATTATGTGGAAATTAGTATTCAGGAGGTAGATGGGTCCAGGACAAACCTAAATTATGGCATCTGGGCATATTGAAAATCTGGGGCTGGAAGAGTTTGAGAAAAAAGCAGAATTAGAAAGTTCATCCTGACCTTCCCTCCTTGCCCTTCTTCCCTGAAACAGGTCATAAACCTCTCATGTGATGGTTCCCTCCCTTGTATCAACTTACTCCTTGAGTTGGGGAGTTTAGAGCTGAGGAATCTGTATAAATAAACCTTGTTAAACTTGCCTTTGTCTTCCCAGTTACTTCTTCACCATTTAGAACTTCAAGTTCAAACACCTTGCCATCTTGCCATTTTTTCATGGGTTTATTGTTTCTTTGCCCTTCCTTGGTGGCTCAGTGATGAAGAATCCGCTGCCAATGCAGGAGGCCTGGGTTCGATCCCTGGCTCAGGAAGATCCCCTGGAGAAGGAAATGGCAACCCACTACAGTATTCTTGCCTGGGAAACTCCATGGACAGAGGAGCTTGGCTGGCTACGGTCCATAGGGTCACAAAGAGGCAGACACAACTTAGTGACTAAACAGCAAGAACATTGTTTCTTTGTCTTAAAGATATAAAAGCCTCCTGATTTGGTCATTTCTTCAGGTCTTCCTTCTCTTGTAAAACTTCCCATGGACATGTGAAAATTATGCTTTTCTCTTGTTAAACCCTTGTCAGTTTAATTTTCAGACCCTGCCAAGAACCCTAAGAGGGTAAAGGAAAATTTTTCCCTTCTCTCCAAAGTGAAAACATTATTTAATGTATCTAAAAGTATTATTTAATGTATGTAAATAAATTAGAGAGTAATACTCTCTAATTTGATAGGTCAACAGTTGGCCAAATTTTATTTTTCCAAGTAAGCAGATAAAAAAATTCTACTTCCCATCACAACATCTTGTAAATTAAAGAACACTTAGATTCATAGTAGGTCAAAGGGTACACTTGGAAAAATAAAAACAATCCTTCTCAAAAAGGAACAATTATTTTGCTTTTGATGACAAAAGATTGTCAGGGCCAGTGTTGGCACAAAGCCTGGAGCTCACATGCCCCTTGTCTCTGGTTCATCTTCTCTAAGGAAGAAGCACGTTGCCAGAGGCTGTCTATAGCCTCGTTCTCTCCACCTTCCTGTGGCGGGGCTCAGGGGCTCTGACTGTGAAAGACAATTTCCAGGTTTCTAAATGGAGCATCTGCCAATCACCCAAGCCTTAGCCAGTGTTCTTCAAATCTGCACATAAACCCCCTTTTCCAGAATCAGAATGCCCAAAACATCATCAAAGGTAGATGACAGGCAGATCTGCAAAATGAGCAAGCCCTGCCCTTTGTTGAAAAAAAATCCATCTGCCCTTCTGGGGAAGTCCATAAAAATGGTATGGCAAAACCAATACAATGTTGTAAAATAATTAACCTCCAATTAAAGTAAACAAATTTATATTTTAAAAAAATCAGTGTGGGCTTTATATTTGGAGGCTCTAACCTGCCATCTTCTTGGTCAGCCAGCTCCCCAATTTTTTGGCCTTTCTAGGTGGTAATAGTGGTAAAGAACCCGTCTGCTAATGCAGAGGATGTTAAGAGACATGGGTTCAATCCTGGGGTCAAGAAGATCCCCTTGAGGAGGGCATGGCAACCCACTCCAGTATTCTGCCTGGAGAATACCATGGACAGAGGAGCCTGGTGGGCTACTGTCCATAGGGTCACAAAGAGTTGAACACAACTGAAGCGACTTAGCGTGCATGCACATGGGCTTTAACTGCATGAACTGTGTCCATACTTAAGATGGTGATGGCCCTACTCAGCGCTGTGGGATTCAGCTGGGAGGTAAGGTGTAGGGACAGAGATAGACTAAGACAGGCACAGAGGTGATCAGCAGTGCCAAGGCCCTGGTGTGTCACAAAAGGACACTGAGGATCCAGGGATGACTACAGGGAGACAGTCACTGACTCCAAATGTCTGAGGAACTGTCATGAGAAGAGAAAGCAAAACTGCTGGAGGGCATAAGGTCAAATGACTGGAAATAAGGAAAACCGATTTATGCTACAGAAAGAAAAAACTCTTAACTCTTACAGCTGTCAAGAGGAAAGAAAAAGAGAAGAGAGAAGACAGAAGGGGAAGGGAGAGAAGAGAAAAGGAGGAGAGGGGAGCAGAGCAAAGGGGAGGAACTTACAGATTTTAACAAAAAGTTAGAGATCTTGATAATCCTGCAGTTTGATCTTGAACATCTCGTGGCTTCTTCCTGTTTTTACTTGCCCATCATTGAATTTATTATTGATGAACTCAGAACATCCTTCCAGTTTGAATATGTTCTGGCTTTTATCAATAAATGTCTTAAGTTTTTCTCCCTTAGTTTTGATTACAACCACCATTCATTGAATATTTTCTATGAAAAAGGCATTGTAAATTTTTGAAGTAGATGATTTTATTATCCCCATTTTTAGGTAGGGAAACTAAGTTTCAGAGTTAATATTTAATTTGTTCAAGTCACACAACCATCATGAGAGTCAAAAACTTACTTCTAAACCAAATCTATCTAATGTTAAAATCCTATGGTGTGAGGCCTAAAAACAGTTCAAATTTATTACCTTGAAATAATATTTTTTTCTCATTTTGCTCTAGGAGCCTTTGTTTCATTACTGAATTCTTTGCCTAGAAATTGACACAAATTTCTGGTTACTCAAGGATTGCCTTCAAGATCAGCATCATACATTTTTGCCCTTCCCAGATCTGTTTCCTTTGCCATCAATGCAAACTTCCGTGACAACAACTTCTGTCAGGTGCTGTGAGTCAAGGCCCACATAAATGGCATGTTAGACCACTAAGGGTTCAATGTCCTTGACCCCAAACTATAGCCATGGGAAATCGATGGGGAAACAGTGGAAACAGTGTCAGACTTTATTTTGGGGGCTCCAAAATCACTGCAAATGGTGATTGCAGACATGAAATTAAAAGACGCTTACTCCTTGGAAGGAAAGTTATGACCAACCTGGATAGCATATTGAAAAGCAGAGACATCACTTTGCCAACAAAGGTCTGTCTAGTCAAGGCTATGGTTTTTCCTGTGGTCATGTATGGATGTGAGAGTTGGACTGTGAAGAAAGCTGAGCACCAAAGAATTGATGCTTTTGAACTGTGGTGTTGGAGAAGACTCTTGAGAGTCATTTGGACTTCAAAGAGATCCAACCAGCCCATTCTGAAGGAGATTGGTCCTGGGTGTTCTTTGGAACGACTGATGCTGAAGCTGAAACTCTGGGACTTTGGCCACCTCATGCAAAGATTTGACTCATTGGTACTTTGATGCTGGGAGCAACTGGGGGCAGGAGGAGAAGGGGACGACCCAGGATGAGATGGCTGGATGGCATCACCGACTCGATGGACGTGAGTCTGAGTGAACTCCAGGAGTTGGTGATGGACAGGGAGGCCTGGCGTGCTGCGATTCATGGGGTCGCAAAGAGTCAGACACGACTGAGTGACTGAACTGAACTGAACTGACGGCCAAATACTTAAATATATACATACATATGTGTATATATATATACATATATATATATATATATATATATATATGTATATATGACTATGTGTCTCTGGTTCCTCACCATATCAGAAATTTTATTCTATGAGTAGTGGAATTTCTCTATTAATAGTGCAAGTTCTGAATAATTATTTTCATCATGGTTGATCAATCTCATCAGCTTTGAAACATGCCCAGATCTCTCTGAGCCCACATTCCCCTTAATATAACCATGATTACATGGAATTAAATTCTATGTGCAGGAAAGAGCCTGGAACTTTTATTCATAGTAAAAAGTATTTGTGTTTCAGTGGGACTATGGGGGTGATGCATTAATTGATGTAAATTCTACTTATCACAATTATAAAAATTTCTGTAATTAGCACCTAATAGTTTCATAAGGTATTTGTTTTGTAAGAGTATGATTTTCCCTAACTGAACCACTGTATTGGTTTTTATATCCAGCCAATCCAGTCAGTAAGAGTGTGTCTCTAGTACGTCCAAGTTAAAGACGACTTGTCAGCTCCGAGCGCCCTCTGCTGGTAATATTTGGGTACAACAGGCAAACTCATGGAATTTACAGTTAGGTGAAGGTTCAGTTCAGTTCAGTTCAGTTCAGTTCAGTTCAGTTCAGTCGCTCAGTAGTGCCCGACTCTTTGCGACCCCATGAATCGCAGCACGCCAGGCCTCCCTGCCCATCACCATCTCCCGAAGTTCACTTAGACTCACGTGCATTGAGTCCCTGATGCCATCCAGCCATCTCATCCTCGGTCGTCCCCTTCTCCTCCTGCCCCCAATCCCTCCCAGCATCAGAGTCTTTTCCAATGAGTCAACTCTTCGCATGAGGTGGCCAAAGTACTGGAGCTTCAGCTTTAGCATCATTCCTTTCAAAGAAATCCCAGGGTTGATCTCCTTCAGAATGGGCTGGTTGGATCTCCTTGCAGTCCAAGGGACTCTCAAGAGTCTTCTCCAACACCACAGTTCAAACACATCAATTCTTCGGCTCTGAGCCTTCTTCACAGTCCAACTTTCACATCCATACATGACCACAGGAAAAACCATAGCCTTGACTAGACGGACCTTAGTCGGCAAAGTAATGTCTCTGCTTTTGAATATACTATCTAGGTCGGTCATCACTTTTCTTCCAAGGAGTAAGTGTCTTTTAATTTCATGGCTGCAGTCACCATCTGCAGTGATTTTGGAGCCCCAAAAAATAAAGTCTGACACTGTTTCCACTGTTTCCCCATCTATTTCCCATGAAGTGATGGGACCGGATGCCATGATCTTCGTTTTCTGAATGTTGAGCTTTAAGCCAACTTTTTCGCTCTCCTCTTTCACTTTCATCAAGAGGCTTTTTAGCTCCTCTTCACTTTCTGCCATAAGGGTGGTGTCATCTGCATATCTGAGGTTATTGATATTTCTCCCGGCAATCTTGATTCCAGCTTGTGTTTCTTCCAGTCCAGCGTTTCTCACGATGTACTCTGCATAGAAGTTAAATAAGCAGGGTGACAATCTACAGCCTTGACGTACTCCTTTTCCTATTTGGAACCAGTCTGTTGTTCCATGTCCAGTTCTAACTGTTGCTTCCTGACCTGCATACAGATTTCTCAAGAGGCAGGTTAGGTAGTCTTGTAGTCTCATCTCTTTCAGAATTTTCCACAGTTTATGGTGATCCACACAGTCAAAGGCTTTGGCATAGTCAATAAAGCAGAAATAGATGTTTTCTGGAACTCTCTTGCTTTTTCCATGATCCAGCGGATGTTGGCAATTGGATCTCTGGTTCCTCTGCCTTTTCTAAAACCAGCTTGAACATCAGGGAGTTCATGGTTCACTTATTGCTGAAGTCTGGCTTGGAGAACTTTGAGCATTACTTTACTAGCATGGGAGATGAGTGCAATTGTGCTGTAGTTTGAGCATTCTTTGGCATTGCCTTTCTTAGGGATTGGAATGAAAACTGACCTTTTCCAGTCCTGTGGCCATTGCTGAATTTTCCAAATTTGCTGGCATATTGAGTGCAGCACTTTCACAGCATCATCTTTCAGGATCTGAAAGGGCTCAACTGGAATTCCATCACCTCCACTAGCTTTGTTCGTAGTGATGCTTTCTAAGGCCCACTTGACTTCACATTCCAAGATGTCTGGCTCTAGATTAGTGATCACATCATCATGATTATCTGGGTCGTGAAGATCTTTTTTGTACAGTTCTTCCATGTATTCTTGCCACCTCTTCTTAATATCTTCTGCTTCTGTTAGGTCCATACTATTTCTGTCCTTTATCGAGCCCATCTTTGCATGAAATGTTCCCTTGGTATCTCTGGTGAAGGTTAGAATTCAAAAATAGCTGAGATGAGATGGTTGGATGGCATCACCAACTCAATGGACATGAGTTTGGGTAAACTCCAGGAGTTGGTGATGGACAGGGAGGCCTGGCATGCTGCACAGTTCATGGGGTCACAAAGAGTCAGACAGGACTTAGCGACTGAACTGAACTGAACTGAAGGTTAGAAAACACCATTTGTTACTGATCAATCACTTTATAATTTCCAAAATGCCTTCACTTCCATTGCTGTATAAGAGCTAGTTAACATGTTAAAATGGGACTCTCCTAGTCTCCATTTGAACTGATGTTATGTAATAGACCTGTGCTGTTTGTTGGAGGAGCCACTAGCCAAGTCCGATTCCTATACTTGAAATGTATGAATTGACAGATTTTGTGAGTATAAAATACACACCATAATCCAGAACTTATTATCGGAAAAATTAAGGTTAAAATATTACATTTTTGGAAGTTCTCAGCTATTATTTAGTCCAATAAACTCTCTGCTCTCTTTTCCTTCTGGGTTACCCATTACCCTAGTGTCACCCTTTCTAAAAGAGTTGATTGTTCTTAGAAAATTTTCTCACGTTTTTACATCTTAATTGTCATTTCCCTTCTACCTGTATCATTTCTATTTCAAGCTCACTATGTCCATCTTCCAAATCCCCTGCTCAATTACCAATGATTTTAAATGAATTCTTCATCTCATTTATTAAGCTTTTCAGCTTCAGAATTTGTTTGGTTCTTTTTTCAGAATTTTAATTTCTTTGGTAAGGAAATTAATTTTTTCATTAATTAATCTTGCTCATTAATTTTATCCCTGAGCTCATTAACGGAGAAGGCGATGGCATCCCACTCCAGTACTTTTGCCCGGAAAATCCCATGGACAGAGGAGCCTGGTGGGCTCCAGTCCATGGGGTCGCGAAGAGTCAGACACGACTGAGCAACCTCACTTTCACTTTTCACTTTCATGCATTGGAGAAGGAAATGGCAACCCACTCCAGTGTTCTTGCCTGGAGAATCCCAGGGACAGGGGAGCCTGGTGGGCTGCCGTCTATGGGGTCGCACAGAGTCGGACATGACTGAAGTGACAGCAGCAGCAGCAGCAGAACTCATTAAATTGCTTTCCTGAGTTTCCTTGCAGCTTGTTGAGTTTCTTCATGACAGCTACTTTTGAATTCTCTAACAGATTCTAATATTTTGTGACTTTAAGTTTGAATTCTGGAGAACTGTCATTTTCTTTTTGTGATACAACATTTTTGTGGTTCTTCATGTTGTTTGAAGAGTTGTTCTTTTGCTGGTGCATTTAAAGTAGTGAAAGCACTAAATACTACGAAAGTAGCATTTCTACTTGAGATAAAGCTTTCTTTTTTTCCTAACTTGATTCTAAAGAGTCAACGGGTTGGGAATGAGAGGGCTTTCTTTTATTTCCCAGTAAGTGGCACTATAGCCCAACATTTGGTTTCTCTTCTCTGAGCTGTTTCTGGTTACATCACCCTCTTCCGCCTCTGTAAGAGGCTTGGTCAAGTGCTTTGATTAGCACTGCTGGTGCCTTTGGGGATGCTGGCACTTTGCCTGGAGCACTCAGGTGGTGAGCACTTCGGCAGCATTAAAGATCTGTTTAGTTTCAGTTCCTGCTGCCACAGGGGGAGAGAAATGGGAAGACAGGGAGCCAGGGTCTGCCTTGACCAGTGCTGTCAGCTTCCCAGGTGCCACACTGCAGGCCAGTCAGGGGCCAAATCTGTGGGCACCTCCACAGTCGAAAAGATGTGGTATCAGATGCCACTACCTCTACTGTTCAGCTGGGTTTCCCTGGTGGCTCAGATGGTAAAGAATCTGCCTGTCATGTGGGAACCCAAGTTTGATCCCTGGGTCTGGAAAGTTCCCTGGAGAAGGGAATGGCAACCCACTCCAGTATGATTGCCTGGAGAATCCCCATGGACAGAGGAGCCTGGTGGACTGTACTCCATTGGGTCACAGAGTTGGACAGGACTGAGCGACTGACACCCACCTCTGCTTTTCAGTCACTTGTGGCCACAGGCACCACTACGGCTGGGGGACTGCACACCACTCTTCTTGCTGATCCTGGGTTCTGTGGGGCTGCAGGCTCATCTGCCACGTCCAGGGGACCAGGCTACAGGCACAGCCTCCAGTGTTCCCCTGGCTTTATCTCCTCTGATCCACCCACCTTTGGATGTACACATGTGTAGAATTCTCTAGCATCCTGGTATGGTGGGTGGAGGAACCTTTGTTGAGTTGTGGATGCTCTATTGGTTGTAGATTGAAAGGGACAAAGGAAATGCCTCACTCAACCATGATGCTGGCATTGTTCTCCCTTGTTCTTTTATTCTTCATCCTATAAACGCTTCCAGCCTTTCACCCCATTTTACAGTTCTCCAAAAGAAGACTCTGCTTCACAGTTTGTCTGCTTAGTTCGTTTGTGTCACCTAAATTGTCTTCTTTAATAATTTTTTAACACTCTGCATAGTTATGAGGGTCCCAAGAATGTCAGAGTTGGAGAGGGCCTTATGAGTCTTCTTTCCACGGATCAATTCACCATGAAAACTTCTACACTGAGTTTCTACTATATGTCAGATACTGTGCTAGGCAAGAATAAGATGTAGTCCTAGCCAGGGTTGTATTTGGTTAGAAATCACTATTTGTCAGTGTAGCCTATTTCACCTTGAGAAACTGTTTGTATTAGAAAGATTCTGTTTACATCTAAAATAGAATTATAAAACAGCCTGCATGTTTGGAGAAACTAATTTCACTGGGATTGGACCATAACTTGGTAGATAACTTACTATTCCTGAGGCAGCCTAACAGCTTTAACTGTTAGAAAACTTTACTGATCATTTTGTCAAAATCATCCTGGTAAAGTGAAGTTTGCAAATTTACAAAATGTTCCTCTTTTTTGCTAGTAATATTTTTACTAAAGTTTGCTTTTTCTGAAATTTATCACAGCTTTCTTTTGGTTAGTGTTTTCATGGAACATCTTTTGTTTTTTGTTTTTTTTACTTTCAATCTTTCTGAATCATATATTTTAAATATTTCTCTTATAAGCAGCATAAATTTGGATTTTCTCTGGAACATTTAGTTCACACACACACAGTTTAGTTCACTTCACAAACTACTGAAATGTTTTGGTTTGAATTTACCATCTAACTGCTGGCCTTCTAATTATTTCACTTTTTCCATGTTCCTTTTAGATTGATTATATTTTATTTTTCCATTTCCTTCAGTATTTTCTCTATCTTAGTAGTCTTACATTCTTTTACTACTTTTTTTGTTATAATAAAGATTACAGCAAGCATATTTGACATACCAAGGTCTAATAAAAGTTAGCATTTTTACTCTTCCAAGATATTGCAGAAACTTTACCTTGCTACTCAGTATGTTCTGCGACCAGCAGCATAAATATCACCTGGGAGGTTGTTAAAATTCAAAATCTCCAGTCCCACTCTAGACCTTTTGATTAAAATCAAATGATTTAACAAGATCCCTAGGTGATTCATATGTTGAAAGTTTGAGAAATATTGCTTTATGGCGCTTTAACTCCATTTACATTTTTATAATTCATATACAATTTTTGCATATTTGTTTTAAACTGCCAAGATACCTTACTATTGTTTCTGATGATCATCATTCACTTATATTTACCAACAAATATATACTTTTCATATATGTTTATTCCTTTCTGTATTTCTGACTTTTCACCCAAGATCTTTTTGCTTTTGCCTGCAGCATGTATACATCTTTACTGTAGCTCTTCATAGTTTTCGTTTCAAAACTTATTTCCTTGTCATTAAAAAAACTTTATTATGGACGTTGATGTGTGCCAAGTTGCTGCAGTCATGTCCAACTCTTTGCGACCCTATGGACTATAACCGGCACAACCTCCTCTGTGCACAGGATTCTCCAGGCAAGAAAACTGGGATGGGTTGCCTTCCCCTCCTCCAGAGGATCTTCCTAACCCAGGGATTGAACCACTGTCTCTTGTCTCCTAAATTGGCAGGTGGGTTCCTTACCACTAGTGACCCTTATTATGGACATTTTCAAACACATATAAAAATAGAGAGAGTTCAGTTCAGTTGCTCAGTCGCGTCCGACTCTTAGTGACCCTGTCCTGTCCATCACCAACTCTTGGAGCTTGCTCAAACTCACATCTATTGAGTCGGTGATACCATCCAACCATCTCATCCTCTGTCGTCCCCTTCTCCTCCTGTCTTCAATCTTTCCCAGCATCAGGGTCTTTTCCAGTGAGTCAGTTCTTCACATCAAGTGGCCAAAGTATTGGAGTTTCAGCTTCTGCATCAGTCCTTCCAATGAATATTCAGGACTGATTTCCTTTAGGATGGATTGGTTGGATCTCCTTGCAGTCCAAGGGACTCTCAAGAGTCTTCTCCAACACCACACCTCAAAAGCATCAATTCTCGGTTCTAGCATTCTTTATAGTTCAACTCTCACATCCATACATGACTACTGGAAAAACCATAGCTTTGACTAGATAGGCCTTTGTCAGCAAAGTAGTATCTCTTCTCTTGAATATGCTGTCTAGTTGGTCATAGCTTTTCTTCCAAGGAGCAAGCATCTTTCAATTTCATGGCTGCAGTCATCACCTGCAGTGATTTTGGAGCCCCCCAAAATAAAGTATCTCACTGTTTCCATTGTTTCTCCATCTATTTGCCATGAAGTGACAGGACCAGATGCCATGATCTTCATTTTTTGAATGTTGAATTTTCGGATGCCATGATCTTCATTTTTTGAATGCTGAATTCTAAGCCAACTTTTTCCCTCTACTCTTTCACTTTCATCAAGAGGCTCTTTAATTCTGCTTCACTGTAAGGGTGATGTCATCTGCATATCTGAGGTTATTGATATTTCTCCCAGTAATCTTGATTCCAGCTTCTGCTTCATTCAGTGTGGCATTTTGCATGATGTATTCTGCATATAAGTTAAATGAGCAGGGTGACAATAAACAGCCTTGATGTGCTCCTTTTCCAATTTGGAACCAGCGCATTGTTCCAAGTCCAGTTCTAACTGTTGCTTCTTGACCTGCATACAGATTTCTCAAGAGGCGGGTCAGGTGGTCTGGTATTCCCATCTCTTTCAGAATGTTCCACAGTTTGTTGTGATCCAGTCAAAGGTTTTGGCATAGTCAATAAAGCAGAAGTAGATGTTTTTCTGGAACTCTCTTGCTTTCTTGATGATCCAACGGATATTGGCAATTTAATCTGTGGTTTCTCTGTCTTTTCTAAATCCAGCTTGAGCATATGGAATTTCACGGTTCACGTACTGTTGAAGCTTGGCTTGGAGAATTTTGAGTATTACTTTGCTAGCACGTGAGATGAGTACAATTGTGCAGCAGTTTGAGCATTCTTTGGCATTGCCTTTCTTAGGGATTGGTATGAAAACTGACCTTTTCCAGTACTGTGTCCACTGCTGAGTTTTCCAAATTTGCTGATATTGAGTGCAGCACTTTCACAGCATCATCTTTTAGGATTTGAAATAACTCAACTGGAATTCCATCATCTCCACTAGCTTTGTTCGTAGTGATGCTTCCTAAGGCCCACTTGACTTCACATTCCAGGATGTCTGGCTCTAGGTGAGTGATCACAGCATCGTGGTTATCGGGGTTATTTGCTCTTTTTTGTATAGTTCTTCTGTGTATTTTTGCCACCTCCTCTTAATATCTTCTGCTTCTGTTAGGTCCATACAATTTCTGTCCTTTATCGTAAGGGATGCAGTGGTCAAGATCATCCCCAAGAAAAAGAAATGCAAAAATAGAGAGAATAACATAATAAACCCGATTTACCCATTCCCAATTATTGATATGTGGCCAATCATTTCTTTTTTATAGCTCATTTATATCCTATCCCCTGACACCATATCATTTCATCTGTAAATATTTCAGTGTGTATCTCTGAAATAAAAGAACTCTTTTCTTTATAACACAACCCCAATATTATTATCTGACCAAAAAAAATTAATACTAAATTCCTAATATCAACAAATATCCAGTCAGCATTCACATTTCCCATATCCCTGACCAAAAAAAATTAATACTAAATTCCTAATATCAACAAATATCCAGTCAGCATTCACATTTCCCATATCCCCTTATAGATTTCAGTCTATTTTCAACTGAAGTATTGCTTGCATCTTATACCCTCCCAGTTCTCCATTGTCCTCACAAGCATATTTTATTTTGAAGAATTTTTGCTATTTGTTTGATAAAGTTTATCAGTCTGAATTTTGCAGTTCAATTTTATGTTGCTATTTAAAATGGTCCTCAATGCCTTATACTTCCTATATATTAGTGGATAAACACAGAAACTTGGTAATTTTGTTGATAATATTGTTATTTTCATTTGGAAGGATATAATACCTAATTTTCCCTCCTTTCAAAATACCAAATGTTGGTGATCATTGTATAGATCTATTAATTGAGGGTTGCAAAATGATTATATCATTCTGTCATTTTAAAAAATTTGACTAATAGTTAAAATGTTCTATAAAGGGAAGTTTATCATAATCAACAATTCATTTATTCACCAATAAGGTATAGATCTTAATTTTTTTTTAATTGGCAGAATAAATCCTTGATCTTATTCACTAGTTTTCAAAATAACAAACTGACCCACAGCATCTGAGGAGCCTGGCAGGCTACAGTCCATGGGGTCGCAAAAGAGTAGGACACGACTTAGCAGCTGAACAAAAACCACCACAGCATCTGCCACAGGTGATCAGTGTGGGTCGTTTTAAGCAGATAAAATCATTTTAAATCATTGGTTTAAACATATTTGATATGTTTCTATCCATTTCAGTTATTATCCCTGTTGATGCACAAATTATCCTCTCTTTGGCTGACTGGGGATATATTGACACGACCTTAATTTCTTTGACAGCTTCCTAAGCTAGGACAAACTAGTTCAGTTCAGTTGCTCAGTCATGTCTGACTGTTTGCAACCCCATGAATCGCAGCACGCCAGGACTCCCTGTCCATCACCAACATCCGGAGTTCACTCAGACTCATGTCCATCGAGTCGGTGATGCCATCCAGCCATCTCATCCTCTGTCGTCCCCTTCTCCTCCTGCCCCCAATCTCTCCCAGCATCAGAGTCTTTTGCAATGAGTCAACTCTTTGCATGAGGTGGCTAAAGTACTGGAGTTTCAGCTTTAGCATCAGTCCTTCCAAAGAACACCCAGGACTGATCTCCTTTAGAATGGACTGGTTGGATCTCCTTGTAGTCCAGGTGACTCTCAAGAGTCTTCTCCAACACCACAGTTCGAAAGCATCAATTCTTTGGCGCTCAGCCTTCTTCACAGTCCAACTCTCACATCCATACATGACTACTGGAAAAACCATTGCCTGACAAACCAAGACAGTGTATTAAAAAGCAGAGATATTATTTTACTGACAAAGGTCCATATAGTCAGAGCTATGGTTTTTCCAGTAGTTATGTACTGTTATGTGAGAGTTAGACCATAAAGAAAGCTGAGCACTGAAGAACTGGTGCTTTTGAATTGTGGTGTTGGAGAAGACTCTTGAGAGTCCCTTCCAACTGCAAGGAGATCAAACCAGTCAATCCTAAAGGAAATAAACTCTGGATATTCATTGGAGGGACTGATGCTGAAGCTGAAGCTCCAATACTTTGGCCACCTGATGTGAAGAGCTGACTCACTGGAAAAGACCTTGATGCTGGGAAAGACTGAAGGCAGAAGAAGGCATCAGAGGAAGAGATGATTACATAGCATCACTGACTCAATGGACATGAATCTGAGCAACTCTGGGAGATAGTGGAGGACAGGGGAGCCTGGTGTGCTGTAGTCTATGGGGTTGCAAAGAGTCAGACACTACTTAGTGACTGAACAACAGTTATTCTATTTTTAATTTTGTAAGGAAACTCCATACTGAGATTTGCTATACGAGTAGATCCCAAGTGTTCTCCACACAAACACACACACACACACACACACACACGAGTAGATCCCAAGTGTTCTCAACACACACACACAGAGTTAACTATGAGAGGTGATGGTTATGCTAGTTTGATTGTGATAATCATTTCACAGTGTATATGTACATCAAAACACACTGTACCTCTTAAACATATATTTGTCAAAATTAAGCACAGTTTTTTTAAAGGATACAAGGTCGGAAATGAGGCCTTTCAAATGAATGCCTAGGAAGTTTGTGGTTTTCCAGGCCTCCAGTAACGCATGAGATTCTTCTCTTTCAGGAGCATCTTAAAGGAACCTGACACATCGTAAAGGGATCCTAGAATGTTACAGCTGAAGGAGTGCTTACAGATTACCAACCCTCACTGCAACAAGTTTATCAGTAGAAAGGTTAAATGGTGTCCCGAGGCCCTGAGAAGTTCACAGCAAAGCCAGGACTAGGACCCAGGTCTCCTTACTCCTGTTGATTTCTTTCATCGTGGCTTTGCTGCAGTGTTCGGTTCATGTTTGTTTAAGAATCTGACTCAGATATAACAGGGAGGAAAACACGTGATCTTTCTGCCTCTTGGTATGTGGGAGATTTTTCAAATCCCTACCCTAACATGGCATAGCCCAATGTCCTCTCAGAGATGTCTCCAAATTTCCAGAGTGTAGGAGGTGGCTATGGTTCTTCTGGATGCCTTTAAAGGACGGGGTGTCTCGTGCGCTTCCTCTCCACAGCACATGGCCAGAGCCTGACACTCAGACCCAGGCATATGCACGAGACCTATCCAAGAATACTGGGTACCTCCTGCTGCAGGTTACAGGAAGTTACCTTAATTACGCACTTAAAAGTTTTAATTGTCTTCTAGGTGTGCTAACTTTTATCCCTACCAAGCTTCATCCATTCTTTAGAAACTGAAGGCTGAATCAGCACACAAAATTTCTTCAACTTAAAAAATGAAGAGTAATGTCTGCACATCACTGGTGCTCCCTGGGTGTCTGGCACTGACACAGTGTTAAAACAGAGCAAAGAGCAATTTTGCTTAGGCAAAAATGAGTGTATTTGGGAAAAGGACTTGCAATTTGGGACAAGCAAGCTATGTTGAAACATAAGCAAGTCAGCAGAACAAAGCGAAGGGCTATTTCAAACGAAAGTTTGTTTGAGGAGAATGAGATTTCAAAGTGGTGGTGTCTTCTCATTGGCTGAAGCATAGGGCAGCTTAGAGTTGCCAAGTGAGAGAGGAAATCTTCCTTCTTCCTGCTAAATTACACGAGCAGCAATGCGTGGGACGTGTGAGAGCCCTCCTCTCGTGGCTTCCCAACTCCAATTTTGGATTGGGTTTCCTTAGCACATTTTCACAGTAGTATAAATACATAATGGAGATCACTTAGACTCCCTGTAACATTTGCCAAAGAAGAAACTGTAGTCTAGGTTCTGGTCCAGGGAAACTTAAATAGTTATCTCTCTTAAATCAGTTTAATAGTCATTGAAAATTGTGTCTTAGCTTTAAGTAACCAGCTGAATTTCTGCAGAATCAGTTTCCACATCATGGCTAGTCTAGCAAACAAAATTAAAGAAACACACCTCATAAAGCTAAAATGTTCAATGTTAGTTATTATTGATGCCTATTTTCAACATCCATGGAATACATGTATGGTGCAGACTGTTTTTGGCCTCATGGAGTATAATCATTCAGATTATTGTGTGAACATTCGCGCATCTGTTTTTCTCTCAAATAAATCAGCCAAGCTATCAACCACCACACACAAAACAAAGCCATTTCTCTAATGGATTTGGACTTGGGAATACTTGTTGAGTACATTGAGTTGAATACATTGAGTTAATGTACTAGGCATCAATATACGCTTCCCTGGTAGCTCAGCTGGTAAAGAATCTGCCAGCAACGCGGGAGGCCCCAGTTCAATTCCTGGGTCAGGAAGATCCCCTGGAGAAGGGGCAGCCTACCCTCTCCAGTATTCTTGGACTTCCCTGGCACAGATGGTAAAGAATCTGTCTGCAATGTGGGAGACCTGAGTTTGATCCCAGGGTTGGAAAGATCCCCTGGAGAAGGACATGGCAACCCACTCTAGTATCCAGTATACTTGCCTGCAGAATCCCCACGGACAGACGATCCTGGCAGGCTACAGTCCATGGGGTCACACAGAGTCGGACACAACTGAGTGACTAAGCACAGCACACAGGCATCAGTATAATGTTATATATGGTTACAGTAACCAGTGTAAAAGAAAAAGCTACTGTTATTAAATGACATGTTAGGGTTAACTTTATAAAGAAAAAACAAATGCATGTTCCCAGAACTCCCCAAGTCCTCGAATACAGTAAAGAAAACATGAGACAGAGACCACTGATGCAACAAACGAGTGACTTTATTAAGAGAAAATGACAAGGTTGGTGTTTGCCTCCAACCACTCAGGAAAACAAGCACACAGACTTATACAATACTTTGGTTTAAAAATTATTCATAACATCAATGTTAAACCTGACGTTAAAGGAATCAAATGGGATGCAAGGTGTAAAAAATGAAGCACTGAAACACAAGCTTGCATAGATGAATAGATGGAGATGTATAAGTGGCACTGACGGGAGGCCTGAGTACTGGAGAGACATCACCACCTCAGCCGCCCAAGACACGAGAACGTCTCCAGCACCTCGTTTTCTCACTTTCTCCGAAGAGGTCATGAGCAGGAATGTGTGCTGTATGAAGGTGAATTGAAACCGTCTGTTTCCATAAGCCTCGTCCAGAAGGATGCACATATACCCGCCAGCACCCAGTATCAGTCACCTTTAAGGCATCCACAGTGTCTCTCAGTTTCATTAATCTCTAGACAGGCATGTGATTTGAGGTGGCCTCCTCTTTTTCTGAACTGAGGCCAGTAACTCTGTTCCATTAAGGTTCTGTTCAATTCTGCGAAATAACTATGTCAAAGCTGCCTTTCCCCTAGGGCTTGGCTACAAACTGGTAAGTGCTTGGGATAACATCTCATTTGTTTAAACATCCACATTCTAAATGTCAAAGGGCTTTTTTGCCAAAGCATCCAAAACCTTTTGGGCACTGTGCAGTTATTAATCTCTCTCAAGAGCATACTTTTCCAAAATTTGAGACAAATGAGAGTGCACCTCAAATTTCCTGAGCAACTTGATTCATATGAAAAACTCCTGTACTTTGTAACTCAGCACCTCTCAGGATACAACAGTGTGTTGGGATGGATTCTTCTTAAGGACCACCGCATTTACCGAGAATTCTCACTTTGGAATATCATTTCTATACCCTATCATCTCATAATACTTCATGAACAAATACTACCTTGCTTTTAAGAGGCAGGTAGAAAATACAGCTATAGCTGGGAAATGACATTTGGTTTTCAGTTGATGGCAAACCTGAAGTTATAGCCTACAAGGATTCCAGCAGCTAATTCAATGAGAAATTTTAAAAATTCTAACATCAAAAACCTTCCCATTATATCTAACAGCTAGAAACTATTTTAGCAGTTATGGTCCAAAACTCAGGGCAACAAAAGCGTCTCCCAAGCATATGAGGTGTACAGTATATCCTCTCACCTTTCTCTTTGTTGTCCTTAATCCTTGCTCTTCTGTGAAGGAAATGTCACTCAGACCCTGTCTTTCAATTCTTCCATTCTTTCTGTATGAACCTCAGCAATGAGTCACGAGGCACTAAGTTATACAATTAACTCTGTCCTTATCTGAAATGCTGAAATCAGCACAGTGCCAGCTCCTTAGGCTATACATGTTTACTCAAAAGTGAGAGAAACATTTTCTAGTTTGCTGAGAATACACAAAAACATTTAAGTCTATTAGGAACATATTTCTAGGCAGTGTTCACAAATATTTAAGGGCAGAAAGAGTGATCTTTAGGACCAGACATTTCCACAAATCAACATGATTACTTAGATGACATTGTATTACTCTGTGGCATCAAATGCAAACATAAAAAACCACTCTGGTGTCTTCCCTACCCTAGCAAAAGTTTTTCTGATTTTCTTTTGAAAGTAATAAAATAGAAATACTTTTCACATCAACAAATCTCCCATTTGAGTAAATGTCTCTGTTTTGTTTGGTTTTTCTCCTTTTTTGTTAATGTATGTATGCATTTCAATACATAAGAGTGTTAGCAAAATTTTTACAGAATAACTGACTTCACTGCGTAACAGAACCTTTGGAAACATCTTCTACACAAACACCATAGGAAATGAAGACAGTCAACTCTCAACTATTCAGGAAGTGATCACCTGAAGAATATGCTCAGGAAATCCTCACTCTCCAACCACCAGCATTCCTGATCATGCCACTGCTCATTCACAGACTGAGAGGCAATTTGAAATGAAATGACACGCCTATCAGTGCGTACGTCACCCACAGCTCGTTGGGAGGAAGTCCAAAACGTCTGATGACAAGGAGGTTTAGGGCTCACCTGTGAATCTGATACCTCAATGGAGAGTTGACAGTCACTCATCTATAGGAAATACAGTACACTGACCTCGGTCAGAATCAAACTAATTTAAGGCAATACTGCTCCTCACAGACGTTGCTGACGTAAGTGTAAGTCTCATATAAGAGAAGTGACTGTGTACAAGTGAGGGTTTCTTTCTTTACCCTTCTGTTCTTGACTTTTCTAGAAATAAATCTACCACTTCTAATGAGAGTTAAACATCAGGGGCAACAGCAGCCCCAGCTGTTCCCTTTGAAAATCTTATGTACCGCCAGGGATGACAGAGACTCTTGCTGGAGAACCCCAGGTGACACTGCGCCCCGCACAGCACTATCAGGACAGTCTCTGGTGTCGTAGGCCACCTACGACGGACGAGGGAGAAAAAAGATCCTATCACCAGTAAGACCAGCAGTTATGGCTTTAAAACACAGGCACCACCAGACAGAAGGAAAAACACTTTATCTAGTCACTCATCTGACTCTGCGCTGTAAGCAGTAGACAAAGTATTATTAAAAATGTTCTTTTTTTTTCTTTTTGCTCAAACAGCAGGTTTTTATTTTTGTATGTTTGGTTCTAAAAAACTGATGTTATCAGAATATGACACACTACGTAACAGTGAAATCTACCTGAAGTGTTTCCTTTCTGCATTGAAGTCCCCAACACAAACCAAAGGGAAACAAGCCTTTGAGAGCAAGTTCTGTTTTGTTCTCAGTTCTTCAGAAAGCTGCTTACATGGCAGTCTCGTGCCTTTAACAGGCTGAGGACATTACAATCACCACAGTTACCTTTCAAGAAAATCAACACTGAATAAATGAATAATCTCCCCCAACGTGATTTTTATATAAAGGCAACACTCATTAAAAATCAAGGCCCAAAAATGTTAACCACTCATGTGGTAAACCGACTGCACCATATTATACCAGGGATTTCTAAAGAGCAATTTGGCACAAGACAAAATTCGGAGAATATCGGACAGCATTAAAGAAAAATAATTATCAGTTAAACGTTAAGTTTTATACTGAAAAGTCCCGACATTGTGCGAAGGGTATGGACAAAGTCAGCAATGGATTTATTCATCGTCCAGTTCTGCTGCAGGCCACGCAAAAAAAAGGGGAAAACAGGTTTGGTTCCCAATTTTCTCAAGCGAGTTCAGTGGAGCACAAGGCCCAAGGTCATGCTTTTTGGAATATGTTGATCCAGATCCAAGTGGCCACTGCTATTCTAGAAAGGTTTTCCTCTTGGGAGCATCTATCCGTATCTTTTCTACTTTAGATGTTTCCCTATGATCAAAACCCATGAAGTCTTTTCTGCAGTTCGTCTGCTGCTGGTTATTGTAAATTCACTTGATAAATATTAAGTCACTGTGTGCAAAGTCACCTTCTAAAAATCTCAATGTCATTTTAAAGCATGTGAAGCAACTGTCCCCTCGCCCAATAAAATTATGTCTAACAACAATTTGACAATACAGTCACATTTTTTTTTCAACTCAGAACATTTAAACTGACCCTTTCCTAACCTTGCTTCCAGGTGGTGACTTACAAAAAGTTAGGTTGGGGTGATGCGGTGTCCATGTCCAGCAGCCTCATGACAAGGCTCCACAGCACACTGTGCTCATTCAGTAACACTGATGTTAACGGGGTCTGGCCCCTGGGAGAACAGAGGTATAGAAACAGGAAGATTTTCCAAGGCCAGAATGATTACATCACAACATTAAAGCATAATACACTACAGATCTAAAAATTAAACTGTGTGTGTTCCAGCAGTAGGAAAACAAATAAAATAAATGTTTCCATATTTATATAAAAATGACAAGTGGAAAGCAGAGAACACAGTGAAGATGTTTGGCAGTTTCTTAAAATAAAGTGCTAGTTGCCTCTAAATGGGGCTTCTCCAGTGGCGCAGTGGTAAAGAATCCACCTGCAATGCAAGAGACCCAGGTTCGATCCCTGGGTTGGAAAGATCCCCTGGAGTAAGAAATGGCAACCCACTTCAGTATTCTTGCCTGGAAAATTCCATGGACACACACAGTTGCTTCTACAGTCTCAAAATCAACAATAATTAACAATTACACTATTTGAATGAGAATAAGAGGAATTCAACTGGTTGTTTGATGTGTCTTCTTATTCACAGGAAAAGAATTACTCTGATACTCCTTAAAAAATGTTTGCTTTACAAAAAAAAATTAAATTAAAATATTTAAAAACTCTGATCTTTTAAAAACATTAAAAAAAATAATGAATTTTCAATACAGATGTTGAATTGTGTGTAATGAGGGCAATACTACCTTTGGTCACTTACTAACATAGCTGAAACACTAATATCCTGGTTATGTGTAAAGTGACCTGATATTTTTTGAGTAAAATATACCCAGTTAGCATTTTACAGTAATAAATATGATTGCATGAAGTAGTACATGAGAGGATAAATGGAGAATATGAAAAGAAGAACTGATGATTGTATGAGATAGAAAAATAAACATTTATAAAATAAAAATATGGCAAATGATGTTGCCCATTTGCCTGATTTTCAAATAAAAATACACTGTTTTTCTTTTCTTTAAAGCTAGTATAAAAAACTTTTAAAAACATGAAGCAAATCACAGGGCAGACAAAGAAAAATATAGCATTACTATGAATCAAAAGGCCTAACCTTTGATATTGAAAACATCTTCTGGAATTTGATTTAAGGCTAGCACCTCCATTTGGTCTCCTCTTGCCTATTTAACTGAAGATTTTTCTTCCTCAGTCATTTCATCCTGGACATGCACAGTTATGTTCTTTCCCCTTTACCTATTTCTCCAAAATGACTACAACCTTAAGGATATTATTTCTAGATTATTATTTTCTCAAAACTTAACTCTTAAGTATCCTTTGCTTAAGTTCATACAATCCAAAAACTATGAAACTAAAGCTATTCCTCAAAATGAAAAACCCAAATCCTCTGAGAAGCTAGTCTAAAAAACTTCATGAATATTGTCCAACTAGAAAGGCTATTTCAAAAGACAAGGCAAACAGAAGGCAGTTCCCAGCCAGAAAGGAATGGATTAGCAACTTTTTTCTCAAGTATAAATATGCTGAGTATGCAACATGACTGATATTTATGTTAACTAATTGGTATGGAAAAAGAAGCATTTCCATGAGGCTAGAAGATTAACAAAAATTCCAGATTTCCTGAAGAGGGGTTTAAGGTCTGGCACAAAGGAATCCAGCACCCATGTGTCACTAACGTATGTGCAGGACCAAATAATTGGATGAAGAACTTCTTTATCAACTTCGAGTCCAATTAATCTGCTTACTGACAGATATACAACATTTTTTTGAGAGGTTGCCAACCAATGTTGCTATGTTTTATATGCAAGAGGAAAAATTCAGTCTTACAGCCAGAGAAAATGACAGCATCATTACTTACATAAACATCTTTCCAATTCTAATTCCCTTGGCTTTATACATAAATGTAAAATAAGAGAAGGGATACAAAATTTTTCATCTTTAATTGATCTTGCAGACTTGAGTTAAAACTTCTTAGAATTAAATTTTTGCCAATAAGTACTAAAAAATGGTTCAACACTCAGAGGCTTTAGCATTCTTGCTATTTTGGAGGCAATAGCAGAGACGGTGTTAGTGAATGACATCTAGGCCAAATTTTCCCAGAAGGGTGTGTAAGGATACATAAAACCTCTACAGTCTTTATAGTCAGTTACATATTTCAACTGTTCCTTTTTATTTTTCTTTTTAAATACTTTATGGTTGTGATTTTTTTCTTTCCCTGAATAGCCAAAAAAAAAAAAAAAAAGCAAAAGTCTCTTATCTTTTAATGTATCATACACTAATGCACCAAAAAAGCTATTTCTTATATTCTTTTATTCTGCATTGCATCCAAACATTATGTTTTACTTCAATCATTACCTCCACAAAATCCTAACTGCTAAGTAAAGCCTATTCATTAAATATCAATACTCCATACCTAATGAAAATGGCATTTTATAGAGCTCTTAGATACTATACCCCAGGAAGTATATGCTCCATAGAGATGGCCAATATTCAGAAGCTAGATTTTCTTGTACTGCCCAAGTGATCAGGAATAACCAAAATATTTTAAATGAATGAAAAATATTCATGGTCCAAAAAACACTTGAGGATAAATCTCAGGAATACAAAATAGAGGAAGAAAAAAGTAAGCGTGGAATGTGTTCTGTATCATCCAGTAATTTTGCTACAGTGAGTCCGTTTTCAAGGCAGATTCCTAGGTTTTTACGGTTTATAATGGAAACCTGAGGAGAGAAGGAAAAAGGAAGAAAAACGATTAAGGAAAAAATCTCTGAGATGCTGTTTTTCTTCCTGTTCAAATAAAACAATGTTATCTATATTTCTATGCATTTCAAATGGTTCATGTGTTTTGTTTGTTCTTGGTTGTAAGCATACAAATTGGCTCTCCGTATCTGTGTGTTCTCCATCCAGCATGGATTGAAAATATTCAGAAAAAAAAAATCCCAAAAAGTTCAAGTTTTGAATTTGACATACATTTGAAGTATTTACAGAGCATTTACATTGTATTATACATTATTAATATAAGTAATCTAGAGATGACTTAAAGTTTAGGGGAGGGTGTACGTAGGTCATATGCAAATACCAGGACATTTTATATAAGAGGGCTTAAGAATCCAGGGATTTTGAAATCCTCAGGAATTCTGGAACCAATCTGGAACCAAGGTACCTAGGGAAACTGTACTTATATTCAGAATCAATGTGTTGGTTTAGTATTACGTATAAAATGTATGGCAAGGACAGGAATGCACCTCCTAAAAGTAATGCTTGTATATAATTTGAGAAAGAAATAAACAAGGGATGCTGAAAAGGCCACCAACTGATGAAAATCGTAGTGTATGGGTTGTTTTGACAATGTTCAACTAACCTCATCTTTTTGTCTTATTTTCAACACTGGATAAATGGCAGAATGATAGGGGAGCAGGAGAAGGAGAGCTTTTTATTATTTTTATTTCTAATTGGAGGATAACAAGGAGAGATTTAAAAAAAAAATACAATGCCTGGCAAAACATGTCCTCAAAAATCCTAATTTAATGGGTCTGGAGTGGCACCTGTGCACTGGTATCTTGTATGTCACTGCAGAAAAGAAAATTTAAGTAAGCTTGGAAAGCTAATCATTAGATTTGGGAAAAGATAATGAAAACACCACCTAAGAAATCTTCAAAAAACATAAAAAATAAAAAACATCAACTAATAAGACCTAATATTTGTGAAGTCTATTGCAATCTGCTTTCATGTATTTTACTTATATAATTCCGACAATGCTGACACCATTAAACTCACCTTTACTTTTAGATGAGCAAATTAATATGAGAAACTCCATTTTCATTATCTCATTTTATGACTGTCATAAAATTACACATTAAGTCAATGCCTATCATTGGTAAAGAAGACAGACCTGATTATTCCTTTCACTTTAAAGATCTGGTCCAACTTAGATCTCATGTTCTTTCCTCATTTTCTTTGCCCCGTTTTTCTTCTGTGTGAAGTGTTTCTGGGATGTGTATGTGTTATCTGTGTACTTTAATCTAATTAAGAGAGAGTCATGGGCAGATGGGAAACAATAGCCAGGACAGTAAAAGTCCAACAGATCTAAATGGGGGACATAGCCATCTATTAAGAATCTGATAAAAGCTATGAACTCTCCTTGGAGAAAATGCAAATAAATACTGTTGACCCCTGAACAACTCAACCAACATGGATGGTGTAGTACTACAGTATTCACTACAGGAAGAAAAAAAAGAAATCCATGTATAAATGGATACACGAGCAGTTCAAAACTGTGTTGTTCAAAGCTCAACTAAGTGCACACAGAAAATCTTCCATTCAATTTAAGGTGTCTGCTTTCTGTTTTTAAATCATTTTTTTTTAATAAATGAAGAATAAAAGTTATGACCAACCTAGACAGCACATTAAAAAGCAGAGACATTACTTTGCCAACAAAGGTCCGTCTAGTCAAGGCTATTGTTTTTCCAGTAATCATGTATGGATGTGAGTGCTGGACTATAAAGAAAGCTAAGCACTGAAGAATTGATGCTTTTGAACTGTGGTGTTGGAGAAGACTCTTGAGAGTCCCTTGGACTGCAAGGAGATCAGTCCTGGGTGTTCATTGGAAGGACTGATGTTGAAGCCGAAACTCCAATACTTTGGCCACCTGATGCGAAGAGCTGACTCATTTGAAAAGACCCTGAGGCTGAGAAAGATTGAAGGCAGGAAGAGAAGGGGACGACAGAGGATGAGATGGCTGGATGGCATCACTGACACAATGGACATGGGTTTGGGTGGACTCTGGGAGTTGGTGATGGACAGGAGGCCTGGCAAGCTGCGGTTCATGGGGTCACAAAGTCGGACACGACTGAGCAACTTAACTGAACTGAACTGAACATAATGATCTTCTCCAGTGGATCTTCCCAACCCAGGAATCGAACCGTGGTCTCCTATATTACAGCCAGATTCTTCACCAACTGAACTATCAGAGAAGCCCCCTAATAAATGAAGAGTAATATAATGATCTGCTCAAAAGACTAACTTATTTTTCCACTCTAGTGATCTATAATATAGCACCTGGCTTTTCCACTATAGCATGGCGATTATTAAAAACGATCTTACAGCTGACCATATACATTTGTCTTACCTTTATGAGAAGACTCTGACTTTGAGTAGTGACGTGTGGAATTATGCTGGTTTCCAGAAGGAGTGTAATCCAAACCCTCAGCATCTGTCATGGCAGGTGGTGGTGGCCTAAAAAAAGTCAAGATTTAAAGAGACACTCTACGTAGAGATGACTACAATTCCACCCCTCACTGGATCTCTTAGAAAACATAGTTTCAGTGGAGATGCAAAGCCGGAATATTTCAGAATCCTCATGGTAGTTCCTAGCCAGTTGTATAACCTTGGATAAATTATTTAACTTGTTTGTTTTGATGCACATAATTCAATAAAAACAAGTATCTTCTGAGCATCTAACAAGTGTGAGGCACTGGTGGGCTTCCCAGGTGGCTCAGACAGTAAAGTATCTGCCTGCAATGCGGTAGACCTGGGTTCGATCCCTGGGTCAGGAAGATCCCCTGGAGAAGGAAATGGAAACACTCCAGTATTCTTGCCTGGAGAACCTCATGGTCAGAGGAGCCTAGTGGGCTACAGTCCATGAGATCGCAGAGAGTCGGACGCGACTGAGCGACTCATACATTCACATTCATTCACTGTGCTAAGGCATAGATAAACAAAGATTAATAGATATGATCACTGCCATTAATGAGAAATATATTTTGTTTTCGCAGAAAAAGAGAAAGAAAGGAAAAGACAGAATGGGGGGGGGAGAAAGTAATTAAGGGAGAGAAGGCAGCAGCTAAGAGGGGAGGGAGATTGGACATTGGTCAATACAGGAAATTTAGAGCAAAGTTCGTTAAACCACTAGGTGGCAGAGTAGAGCTTAGAGAAGGAAAGGACAGTTTTAATACATGTGCAACTTCATGTCAAAACAAGACAACTGTAAAAAAAAATGGGAAATTTTTAACACTCCAAACTTTTATTATTTTAATTATATAACAGATTTTTGCAGACACTAGGCATTGATAAAGCTATAAAACAAAATCTCTCATTTTTTTGGTGTTTCCCAAAGGTGTGCTCAAATTGTGTGTTAAGAGCATGGAATCATTTGTTTATAAATATTAGAAATTAAATAAGTGTTTTTCTTTCATTATTCACAGACATTTAGAACATTCACCTTTAAAAAGTAACATAAGTCTTAGCAGGTAAAGTTGAGACAAAGCAATCTGACTCCAGAATTAAGACTGTTAACCAAAGAAGTAACTTACACTCAAGAAAACAGGATTTGTAATCAGGGTGGCAGGGTCTCTATTTTACTCTTTTTATAATCCTCATTAGATGACCAAATACTAGAGAAACACAAGCCAACTGGTACTGTCAGAAAAACTCATCACCAAGGAAAGGGATGCTGAAGTGTTGAACAAAGTTTAGGATGTCAACAAATCCTCTAGGATAGCCCCCATGAGGATAAACAGATCAGCCTAGGATGCCCTCAGTTATCTGGTATGCTGTTTTATTAATTTTTTGCTCATGTGGAGAACAAATCTTGGGTTAATGCTTCCAGGGGTTCTACCAAATTATTTGTTGCACTGGAGACAGTTATTTCAGCTCAGGGTATTTAAATCCAAAGTTGGAAAAATCTTGCTAACTAATAGTTTGTTTTATAGTTTCTGATGTATTAGGATTACCTGTTTCCAACTGTTCTTATGAAATGATTTATATCTTTAAGCTAGTGATAAAACCAAATATACTTCAGAATTCACTCAAAACTCATTTCTTCAAGAAGCCTTCCCAGACACCCAGACTAGGTTAAATGTTTCCTTATGATCTTCTAACAACCTGCATTTTTCATCCTTAGCATTTAACACAATCATAGTAGTTAGTTGCATAATTTTCTGTTTAGATTATGAATTTCTTAAGAGCAAGAAAATTTTTGTTGACTGCCACTTACTCTGGGTCTGGGCAATTATTATGGAGCTCAATAAATACTAGATAAATGAATAATTGGAGAAAAATTATATTTCATATTCATAAGAACACTGTAGGAACCAAATGATATTTATAAAATCCTTACGTTTTTCTAAGAGAAAATACAAAAACAAAATACCAAGTAGCATTATTAACATAAAATCCTATAGTTAAAACAGTTTAGAACTTAGGTTAAAACTTTTTCCAATTACAAAGAATTGGAATTAATTCAGATTGCCAACTAGTTTTCTTTTTTTTAGAGTAGAAATCTTTAATGGACAATGAAAACGACTTTTAACCATGACTGTTATAAGCTCTCCATGAGAATCTGTTTCCCCTGTACCACTATTGGTTCTAAACTGAAGTAAACATCTTGAACTAGCAAGCTCCAAGTTTCTCAGTCCTTGAAACCATCTCTTTCTGTACAAATGGTTAACTCATCTTCCACCATGATTAAATCCGAAAGAGGAAACCACAGAATCTAACCTTAACAAAGCATACCTTCTAACATTAATTGTACAAGTTATCTATAATAAGATCATAAACTATAAGTTTTAACTATGAAAACACAGATTTCATAAAAGTCTTATTCATTTTGTTTTGCCATATATAGAGTCTTTCTGCAAAAAAGATTTTTTTCTTTTAGTACTTTATTTTTTGATTAAAAAATATTTTTTTTATTTTAATAAAGACAAATATTCTTAAGTCAAAAAATGACTTCAGTATTACTAGTCATAGGCCACTTTTCATTCATTTACAAAGGCCAGTTTTAACACAGGATCATTTGACTATTCATTCTTTCAATATATCAAATGTTTTTAAGCGAACCCATTTACATTTCAGAAAGTTGCTTTCAACTTTAATAAATCCTTTAAATAGACGTTTCAGACTGTTCTATCATATGCTGTCAAAAATACTGGTGTTCTAAAAAGTCCAAGGACTTCAAAGGCTGCAAAATAACTCTAAAGATGATTTTAATTCCCTTTATTTAAAAAAAAAAAAAAGGCATAATAAGCAACTCCTACCTATTTACCTACTGAGAACAGATTAGTTCTTCTTGTTTTACTTGGATGTTGTGCAGGGATATAAATAAAGCTGAACTAAATCTAAAATTTGCTTTAAAAGACATTTGGCATGTGTGTAACTAAAAGCTGTAAGAACCAATTGTGCACAATTAAACAAAATACACTACTGTGCCCTAAAAGTTTTACAGTCTGATATAATTTTCTGAAAGGTATTTATCTTCTGAAAGCCCATGAGTTTAAAAATAGAGTATGGCTTTTCAAGAACACGAAATACATTCTATTTGAGGAAATAAGTCTAGTAGTTTAAGCGTGAGCAATGAGTGACAACAAGAGTGTATATTCTTCAATGTCATAAAACTTATGCTTTAATAATTAGTAAATATGTCATTAAGAATCAGGACCAAAATACTGTACAAAGTTTCAATAATTTTAGAGTTTTCAAACGTTAGATTTAGTGTTACTTTTGTCTTTTTCTTTTTAACGTTCTCTTTTCCTCTTCCAATCAGTTTTTCCTTCCAAAGCAACAGAAAGCAATAAAGAAAAAATAAAGGTTGCTTCCCAAAGACTTAAATGTTGACAATTTGCAGTGGAAAAGTAGCAGTTGCTCCATAACCATGACCCCAGACCGCCTGAGAGAAGTTAGAAAGTATATCTATACTGTAGCCAGAGCTACCTGTTGCAGTGGGATGAAGAACAGTCTGCAATGACTGAAATGAATATTTGCCTAGGACACTGAGACTCACACGGAAATGAATTTAGACATGTGTAAATGTCACGTACACACCCATGTGATCATGGAACTCAGTAAACATTTAAAACCTGAGATTTTACTTAAGAAAATGGTTAACCTCGTCCCTTCTTAGTTGAGGGCAGTCAATTCAGTGACTCCAGAAATAAGAACTGGTCCTAACAAAAAAGTGCATCTCTCCTTACCTCAGCTTCTGTAAAATTCCCCATCTTTCTGAGTTGACTTGTTCAACACAATTTAAAACAGAAAAAAAAGCTTGAAAATAATCCTACGAGACTTGATACCACCTCACAACTGCAGATTTCTGATCTCCTCTCCAAGGAACGAACACTCTTTCCAGGCAGCCAGTATCCCTTGCTCACCCCAAGGTCAAGATCCTCACTCCCCTTTTCAGGTGTCATCTTACCGTGCTGGTCTGTCATTCTTAGAACGGTGAGGTTCATCACTCTCTTTTGACTTTGAGTGTGCTGATTTAGCTGTTTTGGGCTAAGGGGGAAAGAAAAAAGACACACACACACCCAGAAAACAGCAAACAGAGAAAGATTAGATTTATAGATTATCTAAATAATGTCAAACTCTCCTTTTGTAATTTTAGGTTACTTACACCTAGCTTAGCAACATAAAATATTTTTAAACAAGTCACTTAGAGACCAAAAATTACAGTTATGAAAGAGTGTTGCAGGTTGTCAGTACAACCAGATGAGTGGACTAAACCCTCACAAACAGGCTCTACCACAGAGGTGCGCTTGGTCACCCATTAGTAACAAGGCAGCCACATGTAGCTGTCAAGAACCGTAACTGAGCACGAATCTCTCAAGCCTCCCCCTCCCCCATATCCTCTGCTTCAGCTCTCTTATGAAGTACTTCGATAAAAGTATATGGTGCTCACTTCCGGAGTGGTTTTACAGATGTGAAAACCCCCACCAGATGTAAGACGTGAACTACCTGATGACCACAAGTACACAGTCTCCAGATCTTCTAAAAATGCTTTCCTGAAACCCACCAGGGAGTTCGGGCCTTCTGAGTACTAGCTGTCCCTGACTGCACGTATGGAGCCTTACAATAAATGCTACACTTTGCTTCACCACAGCCCGGTATATCAGTAGATTTGCTTTACTGTACAAGAGCGAGCAGATCCAAGTTTGGTTCAGTAACAGAACTGGAGGACTCCCAGAGTCTATGGAATCCAGCTTCATGCTATTAAACTTGTTTCTTAACATCTGACTTAGGGATGATAACTTTCAAGCCCAGAAATAAAGCATATTCATGCCAACTTTTCTGGAGAGAAACAACTCCAGCCACACTGACAGAATCTAAAAATACCAGAAGTCCTGATGCTTGCTAGAAATGTGACCTTCTTCCTCTTCCCTTCCTGATGTGTAACCTCTAAAAATACCTACTTCCAGTATAGCTGAGTTAACAAAGAACTTGAGGAACTCTTGGGCAATTACTTGCAGCTTAATTTACGTAACAAGAGCATTTGGGAAGCCTTCTATGAAAATGATATATCTCTGTTTGGAGAAATCCTGAATTACGAACAGGGTAAATAGATAACAGGGAAATAATATTTTCATTTGCTTTTAGATTCATAACTGAGCCACAGGCAACAGTAGAGAAATACTATTACAATACTTTCTCTTTGTTTTTCTCAAAACATATGCTGAGACTGTGACAGGACCAGCAGCCCAAGGGAGGATTTTGTTTGAGAGAGGGAGGGAAGCGGGGAGAAGAACCGAGCGCAACCTCAACCATATCATGGACACACACCTGGTTGCATCCTTCAGGCCCAGTACAGACTGCCTCCCTAAAAGCCTTTACAGTATAAATCATCACTCCAGCTCCTTTTGTTTTTCCATTATGCATTTTTCAGCCAGCTTGACCTCACATTTGTTAGCTGTCTATAGTCTGTCTTCTTCCCAACATTATACATTATTCTGAGGAAAATCTATCTTTGTCTCTCCCTGTAAGTCCAGAGTGGTGCTTTGCACACAGAAACTAATGAGTAAGATCTGTTCAATTAAACTTGCAGTCACCACATACAACAATTAGACTGCGTCAGAATGAACAGCAGTCGCTGTCTATTTTGTCTCTACCATTTCTGATTAACGAGAAGAAGGTAACAATTGAAGCTCATGCTAGATAGTTTCATAAGCAATGATGGCTGGTGATAAGAACGGCTGTCCATCTGCCATGGATCAAGCGATGCCAGAGGCAAGAGAGACAGCTGGCATAGGACCAAGAAGGAAGGACAATATAAGCGAACAGAAAAGTCCAAAGAAGAGGGAAAGGCCCCTGTGGAAATCTAAGAGCATGTGGGAAACGCTGCATTTTCCTGGAAGGCAAGCAGAGTAAAAAACTATGTCTGCTTGTGGCCACAGGCACCTACCTCTCAATAGCTCTTAAAATGAAGGTAATGAGTTTTTCAACCTCATAAGTAACTTCTTTACATAGTTACTTTCAAGAATTCAATATGATTTTTCACGGTGAAACAACTCTTATAAGTCAGATTCACATACAAGAGACAGATAATTTATATGCCCTAAAAATATCTGTGAGCATACCCTAAAAAGGACTCCCCATTATAGTTTTACCTGTTTTTCTCTTTAAAGACAAAACAGACTCTACCTTCCACTCAGGGTCATGCTTTCTTTTGTCCAAAGATGATTTCTCCCGCTCCCTGGCTTTCTTGTAAGCTTTCTTTTCTTCAGCCATTAGGAGTCTAGCAATTTCCTAAACAAAAATTGCAAAGCTGTAAGTAGAAAATTACTGGGGTATTTCCAAAGAATAATGGCTAAACAAATTAATATGAACGCACCTCATCCTGAGCAACTTGAGCTGCTCTCATGTCCACCTGGGTGGCCTATGGTACAGAAAATACAAAAAAGCATAATTTAAGTGCAACCTAAGTTGGCCATTAGAAAAAAACAAAAAAAGCTTACATTTAAAAAAAAAAAAAAAAACCCACTGCATTTGAAACCAATTGTGATCAACATCCCTGAAGATGACAATCAGTTTGTATACTTTCATTAGCCAGTTCAGTTCAGTCACAGAGTCTGTTGCACAGAAGGATTTCCTCATTTTCATAGCTTAACAGTATTCAATTATACATATATATATTGCCAAATATAAGCTGGGACATTCCGAAATTGTTGCCAACAACTGAACAAATAGGGCAAGCGCCATCTGCCTCTGTAAAGACTAAACCCTCCGTTGTGGCAGCTGTTGACCTTCAACATAACCTGAGGGAGTTCAGCGTAGAGTAAGGCACCCTGTGCTTGAGACAATCTGGTGGGACAGGTCTTTCAGTTCAGTTCATCTGCATAACTGAGGATATTGATATTTCTCCCAGCAATCATTAGACAGAAAAGCGTCTACCTTTACCAAATTATACAGTGCATAATAAAGAGGAGCGTGAAAAAGTTGGCTTAAAGCTCAACATTCAGAAAACAAAAACCATGGCATCCGGTCCCATCACTTCATGGAAAATAGATGCAGAAACAGTGGAAACAGTGGCAGACTTTTATTTCCTTGGGCTCCAAAATCACTACAGATGATAACTGCAGCCATGAAACTGAAAGATGCTTACGAGTTGGAAGAAAAGTTATGACCAACCTCAGTTCGTTCAATTCAGTCACTCAATCGTGTCCGACTCTTTTCAACCCCATGAATTGCAGCACACTAGGCCTCCCTGTCCATCACCAACACCCGGAGTTCACTCAAACTGATGTCCAACAAGTCGGTAATGCCATCCAGCCATCTCATCCTCTGTCGTGCCCTTTTCCTCCTGCCCCCAATCCCTCCCAGCATCAGAGTCCCTTCCAATGGGTCAACTCTTCGCATGAGGTGGACAAAGTACTGGAGTTTCAGCTTTAGCATCATTCCTTCCAAAAAACACCCAAGGCTGATTCCTTTAGAATAGACTGGTTGGATCTCCTTGCAGTCCAAGGGACTCTCAAGAGTCTTCTCCAACACCACAGTTCAAAAGCATCAATTCTTCAGTGCCCAGCTTTCTTCACAGTCCAACTCTCACATCCATACATGACTACAGGAAAAACCATAGCCTTGACTAGACGGACTTTTGTTGGCAAAGTAATGTCTCTGTTTTTAAATATGCTATCTAGATTGGTCATAACTTTCTTTCCAAGGAGTAAGCGTATTTTAATTTCATGGCTGCAATCACCATCTGCAGTGATTTTGGAGCCCCAAAAATAAAGTCTGACACTGTTTCCACTGTTTCCCCATCTATTTCCCATGAAGTGATGGGACCAGATGCCATGATCTTCGTTTTCTGAATGTTGAGCTTTAAGCTAACTTTTGCGCTCTCCTCTTTCACTTTCATCAAGAGGCTTTTTAGTTCCTCTTCACTTTCTGCCATAAGAGTGGTGTCATCTGCATATCTGAGGTTATTGATATTTCTCCTGGCAATCTTGATTCCAGCTTGTGCTTCTTCCAGTCCAGCGTTTCTCATGATGTACTCTGCATAGAAGTTAAATAAGCACGGTGACAATATACAGCCTTGGTGTACTCCTTTTCCTATTTGGAACCAGTCTGTTGTTCCATGTCCAGTTCTAACTGTTGCTGCCTGACCTGCATACAGGTTTCTCATGAGGCAGGTAAGTGGTCTGGTATTCCCATCTCTTGAAGAATTTTCCACAGTTTATTGTGATCCACACGGTCAAAGGCTTTGACATAGTCAATAAAGCAGAAATAGATGTTTTTCTGGAACTCTCTTGCTTTTTTCATGATCCAGCGGATGTTGGCAATTTAATCTCTGGCTCCTCTGCCTTTTCTAAAACCAGCTTGAATATCAGGAAGTTCACGGTTCACGTACTGCTGAAGCCTGGCTTGGAGAATTTTGAGCGTGTGAGATGAGTGCCATTGTGCAGTAGTTTGAGCATTCTTTGGCATTGCCTTTCTTTGGGATTGGAATGAAAACTGAACTTTTCCAGTCCTGTGGCCACTGATGAGTTTTTCAAATTGGCTGGCATATTGAGTGTAGCACTTTCACAGCATCATCTTTCAGGATTTGAAATAGCTCAACTGGAATTCCATCACCTCCACTAGCTTTGTTTGTGGTGATGCTTTCTAAGGCCTACTTGACTTCACATTCCAGGATGTCTGGCTGTAGGTGAGTGACCACACCATCATGATTATCTTGGTTGTGAAGATCTTTTTTGTACAGTTGTTCTGTGTATTCTTGCCACCTCTTCTTAATATCTTCTGCTTCTGTTAGGTCCATACCATTTCTGTCCTTTATCAAGCCCATCTTTCCATGAAATGTTCCCTTGGTATCTCTAATTTTCTTGAAGAGATCTCTAGTCTAGACAAGATGACCAACCTAGACAGCATATTAAAAAACAGGGACATTACTTTGCCAACAAAGGTCCGCCTAGTCAAGGCTATGGTTTTTCCAGCAGTCATGTATGGATGTAAGAGTTGGTCTATAAAGAAAGCTGAGTGCCGAACAATTGATGCTTTTGAACTGTGATGTTGGAGAAAACTCATAAGAGTCCCTTGGACTCCAAGGAGATCCAACCAGTCCACCCTAAAGAAAATCAGTCCTGAATATTCATTGGAAGGACTGATGTTGAAGCTTAAACTCCAATACTTTGGCCACCTGATGCGAAGAGCTGACTCATATGAAAAGACCCTGATGATTGATTATATTCTTTGCAGCCAAAGATGGAGAAGCTCTATACATTCAGCAAAAAGAATACCAGGAGCTGACTGTGGCTCGAATCATGAACTCCTTATTGCCAAATTCTGACTTAAACTGAAGAAAGTGTGGAAAACCACTAGGCCCTTCAGCTATGACCTAAATCAAATCCCTTATGATTATACAGTGGAAGTGAGAAATAGATTTAAGGGACTAGATCTGACAGATGATGCGGCTAAGTTGCTTCAGTCGTGTCCAACTCTGTGCGACCCCATAGAGGGCAGCCCACCAGGCTCCGCCGTTCCTGGAATTCTCCAGGCAAGAACACTAGCGTGGGTTGCCATTTCCTTTTCCAGTGCATGAATGTGAAAAGTGAAAGTGAAGTCACTTAGTCGTCTCCGACTCTTAGTAACCCAATGGACTGCAGCCTACCAGGTTCATCTGTCCATGGGATTTTACAGGCAAGAGTACTGGAGTGGGTTGCCATTGCCATCTCTGAAAGACCTGATAGACAGAGTTCCTGATAAACTATGGACGTAAGTGAGTGACACTGTAAAGGAGACAGGGATCAAGACCATCCCCAAGAAAAAGAAATGCAAAAAAGCAAAATGGCTGTCTGAGAAGGCCTTACAGATAGCTATGAAAAGAAAGGAAGTGAAAAGCAAACGAGAAAAGGCAAGATATACTCATTTGAATGCAGAGTTCCAAAGAATAGCAAGGAGAGATAAGAAAGCCCTCCTCAGTGATCAGTGTAAAGTTATAGAGGAAAACAACAGAATGGGAAAGACTAGAGATCTCTTCAAGAAAATTAGAGATGCCAAGGGAACACTTCATGCAAAAGATGGGCTTAATAAAGGACAGAAATGGTAAGGACCTAACAGAAGCAGAAGATATTAAGAAGAGGTGGCAAGAATACACAGAAGAACTGTACAAAAAAGATCTTTATGACCCAGATAATCACGATGGGGTGACTACTCACCTAGAGCCAGATATCCTGGAATGTGAAGTCAAGTGGGCCTTAGGGAAGCATCACCACAAACAAAGCTAGTGGAGGTGATGGAATTCCAGTTGAGCTATTTCAAATCCTAAAAGATGATGCTGTGAAAGTGCTGCACTCAACATGCCAGCCAATTTGGAAAACTTAGCAGTGGCCACAGGACTGGAAAAGGTCAGTTTTCATTCTAATCCCAAAGAAAGGCAATGCCGAAGAATGCACAAACTACTGCACAATTGCACTCATCTCATATGCTAGCAAATTAATGCTCAAAATTCTCCAAGCCAGGCTTCAGCAATACGTGAACCATGAACTTCCAGATGTTCAAGCTGGTTTTAGAAAAGGCAGAGGAGCCAGAGATTAAATTGCCAACATCCACTGGATCATCAAAAAAGCAAGAGAGTTTCAGAAAAACATCTATTTCTGCTTTATTGACTATGCCAAAGCCTTTGATTGTGTGGCTCACAATAAACTGTGGAAAATTCTTCAGGAGATGGGAATACTAGACCACCCTACCTGCCTCTTGAAAAACTTGTATGCAGGTCAGGCAGCAACAGTTAGAACTGGACATGGAACAACAGACTGGTTCCAAATAGGAAAAGGAGTACATCAAGGCTGTATATTGTCACCCTGCTTGTTTAACTTATATGCAGAGCACATCATGAGAAATGGTGGGCTGGAGGAAGCACAAGCTGGAATCAAGATTGCTGGGAGAAATAGCAATAACTTCAGATATGCAGATGACACCACCGTTATGGCAGAAAGTGAAGAGGAACTAAAAAGCCTCTTGATGAAAGTGAAAGAGGAGAGTGAAAAAGTTGGCTTAATGGAGAAGGAAATGGCAACCCACTCCAGTATTCGTGCTTGGAGAATCCCATGGACGGAGGAGCCTGGTGGGCTATAGTCCATAGGGTCGCAAAGAGTCAGACACGACTGAGTGACTTGAAAAAAAAAAAAAAAAAGTTGTCTTAAAGCTCAACAATCAGAAAACGAAGATCATGGCATCTGGTCCCATCACTTCATGGCAAATAGATGGGGAAACAGTGGAAACTGTGGCTGACTTTATTTTTGGGGGCTCTAAAATCACTGCACATGGTGACTGCAGCCATGAAATTAAAAGATGCTTACTCGTTGGAAGGAACGTTAAGACCAACCTAGACAGCATATTAAAAAACAGAGACATCCCTTTGCCAGCAAAGTTCCATCTAGTCAAAGCTATTGTCTTTCCAGTAGTCATGTATGGATGTGAAATTTGGGTTATAAAGAACGCTGAGCACCGAAGAACTGATGCTTTTGAACTGTAGTGTTGGAGAAGACTCTTGAGAGTCCCTTGGACTGCAAGGAGATCCAACCAGTGCATCCTAAAGGAAATCAGTCCAGAATATTCATTGGAAGGACTGATGTTGAAGCTGAAACTCCAATACTTTGGCCACCTGATGTGAAGAACTGACTCATTTGAAAAGACCCTGATGCTGGGAAAGATTGAAGGTGGGAGGAGAAGGAGACGACAAAGGATGAGATTGTTGGATGGCATCACCAATTCAATTGACATGAGTTTGAGTAAGTTCTGGGAATTGGTGATGGACAGGGAGGCCTGGCGTGCTGCAGTCAACAGGGTCACAAAGAGTTGGACACGACTGAGCGACTGGACTGAACTGAATGCTTACTTAGTGAATAAAACCGGACACTTCATTCCTGTTGTTTTGCTTTTTACACCCATAAAAAAGGTGTCAGTTTCTCAACAGAAAGGACTAAAACACCTATTATATAAATGCCAAGGTTGATTCAATTCACAGAGAAACCTGATTAACCTAAAATCTTGTGTTAAATTCTGCTCACCAAAATTTCTTCTTCTTGAAGTTTTCTGGCAATTTCAGCATCATACCATTCCTGATCTCTGTGGGTCACTCGTGACGGAGTAGAAACTGCTTCTTTCATTACTCTGGGCTTCATTCCTAGAAAAAAGTCAGTGCAATAAGGCTATTGAGTAATTTCATGAGAAGTTGCAACATGTAAGAAAAAGAAGTTTGTCTTCAGTATCTAACTGTGACAATACTGTGTCGACTCTAAAATTCAGTGTAGGGTGTGATGGAAATAACTCTTTCCCCTAGGCATGGGAGAGGAGATACATTTAAACACAGTTACCCACCCAAACCTGCCTGGTAAAAAATGCCTCTCAGTTTCTCCAACAGAAGTAAACCACACAAAGAACTCTAAGTGAAGGTTTTGTAAAACAGGAAGTGAAAAAAGATTAAGTCCCTGAAATAAAAAGAATTTGGAGAAAAGAAAGTTAGTTGCAATTCTGAAGAGACCAAGTTGTGAGGCTGCAGGAGCTGAGAGGCTTTGCACTTTTCTGCCTCAGCCTTGCAGACCTCACTTCAGAGAGGACATGAACAGCATCACCTGGGAGTTCTGTGGCAGTCCCTACTAACCAACCAGTGGCTGTGCCCTGGGTTTTGCTCTGATAGCCTCCAAATTCACTTGCTTTAGATCTCTCTCAGTGCTTTGATCAGTTTAATGTTGTTAAATTTTAAGGAGGATGTAACATAAGTGAAATGTCAGAGAGCACAATGACCTTAAGAGTTTTATTTGCTCTGAGGAGAAAGGAACAGGAAGACTAGTAGGGAACTTTGACTTTTTACTTTGAAATGTTATGTGTGTTAGTTACTTGGTCGTGTCCAACTCTTTGTGACCCCATGGACTGTAGCCCAACAGGCTCCTCTGTCCAGGAGATTCTCCAGTCAAGAATACTGGTAGTAGGTTGCCATTCCCTTCTCCAGGGGGTCTTCCCTGACCCAGGGGATCAAATCTGAGTCTCCTACCTTAAAGAATCATAAAGAATCATTGCAGGCAGATTCTTTACCATCTGAGCCACTAGGGCAGCATATATTCCTTTTAAAACTCTTAAGTGGTGAATGCTAATGGTTATTCCAAAATTGTGTGTACTGCCCTCTTGATATCCTTTATAAACTACAATTTTTCAACAATGTATTCAACAATGTATTATGTTCAAAAATAATAAAAATGTTTTATGCAGTGAACAAGATTAACCATCTGGAACAGTGACTTTCAGTAACTGTGTCACTGAAGGGAGGAAAAGTAATTTACTCCTAGTTGCCTATTTCTTTATATTAGTGGTTCTCAATCATGTCTATACATCAGAATCACTTGGAATACGTTAAATACACGTGAACATTTTTAAACCAAACCCCTGAGATCCTAATACCTGTAGCATGGGTGAGATCTGGCCTTTGTACAGTTCAGTTCAGTTCAGTTCAGTCGCTCAGCCGTATCCAACTCTTTGCAATCCCATGAATCTCAGCACGCCAGGCCTCCCTGTCCATCACCAACTCCCGGAGTTCACTCAGACTCACATCCATCGAGTCAGTGATGCCATCCAGCCATCTCATCCTCTGTCATCCCCTTCTCCTCCTGCCCCCAATCCCTCCCAGCATCAGGGTCTTTTCCAATGAGTCAACTCTTCGTATGAGGTGGCCAAAGTACTGGAGTTTCAGCCTCAGCATCAGTCCTTCCAATGAACACCCAGACTGGTCTCCTTTAGGATGGACTGGGTGTATCACTTCTGGAACTACTAGTGCATTATGTCCATCAAATTAACTGTACATGAACATAATTTTTTCAAAATGCCTTACTTCATGATTCACTTGCTTTAAATAAAAGAGGAAAAAGTAAAGGAAAAAAATACAACTAAATTCTGGGCACATGAAGAGTTTACTTATCTGGTGCAGCGTCTTATAGAACTTTAAATCCAGCACTGTGGTAAAACCAAAAGCCACAGGCTCATGTGCCTTACCACAAGTGAAGACTAGTGAACCTGGGTTTCTTCCTGGGTTTCAATCAGGAAACAGTGGCATACTCACTCCCAAAAGTAGATAAACCTCCTTGAATTATGATTAGTTTGGTCATAACTAGAAAGGAAGATTTTAGGGAAACATAATAGAATTAGATGAGCACTGGGAAAAGTCAGTGGACAAAATAGATTTCTGTACCATATGCCCATCTACAGAGCCTCCTGGTATCTCAGACGGTAAAGAATCTGCCTGCAACTAAGGAGACTTGGGTTCGATTCCTGGGTAGGGAAGATCACCTGGAGAAGCGCATGGCAATCCACTCCAGTATTCTTGCCTGGGGAATTCCACAGACAGAGGAGGCTGGTGGGCCACAATCTATGAGGTTGCAAAGAGTCAGATACTACTGAGTGACTAACAATATCACTTCCTGCCCATCTACAGGAAAATGACACTTCCAAGAGCAGTCCAAAGCCTAGTTGAGGACAAAGGGGAGATCACACCCTGTTCCTTCAAGTAAGCCATCTGGTGAGAGAAACACAGTGGAAATGCACTCACATTTTGAGAACTAAACTTTCTCTATGGCTGTGCCTCCTACTCTATATCATAAAACTAACTAAGAAAATATTTGGCTTTAATATCAGTAAAGGATGTTTGGAAGGCATTCAAACGCAATGGTAAAATGAACAGTCTTAATTGATTTGAAAGGGTGTTAAGTCTATGACTTCTTGGCAGCTAAAAAGAGAATGACACACGGGAATTCTGGGGGTTGCAGTGGTTAGGACACCGAGCTTTCACTGCTGAGAGTGTGGGTTCAATCCCTGCTTGGGGAACGAAGACCCTGCAAGTTGTGCAGCCAAAAAAAAAAAAAAAAAGAGAGAGAGAATGATACACAGATCAATGGAGCAAAACAGAGAACCCAGATGCATATATGGTCAATTTTATGGCAAAGAAGGTAAGAATACACAATGGAGAAAGGACAGTCTCTTCAGTAAATACCGCTATGAAACCTAGACAGCCATATTCAAAAGAATGAAACTTGACCATCTACTGACACCATACACAAAAATTAACTCAAAATGGATTAAATACTTGAACATACGACCCAAAGCAATAAAACTCCTAGATGAAAACAGAGGCAGTAAGCTTCTTGACGTTTTTCTTAGAGATGACTTTTTGGATTCAACATGAAAATCAAATGCAACAAAAGTAAAAAGAGCAGGTGGGACTACATCCAACTAAAAAACTTCTTCATAGCAAAGGAAACCGTCAACAAAACAAAAAGGCATGGAAGAAAAAAAGAATGGGAGAAAACATTCACTAATCACATATTTGATAAGGGGTTAACACCCAAAATATATAAATAGCTCATACAATTCAATAGCAAAAACACAATCTGATTAAAAAATAGGCAGAGGATCTGAACAGACACTTTTTCAAAGGAGACACGCAGAAGGCCAACAGGTACAAAAAGGTGCTGAACATCACTGTATCATCAGGGAAATGTAAATCAAAACCACAATGAGGTATCATACGGCACACCTTTAGAATAACTATTATCAAAAAGACAAGAAGCAACAAGTGCTGGCAAGGATGTGAAGAAAAGAAAATCTTTGTGCACCGTTGGTGAGAATGTAAATTGGTGTAGCCACTATGAAAAACAGTATAAAAGTCTCTCAAAAAAATTAAAAAAAAAAAAATTAGAACCACCATACAATCCAGTAATTCTACTTTTGGAATTTATCTGAAGGAAATGAAAATACAAACTCAAAGATATGTACACCCTGTATTCACTGTATTATTATTTACAACAGCCAAGACATGAAACAACCTAAGTGCCCATTGATGGATAAATGGATAAAGAAAATGTGAGATTTACACAAACACATACACACACAGAGGAATATTATTCAGCCATAAAAAGAATTAAATCTTGCCATAAAGCTGAAACTCCAGTACTTTGGCCACCTCATGCGAAGAGTTGACTCATTGGAAAAGACTCTGATGCTGGCAGGGATTGGGGGCAGGAGGAGAAGGGGACGACAGAGGATGAGATGGCTGGATGGCATCGCTGACCCGATAGACGTGAGTCTGAGTGAACTCTGGGAGTTGGTGATGGACAGGGAGGCCTGGCGTGCTGCGATTCATGGGGTCGCAAAGAGTCGGATACGACTGAGTGACTGAACTGAACTGACTGATTTACAAACACAGGAATGGACCCTGAAGGCACCTTGGTAGGTAAAGTAACAAAGAGAAAGATTCAGTTCAGTTCAGTCACTCAGTCGTGTCTGACTCTTTGCAACCCCACGGACTGCACTATGCTTCCCTGTCCATCACCAACTCCTGGAGGTTACTCAAACTCATGTCCATTGAGACAATGATGCCATCCAACCATCTCACCCTCTGTCATCCCCTTCTTCTCCCACCTTCAATATTTCCCAGTATCAGGGTCTTTTCAAATGAGTCAGCTCTTCGCATCAGGTGACCAAATACTGTAGTATCAGCTTCAGCATCAATCCTTCCAATATTCAGGACTGATTTCCTTTAGGATGGACTGGTTGGACCTCCTTGCAGTCCAAGGGACTCTCAAGAGTCTTCTCCAACACCACAGTTCAAAAGCATTACTTCTTTGGCCCTCAGGTTTCTTTATAGTCCAACTCTCATGGAAAAACAGACTGGTTCCAAATACATTAAGGCTGTGTATTGTCACCCTGCTTATTTAACTTATATCCAGAGCACATCATGAGAAATGCTGGACTGGACGAAGCACAAGCTGGAATCAAGATTGCCAGGATTTATATCAATAACCTCAGATATACAGATGACACCACCCTTATGGCAGAAAGCGAATTAGAAATAAAGAGTCTCTCGATTAAAGTGGAAAAGGAGAGTGAAAATGTTGGCTTAAAACTCAACATCTGATCAAATTAAGATCATGGCCTCTGGTCCCATCACTTCATGGCAAATACATGGGGAAACAATGGGAACAGTGACAGACTTTCTTTTCTTAGGGCTCCAAAATCACTGCAGTTGGGTGACTTCAGCCATGAAATTAAAAGACGAAGATGCTTGGTCCTTGGAAGAAAAGTTATGACCAACTTAGACAGCATATGAAAAAGCAGAGACATCACTTTGCCAACAAAGGTGCGTGTGGTCAAAGCGTTGGTTTTTCCAGTAGTCATGTATGGATGTGAGAGTTGGACTATAGAGAGAAAGGTAAATAACATATAACTTCACTTATACGTGGAATCTAAAACATAACAACAAAACAAAAAATCCTGAGCCCAAAGATACAGAGAACAGATTTGTGATTGTCAGAGGAGGCATTGGAAGATAGACAAAATGGTTACAGAAAGTCATAAAATACAAAATTCCAGTTATTAAATAAATAAGTCATGGGGATATAATGTACAGTATGGAGACTGTATTGTACTGTCCATCTAAAGGTTGCTAAGAGAATATATCTTAAAAGTTCTTATCACAAGAAAATAGTTGTAATTAAGTATGGTGATGATGTTAACTAGACTTATTCTGGTGATCATTTTGCAACATATACAAATTTACACTTGAAACTTATATGTCAAATATACCCCAATAAAAATAAATGTTGTTAAATTTTAAGGCAATTTCTCCCTAGGTTAAATATTTAGAGGGAGAGAGAAGAGTTTATTTGAACTCTCTGTTTGGAACTTGTAGATCTCATTAAGCAGAAAATTTCTACATCCTGGAATACTAGATTTCTAGACTGACAAGACTGCGGACTAACTGCAGCATATTTCATACCAAAGGTGAAAAGAGCTTTTCTAAGTACCTAAGAAGGAATTTCAGATAGTACACTGTAAGCCTGTCATTACAGAAAATAGAGATGCTTCTAAATGTTATTAAATATAGTTAATTCAAAGAAATTAAGAAAATGGTGGTCTTCATTTTGGCAACCTAAACATAATCTGGAAACCAGCTTTCAAAAAACCAGGTAAGCCATATTTTCAACAGTTCCACAATGACTTTTTAATCAAATTCTTGCTTATCTTTTTCTGTTCATCATTCTCCAGTTTGAGAAAATAAGAGCCTCCCTCAATAAACAAAGAAAGCTTACCTTTAAAGAAATTTTGATAAAATAAAACTGCTAAAAGTACTGGTATTCAAGATAAGCTTATCTCAAACTATGGAATAAGCTAATATGATGACACACGGATCCTGATACCATTCACGCATATTTTGTAAGAAGCCAGTCTTGGGAAATATCATAGAATGGTGTTTAATGGCTCTGAGAGGCTGGAAGTTAAACTGCAGAAAATTAATAAGCTGTTTCAATCTAATAGCCCAATAGCAATGTTACCCTCAAAGGTAGCATGGATTTACTGCTCTTTAGAAAATTAGACAATCCTATATTTAATTTAGCAATTTTATTCTGTGTTCCTTTTTCAACGGATCGTCCCACAAACCAGTGTTCTAAGAGCTTTGTTGTCCTGCTGCTTTCTTCATTATTAGGTTAAACAAAACTTTGGCCTATGCTAACAACTTTAAGAACTTTTACAACAGCAAGAACAGACACCAGTACATGATTATACTTTAATGTAATCTTCTGACCTATTCTAGGGTGGTGGGTGGCTCACAAAATCAAATGCCAACAAAGTCTTTGTAGGTGAAATCTGCAAAGTAAGCTGAAAATAAGATGACAGATGCTAGCAGCTATGTTGCTGCCATTTTAGTAACTGCCTAGTCACACTGTTTTTAAAACTCCTATGCTATTAAATTAAAAGGAACAAAACATTTGCCTACAACTCCAGTAGTAGGGTTTGTGAGTCACTGAGTTTCTTTCATATTATTTCCACCCTTTATGAGTCTGTTTAAAATACCCTTGAGCATACTAAAAAAGCCATAGAGGTTAACCAGCCCTCAGAGCACACTTAGTTAGTAGCAGTCACAAAATCAGAAACACAGAGGTCGGTGAAATCACCCTTCCTCCCTGATACTTTTTGGACTCCAATGTCTTTCTAAATCTGATATAAAGTAACTTTAAAAACATACTCCAGGTAGATTTTATCACTTTCTCCTCTATTGCCCCAGAGCTCTTTGTTCAAAGTGTATCAAATTTGCAATTGCTTATTTACATATCCACCTTTGTGGCTTGACTCATGAACTGTTTGAGGCTGGACTCATGAACTGTTTGAGGCTCAGATCCAAGCATCTATCCCTGAACATAAAGCCTGAGGCAAGAAGATTTGCGCCATATAGATACTTGCTGACCTGGATTTTCATTTTCTTTATCACCAAGCCCTTTAAAAACTTAAAGGAGTAACATGACAGGAAGAGATAAAGTGATAGGGGGAACCAAAAGAATCAACATGAACCTGCAACCTAGAAACCACTCTCCAAACCAGAAGCAGAGGTTGGCTGGGCAACAGTAAATGGAAGGAAGTAAGAAGAGTCGCCTCCTTGGTACTTTCCCCTCAATAACCCCTGAGTCTCTGTAAACATTCCATAAGAGCAAAACAAAACTAGGGAGATGAGTACGGTCTAACTGAAACACCAGACAGCCAGTGCTACGACTTGTAGTGGTACAGCCATATGGAAAAACATCACAGCAGCAGTTTCCAGAAAGGCATGGAGAGAACCATTATTATGTCAGTGACGGGCTTCAGAGTAGGGCCTCAGGGATGCCAGAAACTGGAAGCTCATTCACCTCATTCCTAAGTAAGTACCAAGAACTTAGCTGACACTGGTGCTTCAGAGCACCAGCTGTAGAGCTGAAGCTGGTTAAAGCACAGGAAGGAACTCAAAACAACTGTTTTCAAACTCTAAGTACATAAGAATCACCTCCTGGTAAAACAAGCCCGAGTTGCCAGGCGGCACTCAAGGGATTGATAACACATATCCAGAAATCTGCATTTTTAGGAGACAGCCCAGCTGATTCTGACGAAAACACACTACAGGCTCACTATTTGAAAAACACCATCTTAAAAGACCGTCTGTCTCATCTCTCACTTCACAAATGAGAAAGATGAGGTGAAGAAAATCCAGTACTTCCAGCCCTGTAAGTCTTCTTTGGAGGCAAGTATTATGAAGGTGGTGTCATTAGACCTTCTGGGTTCATGGAATCAAAATCAGAAACTCAACAGCACTGCTTTAGTATCAGAATCTCTGATGTAAGGTCTTGGCAGTTTAAAAATTGTACCTGGGACGAGTACCTCCACTGCAATTGTGGGGCTGGAAGAACCCTGCAAGGAGTGTGTATTCTCTTAGAAAGCAGAAGGGAAAAGGCACAGATATTCTCCTTCTTGAGATTTGAGATTAAGTAAATACCTTTTATAATATCTGGTCCAGGATTTATTTCAAAGCCATAAGCATAAACCAGAGAGAAAGGCCATGTTGTCTACGGTGCTTAACAGATACATCTGTTTGCACGTATATACAAGGTAGCAGCACTTCTGACCAGGCTGGCCTTCATTACCTGTGTCTCGGAGCGGGAGCTGCTCCTCACTCTCTGAGAAGGGAGGGGTCCGGGGCCTGCGTTTCCTCTCTCTGTGCTCACCTTGCCCATGGTCCCTCCTATAAACGGCTTCCTTGCAGGGAAGCCCCGCTTTCCGTGAGGTTTTGGGAGAGAGCTGGTCTTGATGTTTGAACTGTTTTTCCCAGTTCCGCGTTCGATGGCTAGAGTGAGCCTCCCAGTCATCCGATTCGGTGCTCAGAAACACCTCACCGCTGATCTTGGGGAGGGGAGGTCTCCGGAGCCTCTCGTGGCCACAGCGTTTTCTTTCGGGCTCAGTGTTAACTTGGGGATCATCCCTCACTTGACCCGAGCTAGAAGATGACGGAGGTTTCTCTGACGAACTGTGCTCTTCCGGTCCTCCCAAGTTCTCCTGGGGATGTCTAGGTCTCTCCCTCCTGTGCTTCACAGTCTTTTCCTCATGTTGGAGTCTACAAGGCCTTGAGCTTCCTGAACCCAGCTCCCTTGCCCTCCTTGACCGTGGCTGGTCTGAGCGGAGGTGGAGGAACGTGAAAAACAAATGCAGGTTAGCTTAATGATTGAGTATGAACTCACTACAGGATGGAGACAGGCCTCAAGCTTAATATACTTTAAAATGAAGAAGACCATTTTTTCAGTTTAACAAACTGAAATGAATGGATGAGTATTTGCCGGAATGGTCCGTGCATACATAAAGGATTCTAGGTACATAGCCAAAAAGGTAATAAAACTAAAATGAAATTAAATGAAACAAATCTGAAAGAAGAGCTTGATCATGATTAGGGAAGGATTAACATAGTGCTTTAATATTTGCCAATAACAAAAATTCCAGTCATTAAGTGTTCTATTCTATTTATAAAATCAATTTGGAACTAGTATATCGTGGGGGAGGGGAGTAATAGAAAAAGAACTATACTTTGTGATTCCAGTCAGAGACTTTCAAATATTCTTATTGGAAATAACAATAAATTTAGATCAGAATATTGCTAGTTTCTATTTGGTTCAGACAGATGATCCACAGATTTTGTATTCCTCCATCCTCTCCCCTTAGGTGGCCAAAGCAAACATCCCCAGAAAAATTACAGTTCAGTGCGGAAGAAGAGGGAGCAAAGGAGAATTTTACGTGAGTAAATGACCCTGTTATCTTTGGATGACTCTGTTTCAAATCTTACTTGAAGCTGTGCAGAGGAAAATAATTAAAAATAGATGCCATAACGGAATACATAAAAAGAAGCCAATTCCCAAACCCATTTCAAAAAACTTTATGATACTGTATTCTGTATATAGAAATACAACAAGTGCTAAATATACAAGTTCCTAAGTTTAACACAAACTAGAGAAACAGCACATACATGGTGCTTTGTTTTCAGGGCTTTTTTAGGAACAAGCAAACTATGAAAACAAAGGAAATGAATTAACAACGCATATTCCAAGGGCATATTTAACATTTCCAAAGATTTTTACTATAATGGGGAAATAACAAAAAGAAATCCTAATTCCATGGAAAATTGCTACAACAGCCAAGATTCCCCACTGGAATTAGTCATTTGCTGAACTGCATTTGAAGCAGCTCTTGCAACTGGATGGAATGTCGAAAAAATAAATAACCATACCTTTCCTTATTTATCAGGGTTTCCTTGTTTGTTTGGTTTGGTTTTGGGCTCTTTGCTTTTGTTAATGTTTGTTACTGTTAATCTAGTGAGGGAATTCAGGAAGGGGAGATATAGATATGTGTTAAATGCATCAATGATGCCAAAAAAGCTTGCACTCAAAACTCTAAATGGTTTCTTCCTGAGCTTTCCAGAAGAAAAGAACATTTGCTTCAAAGACGATGTCTAAATTAAAACCTGTCTTCTAAAAAGTCTGTAGAGGTATTTATCTTCATAATTTACGATAGAATTTATTTTTTACATAAAGCAAAAGTGAAACAGAACAATTCCTCTCTGTAATAAAAAAGTATGCTTTACGCAAACTATTATTTTAAGTGTATCTTGACAACTGAGAAAGAATCTATTTACTACTGCTGTGAATTAACATAATACTGACCAGCTACTTAAACGATGATCACAAGGAGGAAACAATGGTTTAGTGTTAATACCAACGTTCCCACAGAAAACTGCAGGAGTGAAGCCTGCCTATAAAACCCAAACAGAGAAAAGAAAGGTTTTGTTTTTCACATGGACTTGTGAAGTCATGATTGTTTTATTTTTACTTCTTTTAATATGTTAACAGATATTAACAGTTGTACTTTAGGGAAGTGTGTTGCAAGAATTAGAACTGGGCTATTACTACATTTTCATAGAGTTGATAGGGAAAAATATTTATTGTGATCACTTGTGATATCTTTAAACCTGGGGCAAAAAAGAAGACACGGATGGAGGAATGTTTGAATCCTTTAAAACCCTGTCCATTTAAGGATTGAGACTTCTATATTTCTTGAGACCAAGTTATTTGGCAAATATAATTAACTTCCTTATAGGCAATACATACATATGTATATACATATACATATATATATGTATGCATGTGTGTATATATATATATATATACACACACACACACACATACACATATATTTGCAAACATTTTGTATTCTTCCATGTTTGTCTTTCAAAATAAAATGATTTTTGTTTAAACAGACCAAATATTATTTAATACACATATTACATTAAAGTGAAATGTGAAGTCATTCAGTCGTGTCCGACTCTTTGTGACCCCATGGACTGTAGCCTACCATGCTCCTCCATCCATGCGATTTTCCAGGCAAGAGTACTGCAATGGGTTGCCATTTCCTTCTCCAGAGAATATTCCCAACCCAGGGATCGAACCTGGGTCTCCCGCATTACAGGCAGACGCTTTACCATCTGAGCCACCAGGGAAGTCCACTTTACATTAATATATGTACAAATAACAGTACTTTAAAGTTTAATAAGTCTTCACAAAAATTCTATTGTTTAATCTTTTCAACATCCATGTGAAGGATATATTTTTAGAATCTCCATTTTACAAATGAGAAAAAGGATTACAGTGATTATAGCGGATAACTTCCTTAATATTACAATTTTTCTAAGGAAGGGATGTAACTTGAATCAAGGTCTAATGACTCCAAAGACAATGACTTAAAAAAAATCTCTAATATGCCAGCCATACAGCTGAGTGGCTTTGAAAGAGAAACATGGATTCATAAATAAGATATACAATTTCAGTTGATATAAATCTGACAGGGGTTTTGGATAATTCCAAATTTGTAGAAAATCTATAAATGATTACTTTTTAAAGATTAATTTATTAAAGTTTAAGTAAAATTAAAGCTAAAGCGACCACTTCCATATGATTCGCTGTGATTATTATGTAAGACAGACAAAAATTATATTGCACGCAAAGGCAGAGAAGTACAATTGAAGAATATCCCTTATGTGTTGGGAAAGGGCCACTGCAAAGAACATACAGCTGTTTTGTAAATGTCAGGTGGACTACAATGTGGTTTCTATGGAATTCACCTTGGTCTAACTCAAAGGCATAGAAACGAAGATCACATGTTCAGCAATGTATCATCTCCCAGCAACAACACAACTGAAGAGAAATTCCAACAGTACTTTACAAGTACACACTCAGGAGACCCCTAGATCCTATTCCCAATCCCCCCGCCCCAACTCCAAGAAAAGCACATACAGCATTCTCTGTAACTTTACAAAAGCACTAAATACAAATTTTTTAAAAATTTAGGTGTCCCTGAAAATCTACTGAATTCTTAACACAGTCTACAGAGATAAATTACAATGACAATACTCTGGTCAAAACCACCAGGTTTGACTCCCAATTCAAGTAACTGTAAGGTTTTAAAAGAGGATTGCTGAAATCAGTACTTTAGTGTACTTATTTACCAACCTAATGTTTTTAGATTCAAGTTTAGAATGGTTATATTTTTATCTGCAATGAACGTGCCTTCTGGCAAAAAAACAAAAAAACACCAGATCATATCTCTTAAGATTTTAAAGCTGATGAGTAACTCTTTACCTTTTGATCTCTAGTAGAGAAAAATACTGGCAGTTTTTCTTCTTGAATGATATATCACATGATTTTATTAGAAAAACCCGGATAAGGAAAATGGCTATCAAAAAAAGAGTTGAGCATTTCACATGTGAAAGAACACACCGAGCCACAAGTAGAGAATCAGTCTGCTTACTAAGTGTTGAGCTCAGTCTGCTTACTAAGAGTTGAGCTCTACTCATTTTGAAAGATTTGGAACAATGTGACTGGAAGACTCAACTATAATAGTCCTATTATCTACATACACATACTTTCCATTCTACTCACCAAAGAAAAATACCTACTTACGTTTTATGATACTATAGAAAAGCAACAGACAATTAAGTTTCAGGGGCCTTGGGGATTACTCATCTTAAAATCTTTACTCTCTAGAAGCTGCCTTTAGATGTTATTTGGTTGGTATTTGGTATCCTAAGTATGGTCTCCAACTGAGCTACCACAGAAGCCAAGTTGGTTCAGAGGGTAAAAATCCATCTGCAGTGCGGGAGACCTGGGTTTGATCCCTGGATTGGGAAGATCCCCTGGAGAAGGGCATGGTGACCCACTATAGTATTCTTGCCTGGAGAATCCCCAGGCGCCTGGCAGGCTACAGTTCATGGGGTCACAGAGAGTCAGATGCGACTGAGACTAGGTACAGCACAGCACATGGTCTCCAAGCTGAACTACAGTTAAACGCTGACACTAAAACTATACGAGATTTCCTTCCTTTGACATGTCTTTAAAAAGAAGCAAATAATACTTGCAAATACTCATTTCCCAACATACTTTTAAGATAAAGAATCACCGTTACCACAAGCGCTACCACCAGCACATCACCACCACACTGCAGAAGCAAGCACTAGAGAAGGGGTCTCTAGAGAACTTTCTATATGGCAGAAATAGCAAAGAAGCATCAAAAGCAAACACTCAACAGAAAATCATAATATTCAATTTTGTCACCAGCAGGATGATCCATTGGCCTAGGTTTAAAAGATAAGAGGCATGGGAAAAAAGCTCTGGTATCCAGTAATCTATAAATGCTGTACTTCCTTTATCATTTATGCTACTTTGAGGCTTCAAACAGTACTGCCCAGATTTCCTTGAGGCAGAGACTCCTCTGCCATTTTTCCATACCCTAGTTTATGTGCTTAGAATGTAATATAACATTCTAAGTAGCAACAGTGCAAAAGAACACGTCAGATTTTGCTAAACTATATTCACATTTTACAGCCATAAAAATGACTCTAGTCATCCATCTAAAGAACAGATGGATTCATTAGATAAGATAAAATTTCACCACAAATCCAAATGGGCCCTAGAGTCACTTTACAGACAAATTTAAAGGGTGTCTTGCAACTGAGTCTAAAGACAGGAATTGTTACCTCCATCTTCATAATAGTAACTATCACCATAAGCACTGACTCCAGAAGACTCCGGAAAGTGTTTCTTTCGCTTTTTCTCTTCCTGTAACTCCTTTTCTTGCAAGAGTCGAGCAATGTCCTGCAAATACAGAGAGAAGAAAAGTAAATACTTCAGAGAAATAAGAGATGCCACACAGCAACCCTACTGGTCAGTGGCTTGACATTCCACTTCCAGGCTTTCGCGGCTCTGCCTATGGTTTTCCAGACCTTCCGGTATTACGCTCACCCTGTCCAAATGTCAAAGACGACTGCTCAACAGGAAGCGCGTAAGATACAGATGAGGGAGAAAGGTTTTTTAACTAAATTTAAATCTAACTCAACCTGAAGATATTCAAATATAATATTCCTAAAACTGGTTATGGAACAGAATTTTTAAAACACATATTTATGGGCCCTTTTTCCAAGATGATGATTCACTAAGTCTGAATGAGGAAGACTGTCATAATCTATAACCTTTTTTAAAATTTGTTTTAAATTGGAGGGTAATTGCTTTACAATATTGTGTTGGTTTTTGCCATAAAATAACATGAATCAGCCACAAGCATATCTATGTCCCCTCACTCTTGAACCTCCTCCCCACCCCTCTAGGTTGTCACAGAGCATTACATTGAGCTCCCTGTTTTATACAGCAACTTCCCATTAGCTGTTTATTTTATATACAGTAATGTATATATATAGTGATTTCATTAAAAAAAAGTTTTTTAAAGAATCTTTCAGCTGATTGTGATTTAGCTTTGCAATAGAGGATGGCTGTCTTAACTAAAAAAAAAACAGAAAACAGTCCTCCTCCTGTCTCCCCTATGTTCCATCTCCAGGCAAGTTTTCAGCAGCTGCTGAGTGGCAAATAACATTCTGATTTCATCCCCTAAAAAATCATCACCCCACTTTGAAAACAAGCAATACACAAATAACTATAACACAATAAAATTGTAAATGTCTCAAAAAAAAGGGGGGGAAATGCCTATGAGTACACAAAAAAGGGAATACTACTTCTGCTTATATGAATTGGTTCAAGGCTTTACATTAATGTTAGGTTTTAAACAAAGAACTGGATTCCAACAGGCAAGGGAAGATATTCTTTGCTGAGAACACCACCAGCAAAGTGATAAATATTTTAATGGACATCACTCTAGAAAACAACCAATAGTACGTGGGGTGTTAGAGAAAGATGAGGTTTAACAGACAGAGGCTGGATGCTAGGCACTCTTAATAGTCAATTTTTTAAAATATAAATTTATTTAATTGGAGGTTAATTACTTTACAATATTGTATTGGTTTTGCCATACATCGACATGAATCCGCCACAGGTATACACATGTTCCCCATCCTGAACCCCCTCCCTCCTCCCTGTTTGGAGTCTATAATGTAAAGGATGAAAAGTTCCTAAAGATTTTGAGCTGGAGATAGAGTTCGGAATTTGAAGATTATTTCTATAAAAGGCCCAATAAAATAGCACATAAACTTTGTTTATGTACACTTTAAAAAAAAGAAGATCCCTAGATGTTACTAGATTCTTAAAGATCTTACAAATATAGCAACCGTACTCACTGATACAAATGGTAATAAAAATCACAGGCAGTTCTGAAGGGCTTACTTCTGAGGCAAGAATTAATTACCATTCTTTCTGCATTTTTCTGAATAAGTCAAATGAAGAATATACTAAGACTGCAAGGCAAATAAAATTCATCTGAATGACTTAATTTCTCTTATATCAGTGTAGAAATAAGTTGGATGCTGAGGCTAGATGAATTAGCAGAGGTTATCAGTATACTTGGAGGGCTTCCCAGGTGGCTCAGCAGTAAAAAATCCACCCGCCAATGCAAGAAATGCAGGACACTTGGCTTCCATCCTCGGGTCAGGAAGATCCCCTAGAGGAAGAAATGGCAACCCACTCAAGTACTCTTGCCTGGAAAATGCCATGGAGAGAGGAGCCTGGTGGGCTACAAACTATGGGATTGTAAAGAGTCGGACACAAGTCGGCTGAGTGACTGAGCACGCGTGTAAGGACACACACATCCATGTACGTGGCTTCTAATGTTCACGAAATAGGCCTAAATTCAAATTTATGTCATTAACATATATTCTGTAACTGACTTCAATGCTGGAAATTTCTCATGAAACTGTGTGAATACATACATATATTTGATAAGTTCCAGGAGAAGGCAATGGCACCCCATTCCAGTACTCTTGCCTGGAAAATCCCATGGATGGAGGAGCCTGATAGGCTGCAGTCCATGGGGTTGTGAAGAGTCAGACACAACTGAGCGACTTCACTTTTACTTTTCACTTTCATGCACTGGAGAAGGAAATGGCAACCCACTCCGGTGTTCTTGCCTGGAGAATCCCAGGGATGGGGAGCCTGGTGGGCTACCGTCTATGGGGTCACACAGAGTCGGACACGACTGAAGTGACTTAGCAGCAGCAGCAGTTCAAGTCAGAGATGCTTCAGAGACATTGGAAGAAAAACATTAACTATTAAAATGAATCTCTTTGGGCCTGAATTCTTTATCTATAAAATGAAGAGTCTGAACTAGTGAACCTTAAAAGACAAATGTCTTAACATCCCAGTACACACTGTAATAATTCTGGAAATGTTACTGGGTGCCCTCCTCTGTGCCAGGTTCATTACATTGATGCATTACAAAGCAATATAGTAATCAGTTAGGGACAGGTGTGACAAGATAATTTATTCTCCTCACACTAATATCTACTTCAGAATTTCCTAAATCCATATACATCTTACTAGGAAAGCCGGAAGAAAATGTAAACACTTCCCTCAACTGTCATGCTGACTGAACACCCAACACTGCATTTTCTTAAGTGGTTTGTTTTACCGAAAACAAAAAGTCCCCCTTTATGTAACTGAATAAAAATATAAAGGAAAACTACCAGGTCCAACTGCCAGCCATAATTATTAAACTGCCCTCCAGGGACTTTGTAATTGCTTTCCTGCTATCAAATTTATTCCTAATATATACCTAGTAATAGGGCACTTTCTCAATGTGAAGAGCCAAAAATGAACCAAAGAGAAGCAAAGTGATACCGTTTTGTACAATGTATTAGCTGGTCAAAAAGAGTGCTTTTAACCAAGTAGAAAAATAATAATCACAATGTGTCATGCATCTCAGCACCCAAACCTTTGTTCTTTTAACATCTCAACTCCTTTTTTTTGAGTAAGCTTCTTCTGGCTGAGAAGAGTACGAACAGCTAGCTGTACTTGAGGTGGGAAAGGAAAAAGGATTTCAACGGAAATCTGCTGCTATACTATAAACCACGGCTCAGCCAAGTCAGCTCTCTTCCCTGCTCTCCAACATTACTGCACAGTAGGTTTAGTTAGGTGATTTCAAAAAAAAAAAACAACTTCCCTGAAACAAGCTAAAGACAGCAATTATTAGTCACCATGCTTGGATGCAGCTTAGTCACCCCTGACATAAACAACCTCCTTGATCCTCTGCTTCCTTCCTGTTAAAGGTTAGTCTACAACAGCATTTCCCAAGCTGTTTCTGAGAACACGGGTATCAAAGATTTACAAAAAAAAAAACAGAAAACATGTATTATATCTAATTCTTTAAACACATTGGCTCATGTTAACATTCTAATGAAAGAAAAGTAATGTTATCTTCTTGCAACCCTGGAATTTCCAAATTTATTTTGTGACAGAGGTCTTTTTGTTATATAAAATATATACACATATATAAACCTTACTAAATTAGTGTTTGACAAAATATAACTTGGGGAAAAAACAAATCTAAAAGAACTCCAAAATCCTTCTGAAGTCACATTCAATTATTTTTTTAATTAATAATATTAATCTGGTAGACTTACTTTGGGTTAATATGAGAAATAATTGTTGTGCAGAAGACTTTCTCTTTTTTTAATTTATTTTTTAGTTGGAGGAAAATTACTTTACAATGTTGTGCTGGCTTCTGCCATACGACTAATCAGCCATCATTATACATATATCCACTCCCTCTTAAGCCTCCCTCCTCTCCTCCCACAGAAGACTAAGTAAACACACTTATTGAAATAACACTCATCTCTGGAAAATGGGAAGCTGTGAGCATAAGTAAAGGCAGAGTTAAGGATTCCTGAAATGCTACAGGAATGCTATGTCAAGAAAAAAAGATTCACTGATTCCTTTCAATGGCTCACATATTCTGCTAGAGACCTCCTACAGAGAAATAAGATACATGGTCATTATCATTAATGTTCTTGTCCATTTAAGTGCTAGAAGCAAAATGATTAACATAATATAGGACATGCAAAGATGAGTGCTCTAAGACAGACATTCACACAGTAAGGTGCAGAGGAGCCCCATGCAACTTTCTTAAGTAGAAGACAAATTACTGAACTGTTGGATCCCTTTGGGTACTTTTATGGTTTATACAATTTTATATCAGGGTTACTTCTCCCTTAAAGTTTTCACCACTATCCTAATAGTAGTGGGATTCAAAATGAGAAAATCTTGGGTATAAAGACAATCTAAGGGAGATGTGAAAATGTGACTGTCAAATGACTATCAGAAGAGTTAAAAAAAGGAAATCCATTCCATTAGATTGCTAAACTTTTTTGTTACCTAGCAATTACTGTATTAACATCTAACTCAGTAGGAAATGCAAATCAGGTATAATCCCAAAAGGGTTACTCTGCAAGACCAGAAGAACAGACAGTACCAAATTCATGGCCATAAAAACACCAATATAACTAGGATAAAAGGAGAGACTAGTTTTATCAACCAGAGGCCTCCCACTCACTCTCCGTCTGGCTATATATGTGTAAACTTATTTTTAAAGTGCCATAACATAGGGAAAAAAATTACGTAGTTTAAATTATTACTACCTGAGATATTTTCTAGATATTACCAATTTACATAGATATATTTTTAGACCATGAATTTCTAATCACATTAAGAATGCTATGAAAAAGTACCATGGCTCACATTAGATTAATTTTTAATGTAAAGTGGTTATTATGTTTATCCCTGAATAGTTCACATTATAAATGGCTCCAAATTGTTGGATTAGTGCCACAGATTTCTTGTTACATGGTTGGCCAAGATACTATTTATTTAAGAAAAAAAATAGGCTTTCCCTAAAATAGTTTCACATTCACACATATTTGTACCTAGGTTCAAAGGCATGTATGTAAATCAATATTCACATATACACAAAGTAGTTAAGAGCTTTATTTAAGAATAAATTCAGATCAGTTCAGTCATATCCAACTCTTTGTGACCCCATGGACTGCAGCACGCCAGGCTTCCCTGTCCATCACCAATTCCTGGAGCTTACTCAAACTCATGTCCATCGAGTCGGTGATGTCACCCAATCATCTCATCTTCTGTCATCCCCTTCTCCTCCCGCCTTCAATCATTCCCAGCATCAGGGTCTTTCTAATGAGTTGGTTCTTCACATCAGGTGGCCAAAGTATTGGAGCTTCAGCTTCAGCATCAGTCCTTCCAATGAATATTCAGGACTGATTTCCTTTAGGATGGACTGGTTGGATCTCCTTGCAGTCCAAGGGACTCTCAAGAGTCTTCTCCAACACCATGGTTCAAAAGCATCAATTCTTTGGCACTCAGCTTTCATTATAGTCCAACTCTCACATCCATACATGACTAATGGAAAAACCACAGCTTTGACTTGACAGACATTTGTTGGAAAAGTAATGTCTCTGTTTTTTAATATGCTGTCTTAATATGCTGTCTAGGTTAGTCATATCTTTTCTTCCAAGGAACAAGCATCTTTTAATTTCATGGCTGCAGTCACCATCTGTAGTGATTTTGGAGCCCCAAAAATAAAGTCTCTCTGTTTCTATTGTTTCCCCATCTATTTGCCATGAAGTACTAAGACCAGATACTATAATCTTAGTTTTCTGAATGTTGAGTTTAAGTCAACTTTTTCACTCTCCCCTTTCACTTTCATCAAGAGGCTCTTATTTCTTCTTCGCTTTCTGCCATAAGGGTGGTGTCATCTGAGTATATGACGTTATTGATATTTCTCCTGGCAATCTTGATTCCAGCTTGTGCTTCATCCAGCCCAGCATTTTGCATGATGTACTCTGCATATAAGTTAAATGAGCAGGGTGACAATATACAGCCTTGACGTACTCCTTTCCCAATTTAGAACCAATCTGTTGTTCCATGTCCAGTTCTAACTGCATATAGATTTCTCAGGAGGCCGGTCAGGTGGTCTGATATTCCCATCTCTTTCAGAATTTTCCAGAGTTCGTTGTGATACACAGAGTCAAAAGGCTTTGGCATAGTCAATAAAGCAAAAGTAGATGTTTTTCTGGAACTGTCTTTAGCTATTTAAGAGTTTTAAGTTATTTATTTTTTTAGTTATTTAAGAATAACTAAATTAAATCAACTAAAAACACATTTCTTGGCTTGATTAAACAATATTGACAAATGCTAAACCTGTGACCAAAGAGAAAGATCCCAATAAAATTTGTCCACCCATATTAACCACAAACTCATGTGATTATGAGGTAAGTACTCCCATAAACTCAGTCCAGTATTGCCAAAGGCTACATGTGCCTTCAATAGGGCGCCACGAAAGAAACGCTGCTACTACTACGATATTCAAGACACCATGTAAGAGTTTAAAAAAAAAAAGGAAGACAGGAAGGAGGGAAAGAGGAAAAAGAGGGAAGGAAGGGAAGAAGCCACATGGTGGTAAGAGTACAGATCTTTTTAAACTCTTCTACATCTGTCTCCCCAATGGAAATGCTACCTGCCTACATTTGTGCTCTGTTAAAAAACACAATAAAATTATACCACAAAGTTAGACATGCTAATTCACCCACAGAAAGTCATATAACTCTACTTCTCATGAACAATGTTGTTCAGAAAAAAAGTATCTATCCCAAGAGGAAAGAATCTTGAATTCTACATCGGGTTGTTCTGGATGATTGTAAGCTACAAAAGAGAGTTAACTCCAAAAATCTGTAAAAAGAGATCTGGATGAAAATCCAGAGAGGAGTTTTCCACAGCCCTGCTGCTGGATAAGAACTTATTAGTTAAGCAGACTCTACAAGGAAGCAGAAGAGCACAAAAAGAGGGAAAATATAACAAAAAGAAAAAAAAAAAGAATCCAGAAAGTTGACGAGTAACAGGCAACGCAAAGTTGGCCAGAAAAATTAGCGCTGTTGTTTCAGTCTCCACTATGAGGCGCCTTGGACTAAATTATACAAATAAGTATCATCATACATCCTTCAACATCAAACTTAATGCAAATTTTATTTAATATTAAAACAGTCTAGTCAGCTGGAAATCACATTTTTCTACAATTAAAGAACTTCTTGACAGGACAGCCATATTCTAAACTAAGGCATCAGTGAAACTCAAAAATGTCTGGAAAAAAAAAAAAGTCTTGAGTTTTTAAAGGCTAGTCTCATTAAACCTCCACAACTAGATTCCTCATCTCATCTCTCCATTGCACTGGACAAGGGGAAACATTTCAGTAGGTCAAACAGTAGTGGAGGTAATAGGAGGCCTGTAAAGGCAAGAAAACCCCTAAAGACTCCTCAAATCATACCATACTGGAATACACTTAACTCTGCTTATTTCACCCCCACCTATTAATTCAGCACATATCTCTCTATTAGAGAAATCAGAGTTGTTACAAAGGGAGAATGGTGGGGCAAACACCTGGCGAGAAAGCAAAGAGGAAAGAACAACTATTAACTTAATATGTAGCAGAGACCTTAAATACATGATTTTAAACTTCAAAGCAGCCCTTTAGGGTAATGTAGTTATCATACCTTCTTCAGTTTGGAACCTGAGGGTCTACATGGCTAAATGAGATGATGAAAGTCTCAGCTAAAAGTTAAACAGACAAGATTCAAACTCCATAGTTTACATGTTCTATGTTGTGTCACAGTATACCCAAGTCAGAGGCAGTCAGAACTGCAGAGACATTTCTCTGGCATCTTACTATAGTTCAGAACTGCAGAGACATTTCCCTGGCATCTTACTATAGCCGGGGACCAGTCATTCATATACTTCTTTAAGACTTAATTTCTTCATCTGAGAAATGCAGTTATTCACAACACTGCATACTTTATATAGTATAACAATGAGATTATTTATTGTGATTGCTATTTAGATTCCACAGGCATCTGTTTTCCCTAATACTGCTTTCCCCTGAACGGAAAGAAAAAATATTACAGGACACCAGGAGCATTTATAAGAAGCCAACTTCATTACTCTGTGATTTTTAAAATAGAAGCTTTCCTGTCTATAAAACATAATCACTTCTTTCAGCTTCCAGACTCATCTCCAAGGAAGTCTTGACTATAGAGAAGCAACACATCCTGCAGTAAGAAAGAGCTCCTGTGTTGACAACAGAAAGATGAAAAGGAATCCCTCTTTCTTACTTACAATTCTGATCATCACATAATCATGGTTTGTTTCTTAAAGAAATATCTAAATACACTCACACCAGGTGTCTCACACTCGCCTGGCATTGAACAAGGAGTTCCAGAGGAACAGAGTGGCTCAGTAGGAGAAAGAGAAGATGCAGGCTGGTTCACTGATAACCCTGAAATATCTGTTTAATAGGGTGCTTGTATGTGCCAGTGTGCCCAGGAGAGTACACAAAATATCATATGGTCATACTACTATGAAAAATGATAAATCATTTTTTTCTTTATTATAAGTTAAGACAAGGGCCAAGAATAGGAGAATAGGTATTAAAAAACCAGATACAGAGTCAACACAATGAAAAAGGAATTGTTTGTAAGAAATGCTGAAAACATAACGCAAAAGCAATGATCAGTGAGTACAAATTCAAGTCTTTTCACAAACCATATACTACTGCTAATTTTAGTCATTTTCAGCTTAAAAACAATACAATTTAAAATATATATACAGAATTAAATGGATCACTGTTTTGTGGCAGGGTATCATAGGAAAGTGAACCCACTAAGAAAAGAGAGGGAGAGCAAAGACCAGTCCAGGACTCCTGTTCAGGCTACATTCAAGGTTTGCTCTCCCTAAAGTTGTGGGAATAACCCATAGACAGATATCTTGTATGGAGCTGAATTACCTCTTAAAAATTCATTTATATCAAGAACTTCAGAACATGACCTTATTTAAAAATAGGGTCTTTCAGACAGAATTATTTAAGAGAAGATCATCCTCTATTAGGGTGGGCCCTCAATCCAATGACTGGTGTCCTTACAAGAAGATGAAAGGACAAAAAGATACAGGGAAGAAAGCCATGTGACAACAAAGGTAAAGACTGCTATGATGCAACCACAAGGCAAGGAATGCAGACTGCCAAGAGCCACCAGAAGCTAAGAGGAGGCAAAGAAGGGATCTCTGCTAGTAGGTAGCATTGCCCTGCCAACACCTTAATTTCAATGTGCAACCTTCGGAACTGTGAGAGAGTCAAGTTTTATTGTTTTACGCCACCATGTTTGCAGTGATTTGTTACGGCAGCCCTGCAGAAGTGAATCCACACTTTTTGTCAAAGTAACCATTATCATCTTTTAAGATTTTACCACTTAAACAATGACCAAAGGACAATAAACGGTGGGCCATGGACAGGGCAACACTTGGACTATGCACCCCCAAAAAGGGAAAGCTCTCCTGCCCACCCAGCAACCCTACACTAAGCCTGTGAATACAGAGAGTCAGAGCTGAGCAGCCCTCCTCCACGGGGTGGAGGGGTATTAAACAAGTTGTACCTCATCCTTCTTCTCCTGAATGCGTCGTCTCTCTGCCTCAATAGCCAGCTTCTCCTGAATCTCCTGAGCAATTTCACAATCTTGCTGTTCACTAAAAAAAACAAAGGAAAAAACAACATGAATGGAAAACACAAGGAATGATTTTTCGAACCACAACACAACTTACTGAATACTCACTATGAGCCAGGGCATATTTTTATCTCACTTAATTCTTACAATAATGATGCAAAGAGGTCAATACCGTCACATCCTATAGCTAGAAAAACTTGAGGCCCAGAGTAGTAGAATCACTTCCCTAAGGTCACAGAGAAAATAAGTGGTAGGATCAGAATGTGATCCCCGGATACTATAATGGAAAGCTCCAGGCCTTTTCTGTATGATCATATCCCAGGTTTAATTCCTGGGTCAGGAAGATCCCCTAGAGAAAGAAATGGCAACCCATTTCAGTATTCCTGCCTGGAGAACTCTATGGACAAAGGAGCCTAGAAGACTACAGTCTGTGGGCTTGCCAAGAGTCAGACATGACTTAGCGACTAAACCACCACCACAGTCCCTCAAGATTCTGCAAAGGAGATGTACACTATGAGAATAAGATCCGCAAATATCCAAGTATGCACAAAGTACACATAAACAAAGTAAGAGTGAATTCACTAAAATGTCAGTAATACTGTGGTCACTTAGAGGTGGTGGTATGACTTCAAAACAATTTTTATAAATTTTTAATTAAGTACATTGTTTCCAGTTTCAATAAAACTTTAAAAATGGGGAGGTGGATGTATATTCCACAGCTTCAGGTGCCAGGAGAAACCTCTGTGGCTGATGTCAGTTTTCTTAACACTCAGGCCACTAAGGCAACCAAAGGTTGTAATACTGCTGCTACCATAGTTTTGTTTTGTATTGGCATTCGTGCATTCAAAAAAGACTCACACAACATGTGCTGTCATCCAGGCACCATGCTCAACACTGAGGACACAAAACTAAATAAATCTCCGTCCTGTGCTCAGAACCCCACAATATACTTTGGTGGGAGAAACCAGACACATCATTTTGTGGTGAGAAACACGTCCTTTCAAACAGCACAAATGAATAGCAGTTTCATCAAGAAATGGGGTTTGGATATCACAAAGATGGTCTTTTGGTTTCAGGAACAGTCAGATTAGACTAAGTTGCGTTGGTTGTGTCCAACTCTTTGCAACCCTATGAAATGTAGCCCACCAGGCTCCTCTGTCCATGGGATTCTACAGGCAAGAATACTGGACTGGGTAGCCATGACCTCCTCCAGGGGATCTTCCTGAACCCAGGAAAAGTTAACAGGCAGCTTTTAACTCTATTATAGAGTGTGATACTGCTGGGGAGCCACTGTTTACATGGCCCTTACAACCTTTAGTTGTTATCTAAAGAGATATACATATGCTTAGAGCTTATTATGTAAAAGATGCTGGAACAAAACTACAGTTGTGGCTTGTACAAGCAGTTCACTTGCTAAACCGGTATTCCCTTTGATTCTTGCCCTGCCAGGTGAACTTAAGAGTATCAACGAATCTAGTCTTGGTTGTATACTCCCTGTTTGAAAGCAGCCTTTTGTACCTGAAAAGTGTTGGGGGTGGGGGTGGCGGTAATATCCTAACTTCTCTGGAGGAACAGAAATCCCCACATTCTATTCTAACAAAAGTGAGGGGATGAACACTATCCTTGTTTGTATAAGGAAATGGTCCTTTTCAACATGTTTGGAAATAGACAGCTGGAGATGAAAGTAGACGGGTGCACATACAGGGATGTGTATGTACACGCAGAACATGCACATCGGACAGGAAAGGGGGAAGGGAACACGTGAGAGAGAGCGCAGGCCGGAAGTGGAAATGGCAAGCTTTTTTAGTCACTAGCAGGAAAATTACTGGACAAGATACCTGGAGACCTGACTTCCGGTCCTGCCACTATTAACCAGTGAATCATGCCCTTTCATGTCGTCTCATTAGCTACAAAAGTTTTGGGATTTAATGACTTCATGTTACAGATATAATATTATAGGATTCTGAACCATTCAAACCACAGAATTGAAAATAAAAATCTACTCATTTATTATTTCTATATCCTCTTTTCATTCACTCACTTTTTTGACCTTACCAAAAAGTATTTAATCTAGTTTTAAAAATACAGAATTCTTCATGAATTTGCATGTCACCTTGGCAGTGCTCAGAGTTTTTTCCCTGAGTCCCTTAAAAACAATGGCTATGTTTTATTCATATGTGTGTTCTCTGGTGCCTTTCATGGTTGAAAGGGTTATTTAGCAAGAGCCAATAAGAATGTTTATGAACAAAATAAGAAAACTGAATAAAACAATGAATAAAGTCCTCTCTGCAAATAACAGAAGAGAAAAACCCTTCCTTAAAGATGGCAAAAGTAATAGGCTCTCTCATTTATTTAAATAAGACAAACAAAGTAAATAGAAGGGTCCCTTCACTTCTTCCTTTACTCCTTCCTCCTCAAAACGATTTTGGAGTTAAGTCTACCACTACAGATTGAAGTATAGGAACCTCTCTCTAAGAAGAGATGTATTCTGTGAGCTTTCAAAACATTAAAAAAGAAGTTTAAAAAGTCTTTATGATGGAAGAGACCTTAGACACGATCTCTCTATTTAGGAGGAGATGGAGAAATAATTTTGGTCAGACACTGAAGTTATGAAGAGAATGGAGGGTACAATTCAGAACTTTCCAGAAGATTCTGCCTCTATGTAAAGAGCAAGGGGTTCTCGATTTCCCTGGCAGTCTAGTGGTTAGAACTTGGCACTTTTACTGCTATAGCTTGGGTTTGATCCCTCAAGGAACTAAGATCCCACAAGTCAAGTGGCATGCCCCTCCCCCCAAAAGGTAAGGGGTTCAAGGAAAATAAGAGCAACAAACATTACTAGGAAATAGTAAAGGAACCCAGTAGACTTCAGAAAGTTCTGTGACATCCAGTATTTTGCTAGTTCCCCCCAAAACCACAGGAGGCAGAGGAGACAGAGATCATTTCCCCAGTGTACAGTTAAGGAAAAGTGAGACACAGAGCTGGACCAACTGGCTCAAAGCCATCAGTGAAAAGTGTTAAGTCCTACCAGAAACTGCATGCCCCAAAACCTAGAAAGGAATTCCAACAACAAAGATAATTTTTTTTAATCAAAAAAAACTATGGGATCGTCACTGTAGGATTTATAATCTAATAGTGAAAGGAATCAAAGGGACAGACCGAAAGTCCTCTTCCCTGAAAACCCGTCCTGGCACAATGCTCTCCCACTCCCCAAGTCCTCACAGGTCTTTATAGCGCTTCTGCAGCTGAGCCTGGGCTTTCAGATCTTCCTCTTGAAGCTGCTTAGCCACCTGCAGATCATGCTGGACCAAACGGTTCCGTTGAACATTCGATGCCAAGTGATGCTCAACTGGACAGGAAGATTGGAGAGAGGAATTACAATGCTTTGGCTTATCCGTAACAAACTTTTAAGAATAAACTTAAGAGTCTTTCAATTAAAAAGAACTTCACAGCCATCATTGCCACGTATACTCTCAGTAATGCTGCATATTATGCAGCATAGGAGTTGGCATTCTCATCTTTTCATTAAAGAAAAAGAGAATCAGAAAGGTTAAGTCACGTGTATTTGGTCAGCAGTGGCAATGCCTAAACGTCTACTCAAACCATCTAAAGCCAGGGCCGGTGCTCCTCCTGCTCCACAAGTTGCCACTTCATTTGAAAACTACATTTTTCAACACTTGATTTTTATACTGACACACAAATTAAAAGTTCACATATATGTACTTTTGTATAACACATAACTTAGATTTACTTTTCATAATTACATACATAAATATTCAGAAAACCCTACAATCTAGATACCAATAGGTATGTTTACCAATTGGTATCTTTACCAATCTAGGTAAAGGTATTTGGACCCCTATTCTTATGCCAGCCTTCTACATACTCCTGATCCCCATATAACCACTGTATCCCTCCTACAGCATTAAAGCAAAGGAAATGGCTCAAGTCCCTCTCTTCCTCCAATACACCCAACGGTCTTCTCATCCCCAGCAGCTGTCTCCCTTCAAAACACCGAGAAGTGCATTCTTCACCGAGGTGTCACCTGCCTAGACAGATCCCTTGGGATGATGGGTGGTGTACCCTGATGACTCTGTCTTCTCCCCGCCTTACCCTAAGAAATCTGCCTCAAGGCTACCACTAAAAAAGAAAACTGGAGGAGCTTGCAGGGGGCTATTACTCACTCTCTTGTTCCTGCAGGCTGTGAGCCAAGGAGTGGTCCTCCAGGACAGCAAAATCTCGGCACACTGCAGAGCACGAGGGAGAAGGGCAGACAGGAAAGCTCATTAGTAGTACTTCAACATAATAAAAAAGAGGCTTTGTTCAGGACTTCAAAGAATCCATTCTAATACTTCAGGATGATCAACTTTATAACTGGCGATGTACAAAAGAATAATTAGTTGGTAAAAAGTCTTCATTCACACAAATCCAGATGGTATCTGCTCAATGCCAAGTACAGGTGTACAACAAAGTAACAAAATAACGGTGAGACCCTGGCCTAAGGATGAGGTCCAGAAATTCTAATCCATGTCTATAAAAGGAGGGCAAGTGCTGCTGTGACAGTAGAAGAGTTAAGAATGTTTTACATATTGCAGCGGAGAAAATCTGAGTTTTTCCATGGTCAGAAGGATCAAAGGAAATCTGGCCTATGCCTCAGTGATCCCAGGTGACACAGTGATAAAGAACCTGTCTGCCAATGCAGGAAATGCAAAAGAGAAGGGTTTGATCCCTGGATCAGGAAGATCCCTTGGAGCAGGAAATGGCCACCCACTCCAGTACTCTTGCCTGGGAAATCCCCTGGACAGAGAAGCCTGGCGGGCTACATACAATCCATGGGATCACAAACAGTCAGACATGACAGAACAACTGAATGTGAGCACATACACACACACACACACACACACACACACGACAGAACAACTGAACGTGAGCACAGACACACACACACACACACACACACAGAGCTTATGCCTCACAGAACTGAATGTGAGCGCATACACACACACACACACACACACACACGACAGAACAACTGAATGTGAGCGCAGACACACACACACACACACACACAGAGCTTATGCCTCAGCCATCTCCGCGCGTGCACACACACACACACAGCTTATGCCTCAGCCATCTGCGGTTCAGCAGATCCTCTCCCAGAGACTTGAGTGCGTGCGCGCGCGCACACACACACGCACACGCACACACACACAGCTTATGCCGCAGATCCTCTCCCAGAGACTTGAGCGCGCACACACACACACATACACACACACACACACACACACACATACACACAGCTTATGCCACAGATCCTCTCCCAGAGACTTACCTTTATCCTGATCCTCTCAGGGAAAAACACACCTTTATTAGCCCCTCAGGCAAGGGCATATCTCAACTTAAAATGCAGTCACATTCAGTGGGTCTACACTCTCACCCATGAGTTAGAACTGGTTCTCTAGGTTTCTCTAAATGTAGAGCTACCTAAAAAGAATCCGCAAACCAAAAGACAGTAGGAACCTTGGAACTAAGCATCTGCCACTATCTGCCTCCACCTGGACAGCCACGCAGAGTATTTCCTGGACTATTTTTTTAGACACCAATAGGAAGAGATGGTCTTAAAGGTTCATTCCACCCAAACTGTAATTTAAACTGTTTCTTAAAGCAAACATACACACGAAGGACTCTTGTTATGAAAAATACTGTTCTGTTTAAGGACGTGTGGCTTAGGTGATATATCCTTATTCTGTTCCAAACATGTACCTCACATTAAAGAGCAAAGTTCCCAAAGCCTCAGATGCCTGCCATGTGTAGAACTCAGGAACCTGTCCTCCAGGGTTTCTACCAGAGTTTACAGACTTTTTCCTGCAGCTCTGGTTTTGTCTGTGAGGACATTTAATTAAAACACAATGCAGAAATATTCCTTTGCCATTCTTAGCACTTATAAACGTTTACATTCACATTCACACAGCCCTGTCTCTGATTGAGAGATAATGAAACAAAAAAGTAGGCAGAGCTTGGAGACATCAGATTACTCTGAAAAGGCTTTATGATGGAAAGTCATTTCTGACTCAACATATTAAACCAAATATCACCTGCTGACCCCTGGCTCAAACACAACCTCAAAACCAGCAATTTCAATAGAAAGTCCTATTCTTTCACACCAGATATATTCTCATAAAATTTTAATAACTGAGGCCCAGGTCAAAGTTCTCCCATATTTCACAGAATGAACCTACTTTTAAGAAGAGCTAGTTAAACCTTCTGTTTAATAGGTGAGGAAATGAGGCCCACAAGGAAGAAAAGACTTATTAAGGGTTTATACACAGACTCTTGGTGGCAGGGCTGGGAGTCAGTTTTTGGGCAAGCAAGAATTCCTTCTGTTCTTGACACCATGACAGCCCTCCTGGACTCATGGTAGACCACAGTCAGGACAGACTGAAAGGAGATACAAGGACTAACATGCTTTTTCTAAAACACTTAGCTATTAATAATTAACATCAATTAATTAAATGGCTAGACATGCATGGATTTAGTTCGTGGAAAACAAATATTCAGAATGAGTTAGCCAAAATGAATGCAATCAAACCTCTTGGCAGAAGAATGCTATTTTAATATGAGTGCCCAGTTGTTCAGTTGTGTCCGACTCTTTGTGACCCCATGGACTGTAGCCCGCTAGGCTCCTCTGTCCGTGGGATTTTCCAGGCAAGAATACTGGAGTGGACTGCCATTTCCTCCTCCAGGGGATCTTCCTGACCCAGGGACTGAACCCACATCTGTGTCTACTGCACTGCAGGTGGTTTCTTTACCGCTGAGTCACACTACCTTACTATCTGAAGTACATTTATTAAACTACAAAAGCTTTTATTATTTGCAAACTAAAGGCAGTATTAACTTTAGATTAAGACTAATTTTTTAGATTAATCTTAAACTAATGTTTTTCAAACCATGGATGGCAACCTATTATTAGATTATAAAAGCAATTTATTGAGCCTGGGACAAGCATCTCAGAATGAACAACCTGGAAAATAGAGTATATCACACACAGTAGAGGAAACTATGGTTTGGAGAAATTTTTTTCAGCTTTACATACACATACATGCATATGTGACATGCAATAGGCCACAATGTAAAAAATTATCATTCTCCAATTACATTCAAAAAAGTTTAAAAGCCACTTCAACTTATGTTATTAGGGCAAAAAGTTATATCAAAAATATATATTTTCTATGCTTTTAATATTATGCTGAATAAAATAAAAATTATAAAATTAGTGCAGTTTTCATGTGGATAACCATGTGAAGAAGTCAGCATGACATTAAAAATATGTTTATGGATACATATACCTGTAGCAAAGGCAATGGCACCCCACTCCAGTACTCTCGCCTGGAGAATCCCATGGACGGAGGAGCCTGGTGGGCTATAGTCCATGGGGTCACGAAGAATCGGACACGACTGAGCGACTTTACTTTCACTTTTCACTTTCATGCATTGGAGAAGGAATGGCAACCCACTCCAGTGTTCTTGCCTGGAGAATCCCAGGGATGGTGGAGCCTGGTGGGCTGCCATCTATGGGATCGCACAGAGTCAGACATGACTGACGTGACTTAGCAGCAGCAGTGATGTAAATGAATCGAGAAAAGCAGTGACCCCTAGAGACACAAGTACATGAGCAAGTGTGCCTTTAACACATATCCTGTTCCACTGCTTTACAAACAGAGAAGACTGAAGCAAATAAGGCAAAATATTAACATCTATTAAATTCAGGTGGTAGGTTCCTGGGTTTTTTATGGTATATTTTATATATATTTATTTTCTATGTTTTCTGTACTTTTTGTGATGTTTTATATATATTACGCTTAAATTCTACAACTAAAACTGTTAATATAAAAACAATATAAAACCTTATAAAATTCACATCTTTTATTTTAGTAGCAGCACACATTGCTAAACCATAAACATGATGACATCACTGACATATCATAATAAGCCAAGGACTTTATGAACTTATGATTAACTTAATAATGACTCCTCTCAATCATTTCTTAATGTTTAAAAAGTAAGGCTGAAATATATTCAATTATTGTTATTTGACCTTCAGTCTTATTACAGTAGAGGCTGAACTGGTACCCACAAAATATGGGTACGGCCTGAGCTAGAAAAGAACCTAGAAGATCTTCCATGACTACAAAATGTACACACATACACACATCCCTAACTGCATGAGGCTATACTGCAATACACAGAGAGCCTCTAAGGTTTACTAAAAACTTCCAAATCATCATCTCATTTATACTGAAATATTACTTGCTTAATCCATAATTTCTTATACATCCTCCCTAGTCCCTTTCAAAATCAGCCTCTGCATTCTTTGCATTGCTACTCTAATGCAAGATGGGGAAGTCACACAACCAGCCACTATTGTGAATCAGTAACCAGGTTGGGAAATACAGAAAACACTTCTCAGTCAGGACAAGTTCAGACAGGATCTTTGCTCCTCCTCTAATCTACTTTGAAGCAAACAGCTAGAAACTGTACTGAGAATAAAGAGCATCAACTTATCTGACTGTTTCCCTGCAGGCACATTTAAGAGGAAGCACTGGACCATGGGCTTTTACCCTCCCTATTCTCAAACTTTTCCCTCCCATGTTCATTCTCATTCACCCTAATCTCAGGCTATCTTTTTTGCCATGAATAGCCAATCGCATCATTCTCCATTCTCATCCAACCCTGCAGTCTCTACATATTCCACCCGATTAGTGCTGGATGTAGCATAAAGTAAAACTTCAGGAGATGCTCATTAATAGGGAAAAAAGGAAGAAAAACTGGTCAAAAAAAGTCAGAGTTCCATAGACAAAGGATGAAGACAATATGTTATGAATAGAAAGAATTAAGCTCTGTTTTTGATGACAGCATCATAGAGGCTTGTAAAATTATCCAGACATTCAAATAAAAACTAGAAACCCCTTCCTTTCCCATGAAAAGAACAGAGTTTTAGTGATTTTTAAAATTCAGATATGTACATATATACAGTGGAACAGTTTACATAAAAGCAAGCAAGTCCCATAAATGGGAAGTAAGATTTATAGATCTCCCACCTATTTTCCTCGAAAAGAAAGATGATTCTCACTCATCTGTGGATCCCCTTAAATAAATAAACGGCACAGTATTCACCTAGTTAACACAGTTATTGAACAAACATTTGCTGAATTCTATTATTAGAAGGGTTAAGTCATTTACAAGTCATCAAGCAGGTAGAAGTAACAGGTTAACAGACAAAAAAATAAATTTGACAAAGGTTATAAAGACCTATTGGAGAAAGGGATGGCAACCCACTCCAGTATTCTTGCCTGGAAAATCCCATGGACAGAGGAGCTTGGTGGGCTGCACATGGGGTCACAAAGAGTCAAACATGACTAAGTGATGCAAACATACATGAAAACCTATAGAAAATTCTTTAGAGGAGGAAAAATGGAGCAGTTATGCTTGTTATGAAGGGGAGTGAGGGGGAGGGACAGGCGCCAGGAACGGGGGTGACCTGCAGAGCTGTAAGAGGAAACCTTAAAGTAGCTAATATTCAAAGCCAATGTCAAAGAAAGGTTTAAGCAGTAAGCATTCTTAGCAGAGGGACCATTTAACTATACAAACTAAAACAGGAGTAAAGAAGTCATTCCCCTTTGTCATTTTTTTACCCACATTGCAAACATTCTGAAAATACAATTGCTATGACTCAATCTTAACAAGCTTCCTCCCACATAAAAATGCCTAGATTAGTAATACATTCACTAGAAACTGTATCTTTCAACTGTCTGCATTACCTTTTATGTTCTGGTATAATTTTGTGAATTATTCTGTTTTAGTGTAAATGCTATTAGTAGCAGATGGAATATATACTCAATACTGAGAGCTGGGTTTAGGCTTGCTTTCCTTTTTTCTGTACACATGGATACACATTCTATGCATGGGGAAGATGTTTTGTCTTGAAAAGTTTGGTAATAACAGTCAACTACAATTGACATTGATAGAGTACTTTGGGGATTACAATGCACTTTCACACCTACTTCTCCTAACCTTCTAAAGATAGAGGTTTTATCAGTATCCTCACTTTATTTATGAGGAAACTAGGGTTAAGAGAAATAAAGTGCCTTGACCAAAACAACACAACAAATGAGCAAATGAATTGGAAACCAAACTGAACTATTCTCGCCTCAAATACTTCTGTTCAAAGAACTCGTAGAAGAAATGGGTTTGTATTTAAGTATGTCAGAAAAGTGTGGTATTATTAAATACTAATTAAGATAAAACAAATATGAGTTAGGTTCTTTGAAATTGAGGACGAAATAAAATTCAGGTCAGAAGGTGGATTCCAAGTCTTAAAATAGAGCAATAAAAATGGGACATAGTTTACTTTATCTCACTAACAATCACAGTTGGCCTATGTTCACTTTTGAAAAGCAAGGACAAAAAAAAAAAAAATTCCTGTCATTTGTACAGTGCTTCACCGATGACCTATAAGAAAAACCCTAGGTAGTAACTGCAGTGGGAAATTCCAAGGAAAATCTCCCTTTGGGATCTAACAACTTTCCCCCATCTCCATCCAAAAATCAATAGATTTCCTTTCCTTTGGTAAGACAGTATCAATGAATTCAAACTAATGTGTCTAATAGTTGCTAAAGACAATTTTAAGAACTGATAGCATATGTAAATCGCTAAGCTCTTGTTCACTGCCCTAGTTCACTGCCTTACAAGAGAAATGTCTCTAAACCATTAAAGAAGAGTCTCTACCCTGTATTTAAAGTTTTAATAAAACTGCCTCAGTAGAAGAGAAATGGGATGCAGGTAAACTGTGAACAGACCTCATCCTAATGCCAAATCTTCCATATTCTCAATCCCAGCAAAGTTTATGTATAGGTAGTAAGGTGACAGCGACATCACCACCACTGAAATCAACTCCAAAACCAACCCCCATCCATCACCACCGCCATCAGCTTCTTAGAGATGCTCAGCTTTGTCTCTTAATGGAAACACTCTCCTAACCACTCGCCCCAATTATGAGCCCCCAAATAACCCCAAAATTAGGAGCCTCAAAATAATGTTGAGTCCCTGGGTCACTCTGAAAAGTGAAATTCCCCACTTTCAGATAGAAAGCTGAAAACAACTAGAATAGTATCTAAATAATGCTTGAGCAACTGATTTTTTTTAGGGATAAATGGTAACTGAAACCTTTGATCCTTCTCTGAATTTTAGTGATTCTAATTTCCATCTTGTGGTAATGAACAAAATTGAGGTACAGTATGACAGAGAGAACACAGTGGCACCTAATTTTGGCTGATGTTAACAGCACAGCTGCTCCATTTTCATTTACTTTGTTCCTGGTCAAAAGTAGCCAATGGTAGGAAGTGTTACTTTTCTGATCTCACGTCTCCAAATCCCCTGTTCTTTCCAATTTATTTTGATTACTCCAGCTGTCTGGGAGACAGAGGGTCCTTCTCAGCAGAAATCTATAAAATATGGTAATTAAATCAGACCCACCTTCCTGTACTTACTATCCTTGATATAATTACCCCTACTTACTAAACTGCCCACAAAGTACATAGAGATTTCTGCAATTACTTTGTGAAAGGCAAAGATTTTCATTCCACATATTGTACAACTGATCAGGGCTAACCAATCACTAACCAATGTTTCAATTGTTTGGGGATTTTTATGGTTATTGGTTTTGGTTTGAGTTTTTCTTGGTTGGTCAGTGTGGGAGTGAAACACACAGAACAGGAGAGCCATACAAGTCTGAGGGGAATTCAATGACCACTATATACATGGTGAGGGTGGGGACCCTTTCCCTTCTGCCTGTGGCACCTTTCCACTCTCTAAAAAATTCATAATCAACCTTCAGAAAAACTTCACTCAAATGTCACCTCTTTATGCACCCAATCCTACAGGACATACAACCAAAACCATCACAACTGACACTTTACAAAACTGAGATTTACTTATGCTCTTTTCCCCAATGACTTCATAACATGTAATAAACATAACACTAGAGAACTAATCATATTATAAATACATGTATTCATTTGTTTTCCCAGCAAACATTCAAGACCCTGAAAGGCAGAAAAAAATCTTACGATCTTCTTGCTAACGTTTATCCCAGTGCCTAGGATGATAGTTTTCTGATAAATCCCTATAGAAAGGATGGATCCTGAGAAAAATGACTAGTGTAAATGATGTGCCATGAAATTGGATATTTTTTGGAGGTGTGATCCATCCTGATTCTCCACCAAAACAAAGCTAAGGAGCTTCACATATACCCACACAGCCTTAAGTGACAGTAAAGGGTTTCTCTTCCCAACATCCAGATTTCAGATGTATTATAATGGAAAGGAAAACGACCTGACAGACTCCTAGGATACCTAGAAAAGTTGTACACTCAGGAAGGTGGTTAATTGTTGGTTCCTTCAGATGACAATTAAGCACGTCACTCAATAAGGCTCTGCAAGTTGGGATAACATGCCAAGAATCACATAGTTAAATATGTGGCATTTTCAGATTAGACCTCAAGGCTACAAAAAATGTGTATACATGAGGACATGTTTGTTAGACTAAACAACCTGACAGGGTACATAGGCTGTACATGGTGTTTTGAAGCAGAACACTCTGTGCACTAAAGAGCTGGCATGAATTTTCAGAATCTGGAGCTAATCCCCTGAGTTATTCGTTTGAAAAAAACTGTCTCATGTCCTCAGAAGTCCTCTACAATTGTGCTCACTCGCTCAGCCGTGTCCAACTCTTTGTGACCCCAAGGACCGCAACCTGCCAGGATCCTCTCTCCGTGGAATTTTCCAGGCAAGAATACTGGAGCCGCAGGCTGCTAAATAGTCCTGAAGATTCGAAAATGTTAATAAATTAAGTATAAGGTGAATGGAAAATGAGTCAAAATTGACAGAGACAAAAAAAAAAAAGAGGGGATAGAGGGGGAGTCATAAGAAGTCTAGTAACAGAAAGATGTTTTCAAAATTAATTATCCTTCCATAAACATTACAGAAAGACAGAAAGCTACCCTTTTTTACAAAAAAAAAAAAAAAAAAAAAAAACGCAAAGACCAGAACAGTGTAACTCAAGATTTTCTGCAAAGCTCCACCAAGTATCTGATCTACAAAGTCACCACCTTGGTCAGAAATCCAAAATGTCTTAGAATATCAAGAGGCTTTAATCCCCTCAAAATATCACTGAGAACAATAAAGTTCCTGGATGATGGGTTGAGGTTCCCAAGTTTCCTCAAATATTTCTAAATGTCAGTCACTGTTCATAAAAAGGTGCTGACTGATTCATCACTTCCTTAAAATTATAAAAACCGATTATCAGAAAGAGTGTGAGTAGCTGCCATGTCCAACTGTATCCTGTCCAAATAATCATTTGGACTCCTCCTAAATATTTAACCACAGGAAGCCCACTTCCTTTCCATATAGCTTTCAAACAACTACAAAGTTGTCTGTGGAAGGACTTTCCTGCTAATCTATAGATATCATTCCCTGGTCCTAGTTTCAGCCTCAGAGCACTCACCTTTTCCTAGAATGTATGTGAATGCTTTATAAAAAACCGCTGGCACTCAGAAGTCTGTTATTTTGCATACATGATAGATGACTATTCACGTGGCATATTACATGAGCTATGCCCAGGTGAAGGAAGTCCTGAAGGCACTAGACACAATAAGAGCAGAGCCCAAGGCTGATCTCTGAGCCTGTCTAGTATATGCCCATACTACAGAGCAGGGGGCTTCCCAGATGGCTCAGCGGTAAAGAATGTGCCTGCCAGTGGAGAAGACACGGGTTTGATCCCTGGGTTGGGAAGAACCCCTGGAGCAGGAAATGGCAACTACCCTAGTATCCTTGCCTGGGAAATTCTATGTACAGAGGAGCCTGGCAGGTTACAGTTCACAGCATCGCAAAAAGTCACACATGACTGAGCAGGACTACGGTTGAAATACCTGGTTTTTCAAGTTAAATTTCATTTAGAAAATACTAGAAAGAATAAACATCAAAGTCCTAACACTCACTATGTACTGTAGGACTATAATGTAGCTTATTTTTCTTCTAAAACGTATTTATATTTTATTTTCTAGTTTATCTATCATGAAATGGAATCTTATTATTCATAATCCCTTTCATAGTATTTTATAAAATTTTATAATAAAAAGATAGATATATGTTTTTAATCCTATTTAAGCATCTAAACGGTGAAGCAGCAAATATTTACTAGAAGAAAAAATGAGTTGCAGTTGCAATGTTTATTTACTCAATTTAATTATTTAATACTGTTTCCTTAAGATTAGAGAAGAAGCTTTTTTTTTTTTAAGGAAAAAAGTATGCTAACAAAAACAAAGTCTACGTGAGGCTCCAAATTTGTATCTGATCCTCCTGAGAACCAAAGCAATCAGGAAAATATGAAAAGATGCTCAGTTCTCATTATCAAAAAGGAGAAAAAAACACCAGTTCCTGACTGAAGAGAAATGCTTTTCTAGCACCAAAAATGAAAGCAAGGTCAGTTAACACACTGGAACTTTAGTAGCAAACATTAAGTTATATAATAGACTCATACACAGTTTGAGTTTTAAACTTGTGTTTACATATATACAGACATACACACACAGCTTCAATAAAAAGCACAAACTTGAGCTCAGTAAAGAGATGTTAAAAAAGCAGAATAAGTGATTTAATCCAAACATTTAACTGATGCAATTTATCAAAATAGGTTCCTGAGTTTCTCTCTGCCCCCCTCAACCTCCCCCAATTCAAAGTTAAATGAAAACCTCAGTAACCCAAACCACTTGTTTGGCAAGGAGATATATTATAGCTAACCACAGACACACTAGATTGCAGGCAAGTGGGTTTGAAAATGCTGAGATAATGTGTCCTCAAATCAGAAGCAGTACTTTAATATCACAAACCATCTACATCATTATCAGAGACCACAGAGTAACTGGATAGCTTATTGGAAAAGTGAAAATGGCTGAGTCAGAAATTTCCATATGACAGGGAGAAAGACTGGCGATGAGAAAAATACTGAAAAAAAGGACAATGAAAACAGGGAAGGAGGTAGCAGCGTGAAAACACAGCAAATTTTACTCATCCCGGTAGAACTGTTGGACAGAGGGAAGACTTTCCATTAGGAAATATCTGACTCAAGTTACCATAAATGGTTACAAAAAAAAAAAAAAAATACCCACAAAGTACCTCACAAGCTTCCTGGGCTACAGGCATAAACTTTATGGAATGGTGCTCTGAAGCCAAACTTTCTGTACTGGCAGTAACAAAATAAAAACGTTACCCAAGAAAAGTTACAACTCTCCAAAACCCAAGTCAGGAGGCGTTCAGACAGCCCAGCATCAGATGGAACAGGTATTAGAAAAGATTTCCTTAAACTGAACCAATTCTGTATGTTCTATCCATCCATTATTCTATCCACTAGGGTCAGAAAAAAAATTGTTTTCACATTGTTTATGGCAGCTACTAGTCACATATAGCTATCTATTTAAATTGACTAGAATTAAATTATAAAAATCCAATTCCTCAGTCTCACTAGCCACACTTCCAGTGCTAAATACATATAGGACTGGTGCTTACCATTTTGGACAGTGAGAAATACAGAGCACATCCATCACCATGGAAGATTTGTTGGACAACCCTGCTCTGAACAATAATCACAGCATAATAGAAAGGACAGTATCCGTTTAGACAACCAGACCACTCAGCAGCATTTAAAACCATTTTAATCGTGTGCGTGAGAGTGTGTGTGTGTGTGTGTGTGTGTGTGTGCATGAGTGTGTGTGTGTGTACACGAGAGCAAGAGAGAGAGAATGCATGCTTACGTTTTAACCAACAGATATAATTCACTTTGCCAGTATGGGCAATCAACGATCCTAAATGTATTTCTAGTCTTGTAGTAGCTACTGATTTAATTTTAAAGTGTTTTATGCTTCTTTTCCTCAGCCTTAACGTGATGGTAGTTTTGCTAACCTCATCCGCATGAAAAGAAAAAGAGATTTTCTACATTTATCAAGTAATCACTACACAGATATACTCACAGAAACAAAGTGAACAAATATCCTCCTGGAAAGGAAAGTGAGCTGTTAATTCAATACAGTTACAGTAATTTGATTCTGTGAAATACAACCGCTACTGAATAAACCTATCAGATCTCTAATACCTTACTGATTATTCATCGAAGAATGCTTGGATTCTCATTAGCAAAAAAACGCATTCGTGAATTTCAACTGTCTTATAAAATTAAATTAATCATAACCAAAGAAGACTTCTAAATTTACTATCTTTGGTGGCCTTCTTAAAGAACAATTACATTTTACATGGGTGCTTCACTTCAGAACCATTCAGGAAAATACGAATTTACACAGCAGCTAATTACTGTGTACATTACATAAAAACAATTTAAAAAGAAGCACTCCTGCTTTAAAATGATTCAGCTGATTTCCAAATAGATTTATAAAATTTCATATTTACTCATAAAGAAGATGACTCTCAAATTACACTTAGGAAAATATGAATCTCTTAAACAGTGTTTTCTGTAGTGCGCTGCATAGAGTCCTGGTAAGGAGATATTCAGTGAATACCTACTGCATACACTTGCACTTTAACTAAGACTATGCTTACTTAGATTCTAATCCTAGCTCTAACACTCACTATATGAATAATCTCAAATAAATTAATATCACTTACATTTGCTCACCTGTAATATGAGTAATAATAACCATTATGGTACTTAAGCATCAGAGGAAATTTGTATTTTTTTTACATTTTTTTTAATTGGTGGAAAACTGCCTTACAATGTTGTGTCAGTTTCTTTAAAAAAAAAAAAAAAAGTACTCACAAACTATTCCAACAGAGATAAACCTTTTATGTAGAAAACAGCAGACCACTGATAACTACAGGGGTCTTCAAAAGGGTAAAATATCCCTAGATAAGCAGTGGCAGTTTTTTCAAAGCAATTTTCCACTATGAATATCCTCATAGAAAAAAAAAAAACTATTTAATTTTCACTCCTGCTGCTTAGTTGCTTCAGTTGTGTCCGACTCTGTGCGACCCCATAGACGGCAGCCCACCAGGCGTATCCCTAAAGAAACTACAACGTTCTGTTCCTCTATTTGAGGTACTTTTCCTGGCACTGAAGCCCTCAAATGGTTTGGCAGGCCTCAAATGGTTTGGTTTCTCTGTTTGCCTTAGCCTAGAAAGAAAAGCCACCCATCTCCTTAAACCTCTGTAGGATAAACCCAGTCATGCCCATTAAAACCCAAAAGATCACACCAACCCAACTTAAGTACAAGTTTACACCAAGGGAAGAAAAACCGTTTTGCCTATATTGGCTTCATATGACAAGTTTTCTTAAGTACTAGCTACTGCAAGTTTTATTTATCCTTGAGTCAGACATTTCCACTTTCAACTTTTCTGCAAGCAGATACATAAGCTAGCACTTTCATGTTAGGATTAGTAAATTCATTTCAGCTTCAAAAATTTGAGAGAACAGTAATACTCAAAGTTAAAAAAAAAAAAAAAAAACTGCTCATGGGATAAGTAGGTATGGGGAAAATATTCTTACAACCTGTTCCCATAAAGCAAACTGCGACACTCACAGTTCCACTGTGATAACCATTTGTCAGAATTCTACACACATTTCCAGTAATCTTGCACTAAATCTCAAAGTATGCTACTAAGTCACTTCAGTCGTGTCTAACTCTGTGTGACCCCATACACAGCAGCCCAACAGGCTCCCCCATCCCTGGGATTCTCCAGGCAAGAACACTGGAGTGGGTTGCCATTTCCTTCTCCAATGCAGGAAAGTGAAAAGTGAAAGTGAAGTCACTCAGTGGTGTCCGACTCTTCGAGACCCCATGGACTACAGCCTACCAGGCTCCTCTGTCCATGGGATTTTCCAGGCAAGAGTAATGGAGTGGGTTGCCACAAATGAGTGATCTCGAGATTTCTGGAATCTTACTCTGATATGCTGCCATATGTTCAATAATTGGTCATGTTTACTGACTAAAAATGTGTTTTTTGGTAAAGTATCTTAAGATCATGGGTACATTCCTAGAATTAACTGTTTTTACACTTACTAGGGGATGGCCTCCTTGGAATACCAGGAAATTTCTCTTATAAGCAGGATTACACTAAAATCAAGAGTTCTTCTCCTAGAAATACTCTATATAGAAGAAGGTTAAGGACCCAACAGCAAATTGGAAGAAGTGAGCCTGAGTTCCAAAGTACAGCCAGAAACTTCCTAAGCAGGTAATAGGGAGTTGTGTGCAGATTTTAAGAAAGGATTCTATCAATCACTTTGGGTTTCCGTGTATTGATAGTTCATCAAAGGAGATATTTTACTTTATTTTTTTTTCTTTTTGAGGAAGAAATCTGTATTCACCTTAGCGGTATTTAAATTAGATGTGAACTTTTGATTGTCCTCTATTCCCAAAGAAAACTGGAAACTCTGTGAATGGAAGAGAGAAGCAAAAATTGAAGTTCAGTACTAAATTCCAATAAGGAGTACGCTGAGGTTTCTTCAACCACACAGAAGTAAACAGAATACATAAAATGGCATCATGGTTCTGATTTGGATTTTTAATGTTTAAAAAGTGTTTCAGAAAAGAAAAAGACACCTTTAGAGCTATATAGATCAGGATTCAAATACTGCATTCTTATTGGCTAAAAGATTTTAGACAAGTTATTTGATCTCTTTGAGCTTCAGGTTTCTCATCTGCGAAATGAAGATAAATGTTGTGAGGACTAAAAAGGCCAAAGAATGTATCTGTCACTCGGTAAGAGGAAGTTCAACAAATGGAACTTCCAATTATTATTGGTATCATCAGAATTGGGGGCTTCCCTGGTGGCTCATATGGTTAAGAATCTGCCTACAATTCAGGAGACACAGGTTCGATCCCTGGGTCGGGAAGATCCCCTGGAGAAGGGAATGGCTACCCATTCCAGTATTCCTGCTTGGAAAATTCCATGGACAGATGAGCCTGGTGGGCTACAATCAATGAGGCTGCAGAGAGTCCGTCATGACTGAGCAACTAACATTTTTTTTATCAGAATTAATGAATTTTTATCATTAGTTATTTTTTACTAAGTATTTCTTTTGGACAGGTCCCACTAAGTCACTGATTAACACAGATCTATCACTTCCCTAATACAGAATCTATAATGGAATAAGCAATCACTACTTTCTCTTATGAAAGCATGGAAATATTTCCTGGCAAGGAATTACAGTATAATCAACAGCTGACCACATTTCAATAGCTCTTTCCTACATTATAGGTTTTCTCATGAGGGAGAATACATTTTCCACACATATACATTGCAGGCCCGAGTTAAAAGAAAATCAGAATGCCTAGAATGTTTAATAAGCTCCACCACACCAAACCTTTTTCAGTTGAATATTAAGGATTAGAAAGCAAAGAAGAATTCTATGTGAAAGTCATGTAGTTACAGTTTATCAAAATATAAGAATCATCAAAGTATCACCATCAGGTATGGTGGGAGAACAGACTATTGAGTAGAAGTAGAGCCAGGCAAAATCTAAACAACATACTAACACGCAGATTTAAAATACTGCATGCCTAAAACTAGATAAATTTTCCTAATTTCTTTTCCTTGAATTATAAAAGCTTTCTGCCAAATCCACATAGCATTTTGGTATCTTACTATACAAAAATTTAGTAAGATACCAAAACGCTACATGCATTTAGATATCTCTTTCCAGGGTTGAAGTACAAAAAGCCCAGTTCTTCATTCCAGATACCAGTCAGAACTTTCCAAATCAGAACCTCAATGTCCTGACCTATTAAGGAAACAGTTCAAATTATTTTTAATAATTCCTCCAACTTAGACAGAGGGTAGTATAAAGTGTAGTTGATTCAGTGTAAGTGATATACATTTGTCTCTAGTATATAAGCACATCATCTAAAAACGTGATAAGTACAGCCCATATAGACTATCCATACAGGAAGACCGTTACACTTTCTTCTACACCAGATATTGTTTTCTTCACTGTTGCTGATGGTTTTCTTATTTCTGCCATTCAAAAGGGCAAACATCTGCTTTTTCGTATTTATACAGTGGGCTTCCCTGGTGGCTCAGTTGGTTAATCTGTCTGCAATGCAGGAGACTGCCTGCAATGCAGGAGACCCAGGTTCGACCCCTGGCTTGGGAAGATCCCCTAGAAAAGGAAATAGCAACCCACTCCAGTATTCTTGCCTGGGAAATTTCATGAACAGAGGAGCCTGGTTGGCTACAATACATAGGATCACAAGAGTCAGATACGAACGACTGACTAAACCACCACCACCACCCACAGAAGTTTTGAAAGTCGAAGTGTTAGTCACTCAGTCATGTCCAACTCTTTGCAACCCCATGGACTGTAGCCCACCAGGTTCCTCTGTCCATGAAATTCTCCAGGCAAGAATACTCAAGTGGGCTGCCATTCTGTTCTCTGGGGATCTTTCCCACCCAGGGATCAAACCCACGTCTTGCACATTGCAGGTAGATTCTTTATTGTCTGAGCCACCAGTAACCAATAAATCTTAAAATAATCTTTTGTTCACCCTGAAAAGTGAAAGTAAAGTCGCTCAGTCATGTCCGACTCTTTGTGACCCCGTGGACAATAGCCCACCAGGGTCCTCAGTCCATGGAATTTTCCAGACAAGAGTACTGGAGTGGGTTTGCCATTTCCTTCTCCAGGGGATCTTCCCAACTCAGGGATCAAACCCGGGTCTCCTGCAGGCAGACGCTTTACCATCTGAGCCACCAGGGAGTGTCACATAAAAAGGCAGACTCCTCCTGTCTAAACTAGCGGTTCTCACAGAACCTTCAACTTCATGATAAAATGAGACCATGTTAAGATTCATTTACTGTCCAATGAACTCAACTGTGGACTGTGCGATTTACTAAAAGGTTAACCTGGGGCAAGGTGATCAGAGCACAGCCTGGGAAAACGAATACCTTCCATACTCAGAAATCTTGAAGATCACTAAATTTAAATTCAACTAGAATGGATTCGAGATGCCTTGGATTTATTTCTCTATGTGTTGTTACTGAAGTTGGCTTCAATACAGTATATTTGGTTATCATGTAATTCCCCTGCAGAGGAAGTGAAAGAAAATCAGAGGCAGCCTGCATCAGCGAACAGGAAGACAAGCTGTCCAAATACCTTTTCTGCTCTATAGCATTCACTTGTTTCATTTGTTTTTTAAGGATTCAAAGTCATTTTGATGATTTTAAAATACCATTATAATATCTACTTACCAATATAAATTGGTTTTTGTAGCATAGCATGTTTTTAAAAGGGTTAACTTCTAATACATCAGAATGAAGTTAAAGCAGACTAAACTGTATGTCCTAATTGACAAAACCATCCTCAAATAAGTATGAATTAAACATACCACCCCCAAAGCAAGAAACTCTTGAGCTCTTTTGCTCGTGCCTTCCTACTCTCTCCTGATCTCATAAACCATAGCAAGTTTACAATTTGTACATTCATCTTCTTAGTTTCTAACTCATACACTCTTCACAATCACCTCCATAATCAAGAACTTAAAAATACATGTTACATGTGACCTGTTTTGTTAAAACTTTGACCCCTCTTCCTAAGCATAAATCTAAAGAAGAAAATAGCAAACATAAAAATTCTGAATAGAATCCAATGCCGTCTAAGAAACTAACTGGATCCTTTAGTAACAGCAACGAAATGATACCATATCACAATCCTGGAAAGTTTACACACAGTAATATGGTCACACATAACTAAAATCAACCCATAAACAAGTAAGATCATTTTTTCCAAAGGAACCTACTATGTGTTTAGGCCTTGAGTTAACCTTAACACCAATCAGCCTCCTACAGAAACCTGAGAGATGGGGAAAATTCATGCAACTGAAAGTGAAAGTGACTGCTTCTAATCCTCAATTCCAGTCCCACTGTATTCAGGCAAATGCTCACAGCTCTTATTCTAGGGTCATTAGTGTAGTTAGCTCAGATCCGACGGCCTGTCAGATAGTCTGACAAGTTTTCTGGAGTATCTCCTATGAATAAGGATCCCCAAGAAGTACTGAGATCAGTCTGCTGCCAGGCTTGTCTTGACAGAGAGCTAGCAGACCAATACAGTGGGTGAGACAAGGTTAAGGAGACACAGCAAAGAAGCAGGGTAGATGTAACAGAGAATCAGCATTTGAACTGGGCCTGAGGAGGTGATGAGAGGATGAGCGGAGAGAAACAGGCTATATTTGGATAGTACAGAAGGAAATATCATGTCAAGGATTAGGGCTCAAAGAACAATGGTCTGGAAAAAAAGATAAGTGGGAGTATTACAGGGTAACTTGAACAGTAATATCATTGAGACTGAATATACAAGACTGCATTTTGCAAAAATTTTCATATCCATTTCTTCAATTAACTCTCATGGAAAATCCATGTATCAGGAATAGTAAATGTTATTGCCAATAAACAGATAAGGAAACTGAAGAAAGACATGGAGCATTTTCTCTGAGTTCTTACATCAAATGAGTAGTAATGAGGAGATGTGAAACCAAGTCTTACAAGCCTAGGTTCAAAATACCTCTCTTTCCAAAGAAGTTAGTCTGCTTAAACTAAATTTTTATACAAGCTTGACTTCAACCTGGACAAATTATTTAATGTATCGGTAAACTAGAGCAAATACTGCAAAATAATTCTAGGAGGAGCTCAATTATTGAAAAGATACATAAGCAGAAACGTACAGAGTAAAATGGTAGCTTCCTACTCCATTTAAAATGAAAAGAATGATAGTTGTGTTACATACTGACAAGTAAGTAGAAATCAGAAATGTGTGCATTTCTTACCTCTCCTCGGTTGCACAAATCTTTTCAACACCCATTACCCACTTTCAGGTGGTATATTCGGGGAGAACAGATAAATAGGAAACAAAGAGAAAACTAACTAAAAGCAGAATTTTGGGAGACTCAACGATGAACAGCTTAATGAAACTTTAATCCTACTACCTTCTGTAGAACAGATTTCATGTTTGATTTAGTATCAGTTATGAAATAGAAAACCCATTAAGAATCTCCAGACAGTCTACGCAAGAGAGGGATTCCTTATGCTCTAAGTGTCAATGAAAACTTTATATATCCAGACAGGGTTTTTTAACAAGGACCTCACTTGATCATCATATCCAACCACCTGTGGTATTTCAGCAATCTCTTATATATCTATTCTGGTACAATTATTAAAATTGCCCTTTTTACTCACAAAGTGTCTGGGTTTGTCCTATAAATGATTTGGCAGCACTCCTTTTAAACCTCAATAGGTATCCCAGTTTGGGGAGCCTGAGTGCCACTGCAACCAAGTTCCTGGAATTTGGGCATATTAAAAGCACGTTAAACTGGAGTCTTATTAATAAGAGCTCCCTAATTAACCATTTTCTAAACCTCCAGCTTCTCCCCTCCAACACACACACACACACACATAGCTGAAATAATTTTTCAAAGATCAGCTCTTTGGAGTTTTCATGGGGAAACTACAAGGAGAAAAGAAAAAAAGAAAGACTTCATGGGTAAGCTAAAGTCCAACTTAAATAAAATAATGAGGTCTGACCATGGAAAACTGGGAAAACAACAGAAGCAGATATGGTAAGTTAGAATCCAGCAATCACTAACAGGATAAGGAACGTTTGTAAAGGCAGACACTGAGAGTGCAAAATCCTTTCTAAAATAGATGCTGGCAGATGTTAGACCAAACTGAACATGTGCAGATGGGAGGATATGAATCTTAATCAAGTCCCTTCTTTGTCCTCCTCTACTTCTGGTTTCCCATCTAGACAATTAAAAAAAAAAATTCTGAATGTATTTGCCAACCTTAACAGTCTGAATTTAGCAGAATTTCATAATATGAAAGAAAAAGCCAATATTTTAAAGTGTTTAATGGGAAGTGCAACTCAAAAATTAGTGAGTATAATTTAAAGCAAACCATGGACTCTCTATATAGTCAACAGACCAAAATAAATAAATAAATAAATTGTTGATGGGGAGGCAGAGAAGGGGGAAAGATATCCTTGTAAGTCATCCCTGCTTTTACTAAACGCAATTAAAATCCTTGAGTAATGTTAACGGAAAGTGACTCAGTCTTTATGAGTCACTGGAAAAATAAAAGCCAAAAAGTCCAGGGGAGACTCCCCTGATTTCAATCATTGAGAAGCTGTATCAGAACTGGAAATGCTCATCACACACTGAGCCTTCAAAGTTTAGTGGTAAATTAACCTAGGTACTTCTGATGCAAGTTTCCAAGAGACAAAGTGACACTTCATTCATGCAGATGTTGGTCTGTGTGTTTTGAAGAGAGTCAGTAATAAGTGATAAACTAAGAATCATAAGCAAACTTTTCAAAAGTTGAACTTGTTTACTCATACACTTCACTCATGAGAGCCCCACTGGCCCTTACTCAGAACTGGCAAATGGATTATTCTTACTTTACATAAGGTTTCTACTTTGATAACCAATTTTGAAGTACCTAGACATTTTTAAAGAAGTACATGTTCTTCTTTAAAAAATGAAAATCAGATGTAAGTCTATATTTTTAAAAGTCACTACAAAAATAATACATGCTGTCACATGGGTTCAACCAATAATAGTCTCCAACAATGCACCACTATATCAAAAAAGAGTTTTGATAACTGATGTTTATAGTGATCAATGAAGCATCAAAAAAATATCAATTAGGGAAGTTTTTAAAAGGTTTCATTGAAATGGTCCAAGAGAAATTATCTTTTCTCCACAGAGTAACAGAGAGTAAACAATGTAAAGTTTTTCTGACCATAGTCTCTGCTGTACTCACTCATTTCAGCCTTTACAGCACAAAAGCAACCACAGACATTATGTAGACAAATGAGTAAAGTTATGATCCAATAAAACTTCAGACACAGAAATTTGAATTTCATATCATTTTTACCTGTCACAAAACATTCTTCTTCCTCTTTTTCTTCAATCATTTAAAAATGTAAAGTCTATATTCAGCTCCACTGTATAAAAACAAGCAGTGGGTAGCTGGACTGGCCCACAGGCCATAGTTTGCAAACCTCTATCCTAGAGGAACAAATTTCAACTACTAAAAGGAAAAAAATGCTGCCATTCTTTAACCCTGATAAAGGTAATGAGTTGCTACTGAAAAAAACAAAAAATTAAAGTAGGGCAGGATGCATCCCTGCATTACGGTGGCCACAGTATTTTTAGTCAGTATATTCCAAATGTCCATTGTAAGCCCAATGTATAATCTGGGTATAAAAGACTACAGTTTCCTGGGACCATCTCCAAGAGATTCAGCTGGTATCAAGTACAGCAGGAACCTGCTCACAGCAGAGCTCCTAACACTGCATCAAGGTTCAAAGACCACTGATATTTACAAAATATTATCTGGAAAGAGAGTTGAATTCAAATATATAAAGAGTTCTCAAAGCTCAATAACAAGAAAACAGCCTGATGTTTTTTTAAAGGCAAACTTTATAACACTCACTTCAACAAATGATGTAAGAATAGGAAATAAGCACAAGAAGAGTCTCCAATCACTAGTCATTACAGAATGCAAATTAAAGCCACATGAGGTAATATTACACTGTTAAAATTTAGATCACAGCTACAAAAAAACAGAACCAGAATTTAAACCCTTAAGAAAATCACTAAAAAAATTTTTAAATATATCTTGACAATGTAAAGTACAGACAAGGATGCAGAGCATTTGGAGCTCACATACACTGCTTGCAGGAATGCAAAATGGTACGGCTACTTTGGAAAACAGTTTGGTAGCTTCTTATAAAGCTAAACATATATTCACCATACAACCCAGTAATCCTACCCCAAGTTCTAACCCAGGGCTTCCCTGGTAGCTCAGCTGGTAAAGAATCCGCGTGCAAAGCAAGAGATCCAAGTTTGTTTCCTGAGTCAGGGAGATCCCCTGGAGAAGGGATAAGAGTACCCACTCCAGTGTTCTTGGGCTTCTCTGGTGCCTCAATGGGTAGAGAATCAGCCTGCAATGCAGGAGGCCTAGGTTGAGTCCCTGGGATTGGCAAGATCCCCTGGTGGAGGGCATGGCGATCTACTCCCGTATTCTTGCCTGGAGAATCCCCATGGACAGACGAACCTGGCGAGCTGCAGTCCAAAGGGTCACAAGGAGTTTTACATGACTGAGCAACTAAGCACAGGTGCTAACCCAAGAGAAGTGAAAACACATTCATGCACACACACAAAAAAACTGTATGCAAATGTTTATAGAGACTATTTATAACCACCAAAAGTAAAAACACCTCAATATTCATCAACTAGTGAATGGATAAGCAAATGCGGTACAGCCATTCATTGGAATTCAGCAATGAAAAGGAACAAAATTACTGATACACACATGGTATTAGATGTATTAGGCTAAGTGAAAGAAATCAAACACAAAAAGCTATTTATTGTGTGATCCCATTTATATGTCATTTTTGTAAAGGAAAAAGTACAGGGCCAGAAAACAAATCAGCAGTTGGTTGGGGTGGGGAGGAAGGGGTAGAACAAATTGGGGGTTATGCAATTGTTCTATATCTTGACTGCTGTGATGGTTACAAGACCAAACATGTGTCAAACTCAGAAGTGCACATTAAGAAGAATCTTTACTGTACATGAATTATACATCAATGAACCTGGCTAAAAAGAAAAAAACACTGATATATAAGCAAGACTGGTTTTACACTGGCTCTGGTTTATTAGAAACTTTTCAGTGCTTTTATGTCAGCGTATGGTTACCAATATCATATGAAGACCCACCTATCTTAATGTGTACGTTTGTATTATTGAAATAATGACATAGTAAAAAAACAAAAAAAACAACACTTCTTTTGAGTATGCATGCTTCTGGTGTCCTTTTAAAAATAATCAGTCACTTTGGTCTCTCAGTTCAGTTCAGTTCAGTCGCTCAGTCATGTCCCACTCTTTGCGACCCCATGAATCACAGCACGCCAGGCCTCCCTGTCCATCACCAACTCCTGGAGTTCACTCAGACTCACGTCCATCGAGTCAGTGATGCCATCCAGCCATCTCATCCTCTGTCGTCCCCTTCTCCTCCTGCCCTCAATCCCTCACAGCATCGGAGTCTTCTCCAATGAGTCAACTCTTCGCATGAGGTGGCCAAAGTACTGGAGTTTCAGCTTTAGCATCATTCCTTCCAAAGAAATCCCAGGGCTGATCTCCTTCAGAATGGACTGGTTGGATCTCCTTGCAGTCCAAGGGACTCTCAAGTGTCTTCTCCAACACCACAGTTTCAACAGCATCAATTCTTCGGCGCTCAGCCTTCTTCACAGTCCAACTCTCACATCCATACATGATCACTGGAAAAACCATAGCCTTGACTAGACGGACCTTAGTCGGCAAAGTAATGTCTCTGCTTTTGAATATGCTATCTAGGTTGGTCATAACTTCTTCCAAGGAGTAAGCGTCTTTTAATTTCATGGCTGCAATCAACATCTGCAGTGATTTCGGAGCCCCCCCCCAAAAAATCAAGTCTGACACTGTTTCCACTGTTTCCCCATCTATTTCCCATGGAGTGAGGGGACCGGATGCCATGACCTTCGTTTTCTGAATGTTGAGCTTTAAGCCAACTTTTTCACTCTCCACTTTCAGTTTCATCAACTCAGTCGTGTCCAACTCTTTGTGACCCCATCAGCTGCAGCACGGGAGGCTTCCCTGCCCATGACCAACTCCAGGAGCTTACTCAAACTCATGTCCATCAAGTTGGTGATGCCACTCAACCATGTCATCCTCTGTCGTCCCCTTTCCCTCCCACCTTCAATCTTTCCCACCATCAGGGTCTTTTCCAATGAGTCAGTTCTTCACATCAGGTGGCCAAAGAATTGGAGCTTCAGCTTCAGCATCAGTCCTTGCAATGAATATTCGGGACTGATCTCCTTTAGGATGGACTGGTTGGATCTCCTTGCAGTCAAAAGGACTCTCAAGAGTATTCTCCAACACCACCGTTCAGAGCATCAATACTTCAGCTCTCAGCTTTCTTTAGAGTCCAACTCTTACATCCATACATGATCATTGGAAAAACCAGAGCTTTGACGATATGCTCGTTTGTTGGAAAAGTAATGTCCGTGCTTTTTAATATGTTGTCTAGGTCGGTCATAACTTTTCTTTCAAGGAGCAAGCGTCTTTTAATTTCATGGCTACAGTCACCATCTGCAGCGATTTTGGAGCCCGAAAAAATAAAGTCTGTTACTGCTTTCATTGTTTCCCCATCTATTCACCATGAAGTGAAGGGACCAGATGCCATGATGTTAGCTTTCTGAATGTTTAGTTTTAAGCCAACTTTTTCACTCTCTTCTTTCACTTTCATCAAGAGGTTCTTTAGTTCTTCTTCACTTTCTACCATAAGGGTGGTGTCATCTGCATATCTGACATTTTTTATATTTCTCTTGGCAATCTTGATTCCAGCTTGTGTTTCTTCCAGCCCAGCATTTCTCATGATGTACTCTGCATGGAAGTTAAATAAGCAGGGTGACAATCTACAGCCTTGACGTACTCCTTTTCCTATTTGGAACTAGTCTGTTGTTCCATGTCCAGTTCTAACTATTGCTTCTTGACCTGCATAAAGCTTTCTCAGGAGGCAGGTCAGGTGGTCTGGTATTTCCATTTCTTGAAGAATTTTCCACACAGTCAAAGGCTTTGGCGTAGTCAACAAACCGGATGATTTTCTGGAACTCTAGCTTTTTCCATGATCCAATGGATGTTGGCAATTTGATCTCTGGTTCCTCTGCCTTTTCTAAATCCAGCTTGAACATCTGGAAGTTCACGGTTCACATACTGTTAAAGCCTGGCTTGGAGAATTTTGAAGATTACTTTGCTAGCATGTGAGATGAGTGAAATTGTGCAGTAGTTTGAACATTCTTTGGCACTGCCTTTCTTTGGGATTAGAATGAAAACTGACCTTTTCCAGTCCTGTGGCCACTGTTGAATTTTCCAAATTCGCTGGCATACTGAGTGCAGCACTTTCACTGCATCATCTTTTAATATTTGAAATAGCTCAACTGGAATTCCATCACCTCCACTAGCTTTGTTTGTAGTGATGCTTCCTAAGGCTCCCTTGACTTCGCGTTCCATGACGTCTGGCTCTAGATGAGTGATAACAGCATTGTGGTTATCTGGGTCATGAAGATCGTTTTTGTATAGTTCTTCTGTGTATTCTTGCCACCTCGTCTTAGTATCTTCTGCTTCCGTTAGGTCCATACCGTTTCTGTCCTTTATTGTGCCCATCTATGCATGAAATATTCCCGTGGAACATTTCCTATTCTATTGTTTCCTCTATATCTTTACACTGATCACTGAGGAAAGCTTTCTTATCTCTCCTTGCTAGTCTTTGGAACTCTGCATTCAAATGGGTATATCTTTGTTTTTCTCTTTGCCTTTCACATCTTTTCTTTTCTCAGCTATTTGTTAAGAACTCCTCAGACCACCATTTTGCCTCTTTGTGTCTCTTTTTCTTGGCGATGGTCTTGATCACTACCTCTGGTTCTTCAGGCCCTATATCAGATTTCATCCTTTGAATGTATTTGTCACTTCCACTGTATAATCATCAGGGATTTGATTTAGGTCATACCTGAATGGTCTAGTGGTTTTCCCTACTTTCTTCTTTTTAAGTCTGATAATAATTTGGCAATAAGGAGTTCATGATCTGAGCCACAGTCAGCTCCCGGTGTTGTTTTTGCTGACTATACAGAGTTTCTCCCTGTTTGGCTGCAAAGAGCATAATCAATGGGTTGGCCAAAAAGTTTGTTCAGGTTTTCTGTACCAGCTCACTGAAAAACTCTTCTGTTTTGGCCAACACAACAGTATTCTGGGCTTCCCTGGTAGCTCAATCCGTAAAGAATCCACCTGCAATGCAGGAGACCTGGATTTGATCCCTGGATTGGAAAGATCCCCAGGAGAAGGGCAGAGAAACCCATTCCAGTATTCTTGCCTGGAGAATCCCCATGGACAAAGGAGCCTGGTGGGCTACAGGGGGCTCCATGGGGTCACAAAGAGTCAGACACAACTGAGCAACTAAGCACAGCACACAAACAGCACACAGTATCTAGGAATTCCTGTGCTGATTTCTAAAATCAAGCATCTGGGAATAAACAGTCTACATAACTCCACAGTATATAAGACCAATTTGAAGAAAACAGGGAAAACTGCTAGACCATTCAGATATGACTTAAATCAAATCCCTTATGATTATACAGTGGAAGTGAGAAATAGATTTAAGGGCCTAGATCTGATAGATAGAGTGCCTGATGAACTATGGAATGAGGTTCCCGACATCGTACAGGAAACAGGGATCAAGACCATCCCCATGGAAAAGAAATGCAAAAAAGCAAAATGGCTGTCTGGGGAGGCCTTACAAATAGCTGTAAAAAGAAGAGAAGCGAAAAGCCAAGGAGAAAAGGAAAGATATAACCATCTGGATGCAGAGTTTCAAAGAACAGCAAGAAGAGATAAGAAAGCTTTCTTCAGCGATCAATGCCAAGAAATAGAGGAAAACAACAGAATGGGAAAGACTAGAGCTCTCTTCAAGAAAATTAGACATACCAAGGGAACATTTCATGCAAAGATGGGCTCGACAAAGGACAGAAATGGTATGGACCTAACAGAAGCAGAAGACATTAAGAAGAGGAGGCAAGAATACACAGAAGAACTCTACAAAAAGGATCTTCACGACCCAGATAATCAAGAGTGTGTAATCACTCACCTAGAGCCAGACATCCTGGAGTGTGAAGTCAAGTGGACCTTAGAAACCATCACTACCAACAAAGCTAGTGGAGGTGATGGAATTCCAGTGGAGCTATTTCAAATCCTGAAAGATGATGCTGTGAAAGTGCTACACTCAATATGCCAGCAAATTTGGAAAACTCAACAGTGGACACAGGACTGGAAAAGGTCAGTTTTCATTCCAATTCCAAAGAAAGGCAATGCCAAAGAATGCTCAAGCTACTGCACAATTGCACTCATCTCAAAAGCTAGTAAAGTAATGCTCAAAATTCTCCAAGCCAGGCTTCAGCAATACCTGAACCGTGAACTTCCTAATATTCAAGCTGGTTTTAGAAAAGGCAGAGGAACCAGAGACCAAATTGCCAACATCCATTGGATCATGGAAAAAGCAAGAGAGTTCCAGAAAAACATCTACTTCTGCTTTATTGACTATGCCAAAGCCTTTGACTGTGTGGATCACAATAAACTGTGGAAAATCCTGAAAGAGATGGGAATACCAGACCACTTAACCTGCCTCTTGAGAAATCTGTATGCAGGCCAGGAAGCAACAGTTAGAACTGGACATGGAACAACAGACTGGTTCCAAATAGGAAAAGGAGTACGTCAAGGCTGTAGATTGTCACCCTGCTTATTTAACTTCTATGCAGAGTACATCATGAGAAACGCTGGGCTGGAAGAAACACAAGCTGGAATCAAGATTGCTGGAAGAAATATCAATAACCTCAGATATGCAGATGACACCACCCTTATGGCAGAAAGTGAAGAGGAACTCAAAAGCCTCTTGATGAAAGTGAAAGAGGAGAGTGAAAAAGTTGGCTTAAAGCTCAACATTCAGAAAACAAAGATCATGGCATCCGGTCCCATCACTCCATGGGAAATAGATGGGGAAACAGTGGAAACAGTGTCAGACTTCATTTTGGGGGGCTCCCAAATCACTGCAGATGTTGATTGCAGCCATGAAATTAAAAGACGCTTACTCCTTGGAAGAAAAGTTATGAGCAACCTAGACAGCATATTCAAAAGCAGAGACCTTACTTTGCTGACTAAAGTCTGTCTAGTCAAGGCTATGGTTTTTCCAGTGATCATGTATGGATGTGAGAGTTGGACTGTGAAGAAGGCTGAGCGCCGAATAATTGATGCTTTTGAACTGTGGTGTTGGAGAAGACTCTTGAGAGTCCCTGGGACTGCAAGGAGATCCAACCAGTCCATTCTGAAGGAGATCAGCCCTGGGATTTCTTTGGAAGGAATGATGCTAAAGCTGAAACTCCAGTACTTTGGCCACCTCATGCAAAGAGTTGACTCATTGGAGAAGACTCTGATGCTGGGAGGGATTAGGGGCAGGAGGAGAAGGGGACAACAGAGGATGAGATGGCTAGATGGCATCACCGACTCGAGGCACGCAACTCTGAGTGAACTCCAGGAGTTGGTGATGGACAGGGAGGCCTGGCGTGCTGCGATTCATGGGGTCGCAAAGAATCGGACACGACTGAGCGACTCAACTGAACTGAACTGATCCTTTGTAGTACTTATTTAGGATCTAGGGCACCCTAGTTTTACAGTTTTGAAGCACAAGACACTTTTAAATAGGTCATCAGCTAAAAGCATTAATCCAACAATCCTTTCAGTGGCTACATCTGAAATTGCAAACATAGCTGTGATAAGGTTTATTTTTTCCCCCTATAGTTCTGGGTAGTTACTTATAAAATACACTCCTTTACTTAAAAAACTGGGATTTCAAGAAAAGTTTACTAAATTTTTGCGGTATCACACTGTTTTCTTTTACTGAGGCAAAAATTCACTTATCTCAATCAAAACTCTACATCTCTGAAGAGGACTGAGTAAAGATCATGGTTTTATTTCCACAATATGTTTAATTGTCTTAAAATATCCAAGCCTCTAAACGTTAGCCCCTCCAGGCTGAGTATACCAGAGGTGAAGTGCATCTTCTATGTAGGAAAAACCACTGAGGCAGGAATATGACCTCCTGTGTAGCTCATGCAGCGATTCATTTGCTGAATCAAAACAAAAACCTTAAAGCAACAAAAAAAAGCTTTTAATTAAAAAATAAAATAAAACCTAAGTCAACTTTTTAACATTCATATCAAACATTATTGCTAACACAACTTGAGAAAAAGCTCTGAAATTGTTTTGCCACTCATTATTTTTATAGCATTGTTTTTCTCCAGTGGATCTAGCAGTAAAGAATCCGCCTGCCAATGCAGGAGACACAAGAGATGCAGGTTTGATTCCTGGGTCAGGAAGATTTCCTGAAGAAGAAAATGGCAACACACCCAGTATTCTTGCCTGGGAGATTCCATGGACAGGGGAGCCTGGCAGGCTACAGTCTATGGGGCCGCAAAGAGAAGGATACAACTGAGTTACTGAGCGCGCGTGCACACACACACACATTAAGGAAATACCTCAGGAGTGATTCTTTTTTATCTACTGAATACTTGAAAAGAGAGAAGAACACAGAGAGGCAACAAAAGAAGAGAGAGGAAGGGAGAAGACGGGAAAGGAAGGGGAAGGTGAAAAAGGAGAGAGGAGGGAAGACTGAGCTGTGGAATACTCAATTCTAAACTTCTCTAAATTTAGGCCCCATATCGCAATTTTTAGATACGTTAAGTCTAAGGGGTTTATTACAATTCACTTCCCCATCCTGGCTCTCAGATTTTCATCTGGAAAATCTGGCGGAGCAGTGGTTTCTAATAGTTTCCCACAAGGGAGAAGTTGGCCTTTATGTACTTGTCAGTTTAAAAAAAAAAAAAGGCTTTTCTTGAATTATTAAAATAATCTTTATTTTACAAATAGCAGCTATTTCAGTTTTTAAAAATCACTGTATTTATTTAAGAAGGTACTACATACCTGCATATAGCAAATATGAGAGGCATTCTGGGTGGAATTTCAAGAGTTCTTTACAACTGCTTGAACAACTCTTGAACTCTATAGGACTGCCTTTCCAGCACAGTCAAGATCACACCATACACTACAGGGCACCTTTTACTGTGAAACTACCCTCACACAATAGGTGACACACATAAATTTCTAAAAAATATGTATCTACGGTTTTTCAGCTTCCAAATTATATGATACTGCTTTGTATTTTACCTCAGGGGGAAAAAAATTAAACATATTACTCAAAAAAATTCAAACCACCAAATAGCATTTTTTAAAATGTTTTTACTAAAATTTTATTCTTAATAATGATTACCTGCAAAGTCATAAGGAAGAGCATGCAATGACTTTTTCTTTTTTTTACTTTCTATGTTATCCATAACTTTGTATGGATTCCATTTATAACACATATCTATGAAAAAAAAACACTAGAAAAAATACATAAAACATTTTCATAAATATAATAGTGGCACTAAGATACATGATGGCAAGGTTAAAAGGCATTATCTCTGCCCTCTAAGAGGTTATGCTGAGAAGGAACAGGAAATTACGCCAGAGATAGGATTTCTAAACTAACAAGAGAGCATCTAGTAGTCATGGGTTACTCATTCATTCATTCACACATTCACATATTTGCTGAGTCTTTGCGAGCTATGTGAAAGATCTGAAGCCAGATCAAGGTAAAGAAAAACAAGGCACATACCTAAGTCAAGATTTAGCAGTGGTCTCCTTAAAAAAAAAATAACCACCCCCTACCCTCCAAAACAACCTATGGAATTTTGAGGAAAAGAGAAACTGAGTTTGTCTGAGAGCCAGTACACGGACCTCTTAGAGACCTCCATCACATTATGTGTCTTGTGGGCATGCCACATGCTTTAGATCTCTGGGACTATTTGACTAACTTACTGTAACAGACATAATTTTGTATCCTTCTGCTTAAAGTTCTGGACTTACGCCATTACGTGTTCTGGACCTAAAATGAATCAGTGCTTTCTAGGCATATTTCTGAAAATGCATTAACTTTGATCTTTAAAGAAAAAGAATTTGCTCTCAGAATAGCTAGCTACCTTCATTTCAAGAAATGTCTCTGCCACAAGTGCACAGGTGGTCATCAGATGCTAATCGTGAGTAAACTAACTTTGGAGATGCTGGAACTTCCCATTTGAAGGACAGTAAAAATACAAAATACATAATAAATTCCCTTCCTGCTGAGAGTAAAGAAGAAAGAAGGTTGGCCTGGTAGATGAGAGGACTGTCGATTGTATATTTCGTGTTCGATGTTTAAAAGTGGGAAAACGCTAATGACTAAAAAACTGCAAAGGAGTTAATAAACTTTAGAGTCTAGAAATGGCTTTGATGCAGTCTACATCTCTCAGACCAAAATCTTAAGATAATGTGAAACCTTTGCTAAATATAGGAAAGAGCAAGATTAGCAGTGAGCAATTAAAACTAAGCAGAGTTATGGAAGCGGCCTCCCCAGTGTCTCTGCAGTAAAGAATCCCCTTGTCAAAGCAGGAGACACAGGAGACATGGGTTTGATCCCTGGGACAGGAAGATCCCCTGGATGATGAAATAGCAATCCACTCCAATATTCTTGGCTGGAAAATCCCATGAACAGAGGAGCCTGGCAGGCTACGGTCCTTGGGGGTCACAAAGAGTCGGACACACAGAGATGGAAATCAGACCAGAGAGAGCAAAAAGTGGGGAGTCTGGATTGTGGTTTCAGAAAGAAAATTCAGCAAAGAGGCTAAAACTGACCAAAAATCTAAGTTTGTTAACTAATGAAAGTGCTTTTTTTTTTAAGGGGAAAAAAAAGCTTTTATCTAAACTAAAAAAAAAATTGGAATATTGTTGGAACCTTTTTCTACTGGAGAATACTTTTGTCTAGCATTCACAAATTGCATGATGCATTCGAAATATACATCTACTGATATTAAAAAAATGGTTGAGAATTACTTCAAATCTTGTAGCAGAGAACCTCAAATGTTTCCGAAGAAATAAAGCATTACTTCTAAACAATGGCAACAGTATTTCCATTACAAAAAGTATGCAGATGTTCAAAAAAAAAAAACAAAACCCTTTTTAACCCAGAAACAATGATGTGTGTTAAAATTCATCTTAGACTTAATTCTTGACTTAATTCTTTTCACTACAAATGAACTCAAACACATCTCTGTCTCCTATTTAAGACGGATTTCCCAAGGTAAAAATATTGAAGTAGTTTTTTTTTTTAAAGTCTGTCCAAATGATGAGTATCTTTGACCATCTTAAAACTAAGCAAGTGCTAGATTTTAACCTAGAAGAAAAAAGTTTTCAAATATCCCCCTTCCCTAAAGTCAGCTGCTACCATGACCTCTGTTGAGACGTTCACAAAAAAGTTCCAGTGTGCCCGGTCCCTTCCTAAAGAAAAGGACAGTGGGAAGGGGCAGACATCCACCGCATTCTCAGTCTCTACTGGAATTTGCCCAATGATTCCAAACTGTAATTGTATATAAAGGTTTACATTAATACAAGAAGTAGAGAGTTTTCAAAACTGGAGTTTAAAAATCTATGCCAGAATATTAAGCAAATTATTACTAAACTTCCTTTTCAAACTGAGTTGGAGTTTCAATATTAAGAACAGTCTCAATGTTTGTGTATGTTTTACCCAATCATGGTCACCAACTTTATTTTCTTTAATTAGGGTCCAAAAAAAATCATTAGAGAGCAACCAGACTATAATCAAGAGTTATATTAGAGAAAGATACACTTTATTAGATGTGAATACTTCCCAGAACAAAAACCACACCACCATTAGGACATTCCTAGTATAGTGTATCATTTCCTTTGATGATCTTTGAACCAGAAAAATCAGATGCTTACAAAAACAATGATCTCTCAACAATTTCTGACCACCTTCAAAGTGAATCAATATATGTAATTCTCATTTAATGAAACGGCTACATAAATTTCCATACCACTTTACCATATTATATAAACTGGACTGCCTCATATCAAGTTGTGCAAAACGAAAACCAATCCAAATGAGTTAAACTCCAGAGTTTAGCAATGGAAAAATCTTGCATTTATAGATGGAAAGTGTTTGTTGAAACCCTTGAGAAAAGAATATACTGGAATAAACCATTCATGTCTTGGTTAGAAACCAAAAGAACGAAAAGTAATACAAATGCATACATAGAAAGAGAGTTTCAAGTTTGTTTCAGGTCACTAACCTGTACATGGAGCAAGGTAAATCCATAGCACTACATGACTGCGTGCTGTGCTTAGTTGTGTCTGACTCTTTGCAACCCCGTGGACTGTAGCCCACGAGGCTCCTCTGTTAACGGGGATTCTCCAGACAAGAAAACTGAAGTGAGTTGCCATGCCCTCCTCCAGGAGATCTTCCCAACTCAGGGATTAAACCCAGGTCTCCCACACTGCAGGCAGATTCCTTACCGACTGAGCCACCAGGGAAGCCCTAGTTAACAAATTGAGGTTGTGTCTGAACTCCAATTATCCTACTCCTCACACCCCTCAAGGAAGCATTATATATGCAAGGATATATATAAACACACACGCACAACTTCATACCACAAAGGTTAAAGACAATCTCTAAGACTAGGACTTTCAAAGTGCAAATTTGCCTTTCCCACCACTCAGCTCCAGACTGGACCGTGCAAAGAAAAAATCATTTACATATGAATGCAAGAACCTTTACCAAAACCAAGATGGGAACTCTAGGGTTGAAAAACACCACTTGATAAAAAATCTCCGGCCTAAAAAACTCTAACATCCTTTAGGAACAACAGGACAGGCCCAAACGCATTAAAAATTCTACACAAAACCAGCGACTGTCTCCTGGTGTTTGGAACTCTGGGGCCTAAAGCAGTCAAGCTTTCTTTGGATCCTGGGTTCAGCCCTAGCAGCCACAAGACCCTGAGTCAAATCAGGTTGGCAATGAAACACACAATTCCAAGAAAGCAAAGATCCTTCTCAATTCCACCTTCCCAGGACAACTAAGACCACAAGAGTCAGCTGAAACAAATGACATCCACTACAACGGCAATCTCTGCAAGCCGGGATAGCACTCTGGGACTTCTATGGTTCCCAGGGACAAATAACAGCCTAAGATTACTAAAGATTACAGCGATCCAGCACCAAAGAGCTCAGTTAAAAAAAAAAAAAAAAAAAAAAGGGTCTAGGATGAAGACAAGAGGCAAGAAGTCAATGGGCTTCTTGCTAGAAGTCAAGCCAGACCAGTAGTAATCAAGCTCTTACATCTGGACATCAGTATAGGAAACTAGCAAAATTCGAGATCACAATGAGTCCCCTGCTTCCCCTCGCTTACTGCTTTTTGTGAGAAAATGCTTATTTATAGCAGCTTCCCATCTGGCTGCTCGCGCTGGGCAATGCCCAGACTAAACTTTTAAACCTGGAAAAAGGTGGGAAAGTCAGCCAGCCAGACGCAGCGCTAGGAAACGTAGACAGAAGGAGGGAAAGAGTCAAGTTTCAAAACAAAGGTTCCACAAGGAACTGAACGTCAACCACTCCCCACTTCCTAGCCTTCAAGCCAGCTAGGCTGGGCCTGAATTTTTAAGAAGAGAAGTTAAGTCAGAGGAACCCAGCTCTGGAGCTTTCACTAACGGCACGGCTATTCTGGAGAACCTTTGCACAACCACTTGATGAGAGTGGTGTTGGCCTCTCCCCCCATCTCCCGACGGTGGAGAAAAACGGGCTCAGAACTTAGGTGACTTGCCCAAGGTCCCGCAGCAGAACCGGAATTCAATTTCTTCCCGGCCACGGCGGGCCGGCACCCGGTGGGCGCCAAGCGAAGGCCGCGGGGGCCGCCGAGACTAGGAAGGCCCTCCTCCCTCGGGAGGGACCCGGCGCTGGGAGCCGGAGGGGCCCGGCGCGCGCTCCACGGCCCGGCCCCTACCTTCTTTGACTCCCGGCAGCTTGGACTGGTCGATGGTGACTTCAGCCATGTTGGCCTGGGGTCCGGGCTGCACTTCGCCTCCGGCTTCCCAGCCGCCGCCTGCACAGAGCACGGCCCGGCGCGCAACAGCAGCAGCGCCCGACGCGGCGCAAAGTCCAGCCGGCAGCGCTCGGGCCCGGAGGACGGGGCGGGCCGCCGTGCAAGGGCTAGCGACAAGGGCGGCGGGAGACCGACCCGGGCGCAGCAGGCTGCGCCGCGGCAGCCACCTGCTCCCGCGCCCCCGGCCCTGATCAATACCGAATACCCGGAGCCCGGAAATGGACCTGGGCCGGCCAGTACGGAGGGAGAAAGGAGACAGAAAGGCGGGCAGGCGGGCGGGCCTGGGTGGGGAGGGGGAGGGGAGCTGCAGGTCTGTAACCGCAATTCAAGTGGCTGGCGAGCGCAGATCGGCTCCTGCGGCCGCCTCCCTGCTGTCTCCTTTGTGCCGAGTGACGCGCCGGCGGCTAGGGCCTCCGCCCCCTCGCCCTGCCTCCCTCCCAAGGGAGGGTCGCGTCTGTCGGCGGGGGCCTTGTGTCCTGAAGGCCTCGGCCAAAAGGCCGCACGGATCCCCCACAACAGTCGTTTCTGTCGCCGGTGTAGTCCCCATTCTTGGGCTCTTTCCACAGGATGCTTCCTGTGTGCCTGGCTCTCTGGGACACTCTGTCTAAAGATGATGTTTGGTCATTAAAAACTCTCTACTACAATGTACAGAACTAGGGAGCCGCTGATCAGAAGCTAGGCGAGTTAAGAGAATGTTCACAACCAGTTGAGGGAACTGAGTCATTCATTCATCAAAAATGCACGAATGTCTAGCGAGTCCAATGTTAGATACTGTGGGTGATAACAACATGCGTCAGACATCTCCCTCTTCTGGCATGTCACACATTGGTCTATAATTGTGACATTTTTATTTCCCCGAAATAGCATCTCCTGGCAACAGAATTCTCCCTCCCTTTGGGAAGTCCTCTTCGGGAGGGGCCTCCTCTCCCAAGCTTGTGCAATCAAAGAACCTCTCCACCATCAACAAGCTTCCTCCCTCACCTACATACATTCGTCTAAGGATGGGTGTGTGACCAAGACAAGTCAAGTAGAATACTTATCTGAGGTTATTATATAAAGAAGGACAGGTAAGCATTGTTTCTTGTGAGGAGGGTTGACTCTTCTTAATAGACAATGAGGCCAAACTGAAGACAGAAGTAAAGGTAAGAAGACAGTAAAGATGAAGAGGGTGTGTTCTGGTGTTACCATAGTAGCAAACCAGCTGGTCCCTGAGATTCCCACTGCTCTGGATTCTGGTATTTACCTCCAGCATCTTCTCAATTTAGGCTAGCACATTTTACTACCTTAAACTAGTAAAAGTTGATATTCTGTCACTCAACAGCTCAAAGAGTAACTGTATGAGAGGCCACATGGAGGAGAGTTTATTTGGACTTGCCATTGACTTAAGATTAGCAAAAAATTAAGAGCGGATTTTCTAAGCCAGAGGGTGGCAAACCCTGGGCCACTGGATTTGAATGGCTGCTTTTTATGTGTTTAAATGATTACATTTAAGTGCTTATAGAAATACAACATAATATTTTCAATCTTGCCTCTTTGTACTCAAATTATAAAATAATTACTATTGGATCATTTTCAGAAAAGGTTAGCCAACCCTATTACTAGGCAGAAAGAACACCAGCAAATTAAGTGTGTAAATAGAAATATTAGAAAAGTAGCTTCGTGGGGATTTTTAAGTTGCCTGCCTTCTATGACTCTTTTTTTTAACTTCCCATGGTCATAGAGAATATTTATAATAACAGTATTGTCTGTTTTCCTCCCCCAAATTCATTGTCTTCATTCCTCTGTCATGCTCTGCTCTGGGAGGGTGACATTTATGAAAACATCACCAGGGTCTCCTTGCCCTGTGGCTTCTTTTTGAGTTAGACCAATGCACAACATTGGCAAAAGATTAAAAAAAACAAAAAAAAGGAGGAGGGAAATGTCAGGGTGTATATTACATGCCTTTCCTTTATGCTACCTAGGCCAAAATTTTGGTCATACTGTGTCTCTCTGACTACAATGTCTGTCTAAAAACCTCTTTCCCAGAGTTCCAGCTCTCATGAGTCTCTCATAATACCATTTCTTTACAGTGCCCCTTCAGGCCCAGAATGGTAATAGCTTCACACTGTTACTGGTTCCCTTAACCATACCCATACCTTTGTATATAATCCCTTAATTATATTCTTTCCAGTTTAACTATTTTGAGTGTGCCTTCTTTTGCCTAGACTCTGATTAGTATAGTTGAGATATGCCAAAGGGTCATTGCTTTTTTTTCCTTAACATCGACATTTCTTATGATCACTGTAAGACCATAAAACATATACATCTATTCATATGATCTCAACTTCCTATTCTCTTGGTCTTTCTTGACTATTTCAATCATAGTTTTTAGCCTCATTGCTCCAAGAAACAGCTGTTTTTATTAGAATTAACAATGATCTCCATGTTGCCAAATCCAGGAGTGAATTCTCAGCTTTCCTCCTATTGGCTTACTATTCCCATGTAATAGATATGATTTAACTCATCTTCTTAATACATTTTTTTGTTTTGGGCTGGTTTTAGTTTTTGTATTTTCACTTACCTCATTTATCTCCCTCACTTATCTACACCACTAGCCATGTTGTTAAAAAATGATTCAAACAATGTAAGCTCACTTTTGAGAGTTCTTCTGGATACTGGTATCTGCCAATTATTGGAGATAGTTATAGGCTTCCCAGGTCATGCAAGGGTAAGGAATCTGCCTGCCAATGCAGGAGATACGGGAGATGAGGGTTCGATCCTTGGGTTGGAAAGATCCCCTGGCGAAGAGAATGGCAACCCACTCCATTATTCTTGCCTGGGAAATCCTGTGGACAGAGGAGGCTGGCAGTCTACAGTCCATGGGGTCACAGAGTCGGACACAACTGAACACACACACATAAGCTAGCAACTCCATCTGAATTGTTTTTACCAGGTTATAAAAAAAGTATGTCTGAAACCAAATTCATATATACACACATTTAGGCACAAAGTCATAAAATCCACTCTGAAAACTTAATAAAGCCTCAATTCCTTATCCTTTTATAGCCTCTAACTACACAGTCCATAAAAGATTTGTGCAAACACACACATTATTTTGGAATCCTGCCTTGAGCACCATTGTACAAATTAAAGACTGAAAGACTCTGTTGGTTCTTACACCCTACCCAAATAAGAGTGGGGAATTTCTTTAAAATATTTAAACCAATTCACATATCTATATATTTCAAATATTCCCAAATTTAAACTAATTCCTAATGTTCATTATATTGTGCTATGAAATTTCTGTTATTAATCTAAATTTTTTGAAAATAGCTTAATGTTCCTATTACAATTTTCTTTGAAGTGTAGCCTTCTGGTAAAATCCTAGGTTATAACACCTCAGTTTGTATTCCTAGTTAGGCAACTGACCACCCCTAGAATGTACACCAAAACTAAACACACATACACACACACTCCTATGTGTCTTTCTTTATGGGTTCCTCCCAATTTCCTAGACCTTCAAATGCTGGAGTGTTTCAGACTGCACTTTAGTACTCAAACTATTCCTTCCTAACTATTCTTATTACTTTTAGTTATTAATCCAGTCTCTTTGCTTTAATTATTAACCCTTGGGTAAATGAAATTGCCAGTATGGCACAATTTTGACTGAAAAAAGTTGACAATTAATGTGGTTCAACCTAATATTCTGACAAACCCCAAAATTTATATTTTCAACCCAAATTCTCCATGAGTTCCATCTTCATGTATCCAACTGCTAAGTTTCATATTCATTTAAAGGTTTGATTGGCCGTAGTGTCAAATATGTTGACAAAATAAGGGCAACAAGGACTGGAAAAGAGAACTTTTGATTGACTTCCAGGTTATTCATAAGGAAGCAGCAATAGGAGAGTTGAGAGAGAGTAATCAGATTACGAAGTTTTTTGTATACTTATCAGTTCAGTTCAGTCGCTCAGTCATGTCCAGCTCTTTGCAACCCCATGAACTGCAGCACGCCAGGCCTCCCTGTCCATCACCAACTCCTGGAGTTCACCCAAACTCATGTCCACTGAGTCAGTGATGCAATCCAACCATCTCATCCTCTATCATCCCCTTCTCCTCCTGCCCTCAGTCTTTCCCAGCATCAGGGTCTTTTCAGATAAGTCAGCTCTTTGCATCAGGTGGCCAAAGTATTGGAGTTTCAGCTTCAGCATCAGTCCTTCAATGTATATTCCGGACTGATCTCCTGGTTCAAAAGCATCAATTCTTTGGCACTCAGCTGTCTTTATAGTCCAACTCTCACATCCATACATGGCCACTGGAAAAACCATAGCCTTGACTAGACAGACCTTTGTTGACAAAATAACGTCTCTGCTTTTTAATATGCTATATGGGTTGGTCATAACTTTCCTTCCAAGGAGTAATATATATATATAAAGTATGTATAATATTTATATTTTAGAAAACATGAATTTTTTCCTAACTAAAAAGTGTATGACATTTTGATTCCACCTGTTTGACTCAGTGTGAATAGAATGCTAGATTTCTGCTTTTAAAAAAATGGATATGTAACGAGCAACAAAGGGAATAACTTATAACGGAAAAAAATTTGAAAAAAATGTATGTGTATGTGTATAACCAAATCACCTTACTGTGCATCTGAAACATAGTAAGTCAATTAAACTTCAATAAAATATATTTATTGAGAAGAAAAAAGTGAATGGAGATGTTTCAGTAAAGATGGTGGATTGAATCCAGGTATCCAATTCAGTCTCTGCTGAAAATGCACCAAAGCCACGCTCCCATTGAAATATAAATTTAAAAATTTGTGTGTGTGTGTATGTGTGTTTGTTTGGTTTTATTATCTCCATTTTACAGAGGAGGAAGCTGAAGCAGGGAGAGGTAAGGTCATTTGCACAGTCCTTGGTGGGGATCTAAGATGCAGATCCCAACAGTCTGGCAGCAGGCTGTTTATGCTTATGGTCAATAGAGTAGAATTCCTTTCAAACTGATGACAATCAAGACAGCTGGGGAGAACAGGCTCTGGGAAGCCCACCCTATGACAATCCTAAAAGATCTCAAGTGCCTAGCAGAGGATTTACTGGGACTGGAATGTAAGGTCCATATCTGCCAGCTGAACTCAGCCCTGGACCCCTTGGGGTTCACTGGCCCCAGAGAAGCGAGAAGAGAAGAAGCCCAGGTAGTCCTGTTCATCATGAAACCAAACTGTCCTGAAAGGAGCACAAACTGGTAAAACATTTTCAGAAATAAATGTTGAAGCAGAATGTCAGTATTCACAGAGACTGTGCGTTCAGAATCAGTTTCCTCCCCATGCTTCTGGCAACTGATGGATAAACCATAAACACATCAGTATCCAGAAGCAAGTTTGCCAAAGACCCTCTGTTTCAGGAAGGACGCTCAGCTCTCACTACTCAGGGAGCAGCTGAGATCAGCTGATGGCAAGTGATGTTCTCTGACAGTTCTCAGGATCCATTCCTCCAGAATTTTGAACAGTGTACCCTCCAAAGGTGGTCTTTCCTCTCTCAGAACATGATGTAACTCTCCAAACCTAGCCTCAAATGGATTGCACATTTTCTGGGGTGACTGTTTCCTGTGTTCTGAGATGCCAGGTGGTGAGAGCATTCTGCCTGAGAACTGCTGACAGCATGTACATGGAAAGTTGCTCCTAGCAGACAGGAGGTGCCTGGTGGCAAGTAACAGAAAATGCAGCCCATACTGATGTGCACGAGAGAAGGAAGCTTGTTGGCTCCTGTAACTGAACATCTCTGGACAGATTTCAGGTGAGGATGGATATAGTGCCTCAATCACATGAAACACACAAACAAATACCTTTTTTTTAATCTCTTTTTTCTGCTTTCTGAGTTTTTAATGAGTTATAATTTATATACAATATTATTCATTACAGGTGTGTAATAGAGTGATTCACAGTTTTAAGGGTTATACTTCATTTATAGTTGTTATAAAATACTGGCTACATTTCCTATGTGGTACCATGTATCCTGTGGTTTATTTTATACTTTATAGTTTGTAGCTCTTAATTTCCCATCTCTGTGTTGCTCCCCTCTCCTTCCCTTCCCCTCCCCACTGGTAACTACTAGTTTTTTCTCTATATCTTCAGAATCATCCACATTTTCAAACAAGAGTCAAAGAATGTTACTCCTTTGCACTTGAATCTCTGTGGCATTCCATCTTCTTCAGAATACAATCCAAAGTGCATACCATAATCTACTGGAATCACCCCTACCACTCTGATTTCATTTCCTTGCTCTTGTAAGAAAGGAAGAGGCCTTCTCTCACCCTGACACCTTGCTGTTCCTCGTAGGCCATGCATATTCTGGCATCAATACCTTTGATTTAACTGGTCCTTCTTCCTGGAAAGCCTTCACCCTGCACAACCTCTGGCCAAACAACTTCATGACGTGCTCCCCTAATTTCATTCAAGTGTCTACTCAAATGCCACCTTCTCAGGGAGATATTTCCTGACCTTATCTGTCATTCCATATCTGCCCACTCTTTTTTTTCCTCTCCATGTCAGTTATTCTTGCAGATATTACAGGTTTATATGTTTATTCAATACATCTGTCTGGTTGGGTGAGAGGATTGGATCTTTGCCTATGTGAATCCTAAGTACATAGAACAGTGTTGGCATATAATAACTGCTCATGAAACATGTATTGAATACATTGTTGAATAAAGTATTTGGTAAAGAAGTATTAAAATGCTGATCAAACAATATTTTTAAAGTGAATTTCTTAATATTTTCTTTTCAAAAATGACTTTTAAGAGAAAAAATCTAGACCTTACTAGATTGTAAACATCCTTGAAGTGATTTAGAGGAACAACTAGGTTTAAAAGACAGAACTCTAACTTTGCCAAAAGGAAACTTTAACTTATTTATAACCACGTCCTGAAGTCTAACTTTTGCTTATGCGACATTTATTTCTTACATACAAATACATTTCTTAAGTGAAAAAATAAGGACCATAAAAAGTAAGTATGGATACCACTGTCATTTGGGGGATTTTTCATTGCTGCCACGAGAGTGCAGGCAAGAGACAACAATGAAGAAAGTGAGTCTGCATGGAGCCAGAGCAAGGGATTCTCATCCAAGAGACTTGGCAGCAACTAGGGTAAGATGTCAACAGGCTTCATATCCAGGGATGTTAAGTACACTGGCACAGGTTCTGACTCATGCAAGGAGGAGGATCATGACCTAAGACAGAGCTAAAGCAAGATACAGCAATGTGAGCTATAGTAAAATATTCCTAGCCTCTGGGGGAAAAATCTTGTGTGATGGAGTTACTATCATTAGTTCCACTAATTTATATATATGTATACACACACACACATATATATACATGAAATGATCTACAAATTGTATGAATAATAAATCTCTCATAAAACATAATTCCATTTTTTTAATGAACTCAGGTACATTTGTGATTCATATATAAAATTTTTTATGAACATTACTAAGGTCAGCATGACTTTCTGTGGATGTATTTTTTTTTTCAACCAAAAGTAACTGCAAGCAATTGTGAATGAAGGAAGGTCTAAATTGAAAAGATCTTCCACCTAGAAAAGATTGGAATATACTCTTAAAGAAGAATTGCATACTCAGTTTTTCTGCAGGAGACCCGTAATTCAGGAATCTTCTTTCTCCATGTTATTTTCCCCATGATACCTATAACTAAAAGGGCAAGACTATAAATTCAAATTAAGAGAAGGAAACAGGATAAACATGTGTAACTCAAGTTGTTAGCACTGTAATGGCCTTAGAAGATTCTTGGATAAAACATCTAAGGAATTGCTGTCATGTTATACCTTGTGAAATTTCTTCAGTACTTTGTTTGGCTCTATATAAAGAATGCTTGAAGCATGAAAGGTGTTCTGTGCTAGAGAGAGCTTTAATAAAGGCATAAAAATATGAATAAGAAGTTTAAACATTGATTACAGTGGCTACCTCTGAGTAGAGGAGGAGGGGAAGGAATAAGGAATGCAAAAGATTGTGAGTTGTAGATTATATTTGCAAAAATGACCACAATCTTGCATCCTATCATACATGCCCTCTTGCATAATGATATTATAGACCTTCATTGACACATGGAGTCTAATTCTCCTCCCGTTGAATCTGGGCTGCATCTGTGACTACATTGACCAGTAAAATGCAGCAGAAGTAACATTCTGAGACTTGAAAGCCCTGATATTAAGACTAGGCAATTTCTGCTTTGATACTCTGAGAGAAGTAAGTTGCCTTGTAAGAAATGTGACTTACAATGCTGTGTGAAGCTCATCTAGCCATGTGGAGAGGCTCTCTGTAGGGCAACAAAGATCCCAAGCCTGAACCCCTAGTGGAGCTTCCAATTGACAGCTAACACCAAGAGGACTGCCAAGCATTTTGAAAATGAATCTTCAAAATCCAGTTGAGACGTTCCAGATAAAATCATGTGCGACAGAGATAAACTGTCTTCACTGATCTGGAGCAATTTGTCAAAAAGTGAAAGTGATAGTTGCTCATTTGTGTCTTACTCTTTGTGACCCCATGGACTGTAGCCCACCAGGCTCCTCTGTCCATGGGATTTCCCAGGCGAGAATACTGGAGTGAGTTGCCATTTCCTTCTCCAGAGGATCTACATGACCTATGGATGAAACCTTCATCTCCTGCATTGCAGGCAGATTCTTTACTGTTTGAGCCACCAAGGAAACCCTCAATTTGCTGAATATCGAATAAAGAAATGAATGTTATTGTTTAAAATTAAGAAGCTGTAGAATGATATATTGTGCTCAGTTGCTTCAGTTGTATCTGACTCTTCGCAACATCACTGACTATAGCCTGTCAAGCTCCTGTGTCCATGGGATTTTCCAGGCAATACTGGAGTGTATTGCCATGTCCTCCTCCATGGGATCTTCTCAACCCAGGAATCAAACATGAGTCTCCTGCATCTCCTCCATTGCAGATGGATTCTTTACCACTGAGCCATTAGAGAAGCCCAGAATGGTATATACAGCAGTAAATAACCAAGAGAGTGTATTTCAATTATATCTGTACAGTTTCGATTCTTTGAGGAAAAAGCCACATATTTGAGGCTAGTATGGAAAAATACTGACTTTGGTCTGGGTGTGGTGATATTTTCTATTTTTTTCTTTACATATAAAATATTACATATTTCATCATTCAAAATTTAAAAGCCTATTTAGACTTGCACTTCTTGCTCAGATAGAGTCATAGTTCCAAGCATGTCCTCCCTCCATAAACAAGTATAATGTTAGAGAAAACATATGTGGCAAATGTTTTAAAGTCCTGGGCTTTAGGCAATATGATCCCTGGGAGAAGGCAAATACATGAATGAGCTCCCATGCTCTTATTAACTTTTTAATTTGGTACAATTTTCCAACTTTTATAAAGGGAGTGGAGTCCCAGCACTCTCTCTGGGGAGTCATAAAATAGAGTTCAGGGCTTCTGACACAATTAGAACTGGTGGGGCAGAGGATTGAAGAAGCAGAAACTGTACCCAGGAGTTCCCAAGTCCTTGGTCAAAGCCAGCATGGCATATCTGATGAAACCAACCCTAGAAGCCTAACAGAAAGCAGCATCCACAAAGTAGAGGATGGAATGGCCATTCTAGAGGGCACCAGATGCAGGAAAATGTTAAAAAGATACATTGAGAATGGAGAGATCTCATTAACACTTCTGATATTCAGGTAAACTACCAAGGAAGGAAGGAAGGAACGTTGCTCAGTTGTGTCCGACTCTTTGCGATCCCATGGACTGTAGCCTACCAGGCTCCTCTGTCCATGGGATTTTCCAGGCAATAGTACTGGAGTGGGTTACCATGTCCTTCTCCAGTGGATCTTCCCAACCCAGGGATCGAACCCGGGTCTCCCGCATTGTAGACAAATGCCTTACCGTCTGAGTCACTAGGGAAGTCCTAAAACTACCAAAGAGGCCATAAATTATATGGATAGCCTACTTGTAAAGAATATTCTGTAGCTAATCTAATCTGTTGCTGCTGCTGCTAAGTCACTTCAGTCGTCTCTGACTCTGTGTGACCCCATAGATGGCAGCCCAACAGGCTCCCCCACCCCTGGGATTCTCCAGGCAAGAACACTGGAGGGGGTTGCCATTTCCTTCTCCAATGCATGAAAGTGAAAAGTGAAAGGGAAGTTGCTTAGTCGTGTCTAATCTAACACACCCTAAAACCAAGCTTTGACAGAAAGAACTTCTAGCATATAACTGCCTGCTGAAACAAAACTCAACAGTCATTAAAAAAAAAAAAACAGTTAATTTAAACCAGATTCTTTACAATGTATCATTCAAAATGTTCATGAGGAAAGAAAAGTTTTCCCACTCAAAATTACTAAACAGGTAAAAGAGTAGGAAAATGATGAATAATCCAGAAAAAGGCAATCAGAGGAAACAAACACCAAGATGACCCAGATGTTGAATTCAGCAGTCAAGGACATAAAAGGACTATTTTTAGCAGTTATGGGAGTTGGTGATGGACAGGGAGACCTGGCGTGCTGCGATTTATGGGGTCACAAAGAGTCGGACACGACTGAGCGACTGAACTGAACTGAGAAATTTTTTTAAGGACTTAGAGCAAACTATGTGGTCATAATGAATAAATAGCTAGAAACTCCCAGTTGTTCAGTCACTAAATCATGTCCAACTCTTCTGTGACCTCATAAACTGTAGCCTGCCATGCTCCTTTGTCCATGGGATTTCCCAGTCAAGAATACTGGCCTGGGTTGCCATTTCCTTCTGCAGGCCATCTTCCCAATTCAGGGATCAAACCTGCATCTCCTGCATTAGCAGGCAGATTCTTTACCACTAAGCCACCAGGGAAGCCCAGAAACTCAGTAGTGAAATCAAAATTATATAAAAAAACAGTGAACAAGTATAGAATTTTAGCAGATAAAAACCAAAAACATAAATGGAAATCCTAGAAACAAAAATTACAATTTCTAAAGTGGAAAAAAAAAAATCACTGATGGACTTAATGATATATTGGAGATGGCAGACCCAGTGAACTTGAGAACAGATGAATAGAAATTATTTAATCAGAAAAGAGAGAAAACAGATTTCTTTTTTTTAAAAAAGCCCTTATTACCAGTGGAATAATACTATATAATACTATACTGTTTATAACACAGGAGCTTAAGGACACAAGATAGGAGTGAAAGATAATGACCAAAAAAAAAAAAAAAAAACGAGAAAATAATGGTTGAAAATTTCCCAGATTTTATTTCAAAGCATAGTCTACAGGTTCATGAAGCTCAGGAAAACCCAAGAAGGAAAAATACAAAGAAAAAGCACTTAAACCACTTTAGTAGAAATGGGTGACAACCATAGAGGAACAGAAAATCTTCAAAACATCCAAAGAAAAATGACATATTATTGGGCTGGGCAAAAAGTTGGTTTGGGTTTTTCCATAACATTGTATGGAAAAACCTGAAAGAAGTTTTTGACCAATCCAATATATACAAGGGAAAATGTATATAAATGATGGTTGACTTCTAACTAGAAACAATACAGGTCAGAAAATAAAAATTACAACTGTAAAGTCATAACAACAAATACCTATCAAATGAATATTCAATATGTTACAAAATGGCCCTTCAAAAATAAAATAAAGGTAACTTATGAAAGATGAAAGCTCAGAAAATGTGTAGCCATCATATCTACACTACAAGAAATACTAAAAGAAGTTCAAGTTCAAGGAAGAATAGCTTCTTTTCTTTTTCCCTTTATTTTTCTAAAAGACAACTGTTTGCTTAAAGCAAACAGTTCATTATAGGTAGTGTTTATAAAGTATTTAAAAATAAGATTCACGATAACAAAAAGCATGAAGTAATAGATGGAAAAATGAAATTGAAGTACTAGGAGGTGGGAGTGTGAAAAGAGAAGACTTGAGTGAATCAGGAGGTGGAAGCATGACCCTATTTATTTTGTGTGTGCAGCATTACACTGAATACAAAACCTGACAAAGACACTATGTAAAGATTAGACCAATAACCCTGATGAAGATAGATGCAAAAGTTCTCAACAAAATGTCAGTAGGTCAGTAGAAATATACAAAAGGAATAACACATAGACACCAATTGAGGTTACTTCTAGGAGTGTAAAATTGACTTAATATTTAAAAATAAGTCACTGTAACTCAACATCTTGATCATCTCAATATAAAGTATCAAAAATAATCTTGAGAAAATGGAAAACCCGTTCATACTTTTAAGAGAAGCGACTCTTACCAGGCCAGGAATAGAAAGAAGCCTCTTCAATATTGTAAAAGGTATTTATGAAAAATAAGAAAAAATAGAGGTTCATGAAATACTGCACTGTTTGCTCCTAAGCTGGGAACAGTGAAAGGATATCAATTCTCCTTATTTTATTCAATATTTTACTGTGCAACATTCCACAGTGGAGAAAGGATAGAAAATAAAGTCCACTTAGATTGGAAAAGAAATAGACTCTAGTTATATTTGACATGATTGTTTAAATAGAAAGTAGAAGGAAAGCAACTATTGGAAGTAACACAAACAAAGGCATAGAGTACAAGTTCAACACACAAAAATCAATTGTATTTTTATATACTAGCAACAATTAGCGGAGAAGGCTGTGGCACCCTACTCCAGTACTCTTGCCTGGAAAATCCCATGGACGCAGGAGCCTGGTAGGCTGCAGTCCATGGGGTGGCTACGAGTCGGACACGACTGACCGACTTCACTTTCACTTTTCACTTTCATGCATTGGAGAAGGAAATGGCAACCCACTCCAGTGTTCTTGCCTGGAGAATCCCACGGACGGGGGAGCCTGTTGCGCTGCCGTCTATGGGGTCGCACAGAGTTGGACACGACTGAAGTGACTTAGCAGCAGCAGCAGCAGCAACAATTAGAGAATAAATAATTTTAAATCAATTTCCTACAGCATTACCAGCACTTATAAGTAAGAAACAATATCACATTCCAAAGGAATTGAAGAGATTTGAACCACCATCAAATATCTAACAGGTGTATCCCTTGGCCTTCCCAGGCAAGGCGGTACTCTTGGGTTCGATCCCTGGATCAGGAAGATCCCCTGGAGAAGGAAATGGCTACCCACTCCAGTATTCTTTCCTGGAGAATTTCATAGACAGAGGAGCCTGGCAGGCTACTCCATGGGGCCGCCAAGAGTGGATACAACTGAACAACTAACACTTTCACTTTCACCCTTTGGATCCACCATGGACTCTTTTGAAGTGCAGTGCTTCCTTGAACTCAGAGCAGATTCACCCGCCAGACTCAGGTGAGTCATGGGAGACTGTGGCCAGCACAGCAGCACATTGTTCTGTATTTGCTTTACCTCTTTCCATACCTTACTTTCCCTTTCTGTACCATTTGGGAGGCAAAATAATACCTCTAAGCCTCTTAGAGTTTTTGGCGGGGATTCAGAATTAGATTGACATAGGCAGATTAATGGAGAAATATATAAAAATGAATTTAATATGTGTTTTACAGGCTAGAGAGCCCTCAAAAGTAACTGAAGACCCAATGAAGCTGTTAGATTTGAATGCATATTTATTCTGAACTGGATGAAGACTAGTAAATCATGAGAACGTGGCAAAATAGAGAGGCTAGAGCTAGGGTAGTTAATTGAGTAGAAAAGTGACCAGCAAGATAATTGTCAGTTTAGCAAGGTTTATTTTTATAGTTTTCTCTCAGATAAGAATGTTACTGTCCTCTTGGTATGAGGAGGGCATACGGGGGTCTTATTTCCTGCTTTCAGGAAGAAAAAGAGGAGGGTGCAGTATCCATCTTTCACTTGCTTTTAATTTTCAAGTGTCTTTAGCTCAAAATAATCCTTATGTCAAAGTGGCATATTTTAAAGCGGCATATTCTGTCACCCTTCAGTACCCTCCAATAAAACATCAGCATGTAATCTTGCTGCAAGTTTTCTTCTGTAAAATACTTGGTCTAAAACACAGTGTACTGGCATATAGAGGTTATATGGAAATGTAGTCAGCAAGGAACCTATAGGGATAGGTTGAGGCAGGTTAGACTAGGTCAAGTTCAGCATTCAAAGCAAGCGAAGGTTCCAAGAATCTATGATTCTGTATTCAAACAGAGTGGTCGAATGGAATTCTGCATCCATAAAGCGACTCGGTGCCTGTCCAGGCATTCATTAGCTGATTAAACTAGGGAACAAAGATTGCTGATTCTTTCTCTTCACATATTTCCTATGAACCTCTCTTTCATTTAATTACGTGGGTTGCACTCTCATTCCTGTCAGTAGCCCATCTCTCATGTGCTGGAGAGAAAAGGTCTGCCAGAGGTGAAGCAAAGCTTCTTCAGGGAATTAGTTAATGAGAATTCTGCAGCAACCTCCAGCATGAAATTTCCCCATCCTTACCGGAGGGGACGATTTAGTGCTTAAGCAGCTAAAGAACCCCAAAGCAGGTCTTTTGTCTACTTATCAATATCTCTATCACCCTTTAGGCAATTTCTGAAACTGATACAAATCTAGTGGTTATTGTATATTTCTGACTTAAATTTGGGCCGAGGCATAAAACAAGAAAAGACAGACTAAACTAAAAAAAATGCATGACAAGCAGATCTTTGCAGGACATTTGGTCCTGTCCAAAATGTCTATAAGATACTTTGTTGTTGTTTTTATTGTTTGCTCGTTGTCATATCTGACTCTTTTGCATCCCCATGGACTGTAGCCCCCCAGGCTCCTCTGGCCTTGGGAGAACCCTGGCAAGAATACTGAAGTGAGTTGCCATTTCCCTCTCCAGGGAATCTTCCCGATCCAGGGATCAGATCTTCATCTCCTGCATTGGCAGGTGGATTCTTTGCCACTAAGCCACCATGGAAACTCCCTAAGACATTTGGTCCACTAGATATTTGGTCCATGCCAAAATGTTTTTATATTTGCATGACCATTTGGTCCTGTCCAAAACCATTTGGTGTGGACCAAATATGCCATTGGACATTTTAGATAAGAAATGTCTATTAACTCAAACAGATTATCTGCAAGTTGTAAACGTACTAGGGTTAAATCATCATTGCACCTAACCTATAGATGATGAAATCTGTGAACAGGTTGACTATGTCTCTGAAGTAAATTTGTGCTCTTTATGTTTTTATGTTAATGTAGTCCTTCTTTATTTTATAGGGTAAATGAGGGAAAAGATAAACAATATGTACATAACTTGTTTTCATTGAATTTATGTACAATGGAGTTTTGAGGTTAATATTTGACGTTAATATTATATATATTCTGCATTAAAGGTGTCTTAATTTGCTTTCAGCAGAAGTGCACTTTTAGACAAGGATTCAATAAAAGTAGTTTATTTGGGAGGAAATACCAGAAGAGATTGATGGGGACAGGAGTAATGAGCCTAGGAAAGAAAGAAGGCTGATAGAGTATGTTATCAAGTAGGTTACTATTGTGGAACCTGGAGCATAATCTAAGAGGGAACTTGGGCGGTCAGTGAAGAACATGCTTCAGAGTTATCCCAATCAATGTCAAGGAAGCCAACACAATTATTTCTTGAATCCCTTTATTGGATGAAGGCTGTCTCAGGAACTTTACTAGATGTAATTTGAAAGCCATCAGTTAAGTCTCTTTTCTGCAATAGATCCTTCACCAAGTTGGCCTAAACAAGTATGTCTCATCTTATTCTATGCCTTAGTTCAGTTCAGTTCAGTCACCCAGTCATGTCTGACTCTTTGCAACCCCATGAACTGTGACAGGCCAGGCCTCCCTGTCCATCATTAACTCCCGGAGTTTACTCAAACTCATGTCCCTTGAGTCGGTGATGCCATCCAACCATATCATCCTCTGTCATCCTTTTCTTCTCCTGCCTTCAATCTTTCCCAGGATCAGGGTCTTTTCAAATGAGTCAGCTCTTCGCATCAGGTGGCCAAAGTATCGGAGTTTCAGCTTCATCATCAGTAATGCCAATGAACACTCAGGACTGATTTCCCTTAGGATGGACTGGTGAGATTTCCTTGCAGGCCAGGGGAATCTCAAGAGTCTTCTCCAGCACCTCAGTTCAAAAGCATCAATTCTCTGGTGCTCAGCTTTCTTTATAGTCCAACTCTCACATTCATACATGACTACTGGAAAAACCATAGCTTTGACTAGATGGACCTTTGTTGGCAAAGTAATGTCTCTGGCTACACAGAAAGCTATAACTCCAGGTGGCTTGGGTGTGGGTCTGTATCATATGTATAATGTCCCACAGACAATGAACAGTTGCTTATTTATTGTACCATCAGCTTGAAATACTGGGAAGAAGAGTGGATGAGGAAGAAGATAAAGAAATCAGGATTCACCAGGCATTGTGACATTCATGAATAGTGCATCACAGATTGAACTTAGGCATTCTGAATCTTAGTGATAGGTTCTTACTATTATGTAGCACAGCTTATTAAATGATTTTGTCAGGGGAGTGTAATCTGCTCGGTTCTGTCTCGTCTCAACAAAAATTTGAAGCGACGGATGTTAAAGCCCTCAGCGCGTCACAGCACTTGGACAGTCCATAGATCTTGGACAGATCAGTTTTATTTAGAAAATAAAGGAGAATATATCCTCGAGGCATGAGGGCATGCCAACCCAAAAGGTGCAAAGAGAAGAGAGAGAGAAAGAAAGAGAGACAGAGAGTGAGTGTGTGTCGGGATGGGGGGAGAGAGAGAGAGAGAGACCAGGCCCTTTGGCTCCTCTTTTTAAATGTTTCTCCTCCCCCTGGGCCTGGCCTCTGCAAATTGGGCCAGCCAGGAGTGCTGTTTGTTCTACCCGAGGTCCTCACTCTGGTCCTGGGAACTTCCTTTGTTCTATTTTTGCAGGCTTTTCCCTTCCTTTTCTTTTAGTCACCGTTATTCTGGACTACTTTTCCCTATTCTACCTACCTAACATTTTTATCCTTTATATCACTTGGCTCACTGATGTTTACATGGTTGCGGTTAAATAGGTACTTGTGAATTAACTGAGATTTTTTTTTTGTTTTATAAAGAGAATATGTTCCTAGGTACTACTGTCCAATTCTTAAGTTCTCCATTCCCAGAGAAAATATTTCTTCCAAGGGGTACTGATGAAGATGTGTATGGAGGTGAATCTCAGCAGTCAACAAAATTGATTGTTTCTACATGCTCACTTCCCAAAGACTCTTTTCCTCTCAACTCACACATCTTAGAAAAGCTCTCAGTAGTGGCAATAAATCTGAGCTCATCCTGTTATAGTACTTAATGGACTTAAGAATAGCTGAGCTGAAAAGTCATACCCAAGCAGGAGTTACAAATTATACAAGTCAGGATAAAAGCTTCATAAATATTGACTCCACTTAATGGTTTATGTCAGAGGAAGAAATCTCATTATGATAATGGCATCTTCTTCCAAAAGAACGGTTCTTTGCACTGAAGTTCTCTGGGTACACTAATATCATCAAGAATTTAGTTAATAAAACTGAATTGTTCAACATCTAATTTCATCCATTACTTAATGTATTGATAGCATAGACGATTTCTCACAGTGAAATCTTGAAAAATATTGTAATGAGAAATAAAAGGAAATTTGTAGGTGGCAAGGTAGCGTTGTGAATCAGCTAAGACTGAGTAAAATGGATTATGTGAAGCCAAGCAAATTTGAATGACTGTGTTCCATTCAAATCTTCAGGTCACCAGTTAAAATGAGACAAATTCTTTTGTTGGTTTGACTAAGGCTTACATAAGTTCTTACATTTGTTTAGCCACCCAGAAAGACTTCCTGGAATTCAACAAAAGGGGAGGAGATGACTCAGTCAAGGAGAGGAAAGTGACATATTGCAGTAAGGAGTAAGTCACTACTGTAAATGGAAGAAAAAGAATAATAAACTAGAATACACACACAGACACACAAAATTGATTTAGTGAGAAAAAAATAGTAACCATTCTAAGTTAAGGGCTTCCCTGGAAATTCAGACAGTGAAGAATCAGCCTGGAATGCAGGAGACCCAGGTTTGATCCCTGGATCCAGAAGATCCCCTGGAGAAGGGAATGGCTATCCATTCCAGTATTCTTGCCTGGAGAATTCCATGGACAGAAGAGGCTTGTGGACGACAGTCTATGGGGTTGCGAAGAGTCAGATATGATTGGGTGACTAACACAATACACATTCTAAGTTAAACAAAACAGTGATGTTTTCATAGTTTAAATTGATGGATTTTTTATGAGGCTACTATGGACCTATTATTGTGTTCAGTACTATGTTGGGTATGAAAATATATGACAAGAATTTAGCGTTATTTTTAAGATGATTTTGCATGACAATATAGCTTATAAGAAAGTGTTTAGCAAAATTTTGCACAGAATATTTAAGGAGAAAGAATCTAAGATATAATTAATCTCAGCATCTTACATGGGGAAGACTGGAGTCCAGATCTTCAAAGTCCCAATATTACATGGTAGAGCAAATTGTATTCATTGTTTTTCTAAGGTAAGTGACAAAAAAACATTGAACCTGACTGGATAAAAATGAGCATATTTCTTTAAGTACATTTTATAATGAATAATGTTTTCTTAAATTAATTTTCTTAGTAAATAGAGATCACCTAATGAAGATAATGAATGGTGAAATTCATTAATTCACTTTGACCAACATTTATAACCACAAACTATGTGACATGAACCATGCTAATTTTTTTACATCTCATATTTTCTTGCTTAATTTTCACCACAGGCTGGAAGATATATATTACAGCGAAAAATAAGGAATAACTATCCTTGTCTTCAAGCAACTCAGATTTAGACAGTGATCCAGACGCTGACTTAAGTAGCAACCAATATTATGCAACAAGTGCAGTAACACATAGAATTATATTATACTATAAATATATGGAAAAGAAACAATTTATTCTTCCCTTAGGAGATTTTATAACTGTTAGTTGAAAAATACAATCTTGGATTTCTGTTTTTTTAAAAATGAACTTACAAGGTAGGTTAAATGAAGGTTAAGAATCTCCTCAATGATGGGAACTGTAGAAACAAAAGAATGATCTCTCGAAAGTATTTTCCTAACTCCACTGCAGAGTGAGGCAGATTTTAAGAAACCAGATCTCAGAGCAAGAGAAAGGAAAAAGCTGAATTAGGGTTCAGTTCAGTTCAGTTCAGTTCAGTCGCTCAGTCTTGTCTGACTCTTTGCAACCCCATGAATCGCAGCACGCCAGGCCTCCTTGTCCATCACCAGCCCCCGGAGTTCACTCAGACTCACGTCCATTGAGTTAGTGATGCCATCCAGCCATCTCATCTTCTGTTGTCCCCTTCTCCTCCGGCCCCCAATCCCTCCCAGCATCAGAGTCTTTTCCAATGAGTCAACTCTTCGCATGAGGTGGCCAAAGTACTGGAGTTTCAGCTTTAGCATCATTCCTTCCAAAGAAATCCCAGGGATGATCTCCTTCAGAATGGACTGGTTGGATCTCCTTGCAGTCCAAGGGACTCTCAAGAGCCTTCTCCAACACCACAGTTCAAAAGCATCAATTCTTCGGTGCTCAGCCTTCTTCACAGTCCAACTCTCACATCCATATATGACCATAGGAAAAACCATAGCCTTGACTAGACGAACCTTAGTTGGCAAAGTAATGTCTCTGCTTTTGAATAGGCTATCTAGGTTGGTCATAACTTTTCTTCCAAGGAGTAAGCATCTTTTAATTTCATGGCTGCACTCACCATCTGCAGTGATTTCGAAGCCCCCAAAAAATGAAGTCTGAGACTGTTTCCACTGTTTCCCCATCTATTTCCCATGAAGTGATGGGACCGGATGCCATGATCTTCGTTTTCTGAATGTTGAGTTTTAAGCCAACTTTTTCACTCTCCTCTTTCACTTTCATCAAGAGGCTTTTTAGTTTCTCTTCGCTAGGACTCCTGAGATTAGTTCCTAACAGGAATAAAGTCAGGAATGGCCAAACATATATGAAGTACTCTATGAGTCAGACACAAGGGACAAAATCTTTAAGTTAATTTGCAGTCCAAATCCCAAAGTCACACACAAGGAGAAAGAGAAAAACACTTATAGGGAAGCTCTTTATTTGAAGAGATTCTCATTAAAAACTGCTTTCTGCTCCTGAGCTTCTCTAGGAGAAGCCTTGATTCAGGCTCTAAGTGAACTGCAGGATGCCTGCCAGGTTCCTTTTCTGACATCATTTGGTTTTCAGCACTGTTCTTCCCTATAGATAATAACATTCTTTCTCATGGATAGCAAGCATAATTATAGTTTATTGCTTGGTCTATATACACATTAAGATGTTCATATATATATATATATTATCAATTAGTTTGCCTATTAATTCAAAGTCACGCTCAATGCCAGCTATTTCCTAACTTAGGAGAACAGCGAAAAATGAAACATAATATATGCCAGCCTTTGTTTTCTTTTGTCCTCTTTTCCTCTGGGCTCTGAGATTCTCAGCCCTGCCTAGTTTTAGGCATCCTTCCACTTTTCTTGAAATAGCCCTATTCTATGTCTAGAATAGTTCAGAGCCTTCTTGCCTCTAGCAGGTGGAGTTTAAATTAGTCATACTAATGGAAGACATCCAAGCACAAACAGGACTACAAATGGAGACTTAATCATTAGATATTCTGTGGAAGGCTGTTATATATATACTAGGACCTCTTCTGGTTGCTGGGGATATAGTTATGAGCAAGACAAACATAAACCTTACAGGGATAGTGAACCTTATAGTGCAATGGAGACAGACAATGCACAAAAACGTACAGGAGTAATTGATTTCAAGTTAAGATATGTGCCATTCAGAAAAATATGGCATGGTGGGAGGCCCTGATGGGAGGACTCATCTGGTATGGAAAAATCAGAGATTTTGCCAAGGAAATGATGATTTTAACTGAGGAAATTGTGTGTGTGTGATGGGGGGCTGGGAGAGGAGAGTGTGACTTCCTGCTGGTACTAAGACCTTGTGGCAGAAAAAAAAAATGACATTTTTGAAAAATTGAAAGAAGGTCGTTGTGGCTGAACTGTGGTAAGGGAAAAGTGGATCTGGACAAGATGGAAGATGTAGATAGAAGTGGAGAGTGTAGGACCTTATTGACCATATTGTGCCTTTTGATCTCTATCCTAAGTGTAATGGAAAGAAGGTGAAGGGTTTTAAGAAGGAGTATTACAGACTGCTATTTTCAGTCTCAAAAGATTACTTTAAAAGCTTTCTGGAAAATGGATTGAAAGGGACAAAAGTGGATGTGAAGAGACTTGGTAAAAAGTGTACTTCAGTAACCAAAGTGTGAATAACATCTTCTTGGTCTAGGGAGGTGGTATTAAAGATAGAAATGGAAAGATCTGAAAAACGCTTATGAGGTTTAGACAGCACTTTGTTCTTGGTTGGAAAAGATGGAGAGGAAGGGTTTTCCTGAATGAGTAACTTGGTAAGGGCCCTACTATTTACTCAGGTAGTAAACATTAGAAGAGAAGCGAAGCACTAGAGTGAAAAATGAATGGTTCTCTTTTGTATATGGTTGAGAAAATTGTAAGAAAACCAGGCATGGTAACCAAAGAAAGGTGAGGTGAGAGATACATTTTGAGTCCCTGGTACGTAGATAATTAAAGTCATACATTTCCTAGAAGAGACTGAAGCCTGATAAGAAAAAAGAATCTAGAAATCAAAACCTGAGGAAGTTCATCTTTTAAAGGTCAGAGGAGGAGGAAATGGTAAAAGAAACTGAAGAAGAATGACTAGCAAAGTAGGAGAACACCAGGGAGTTTTTCAATAAGAAGAGTGTGGTCAACCAAGGAGATTCTGAAAAGATATCCACGAAAAGAGAAACCTAAGTAGTAATAAGGTCATTGGGAAGGACCATTGCAATAGAGTTGGGAAGAGGAAGCTGAAAGCAAGATTGAAATAGGCTAAAGTAAATATTGGAGAAGGCAATGGCACCCCACTCCAGTACTCTTGCCTGGAAAATCTCATGGAGGGAGGAGTCTGGAGGGCTGCAGTCTATGGGGTCATGAAGAATAGGACTCAACTGAGCGTCTTCACTTTCACTTTTCACTTTCATGCATTGGAGAAGGAAATGGCAACCCTCTCCAGTGTTCTTGCCTGGAGAATCCCAGGAATGGGGGAGCCTGGTGGGCTGCTGTCTATGGAGTCGCACAGAGTGGGATACTACTGCAGCAACTTAACAGCAGCAGCAGCAGCAAAGTAAATATATGAGAAAGAACTGGGGGTAGCAAATTATTTCAGGAAGTTTGGCCTTGGTGGAGTGCAGAAACTAGGAACATAGTTGAAAGATTATGTGAGTAGTCTAATAAAGCTTATTTCCTGTTTGTTTTAAGATGGGAGAGAAAAAAGCCTTGAGTATGAACAAAGGTTGTAGAGGTGATGGAATTCCAGTTGAGTTATTCCAAATCCTGAAAGATGATGCCATGAAAGTGCTGTACTCAATATGCCAGGAAATTTGGAAAACTCAGCAGTGGCCACAAGACTGGAAAAGATCAGTTTTCATTCCAATCCCAAAAAAGGCAATGCCAAAGAATGCTCAAACTACCACACAATTGCACTCATCTCACATGCTAGTAAGTTCAGTTCAGTTCAGTCGCTGAGCTGTGTCCGACTCTTTGCGACCCCATGAATCGCAGCACGCCAGGTCTCCCTGTCCATCACCATCTCCCGGAGTCCACTTAGACTCACGTCCATCGAGTCCGTGATGCCATCCAGCCATCTCATCCTCGGTCATCCCCTTCTTCTTCTGCCCCCAGTCACTCCCAGCATCAGAGTCTTTTCCAATGAGTCAACTGTTCGCATGAGGTGGCCAAATACTGGAGTTTCAGCTTTAGCATTATTCCTTCCAAAGAAATCCCAGGGATGATCTCTTTCAGAGTGGACTGGTTAGATCTCCTTGCAGTCCAAGGGACTCTCAAGAGTCTTCTCCAACACCACAGTTCAAAAGCATCAATTCTTCGGCGTTCAGCCTTCTTCACAGTCCAACTCTCACATCCATACATGACCACAGGAAAAACCATAGCCTTGACTAGATGGACCTTAGTCGGCAAAGTAATGTCTCTGCTTTTGAATATGCTATCTAGGTTGGTCATAACTTTTCTTCCAAGCAGTAAGCATCTTTTAATTTCATGGCTGCAGTCACCATCTGCAGTGATTTTGGAGCCCCCCAAAATAAAGTCTGACACTGTTTCCACTGTTTCCCCATCTATTTCCCATGAAGTGATGGGACCGGATGCCATGATCTTCATTTTCTGAATGTTTAGCTTTAAGCCAACGTTTTCACTCTCCTCTTTTACTTTCATCAAGAGGCTTTTTAGCTCCTCTTCAATTTTTGCCATAAGGGTGGTGTCATCTGCATATCTGAGGTTACTGATATTTCTCCCGGCCATCTTGATTCCAGCTTGTGCTTCTTCCAGCCCAGCATTTCTCATGATGTACTCTGCATAGAAGTTAAATAAGCAGGGTGACAATATACAGCCTTGATGTACTCCTTTTCCTATTTGGAACCAGTCTGTTTTTCCACGTCCGGTTCTAACTGTTGCTTCCTGACCTGCATACAGATTTCTCAAGAGGCAGGTTAGGTGGTCTGGTATTCCCATCTCTTTAAGAATTTTCCACAGTTTGTTGTGATCCACACAGTCAAAGGCTTTGGCATAGTCAATAAAGCAGAAATAGATGTTTTTCTGGAACTCTCTTGCTTTTTTGATGAGCCGGCGGTTGTTGGCAATTTGATCTCTGGTTCCTCTGCCTTTTCTAAAACCAGCTTGAACTTCAGAGAGTTCACGGTTCATGTATTGCTGAAGCCTGGCTTGGAGAACTTTGAGCATTACTTTACTAATATGTGAGATGAGTGCAACTGTGCGGTAGTTTGAGCATTCTTTTGCATTGCCTTTCTTCGGAATTGGAATGAAAACTGACCTTTTCCAGTCGCATGGCCATTGCTGAATTGTCCAAATTTGCTGGCATTTTGAGTGCAGCACTTTCACAGCTTCATCTTCCAGGATTTGAAGAGCTCAACTGGAATTCCATCACCTCCACTAGCTTTGTTCGTAGTGATGCTTTCTAAGGCCCACTTGACTTCACATTCCAAGATGTCTGGCTCTAGATTAGTGATCACATCATCATGATTATCTGGGTCATGAAGATCTTTTTTGTACAGCTCTTCCATGTATTCTTGCCACCTCTTCTTAATATCTTCTGCTTCTGTTAGATTCATACCATTTCTGTCCTTTATCGAGCCCATCTTTGCATGAAGTGTTCCCTGGTATCTCTAATTTTCTTGAAGAGATCTCTAGTCTTTCCCATCCTGTTGTTTTCCTCTATTTCTTTGCATTGATCACTGAAGAAGGCTTTCTTATCTCTTCTTTCTATTCTTTGGAACTCTGCATTCAGATGCTTATATCTTTCCTTTTCTCCTTTGCTTTTCACCTCTCTTCTTTTCACAGCTATTTGTAAGGCCTCCCCAGACAGCTATTTTGCTTTTTTGCATCTCTTTTCCATGGGGATGGTCTTGATCCCTGTCTCCTGTACAATGTCACAAACCTCATTCCATAGTTCATCAGGCACTCTATCTATCAGATCTAGGCCCTTAAATCTATTTCTCATTTCCACTGTTTAGTCATAAGGGATTTGATTTAGGTCATACCTGAATGGTCTAGCAGGTTTCCCTACTTTCTTCAATTTGAGTCGAATTTGGCAATAAGGAGTTCATGATCTGAGCCACAGTCAGCTCCTGGTCTTGTTTTTGTTGACTGTATAGAGCTTCTCCATCTTTGGCTGCAAAGAATATAATCAATCTGATTTCGGTGGTGACCATCTGGTGATGTCCACGTGTAGAGTCTTCTCTTGTGTTGTTGGAAGAGGGTGTTTGCTATGAACAGTGCATTTTCTTGGCAAAACTCTATTAGTCTTTGCCCTGCTTCATTCTGCATTCCAAGGCCAAATTTGCCTGTTACTCCAGGCATTTCTTGACTTCCTACTTTTGTATTCCAGTCCCCTATAATGAAAAGGACATCTTTTTTGGGTGTTAGTTCTAAAAGGTCTTGTAGGTCTTCATAAAGCCTTTTAACTTCAGTTTCTTCAGCGTTACTGGTTGGGGCATAGACTTGGATAACTGTGATATTGAATGGTTTGCCTTGGAGACGAATAGAGATCATTCCGTTGTTTTTGAGATTGCATGCAAGTACTGCATTTCAGACTCTTTTGTTGGCCATGACGGCTACTCCATTTCTTCTGAGGGATTCCTGCCCGCAGTAGTAGATATAATGGTCATCTGAGTTAAATTCACCCATTCCAGTCCATGTTAGTTCGCTGATTCCTAGAATGTCAAGTAATGCTCAAAATTCTCCAAGCCAGGCTTCAGCAATACATGAACTCTGAACTTCCTGATGTTCAAGCTGGATTTAGAATAGGCAGAGGAATCAGAGATCAAATTGCAAACATCTGCTGGATCATGGAATAAGCAAGAGAGTTCCAGAAAAGTATCTATTTCTGTTTTATTGACTATGCCAAAGCCTTTGACTGTGTGGATCACTATACACTGTGGAAAATTCTGAAAGAGATGGAAATACCAGACCACCTGACCTACCTCTTGAGAAACCTATAAGCAGGTCAGGAAGGAACAGTTAGAACTGGACATGGGACAACAGACTGGTTCCAAATAGGAAAAGGAGTGTGTCAAGGCTGTATATTGTCACCTTGCTTATTTAACTTATATGCAGAGTACATCATGCGAAACGCTGGGCTGGAGGAAGCACAGGCTGGAATCAAGATTGCTGGGAGAAATATCAATAACCTCAGATATGCAAATGACACCTCTCTTATGGCAGAAAGTGAAGAGTAACTAAAAAGCCTCTTGATGAAAGTGAGAGTGGAGAGTGAAAAAGTTGGCTTAAAGCTCAGCCTTCAGAAAACGAAGATCATGGCATCCGGTCCCATCACTTCATGGGAAATAGATGGGGAAACAGTGGAAACAGTGTCAGACTTTATTTTTTGGGGCTCCCAAATCACTGCAGATGGTGAGTGCAGCCATGAAATTAAAAGATGCTTACTCCTTGGAAGAAAAGTTATGACCAACCTAGATAGCATATTCAAAAGCAGAGACATTACTTTGCCAAGAAAGGTCCATCTAGTCGAGGCTATGGTTTTTCCTATGGTCATGTATGGATGCAAGAGTTGGACTGTGAAGAAAGCTGAGTGCCGAAGAATTGATGCTTTTGATCTGTGATGCTGGAGAAGTCTCTTGAGAGTCCCTTGGACTGCAAGGAGATCCAACCAGTCCATCCTAAAGGGAATCAGTCCTGGGTGTTCTTGGAAGAAATGATGCTAAAGCTGTAACTCCAATACTTTGGCCACCTCATGCGAAGAGTTGACTCATTGGAAAAGGCCCTGATGCTGGGAGGGATTGGGGGCAGTAGGAGAAGGGGACGACAGAGGATGAGATGGCTGGATGCCATCACTGACTCAATGGACATGAGTTTGGGTAAAGCTCAGGAGTTGGTGATGGACAAGGAAGCCTGGCATGCTGCAATTCTTGGAGTCACAAAGAGTCAGACACCACTGAGCGACTGTTCTGAACTAACGTGATAGTGGCATATGGAATTCCTGATCCATAATGGAAGAATAGATTGTCTTCACAGCTACCATCTCTGTGGAAACTGAAGGAAGATGGTGAATTTTGAGACATATTTTATATCCCAAGTCCCCTGTTAGCCAAGGAGGCCCAAACCTAAAATGAGGTCCAAAATTTTTGAGTTTTTTTCCTGTCATCTCAATTCTAAGAGTCCAACTTCTCTGTTTCTATACGCTGTATTTCATGTGATTTTTTGCTCTGTGGTTTCACCTTGGTTACAGTTCTAAATGATGTTCTGTCTTGCATCGAGTACTACAGGTGTGGAAGCATATATTTTAAGTCCCCAATCTGGGCCAAAATCTAAGCCTCTACTTCTACTCAAATATTTACCATGCTGTCAATCATTATAAAAAATGCTACTTGAAAATAGGCTAAACTCCCACAGTATATTATGCAGGTACCTAGAAATTCCTGCTTGGAGAAGGAAATGGCAGCCCACTCCAGTATTCTTGCCTAGAGAATCCTGTGGACAGAGGAGCCTGGTGGGCTGTGGTCCATGGGGTGGAACAGAGTTGGACATGACTGAAGCGACTGATCATGCTTGCATGCATTGGAGAAGGAAATCGCGACCCACTCCTGTATTCTTGCCTGGAGAATCCCAGAGACAGAGGAGGCCTGGTGGGCTGACGGCTATGGGGTTGCACAGAGTCAAACACGACTGAAGTGACTTAGCAGCAGCAGCAGCATAAATTCCTGCTACCATGCTTATCCACTGCAGTAAAGGCTTTTCTGGATTCAGTTCTTATTGCTGTTTAATATATATTGTATATGTTATTATTACTATTACTCTGCATTGGATTCTGCCAGAGTGGTCTCTATATCTCATGGCTCTTCTTGATAAAAAGTGACAAGTATCTCAGTATTTTGTTTCTAGATTTAAAACATGTATAATTAAATTATTTATTCCAAAAAGGCATATAAAAGAATACTATGAAAAAAATGTATTCCAACAATTAGATAACCTAGATGAAATTGATAAATGCCTAGATAAATACAGACTGCTAAAACTAAATCCAGAAGTAGAATAGCCCTATGAGAAATAAGATTGACTAGTATTTCAGAAAAATTTTCCACAAAGAAAAATACAGGAACAGATGACTCTACTGTCAAATTCCACCAAATATTTAAAGAAGAGTAAACATGAATCTTTCAGAAGCTCTTTTAAGAATTAAAAGATAAGAGAACACTTCCCAGTAAATTCTATGATGCCATTATTCTCTTCATACCATAGCTGGAAAATGACATAGCAAGAAAAGGAAAACTACAGGATAATATCCCTTTAAATATAGGTGTTAAAAAACCCCATAAAATACTAGCAAACTGAATCTAGTAACATACTCAGAAAACCATATACCACGACCAAATGGAATTTACCCCTGGAATACAAATGTCATTTAACACACAAAAATCAATGTAATACAACATGTCAGTAGAAATAGAAGAAAACCACATGACCACAATAGATGTGAAAAGCCACAGTGGATGAGAAAAAAATTTGACAAAATCCAACACTCTTTTACAATAGCAACACTCAACAAACTAGGAGTTGAAGGGAATTTCTTCAGCCTAGTAAAGTGCATCTACAAAAAGTCCAGAACTAATATCAAACTTAAAGGTGAAAGACTGAAAGCTTTTCCACCTAAGATCAGAACAAGGTAAATCTATTCTCACCACTTCACATCTAGACTGGAAAGTATAGAGTGCAACTGTAGTTGTGGATGATATGATCGTCTTATTGAAACTTTGCAGAAATCTGCAAAGCAAACAAACAAAAATGTCAGTGCTAATAAGTGAGGTCAGCAAGTTTGCAAGAAATAAGATCATCAATTATATTTTATACACTGGCAATGAATAGTGCAAATATTGAGTTAAGAAAATAACTCCATTTATTATAACAACAAAAAGCTATGTAGATGTAAATTCAACAAAATTCCTGTGAGCTTTGTTCACTGAAAACTATGAGACAACTTTGAAAGTAATAAAAGACATAAATAGTTAGATATCCTGGGTTTGTGGATTGAAAGACTTGATGGTGATATTTCCCAAATTGATCCTACCAATTCAAGACCATTCCTGTCAAAATCCCATTTGCTTTTTTTTCCCCACAGATATTGACAAGCTAATCCAAAAATTTATGTAGAAGTATAAGTGATACAGAATAAACGAAAATGTTACAAGTCTCATACTCCCTGATTTCACAGCTTACTACAAAAAAGAGAGTGAAAAAGCTGGCTTAAAACTCAACATTTAAGAAACTAAGATCATGGCATCCAGTCCCATCATTTCATGGCAAAGAGATGGGAAAAAGTGGAAGCAGTGATAGATTTTATTTTCTTAGGCTCTAAAATCACTACAAATGGTGACTGCCACCGTGAAATTAAAAGATACTTGCTCCTTGGTAGAAAAGCTGTGACAAACCTAGACAGCATATTAAAAAGCAGAGACACCACTTTGCCAATAAAGATTCATATAGTCAAAGCAATGGTTTTTCCAGTAGTCATGTATGGATGTGAGAGTTGGACCATAAAGAAAGCTGGGTCCTGAAGAATTGATGCTTTTGAACTGTGGTGCTGGAGAAGGCAATGTCACCCCACTCCAGTGTTCTTGCCTGGAGAATCCCAGGGACGGCGGAGCCTGGTAGGCTGCCATCCATGGGGTCACACAGAGTCAGACACGACTGAAGTGACTTAGCAGCAGCAGCAGCTGGAGAAGATGGCAAGGAGGGTCCCTTGCACTGCAAAGAGATCAAACCAGTCCATCCTAAAGGAAATCAGTCCTGAACATTCACTGGAAGGACTGATGGTGAAGCTGAAGCTCCAGCTCCAATACTTTGGCCGCCTGATGTGAAGAGCCAACTCATTGGAAAAGACCCTGACGCTGTGAAAGATTGAAGGTGAAAGGAGAAGGCAGTAGAGAATGAGATGGTTAGATAACATCACCAACTCAATGGTCATGAGTTCGAGTAAACTCTGAGAGATAGTGAAAGACAAGGAAGCTTGGCATGCTGCAGTCCATGGGTTCACAAAGAGTTAGACACAGCTTAGTGACTGAACAACAATATCATAGTCAGTTGATATAGACATGATGCTGAGATCATTCAGTGGGGAAATTTCAACAACTGGGGCTGGGACAACTAAACGTCTACATGTAAAAGAATAAGCTGGACCCCTTCTTCACATCATATGCAAAACTTAATACAAAATGAGTCAAATGCCTACATTTTAGAGGCAGAACTACAAAACTCAAAAAAATAAATAAATAAGACCCCATGACTTTGTATTAGGCAATGGTTTCTTAGATACAATACTCAAAACACAGAACGACAGATTTAAAAAAAAAAAATAGATAAGTTGGAGTTTTTCCAAATAAAAACTTTTGTGTTTCAAAGGACACTATCAACAAAGTGAAAGGACAGTTGACAGAATATAAAGTAAGTTTGCCAATTATACATCTGATAAGGCACTAGTATCTGGAATATGAAGAAGCCTTACAACTTGATAATAAAAAGACAAATAACTCAATCAAAAAAATTTTCAAGGTATTTGGATAGACATTTCTATTTAATCTTGACAAAGGCCATTCTGAACTCTTAAAAAAATCTATGTACTGATTTGTCAGAATTTCAGAGTCTCTGCTTTTTGCCTTCCTCCTGCCTGCTGCTTTTATTCAGTCATTTAACTGATGTGTCAGGAATTTTACCAAGAACTAACAGGGTCAGGCAGAGGTCAGAATGAAATTGTTCAATTTTTCTACTTACTGGGAAAAAAGCCCATTCAAAAAGTGATTATTCAAGTGCGTTAGAGTCACCATATGGACCCTAACTGTCTGCTCTTTTCCTGTTGCTCATCATGAGAAACAGATAAAATGTATGTGAATCTTAAAGCTATCTGTAAATTATAACTTTAAAATGTCCTTACTGACAAAATAAAAATGTTATTTATCTGCTGTAGTTGAAATACAGCTTAAATGACTAAAAAATTGCTCTTGAAAATGCAAAGAGAAAGTGTTGTTTCTTAAAACTGCACGTGCGCATGCTCAGGCGCTTCAGTTGTGTCCGACGCTTTGTGATCCCATGGACTGTAACCCCCAGGCTCTTCTATCCATGAGATTCTTCAGGCAAGAATACTGGAGGGAGTTGCCATTTCCTTCTCTAGGGAATCTTCCCAACCCAAGCATCGAACCCTCATCTCCTGTGTCTCCTACATTGCAGATGGATTCTTTAATCACTAGGTTACCTTGGAAGCCTCTCTTAAAGATCAGGTCTCTGTTATTGGAACAATCTGTTTTTCCCTATTTATGGGAAAGAGACAACTTGGGTTAAGAATGTGACTTTGCAGTTGGATAGATCTAGGTTTCACTTTTGGTTCCACAACTTTCTCCCTTTGCCGAAAAAGGTGAAATGTTACAACAATTATATAATTATTGAGGGATTGAGGTGGGAATTAAATAAGATACAGTATGTGAAGTGCTTAGAACAGGTGACATGAGATGACTGCTCACTGAATAGCAACAATAACCTCAGTATATATTATTACTGTGTCTACTTAATGGCAGGCTTCTCTGGTGGCTCAGCAGTAACAAATCTGCCTGCAAAGCAGGAGACCCACGGTGGATCCTTAGGTCAAGAAGATCCTCTGGGGGAGGGCATGGCCACCCATTCCAGTACTCTTGCCTAGAGAATCACAGGGACAGAGGAGCCTGGCAGGCTGCAGACCATAGGGTCGCACAGAGTCAGACACGACTGAGGCGACTAAGCCACAGCAGCAGCATACTAACGGTTCCAGGAACAAACATGCTAACTTCATTTACTTAACACAGTCAATAGCGAAAATTTGTTTTTCTTTGAACAATTAATTTGGCTATACACTCATGAGAAGAATTTAGTAAAATAATTTGATTGTTAGGGAGAGAGGATTGAATGATTTAATGAAAGGTCTTTGTAAGTTTTTTTCCCAAAGTGAATGGATGGTCGTGAATAAGGAAATTATTTGTCATTAAATTGCCAACATCAACTAAAACATAACAGAAGAAAAGGTTCAGAAAGTTGTATCAGATATCCTGAAAAAGCCTTTGTGGAAAGAAACCAAACATAATTTTGTTTAGGAAGAAGTCATCAGTACCCAACCTTATCTGAGAAGACAAGTCAATTATTTAGCCTCTTATTAGAAGGCAAACCCTGTGAAAACAGGGTTCCTTGTTCTGTATAACAGAATTTAAAAAAAAATTCAGAATAACCTTATTTACATTTAAAAATTTTTTTTGTTTTAAAATTAGGGAACCATGAGCTGAACATGTCTCTGATACAGTTTTAGAGCAAATACATCTTAAGTCTCTTGGAAGAAAAAGTAAATGCCAAGGGCAGAGGTCACTACTGCATCTCAGTCATAAAATTGTAACTATAGATATACAGAAAGACTTTTACTTAAAAAAAAGTACAGTTAAAGCAAGCATTAAAGAGAGTAATTGATGGGACATTTGCCAACTTTAAATTAATTAGAGTCAGTCTTAATTTTTAAAAGTGTTGGCTGCAGCAAAATGATAGAGTAAGACATTAATGTTCCCATTATGATTCATTTCAAATTTGAACTCTTCCCAGCTCAAATCTGGTTGGTTAAAAATGAAGTGATGGTTGCAAATAACAGTATCCAGAAGACTGTACTGGGTTCTAAATTAGCCAAATGAAAGGCATTGTTCCCATTTCATTGTTATGAAAATCTAACTGACAGGTTCTCTAGTCTTAGTTTTAGCTTTATGAGGTGCATGTGTCTGAGTGTGTGTGCATGAACAGGAATGCCTGCTTTTAGTGAAATGGGCAGATATGAGATATATTGATTGGGTTCTTCCTGCCATTGATTGAGTAGAAAACCTGTCACTTCTCCAAGTAGTGAATCATGTTGACAGAGAGCAATACATTTTATAAGGTGTTTTTTTTTTTTCCTTTGTTCAGATCATTTGTAGTTGAAGCACATTTGCCACCTTTTAAAAGTGATCTCTGCAGCATTCCAGAGCCATTGAAATATTCGTCTTGACCAGGATAGTCAGTTTCTCTGCTAGCACGGAAGAAGATTTTTAACATGAACGTGATTTTATCAACCACTCTTTGCTTTGGACTCCTAACTTTGTTATCTGTAATGATCTTTTTAGAATCGGTGCACGGACTGCCATATTTTATTCAAGGTATGTACACATGAATGTATAATTCTACAGGTGGGTAAATAATCCTTATCCTCCTATTTGTGTTGCTTTGATTTTTCTATCATTATGGCAATAATGTTCTAAACATCAATATAATTTAATCTTCAGACAACCCTTCAATAGTTGCTGTTTTAAATTAAATGTAATCTGTGATGCTGTTCTCAAGTTAATTAATTTTAACTGATACTGTACTAAATTTCAACTGCATTTGTCTCTAACCAAGGGAAATCTTTTTCTTATCTCTATTCCATTAGCAAAGATGGGGATGTATAAACAGTAATACAGTGCAACGCATATTTCAAAAGTACATCTTCAGGGGAAAAAAAGAGTTTCATCCAGTGAGATGATTAGTAAACTACTTATAAAAGGAGAATGACTCTGAAAACATATCAAGACAACACTTATATGTGTAGAAATCTGGGGAGAATGATCCATTGGGAAATTTATATAGTACTTTCAGGAGGAGGATGTTAACACCCACATTATTCATTGACTGTAATCAGATTTCTAAATACTTAGGGTACTTATATTAAATGAAATAATGTAATTTTTGACATCTACAAATACCATGAGAAATTTAGAGAAAATTTATGACTCTTCTGGTCATATTGGAATTTGATCTTTTGAAAAAATTTTTCACTGGATTCTGTAGTGGAAATAGCTTTTAATCTGGGAATCAGTGGAGTTAGATTTAATGCTGACTTACTAGGCAAACAACCTAACCTCATTGACACTTTTATATATGTCTTTACAATTTAAAAATAGTAACTAAAAATAGTGCTCTTTAATATCTCATCCAATTTGAATCTATCATCTAACTGACCTCTTTGTCAGGAAGAAGGAGACAGATAGCCTTTGCTTTTGCTTTCTTAGGGAAACCAAGACAGAATTTAATAAATTTTGTTTACATGACTCTGGGTTGAGAAAAGGAATTAAGTTTCCTCTTTAAACTCTAATCCAACTTTAGTAGACCGTTTTGTCTCAAATGAGGTTTTAAAAGTCAATGAAAATTAGAACAGTTCTTTTGATAGTGGAAATAAAATTGCATAAACCCTTGTTATTTATTTATAGGGATTTTTCCTTTGAAAAACAAATACAAGCCTGGGGCCTAACTGCAAGACCTAAATACAAGCTTGGGGATGAAAGAATCTGGATTTTATCCCTGGCACTCACATTTTGTCTTTGGCCAGCCAAAATCATTGTACTTGGTAGGCCTTCATTGCTTTTCCTATGAAATGATGGGATTTTCAATGTTCTTAACAGTGTAAATGTGTGAGGAAGGAAACAACTGGTCATTCACAGAAGACTCTGCAAAATGAGGATGTTAGTGGTAACTGTATTATAACTTCTGATATCATGTATATGAAATACAGAAAAATCCAACTCAAACTTTTTACAAGATTACAAATAGATAACATCTCTGACCCAGAATACCACACACTGATGTTCATACATCATTGGCAACATATAGGAAAGGTTTCTCTCTGGGACCGCTTGATCTCAGTTTCATTATATGTAAATAGAGAAGACAAGTTATTGGGAAGTTTATTTTCTAATCTAAATTGTCCAGGATTAGAGCGAACTTCTCACCATTTTTCAAAGCAACTAAATGTTTGACTTATTTTAGTCTTTTAACACACTGTTTTCAAATAAGCATTTGTCCACTGACAAATCACAAACGTGGGGTCACCATCCTCTCTGTGTTGGATGCCATCCAAGACCAAGAACACAGTCTGCCAGCTTTCCTCTGGCTTGGGGGTCACAATGAAAGCATGCCTTGTGAGCCTGAAACTGGACAAATTGCCTACCGTGAAATGAACAGCAGTGAATATCATGACTCGAAATTTAAAAATTTTTGGTATATTATCATTTGAGGGTGTTCCAGGTTTCTTTCTGCAAAATTTCTTATCTATATCCCATAAAAAGCATCACATTCAAATGACAAGCAAGGACAAAACTGCGTCTTTTAAGCTTCAGTGTCTCAGGTAGTAATGAGTCTTTTTCTTTTTTTCCTGTATATTGCAAAAGTAATCACTCTCCCATTTCTGAGTAACTTTGCCATCCTTTTTGCAAAGTGACATCAGCACTTGGATAGATTTTTATTCAAACAGTTTCTTTATCAACACTAACTTTTAGTTTAAATAAAGAAATATTAAAAGTGCATGCATTTTTTTCTTTTAAAGCTGTATCTGTTTTAAGATTAAAAATAAAAATGAGAAAAAATACTTATTTTCTACTATTTTTCTTATCTTTCTAATGTTTTACTTTATAAAAAAATTTTTTTAAATTTCTTGAAAAAACTTTTCCTCAGAGTATCCTGTAAAAGGTGGTTTTCTTAAAAAGTAGTGACAAGAATTACTGAGGACAGTGTGTAATCACTGGAAACCAAATGGGTAAAGAATGGTAAATACATTAATTTTCTCTTTTGAAAAATATTCCACTTAAACACACAGAGAAGGGGATTGTAAATTAAGCCAACAAAATGTTCAGAAGGTAACATTTTCTAGTTACCTTTCTTCTAGTTTTATAAATTCCCTATATTGAAGGCGATGAATCTGTTTCTTTTATCACAGTTCTCTTTCTGAAACAAATAATCAGTATCACCTGGCTACACGATGTTCCTCATTTTTTCAATGAAAGCATTTTAAAGATTATAATTTAACATTTTAATAAATACCTATAATAAAAATTGCTACACTATTGCATGGTCATATCTTTCTCTTAAACTAAATTATTCCTGAGGGTCTTTGTTTAATTGATGTTAAGCAAAAGTTCCATTGATAGTCTATTATTTTAACTATTCAAAGAAAAAAGAACCCCAGAATGTCACAAATAATTTCTATGCCTATGAAGTAATGGAAATTGAGGAACTTTAAAATTGAGGAAATTGAGCAACAATAAATGTGTTTGTCAATGTAGAAACTTTTGATGATGCCACTTACCCCAGGTCATTTATTGTCTTTCTCAGCAAATCGTTTATTCCTTTAATTAGCCATTTAGTTATTTGAGTTCATTAACTGACATTTTGGAGACACAGGGAATAGGAGACAGTTTAAAGAAAGAGTCTAGTTAAATTATGAGCCATTTCTCTAATTTCTCTAGCTGAAGCCTCAATATTCCCACTTTTAAATTTTAAACTCAGTAATCTATCTTTTGTCCACACAATATCAGTTATTATGACTGAAATGGAAGAGGACCTTATGGTCCTTGCCCCCCAACCCCCTTGCCTATGTCCTCAGACTTCCTTTTTTTTTTTTTTTGGTAGAAAACCTTTAGACAAAGAATAAGTTTAATCGGAGAACTGAGAAAATGAAGAAACAAAGGGAAACAGTCAAAGGAAGCCCAATAATAATAATGTAGTCTTTAAGCATAATCAAGGACCTGTAGTTCCTTCTAAAGGGCCATAGCTAATATTCTGATCCATATCCTGTGAGCTATCTCACAGATACTGAAATATCAGGTGGAGAAATTAACTACCTGACATCCAGACTGTAGTCATGACATAAGCAGCCACAATTCTGAGAACTGGCCTCAAAGAACTTGAAACAAACTGATGCTGGAACTGAAGATTAACGGTACCTAAAATAAGCAAGATTACGCTGGTCAGGCCACTGATGGACCAATTTCAAGATGACTATCAGAGCTGACATGTTTATGCATGTAGCCCCCTCCCTCAGCCTATTAAAGCTCATGCCCGCTGACAATCAGGAGGCAGTCAGACACTGGACAGGTCTCTGCCCTCCCCAAACCTCCTGGTTGCTGGCATCCAAAATAAAGCAAAGTTTCCTTTCTACTAAGCTGGCCTCTTTAAATGACTTTTAAGTGGCAGCAGCTGGACCTGGGTTTGGTAACATGAGGAGAAAAACAGAGGGAAGAATGATCCTATAGAAATTATATAATAAAGGTGTGATTATTTTAGGCCACCTTACAAAGTTCATTTTGTTTCTAAGACACTATTATTTTAATTGCATTACAATCCTGTTGAATCTTCATTTTTTATAGCTTGAATAAAGTCTATTGTCCTGATTTCTACCCAGAATCAAAATATTTAGGAAAATTTGGTTGATTTTTCTGTTTTTAGAGTGCTGAGAGAGTGGGCTAGGAGGTAAATGGACAAAGATATAAAGCTATGATCACAGAAAAACTGGGCACCATCTGACCACTTCCACAAGGTTGCCTTGGACGGTTCAAGGCAATTCCCAGAACATAAAATGGCTCATATTTATATGTGTATAAAATCTCAAAGTCAAATTTTATATTTTTATCTTAAAAACAACTTTTAATTTATATTTCTTATGTTAAACACAATAGTAGAAGAAAATTTTAAATATAGATGAAAAAATAGAAAGTACAATTTTCTGTAATTCTACTAAGGCAGAAATAATTACGGGTGAATTTTAGATTGTAAACTTCCAGGTATATTCTCCATCTCTGCTTCTTTCTCTTTCTCACAATCTCTCTTTGAGTGTTCATATACATTCAATGATTTTTAAAACAGCTTGTCTTTTTATATTACTCATCTCTGTACACATTTTTTTGGCAAGTATACACACTTTCCAGGTTGTGCAGTGGTAAGGAATCTGCCTGTCAATGCAGGAGATGCAACTCAGGTTCTATCCATGGGTCAGGAAGATCCTCTGGAGGAGGAAATGACAACCCACTCCATTATTCTTCCCTGGAAAACTCTATGGACAGAGGGGCCTACGGGGGTACACTGTAGTCCATGGGGTTGCAGAGAATCGGACATGGCTGAGCAACTGAGCACACGTGCATGTTAATGGTTATCTGTAAAATCTATTTAATCAGAAAGACACTCAAGTGACACAGACTGAAAAGAGCTTTCACTACACTGAGGTAATTATTATAGGAAATGAATTGCTTCCAGATAAAGAAGATACAGACGGTGAAGAACTGTTGCTGGCTCTACTGAATGAAAATTTTGGCTTCCAAAGATCTTCCAACATTGGTGAGTTAAGAATAAAGTCAAACATTATTTACTCCATCTTCTGACCTGTTTTCTCTACATGTTAATTTATATTAAAGAGAGTAATAATTACTAATTTAAAGCTGCACTGAAGGCTTAAGTGTCTGTTATTTCATATTCATGCTAAAAGCAATGGCATTATTAAAAAACATTAAAATCTTATTTTGTTCAATTAGAGTATTCTAATGGGATTAGTAACAGTCCAGTTACAAAACAATTATTTTTACTTCTACTTTTCCCTCTCATCTATGTTACTCTCCACAGGTACAGTTAATATTTGCTTTTACTAAATGCTTCCAGGGTATTATTAAATGCTTTGAAATAGATTTCCACTAGAAATTTCTCAGATTAACTGTGGTTTTGTGGCACTTTTTTTTGCAATCAGATTCTTTCAATTTGGGAAATGACTGGAGTAGAAACTATTGAGAAATTTAGGCTCCACCAAGGCTTTTTTCCTTTGAAGTACAGGATAATCTGATTTACAATTATGCATCAGATTGGTCTCCAAGAAATGATAGATATTGTCAGAAATTTAGCAGGTCTAACCTGAGAGACAGCGTGACAATATAATGTAGCGCTCTCTCAGGAAACGTCTGTTGTAAAAAAACTGTCTATTCATGGGACAGGGCACTGGTTAGAAGAATGTCTTAATAAATACTTAAAAATACAGGATTTAAAAATTAGAAATAAGATGTTTCATTGAGGAAATTGAACGTGATTATAAAAAGAAAAATCTGTACTCATATTGTAAAACCCAGAGAGATTACTATTAGTATTTTGGGAAATTTCCCTCTTGATTAAATTTTGCAGATAAGATTTGTGGCCTGTGTTTTTTTTAACTTAATATTTTTTCATGAGAATGTCCCCATGCCAGTGTAAAAATTTACTTCTAAATAGTAGTCCTTATTAGAACTATGAAAAGTCCCTATTTAAGAAAACTCTGTATTTATTATAGAAATTAGAGGCTTGCTCATTATAGTACTGATTATTTCTCAACATTACAGACACTGAAAAAATGTTTGGGGCTTTATATTAGAGATACATGGGTGATCTCAAATCATACAAGAAAAATGCGTGACCTGAAGTGAATTAAATATTACTTGCAATGTACATTTTTCATATGACAAATGTGTCTTGCAGATATAGAACTGGCTAACAAATTGGAGGAACCTAACCAGGTGAGAATGTGAAACACATGAAATCTTAATTTTCTTAATTATTATAAGATAATTTCTTTTGAAACAGTAGTTTTTAAAATTATTAATTCTATATTTTAAAACTATTATTCTTTCTAGAAAAAGAGTGAAGTAATTCACTAGGAAAAACAATCAAATTCTACTAAAAAAAGAAGAAAAGCAAAACAAGACAAAACGATGACTGAAGTGATCATGGGATAAAATGTCTAGAAATCTGGATTTTAGATCCAGCTCTCCAATTACCTAGGAGACTATGGAAGAATTAAAATTCTCTGGATCTAAATCTCCTCATCTCTAAAATAAGAGGCTATAATTAGATTGGTGGTTTTCAAAAGCTATTATTACTTTTCAAAGTGGAAATATTTTTTTCCAAACAAAATTGTATGTGTTCCCAGTAAATGAAACATATAAAAGTGGAGCTGTTCTACTTGAAGCAGCTAGTTTGGGAGGAGAGGGACTGAAGTGCTGCATTCTTACCTGTCTTGGCCTCGGTACAGGGAACCCCTTAGCAACCTTATCCCCCAACTTTTCTCTATGAGGAAAATTGGAAAATCATTGCATTAGATTATTTATTAACTCTTTCAAACACAACTGCATGCAAATTCATTATCAGATAAACCTTGTGGCTGTGAGAGAGAAGTATGCCCCGTCAATTAGCAGCTAGGACATGGATACATGCAGTAGCTCAAGCTGAATTCTGTTTGAATAGAGTTAGATCTCCAGGGTTTAGGCAATCAGTGATCTTGCTAAAGGTCAACTTGGCTTATACTCTGGATGGAAACCTTAGGGTCTCAAAATACTTCTTTCCCACTAGGAAGGACAAATATTTCAGGAAATTCGAACATACGCATAAAGTCTTTGAATCTCCTTGAAAAGGACTGGTCAGTTTGGGTGACATCAAATCAGGTCCAGTTACACAGGCAGTGTTTCCAGGTTTCCCATTAATAAACCCTGAAACTTGACTTCCTTCATCATAAACCTGCTTGTTCCTGATTGCCTGTTGAGTCAGTTTCTAAATGCAAGTTTCCTTTTATTTTTCTGTTTAATTATTTTATTTTTTTATTACTTTTGTTTCCTTTTCTGTTGCTTTTTCCTACTTCCTTTTGTCCATCTTCTTCCTCCTTTTCTTGCTCTTTCTTCTTTGACAGAAAACAGTATTGTTGTTATTAAAGACTAATAATTTTCATATTTGATTTTTAACAGCTGGAAATGCTGAAAGAGCAGCTCACAGAAGCAAAGGATGCTGAGATGTCCTATGCAATAGACGGTCTATCTTCTTCCCATCCTAATAAGCGAGGTAAATTTTCACTTCAAAGTCTTAACATTGAATTCTAAGATTAATTTTGCAAGTATTTCTGAAAGGGAAGAAATTAAGTTGACACTTCTTTATCTTATGTTGATGATAAGATCAAAGCTCATATTAAAAAAAAAAAAATTCCAAGGCCTCCTCAATGGCTCAGATGATAAAGAATCTGCTTGCAATGTGGGAGACTGGGCTTCGATCCCTGGGTTGGGAAGATCCCTTGGAGAAGGGAATGGCTACCCACTCTAGTATTCTTGCCTGGAGAATTCCATGGACAGAGGAGCCTGTCGGGCTACAGTCCATGTGATCTCAGAGTAGGACATCACTGAGTGACTGAGCACACAGACATTCAAATGAAGGCTTTAAATGTCTGTGAACTCTGTCACATATACAACATGGTTAACAAGGTCATATATTCCAGATTTAAGTAAAATTAGACTTTCATTTGGAGAAGGCAATGGCACCCTACTCCAGTACTCTTGCCTGGGAAATCCCATGGACAGAGGAGCCTGGTAGGCTACAGTCCATGGGGTCGCAAAGAGTCGGACACGACTGAGCGACTTCACTTTGACTTTTCACTTTCATGCATTGGAGAAGGAAATGGCAACCCACTCCAGTATTCTTGCCTGGAGAATCCCAGGGACAGAGGAGCCTGATGGGCTGCCGTCTATGGGGTCTCACAGAGTCGGACATGACTGATGTGACTTAGCAGCAGCAGCAGCAGACTTTCATTGTTTAAAACTGTGTCTCATCCTTGCTATTTTGCTTTAACACTGGAGAGTAAAGAGTACTCTCATTGCTATAGCACTTAGTCCAGGTTTTGATTTATAATATTTAATTTTAGAAAGATTTGTCTTTTGGATCCCTATTTCTTTTTATAACAATCTTGGAAAATTCTTGTGTATGAAAAAATTACATATATGTCTCTTTATTCATGTTGTGATATGAGATTTGCTAAGGCATGTTTTATCCATTTTCACTTGTCCCCTTCCTCTCAAGTTTGTCTTTAACTGCTGTAAAAAAGCAGTTTTTACAATGGAACAGGATGAAACAGTGTTCTTTAGACACTTAGCATATACCAGACATTTTATATTTTACTATCTCATGTTGTTATGGTTAAGTATATAGAGTCTATAGTTAGACTGCCTGGATTTAAATTGTAATATTGATATATCCAATGTGTGTGACCTTGGGAAATTATCTAACTTCCTGTGCCTCATTTTCTTTGCCCCCAAATGCAAATAATAATAATCATCTTTATGGGATTGTTAGGAAGATTTTATAAGTTAATATATGAAAGTCACTTAGAACAATATCTGGCATGTAATCAGTACTGTGTAAGCCTAACTTTAAAAATTCATTTTGATCATTATTACTATAATTATTATTTTATTTTCATCATAATCACCATAAGATAGCTATTAAGACAGGAAAAATTACATTATATTAAGACAGGAAAATTACATCTCAGAGGGGTTGAGTAGCATGCTGATAATAACCCAATTACTAAGTGATTTAACCAGTGAGCCTGAAGGACATAGGGAGAGGATATATTGGAGGGTGGAACGGAGAGAATCTTCAGGCTTATTAAGGACTTTCAGTTCAGTCTAGTCGCTCAGTCGTGTCCGACTCTTTGCGACCCCATGAATCGCAGCACGCCGGGCCTCCCTGTCCATCACCATCTCCCGGAGATCACTTAGACTCACGTCCATCGAGTCCGTGATGCCATCCAGCCATCTCATCCTGGGTCGTCCCCTTCTTCTCCTGCCCCCAGTCCCTCCCAGCATCAGAGTCTTTTCCAATGAGTCAACTCTTCGCATGAGGTGGCCAAAGTACTGGAGCTTCAGCTTTAGCATCATTCCTTCCAAAGAAATCCTAGGGTTGATCTCCTTCAGAATGGACTGGTTGGATCTCCTTGCAGTCCAAGGGACTCTCAAGAGTCTTCTCCAACACCACAGTTCAAAAGCATCAATTCTTCGGCGCTCAGCCTTCTTCACAGTCCAACTCTCACATCCATATATGACTACTGGAAAAACCGTAGCCTTGACTAGATGGACCTTAGTCGGCAAAGTAATGTCTCTGCTTTTGAATATACTACCTAGGTTGGTCATAACTTTTCTTCCAAGGAGTAAGCATCTTTTAATTTCGTGGCTGCACTCACCATCTGCAGTGATTTGGGAGCCCCAAAAAATAAAGTCTGACACTATTTCCACTGTTTCCCCATCTATTTCCCATGAAGTGATGGGACCGGATGCCATGATCTTTGTTTTCTGAATGTTGAGCTTTAAGCCAACGTTTTCACTCTCCTCTTTCACTTTCATCAAGAGGCTTTTTAGCTCCTCTTCACTTTCTGCTATAAGGGTGGTGTCATCTGCATATCTGAGGTTATTGATATTTCTCCCGGCCATCTTGATTCCAGCTTGTGCTTCTTCCAGTCCAGCGTTTCTCATGATGTACTCTGCATAGAAGTTAAATAAGCAGGGTGACAATATACAGCCTTGACGTACTCCTTTTCCTATTTGGAATCAGTCTGTTGTTCCATGTCCAGTTCTAACTGTTGCTTCCGGACCTGCATACAGAGTTCTCAAGAGGCAGGTCAGGTGGTCAGCTATTCCCATCTCGTTCAGAATTTTCCACAGTTTATTGTGATCCACACAGTCAAAGGCTTTGGCACAGTCAATAAAGCAAAAATAGATGTTTTCTGGAACTCTCTTGTTTTTTCCATGATCCAGCAGATGTTGGCAATTTGATCTCTGGTTCCTCTCCCTTTTCTAAATCCAGCTTGAACGTCAGGGAGTTCACGGTTCACGTATTGCTGAAGCCTGGCTTGGAGAATTTTGAGCATTACTTTACTAGCATGTAAAATGAGTGCAACTCTGCGGTAGTTTGAGCATTCTTTGGCATTGCCTTTCTTTGGAATTGGAATGAAAACTGACCTTTTCCAGTCGCATGGCCATTGCTGAGTTTTCCAGATTTGCTGGCATATTGAGTGCAGCACTTTCACAGCATCATCTTCCAGGATTTGAAAGAGCTCAACTGGAATTCCATCACCTCCACTAGCTTTGTTCGTAGTGATGCTTTCTAAGGCGCACTTGACTTCACATTCCAAGATGTCTGGCTCTAGATTAGTGATCACATCATCATGATTATCTGGGTCATGAAGATCTTTTTTGTATAGTTCTTCCATGTATTCTTCCACCTCTTCTTAATATCTTCTGCTTCTGTTAGGTCCATATCATTTCTGTCCTTTATCGAGCCCATCTTTGCATGAAATGTTCCCTGGCATCTCTAATTTTCTTAAAGAGATCTCTAGTCTTTCCCAGTCTGTTGTTTTTCCTCTATTTCTTTGCATTGATCGCTGAAGAAGGCTTTCTTATCTCTTCTTGCTATTCTTTGGAATTCTGCATTCAGATGCTTATATCTTTCCTTTTCTCCTTTGCTTTTCACCTCTCTTCTTTTCACAGCTATTTGTAAGGCCTCCCCAGACAGCCATTTTGCTTTTTTGCATTTCTTTACCATGGGGATGATCTTGATCCCTGTCTCCTGTACAATGTCACGAACCTCATTTCATAGTTCATCAGGCACTCTATCTATCAGATCTAGGCCCTTAAATCTATTTCTCACTTCCACTGTATAATCATAAGGGATTTGATTTAGGTCATACCTGAATCGTCTAGCAGTTTTCCCTATTTTCTTCAGTTTGAGTCTGAATTTGGTAATAAGGAGTTCATGATCTGAGCCACAGTCAGCTCCTGGTCTTGATTTTGTTGACTGTATAGAGCTTCTCCATCTTTGGCTGCAAAGAATATAATCAATCTGATTTCGGTGGTGACCGTCTGGTGATGTCCACGTGTAGAGTCTTCTCTTGTGTTGTTGGAAGAGGGTGTTAGCTATGAACAGTGCATTTTCTTGGCAAAACTCTATTAGTCTTTGCCCTGCTTCATTCTGAATTCCAAGGCCAAATTTTCCTGTAACTCCAGGCATTTCTTGACTTCCTACTTTTGCATTCCAGTCCCCTATAATAAAAAGTACATATTTTTTGGGTGTTAGTTATATAAAGTCTTGTAGATCTTCATAGGACCGTTCAACTTCAGCTTCTTCAGCGTTACTGGTCAGGGCATAGACTTGGAATACTATGATATTGAATGGTTTGCATTGGAAACAAACAGAGATCATTCTGTCGTTTTTGAGATTTCATCCAAGTACTGCATTTTGGACTCTTTTGTTGACCATGATGGCTACTCCATTTCTTCTGAGGGATTCCTGCCCGCAGTAGTAGATATAATGGTCATCTGAGTTAAATTCACCCATTCCAGTCCATGTTAGTTCACTGATTCCTAGAATGTCGACATTCACCCTTGCCATCTCTTGTTAGATCACTTTCAATTTGCCTTGATTCATGGGCCTGACATCAGGTTCCTATGCAATATTGCTCTTTACAGCATTGGATCTTGCTTCTATCACCAGTCCCATCCACAACTGGGTATTGTTTTTGTTTTGGCTCCATCCCTTCATTCTTTCTGGAGTTATTTCTCCACTGATCTCCAGTAGCATATTGGGCACCTAATGACCTGGGGAGTTCCTCTTTCGGTATCCTATCATTTTGCCTTTTCATAGTAACTGTCATATTGGGTAAGACTGAAGCAAAATGAGAAAGGGGTGGCAGAGGATAAGATGGTTAGTTTACATCATGGACTTAATGGACATGAATTTGAGCAAACTTTGGGAAATAGTAGAGGATGGAGGAGTCTGGTGTGCTTCTCTCAATCCTTGTAATAAATTTGTAGAATCACAGAGTTGGACACAACTTAGTGGCTGAACAATTATCATATGGGAAATCACTGAAAATTTGGGGCAAGTGAGTGCTAAGAAATAAGTTTCAACAGAACCACTCTCGATGTTTAGTGGAGAATATACTGCTGCTGCTGCTGCTGCTAAATCGCTTCAGTCGTGTCTGATTCTGTGTGACCCCATAGACCGCAGCCCACCAGGCTCCTCTGTCCCTGGGATTCTCCAGGCAAGAACCCTAGAGTGGGTTGCCATTTCCTTCTCCAATGCATGCAGGTATGCTAAGCAGCCCACCAGGCTCCTCTGTCCACAGGATTCTCCAGGCAGACACTGGAGGGTATTGCCATTTCCTTCTCCAGAATACACTGCAAAAAGGAGCAAAAATGCAAGCAGAGAGACCTTTAATGAGGCTAATTAAGATCTAGATAATAAATGGTGGTAACTTTAATTAGGGTGGCAGTAGTGAATTGATACGAAGGAATCTGATACTAGATATATTTTGAAAAAAAAAAGTCAACAAAATTTGCTCTAAAATTATATGTGAGTTGTGGAAAAAAAGAGGAAGGTTTGTAAATGACTCCAAGGTTTTGTTCTAAGTAACTAGGGATAAAAGGGCAATTTCTGCTTATTGAGGGCTTCCCTGGTGGCTCGGAAAGTAAATAATCTGCCTGCAATGCAGGAAACTCAGGTTTGATATCTCGGTGGGGAAGAGCCCCTGAATAAGGGCTACCCATTTCAGTATTCTTGCCTGGAGAATTCCAATGGGGACAGAGAGTTGGAAGAAGCAACATGGTACAGGGGTTTGGTGATGGAAAAGAGTTGGTATAGAGATTTGTTGAATCTTTTCATAGTCAGTATAGCCTAGGCTATGATATGTTACAAATTTTAGTCCAAATCTCAGAGACTTAATATAAGGAAATTCATAAGTTCAATGCACATAGTATTAATACAAGCCTCTTCTATTTTGTGGCTGTATCAACTAGATTGTTGCTGTAACTTTACTGCCTCCAAGACTACCAAGATGAAGGAGAGGGATAGAGGCTGCATCTCAGCTCTCAGTTGCCTCAGTTCAGGGACAAGCATCACTTCTACTGATCCACTGCCTTTAATTAGTCACTTGAGCTGCTACCAAAATATTGGAAAAACAAGCTAATAAAAGTTAGAAAGCACTTATAAAAGTACATGGGGAGTACTGCCTCCACCACAGTCAATCCTTTGATCTTTTCTTAACCACATAGACTGCACTCAACTGACTCTCTATTAGAGACAACCCCAAATTCCTTTCACTACTGCACCCCGAACAAAGAACAGGCTTTCCAGGAGATACTAATTTTTTTCAAATACAATGTGGCTCCACTTCATTCACAGACTTATTAGCTAAAAGGACAAATTCAGTAATTAGCATGGGAATAGGGAAAGGATAACAACAATCAATCATCTTATTCATAAAGGAAAAGAACATGAGATATGAGTGGTAACCCCTAGCAATTCTGAAATCCCACAGGGCAAATATTATACAGGTCTCTTATTCTGGAGATGGAGAAAAGTGTCTTGCCTGGTGGCTCAAATGGTAAAGCGTCTGCCTGCTGTGCAGGAGACCCGGGTTTGATCCCTGGGTTGGGAAGATCCCCTGGAGAAGGAAATGGCAACCCACTCCAGCACTCTTGCCTGGAAAATCCCATGGATGGAGGAGCCTGGTAGGCTACAGTCAGTGGGATTGCAAAGAGTCGGACATGACTGAGCGGCTTCAGTTTCAGCCTCAGTGTGTTGGAGGAGGCCTTCGACCATTGCGTTGTTTCCCCGGCTCCATCTTTTTCGAAGTTTTTGCCCTTTTTTTTTTTTTTTTTCCATTTTTCATCCCTCAACACAGCTTATGTGGTTTGGGGGAATATTCTCTTTGAGGCCTGAATGGTTTTTTCAGGCCTCTTCCTACATTTTAAAGTGTCAAAGATGTTTTTAGTTCTAGGGTTTATTCTGTCTTTGACAATGATTTCTTGTACCAATTTAAACAGCCCCTCAACTATTGCTACACAGTTTTTAAAAAACTATTTTAACTATTTTGTATTCTCAGCCCCAACTGAGTTGCCTTGAAGAATATACTTTGAAAAGTAACACTTAATCTCATTTTTTGCCCTGAATTCCTTATTTCAATTGATACTTACCTGACTTCACTCACTTAGAATCATTTTAAATCCCTTTTTATAGTTTCAGGATCTAGAAACAGCTCTTGAAATATTTAAAGGTCTTGTATTTCTGAACTACCTTTGTTTCATTTTTATTTATCAGTAAAGACACCATTTCCCCCTAAGCATACTATTTCTTGTAATACCTGGCTAAGTGTATCTACCAGAAACCTAAACATACTGCCAATGTTCTATTTCCTTACCTTTTTCTTCTAGAAGTTCCAGAGGAACACATTCTGAATCTGAACTGTTATCGACGTCAGTTTTACCGCACATTTTGCTACTTTGTAAAATGACTCTTCTTGTTTTCAGCCTGTGACATCAATCTCCTTGTCTGCCATTAATCAGTTGCTGAGGCTGTGCCATGACTTAGCTTCCTCTTAGAGCAGCACCCTCCTTCAAGTTATTAAGGCATATTTTGGTTATAATTTATGCAAACCACGACAACAAAATAACCTTAAAAATTCAGTGGTGTAAGTTGGTTTAAGATTTATTTCATGTTTACATGGAGCCTGTGTACCGTGGTTATTTTCCTTCACTTTGTGCCTGCACCATGGGTCCCTATGGCAGGAGAGGAGAGATACGGAGGAAAACTCATCCTTACCTTCCAAAATTAGGCACATGTTCTCAATCTATCTTAATGGGATTAGGGAAGCACCTGGGAAATGTCAAGAAACACAATGAACAGTTGGAGAATCCTATCTCTACTATAGACATTTTGAGCTTGTTATGCCATGTATAGCAAAATCTTCCCAGTAGTGATTTGAGTAAACCCCTGAGTATATAAATTTGGAGCTTAGGGAAGTAGCTCAGACTGGAGATCTAAATATGACAGTTACCTGCATGTCAGTATTGCTTGGTATTGTGATGAAACTCTCTAGGGAATCACTCTAGATAGATATAAAACAGAAGACATCGAGGAAAAGTGCCAGGCCACACCAAGAGAGAATTAGCAAAACAGACTGAGAGGGAGCAGCTATCCCAGAAAAAGGCCACAAGGAGAAAAACGCCTCAGATGTCAAACAGAAAAACTGTTTCCAGGAAGACATAGTTCAGCTGTTCCTAAAGCTATTGCAGGTCCAGTAAAATGAGAGCTGAGACTTTCCATCTGAACAGCAATGGGAAGGGTTTTAATTATTTTGACAAGAATTATTTGATGGACTTTTGGTTAAGGAGAATATGAAAAACAACAGAAATGACTAACAACAGACAACTCTTTTGAGAAATTTTGTTTTGAAAGGTAGTAAAAATTAGAATATTAGCTGGAGTAACTTGGAGGGGTCAAGGAAGCTTTGTGTTTGTTTTTAAGCAAGGAGATATTAAAGCATTTATGCATGTAATAGGAACAAAATAAATATTTGTAGTGATAAACATATGAATTAGATGCCCAGGTTAGGTGACAGGAGCAATCCACATCACATCTGTCATTTTTATTGGATAACTAGTCTACCACGAATAACAATATATGAAGGTGAAATGAACTCAGAGGTTCATCTTAAAGCTAGAATATCTTAAATGTCTGTGAAATAATGGTATCTGTTTAATCATTTAATATATACTTGACAGACACCTGGCAAATCCTTCCTTCATTAAAGATACCGCTGTCCAACACCAAGCATCATGCTAAAAACAGGGATAGAAGATTGCTGGCTAGGGTGTTTCCCCCCTGACCCCCCACATAAATGATAAATGATAGATAAGCATTGAGGAGTTGGTTCGACTGGTGATTTCATTCATGAAGATTTCCTTCAACTGGGAAGTATATTCCAGTGCACCAGAACCAAGCTGCTCTTGAGGTGCAAGTCTTGGATATGTGTAGATTCATATTTTCCTACTTGATTGAGATATTCAAAGATATCCAAAGGGACAGAAAGGGACTTTCCAAAATATAAAAAGAATATTGGATTAGCGGACCAAGCTCCTCAATTTACTGTCTGAAAATAAATTTCTGCTTTCATAGGATTTGAATGTGTTTTGTTGAAAGAAAACTCTGGCTCTTTTAGGAATGAAAAGTAAACTCTGAGTACTATTGTAACACTCTGTGTATGTGTGGTGATGAGCACTAAGGCCACAGTTTAAAGAGTAAGTGGAGTTAGGGAGAGATATCTGGGCAAGAAGATAGACTTTTATTATTTATGGCAAAAAGTGTCTTAACTGTCCTGTGAGTTTTCAACTGATTTTTATTGTGCATCCCATTAATCAATAGTGAATCAAAGACCTATCCCCCCGAGGTCTTAATTTTATAAAACATTTAGTTTGAAGGAAATTAGAGAAATTTGTAATTAATTAGATGAAGCTGACATTGTTAGACAATTGATTGGGAAAAATCCACAGATTTAAATCACTCATTCATGCATTTAAAGATTAAAATGCTGCTTGAATTAGTTTGATTTTTTTTCTGAAGAATCACTTTATGGTCAGAATGTGAGACTCAATTTGACAATCAAATTACATAAATATCATTTGGTGGTTTGCAAAGTGAAGTTTATATTCTCTTCCTTCTTTTTCCTCCAGTAAATAGAAGCATATTTATCTTGATTTCGCTTATTTGCTTAGTCCTCTTTGGGACTTCAGTTCAGTTCAGTTCAGTCGCTAAGTCATGTCCGACTCTTTGTGACCCCATGAATTGGAAAACGCCAAGCTTCCCTGTCCATCACCAACTCCTGGAGTTCACTTAAACTCACGTCCATCGAGTCGGTGATGCTGTCCAGCCATCTCATCCTCTGTCATCCCCTTCTCCTCCTGCCCCCAATCCCTCCCAGCATCAGAGTCTTTTCTAATGAGTCAACTCTTCGCATGAGGTGGCCAAAGTATTGGAGTTTCAGCTTTAGTATCAATCCTTCCAAAGAACACCCAGGACTGATCTCCTTCAGAATGGACTGGTTGGATCTCCTTGCAGTCCAAGGGACTCTCAAGAGTCTTCTTCAACACCACAGTTCAAAAGCATCAATTCCTTGGCACTCAGCTTTCTTCACAGTCCAACTCTCACATCCATATATGACCACTGGAAAAACCATAGCCTTGACTAGATGGACCTTAGTTGGCAAAGTAATGTCTCTGCTTTGGGATATACTATCTAGGTTGGTCATAACTTTCCTTCCAAGGAGTAAGCGTCTTTTAATTTCATGGCTGCAGTCACCATCTGCAGTGATTTGGGAGCCCCCCAAAATAAAGTCTGACACTGTTTCCACTGTTTCCCCATCTATTTCCCATGAAGTGATTTATGCCAGCTCTAAATAGAAAGTGAAAGTCACTCAGTCGTGTCTGACTCTTTGTGACCCCATAGAATAGTCTATGGAGTTCTCCAGGCCAGAATACTGGAGTGGGTAATCTTCCCAACCCAGGGATCAAACCCAGATATCCCACACTACAGACAGATTCTTTACCAGCTGAGCCACCAGGGAAGCCCTTCTAAAATAGAGGAGTACATCTAGTAGGATGGCCTATTGTATTTTTTGAACTGTATTACATACATTATAATGTAAAACAGAGCTGTTCATTAGAATTTTCTTTAATGAAAGTTCTTTGGAAGGACTCTAATTTGCACTGCCTATTATGGTCATCTATTGAGCACTTAAAAGTTGGTTAGTATTCTAGAGAAACTGAATCTTCAAAAATTTATTTAATTTTAATTAATTTAAAGATCCATATGAGGCTGACTACTGCTAAATATCTGTTTTAGAAAACTTTCTCATACTCAGGCATACTTACACTATTTTATTTAAATGTAATACTTTTATCAAAAATCTTTCTAATTAAGAATTGTTTTGTTTCTTTTTTAGCTTGTTTTTGGAAATATTGTGTCTAAAGTTTTTGCTCTGGATGCAAAAAAGGATAAGAACATTAGAAAAAGTTATATAACTACCCACTCTACTGTTTAAAGATCAAAGCTATTTCAAGCATAAAAAAATAGTGGCAAAGTTTATACAGCTTGTTACATGCTTAAACTTTATGTTGTGAATCGTAGTGACAAATTAGTTGCATTTGAATGGCATGGACTATAAGAATGACTCTGTAGAGCTAAAGTTGAGAGTACTGTATCTATTGTATGCTTTCCATAAATTCATTGTCTACATATCATTTTGTTCAGTGATGACTAAGCTGTTGAGCTATCAATTAAAAAATTTAAGAATTGCTTTGGAAAATTAAATTATATTGTCTGAATCTATGTGGAAAATATGTATCTTTGTTCTTTCTCTTTTTTTGTGATTCTTCTGGCTACTATCTCTTTTCTGTTCATTAGGATAATTGTCAGTAAGACTCCTACTACCAAACGAATGCATTACTAGGGAGCAGAAGTTTGTTTATCGGACTCTAGGAAAAAGTAGCACTAGGTGTTTGAGAGAGAGATATTAAGAAAATTTTCTTACATAACAGTTTGCCTTTGGGCCCCTTAATTCTTATCTTTGCCTTCACCACAGTATCAGAAATTGAAACTTTTAGCATGTCTGTGAGAGACTAGATTCAGTGTACTAAAAACATCAGACAAATCATAAAAACTCTTTGAGTTTTTTTTTTTTTTCATTAATTTCTTTCTCACATCTTCACATTAAACTGCTCTTACTTATGTCTGAACAAACTTATTTAATCAATTCAAGGCTGGGAATCCAACTTCACTTTTATTCTCCACCTGTGGTGACACAGAAACATTGTCAAAGGAAGTTTGTAATTAAGAACTATCAACGGTAGACTATCAATGGCCAGATAGGCTACAGGCATTCCCTTATATCACGTTACAGGGGAAATGCAGTTTATCTACATATGCTAATTGTGTGGGTCTTAATAATAAAACTATCTCATGACCTAGAATGAGCGATATTAAGTGAAAAACAATTAAAAAATTCAGAAACAGAACAAGTTGAGTAATATACCTGTAGTGCTTTAAATAAACTTGTTAGGAGCCACTTGAATGTACAGAAATATACAGTTGCTTAATAATGCCTGAATGTTTCTCCCATATTTACATCTGCTGTGAACACAAGCATGATATTATTGTAAACTAAGAAAAAATGCCTGTTTTCATCATCTCATGTTTATTAACTTTGGTGCAGTTGAATGATATTTAAGCATTTTTAAACTTTATGGGTAATGTTATTAAAAAAGTTTGATACTTTTTCCTTTTAGAGAAAGTTATTAATAGTTTTTCTTATAATTTGTTATTTTTAAAAATTTGCCTTAAGAAGTTTAATTCTGTAAAGTAAAGGTAGAATTCCCTAGATATTTTTTGTTTTTGTAGTCAGCAATTAACATCCCCCATGAAAAATTAGTTATGTAATCAACACCAAAATTCAGAAATCCCTATTCACTTCTACATGAAGCTTCACACAGGAACAAAGAGGAAGAAAAGATAATCTATTTCTTTGAAACTAGATGAAAAGTCCCTTCAAGCTGGTAGCTTTCAATGACATATAGCTGGATTTAGTAATACCCAATACATTATACAAATTGATGAAATGACTTATCAGATTCTTAAGAGAAATTATGACTTAATTTCCTGATATGTTAAACAAATATCTTATTTTAAACTAGAATACTGCTTATGATTGTTCTACTCTATATAAAGTAGCTGTAGAAATTAAAATATGAAATCAAATAGTTACAAATAGAGAAAGCACTTTTCTCTTTTTCTTCATGTACGTCTGGTGTATATGCTGTGAGACAAATGCATTACACATTAGAACAAAGTGTAAATCAATATATTGTGGCTTCTTACTTTAGTTAAAATGGAAGCCCATAAGCATGATTGTGAATTTAAAAATTAGAGAAGATAGGAAATCAATTTGTTTAATCCAGCTTTAAATCTTTGCCATGAGAATTTTTTAGGGACGCTAGGTTTTAATACCTTTTGTCAAAGCGTGAAGTAGCAGCACCCAGTTGGATTGGAATAGAGTGGAGTGTTAATCACTCAGTCATGTCCAACTCTTTGTGACCCCATGGACTCTAGCCTGCCAGTCTCCTCTGTCCATGGAATTCTCCAGGCAAGAATACTGGAGTGGGTAGCCATTCCCTTCTCCAGGAGATCTTCCTGACCCAGGGATTGAACCCAGGTCTTCTGCATTGCAGGCAGAGTCTGACAAATATCCAAATGAAAGAAAAATGAAAGAGTTGCTAAGGAATAGGATACATTTTTATAAATCATCACAAAGTTGGGCAAGATAAATTATAACTTGAATTATTTTTTCAAATAGTAAGTCCTGCAGGATCTTTATCTGTGTACCACTGCTAAATTTCTAGTACAAGAGTATGAACATAAATCAAAGAATCTGTGAGCTTTCTCAAAATTTACTCTTCTTTGCTAAGGTTCCTCTATTACAATTCAAAGAATAATTCATTTTCAGTTTTTTTTCCTAAATTAAATGTAAAGATTTTCAGCAGTTAGAAAATTTCTCCCCTAAAGAAACTACATACAAAATCTCTTTGTGTACAATGCTAACTATATATGCTCATTTCTGTGTTAGAGTTTATTTTATTTTTTGGATGGTATGTTGATTTATTTTTAGTTAAGATCAACAACTACTCACTTCTCTCCTCTTCTTCCAGTGTAACTGAACCTTCTCATTACACTCTTCCTTTTTAGCTAAAATAAACCTTTCTCTACTGGTCAATTTTTTTTTTTTTTCCTCACATATCAGGTCTGCTTGACAGTGATTACTAGAGTTTAAAGAAGTGTTAGAGGCTTTTTAAACTTCTGCTAATTTATGCTAAATCTCTTGTTCAAGTGATAAATTCTCTGTATGTTTTTAAAGCATGTACAATGTGCAATGGATTTATGCACTTAAATTACAGCAACAGTGCAGTTTTTGCTGAGGACAGCTTTCCAGAATACCAAACCTCGTGCTTTCACAGGAGAATTAAAAATAATTTGAATCATTTTAAAGAAATCATTCTCAAATATATTATACTCTTCAATGCTTTATTAAACACAATATATGAAACAGATTAAATGGATTCATAGATGGGTGGTTAACATTAAGAAGACTGCTTATTGTAATGTGCTAAAATGTACTGTGCTTCAATTAGGTGAATTGAACTGGCCCCAAGAGCTCTGGTGGTTTCCTATTTGACTTCCCCCACAATTTCATCTAGTATTTCTGTAAATAGCTCTCCTAATCAGCCACCACTACTCTTAATTAACTGTAAGTTATAACTTAGAGAAATGGAAAGTTGTTAGGGGACGCAAGATAGCCAAACTCAGCAAATGAATAATATTCTTCGATTCCTGATTCTAAGTCAGTGTGCTCTGACCTGCAGTGTTTCTCAATTTATTGGGAGAATAAATTTTATGGGCTTAATTACTGCTGTTTTTTTCTTGCTCAGAGAGTTTTTCTCTCATATCTGGAACTGGGATTTGTGTTTTATTTGGTTGAACCGAATTGACATTTGAATGTAAAAGAAGCCTAATTTCATAATCATTACCCAAGAGGCTCACAGACAAAAGATAAGAGAGGAGTAAAAGTCTTCAAGAGAAAATACACAGCATCGTCTTTCCTTGTTCCCCAGTGATGATCGAATGGATTGTACCTAAATTCTACTGAAATAAATCAGTCAGTCTTTAGTTATTATCCCTCAATTTCATATATGTAAACGGTAAAGGCACACAGAAACCATTTCACTGTACTGTGTTCCTTAGAAAAGTAATGTTTGGGGTATAGTAACCATTCATGAATACCTATAATATATATTTTAAAAATATCCATGCATTGAAATTATCTGCACAATTTAATTGAAGTTATAACAATACTGTGATGTGATGAACAGAAGTGCAAGCTCTGGAAAGGATGACAGAAGTTTCCTTAGAAGTTTAATCATTAAGGAGTGTGAAGAACTTCATCAGAATATCTTCCATGTTTCTGTGACATTTCACCCAAGGAAGTTGTGTCTGCAAAAATGAAAGTTGAAAATGTTACAGCTAATGAGACCTCTGCATAAGGGGAAATCCATCAACTTGAATTGAGAAGAGCTAAAACTTTAATTACATGAGGTTTCATTATAGCTTTTTTTAAACTGCCATGTCTTTTATTGCAGAGACAATAATGCAAAATGATAATTTCAGATAAAAATTTATTAAAAAGTGTATTTTAAATATAACAAGTAGGTGCTTATGCTGAAACCACACCTCCTTTCTTCTCCTACCTTTATTTCTTTTGAGTTTCCAATTTTAGGTCAAAGGATGTTGCCGTTACAAGGGAAAGATAAATAAAATTTGATTACTACTTTCTGTTTATTGTTAACATGTTGATAATTGTATATTTTGCTCTTTTTAAAGGATCCAAATATATGCTGGTATTTAAACATAATATTTCTGTTATTTGAGAGGTATGTTGCTTATATGAATGATAGTATATCAATATTGTTCTAAAATAGAAATTGTCGGTATAATGCAACAAACGTGTGTTTTACATTTTTAAAAGTCTTAAGGTACTGTGGCAGCAAGGGGTAGCACAGTTAATGATCATATTTACCACATTTCATTAAGTTGGTATCCTGTTTCAACAGTAGAGTCCTAGAGCTTTGCTAACTGCAGCTAGAGAAGCTACAATGCCTTACCACTCTGAATTTGAGTTGCTTAGAACTGAAACCTATTAAAAACTCAAAACTTTGGTCCAATATATTAACAATTTGAGGAGGACACTGTGTAAAAAGCAGATTAGCATCCTTTTCAAAATGTGTATCAGGAAGAGACAAACATTTGTTCTGGAAACTATGTAACACACAGCAGCTGTATCTAGACTTGACCTCAAACCAAGAAAAACTTCCATGTTAGTACCAGTTTCATTATTAGTGTGATGACTTACAGTGAAACCCAGAAGGTGAAAACCCACAAATAAAACTGCCCCAAAAGAGTGTATATCAGCTCCCACAGAAGTGAAACAAAGATTTTCATAAAGTCTGAGATACTATTTCTGTTTGTTTAAGAGATGGATAATCACTGAAGTCAGCAATAACAATTTAGCACACAGATCTTATGGACTATGAAGAGAATGTTGACTTATAAGTCCAGAGGCTGGGACCTGGAGCTTACTTTGTCTAAAAGTGTGTAAAATTTTGGACAAATCAGATTCCTCTCAAAACCTGTGTTCTCATTCATTTACAAAAATGATTTAGGTTGAAGGAGACTTTATATTCTTGAATCTCAAATGATTTCATTGCATTATTATGTGAAAATTATTTAATTATTCATGTTATCTATTAAATGATTCACATGTTACATCTCCTGTTTAATTCAAAGGAATATTGTGACAATAAGAAATAACACAGCAAAAATAATTTTGAAAAGTTAAATGGAAATTAAAAACATATTTTGATAGCCTTTATTATTCTTAGAATATAAAAACATGAAACTTTACACGAGGAAGTCAAAAAATGTCTGAGAAATCTTGGTGATAGTGGCAGGAAGTAAAGAATAGAAACTATGGTTGAGCAGGTGAACCCACAATGATTGAAGAAAGGGAAAGAGAAAAATGTATGATGTTAAACTCTTTTCTCAACATATTTTTACGATGTTACTATCTTTAGGTTTTAATAATAAGGACAGTTTTGGGGATCTTCCCTAACCAGGGATTGAACCTCGGTCTCCTTCATTGCAGGCAGATAATTTACCAACTAGGGAAACCTTTGATGCTCTATAAAATCTATTAAGTAAAGGACATAATGTATTAGTTTGGATTTCACATAGCAATGATTCAGAAACATTAATTCAACTCCCTTTTCATAGTTTAATAACTCTCTGGAGTTTTTATGGTCTAAAACATATGTAAAATTTATAGGAAAAATGAACTTCTTATATGATTTTTATGTCATACATGTGTTTTGGTTAAATTCAGAAATATTAAAATGGGTGATAACCCAGAGTTGCAAAGGTGATGGGATATATGTGGAAACCAACTGAATTTAATTATTTTAATCTCAGTGTCATAACGTTCTCAATACATCAAGAAACTGCAAGGTTGTGGCCCCAATTTCTAGGAGTTACTTAACTTTTAATAGCAATTAGTTCCTAGTCAAATATAATGTGTTGATTTTTTAACATCCCTGAAGAGTAACCACTCTTAGTATATCTCTAGAAATAAAAAAAATTCAACTTGAGTTTTGAAGATGGTGCTGCTCAAAAGGCAGTGTCATTGGTTATTTTCAGTAAGTCCTCCTATAGTTATGGACATTCAGTAACCTTGCCACTTCACTGACCAATGATTCCATAGAGGGAAAAATTATTTTAATTGCCATTCTGTGAGTGAGATAGTTGAGGTAAAATACTGATTTTTCATTGTGGTTGAGAGTATTTGATGAAGAGGCAAAACAGCATGACAAATTAAGAGGGTCAAGGCTAATGTGGTGCTTCTGGGCCTCTTCATCCTTGGTCTGAGGATTATTTTGAGAAAAGCAAAAAGCAGAGCTTTCTCTCTGTAGTCTGAAATTGTCAAAACAGTTCTGAGCTGTCTTAATATGTTTGGGAGAAAGGATGCACCCTCTCTGTAAGCCTTATTGGGAGTGCCTAGATTGTGTGTCCAAAAAATATTTACCATTTAAAACATATAATATGTATAATTAAATACATTTAAAATATAAGCTAATGACTTAAGCTTTCTGGAATTGAATTCTACTTGTATCATTGAGTTAATTAATACAAGCTTTCCACTTACTCATACAATAATAATAATTATTATTGAGTACTTAGTTATGTCTGGCACAATTCTAGGTGCTTCAGTTCAGTTCAGTTCAGTCGCCGTCGTGTCTGACTCTTTGCGACCCCATGAATCACAGCACGCCAGGCCTCCCTGTCCATCACCGACTCCCAGAGTTCACTCAGATTCACGTCCATCGAGTCAGTGATGCCATCCAGCCATCTTAGTGTATACCAATTCATTTATCCTTAGGACAATGCAATCTGGTTGAAATTATTATTATCCTCATTTTATGAAGGAGGATTTCAGAATTTAAGCAAGTTGCCACAGCTAATAGATAGATGATCCAGGATATGACCCATAAAACCGGACCTGTCCACCTGGTATTTTACCCCTTATACTGTACTACTTTTCAAGATATTGGAATAGTAATAGTACTTACTTTATGGAACATGATGAGTAAATAAAACTAAGCATAGGGCTCAGCATAGAGCTAATTTTCAGAACTGTAATATAAGCTCTTATCACTTGCACATATTGTGTGTCTAATATAATTTAGAATTAGCACAGGCATCTAATTTAATCTTCACAACACCCTAATGTTATCTAAATGTACAAGCTGCAGGGAAATAAGTTATCTTGATGGAAATGAGATAATGAATGACAGAGCCAAGATTTGGATTACATGTCCTGATTTCATGCCTGATACCCTTTCTGCTATATCACTTTCTCTCCTGGTTCATGATGATAATTGGGTAGTTCAGTTATGAGCAACAAGATGGTGTATATCACCAGAATGTATCTTCTTAATAATAGAGGGATTGCTCTGTGTTTATTTATATTTATGAAAATGATTTATTGATAATTATAACTTTAATCTGTTTGCATATTAATATTCAATATGCAAGTTTGTGAGAATAAGTCTTCTTTTTAGGGCAAAGTAGATCTAGGTATTGTTTTTTAATGTCATTTAAATTATTTAACATCAATATACTAATCAAGTACAGAAATGTTTGAAAAACAGTTTATAAGCCAAGAGATCCAAAGGGGGATTTATAAACCAAGATGGATCAATTAGCCCACTGTGAAATATTAATCAAAGCCTGCAGGTATTGTTATTTCTTCAAATTTTACTCACGACTGGAATCCATTAGCCTCTGGAATTTGAAAGCCGGTTTCTTCCAATTCGATCCATAGGGATACCAAATCGCCTTTTTGGATGATCTACTACTTTCCTGAAATAAACCAAAAATAACATATTTAAGCTAATGTCCAATTAGTTTTGCTCTTTTATTTCCCGCAGATCTGGGGGCTTTCTTCTGGAGTAGGAATGACTAGCAGTTCTTATTCATCAGCACCCAGTATGTGTCAGACACTATCTCTTATCTTTTGGACATCTGTTGAAGTAGGTATGCCCACTTCCATTTTACATCTGAGGACACTGAGGTTCAGAGAAATTAAATGACTTATCCAAAATAAATAGCCAGATGAAAAACAAGATCTTACCAGCATACCAATCTGATAAGTGCTTAGTTTGGGTAAGTCCCTTTCCCCTCTTCAGATTTTGGTGTGTTCCTCTGTCACTTGAGGGAGGTTGCACCAGGTCAGTGGTTTTCCCTAACCTCTTCCTTTCAATGGTTTTCCTGGGGAAGGATGGTGGTGGAAGAGGAACAGACGCTGAAGCCAAGACTGGATATGGAGTAAGTATGCCCCTCAGGTCTTCACTCAGATTTTACCTAGAGAAGCTTCGTGTGTGATAGTCTATATTTGTTATATATGTTCAAATATTGCTTGGGGGAAAAAAAAACTTCATTATTAAAATAAAGTTAAAAAATTCTACAAGAGGCCTTACAATTTGTGTGTTTTAGGAATTATCTCTTTAAAAAGACATATTTTAATTTGATTTGTTATTGTCATTACTTAGTTCTATCAAGTCAAGATGCTAACAGGAAAGGTCCCAGAGCTGTGAATGAATAACTTTCACTGGCCTTGGATTTTAAAGAAGTTTTTATCTTCTTAAGAAAGATAGAAATAGGGAGAAACTAAAAAAGCCATGTAAGTAAGTGACTTGTCTCACAGCTGAGGGGAATTGACTTAACAGATTTGTTGGACTTTTTATTGACATAATATGCATACAGAAAATAGGATATTGTGTAAGTGAACAATATGAGATATATACAGATTATAAACACAATTACTACCCAGATCAAGAAATAGAACATTACTAGCAATCAAATATTTTTGAATAGGAAAGAGTCTTAAAGTTAATTCTTGCACCAAACGTAAGAATATCAACTCCAATTTTTGATCAGCGATGATACAGCTTATCACTTGAAAATCTCAGTGAGGAAGATCTAATTGCCACTCAAGAAAACTTCGTCAATATTCAACAGCTTAAAGAGTTTCAAGATTTGTTTCAGAGCATTTTCAACAGTTTTTTTTGTTTGTTTGTTTTTTCTAATTACTTGCATTATATTGTCAGTATTGACTGCATAATTTAAACACGAAAACTACATCATCTGCAAAGGCTTCCCAGGTGGAAAAGTGGTAAAGAAATCAAATGCCAGTATAAGAGATGCAAGAGACATGGGTTTAGTCCCTGGGTTGGGAAGATCCCCTGGAGGAGGAAATGCCAACCCACTCCAGTATTCTTGCCTGGAAAATTCCATGGACAGAGGAGCCTGGCAGGCTGCAGTCGATGGCGTCTCAAAGAGTCAGACACAACTGAGCGACTGAATAAGATAATATATTGCACTTCTGACCTAAACAGTTGTAAGATAATACATGAATCTGTGGGTTTTTAAACCCAGATGTTTGTGTTAATTCATTACCACAGCAATAAAAATCTGAATATGTTTGTTTGTATGATTTAGGATTGATGTCTGAATGTATTACAGCTAATACCTAAAAACATGAAGCATATGTGATTTTTATTCCTTGAGTCCTCAAATTCCTTCATGAACAACTCCCATTATAATTCCAGGGAAGAGAGAAGGTAGAAGCCATCCTGGGATAGAGAAGAATGCTCTGGGGAAATCCCAGACAATAGAAGAGGAACTGAGAAACCAGCACTTCCAGGTGTTTAAAGGACTGATGAGAAGAGAAAGGAAATAGCAGCTGGGAAAAGAGTAGTGGCCCACACGTGAACTGACCTCTGAAAGCTTCTGTGGAGTGGATAGTGTCACCAGAAATAATCCTTTTACTTTTTTAGAGAAGTGTGATGGTTTCAGGGCTTCCCAGGTGGCTCAGTGGTAACGAATCTGCCTGCCAATGCAGAAGATGCAAGAGGGGTGGGTTCGATTCCTGGGTGGGGAAGATCCCCTGGAGTTGGAAATGGCAACCTACTCCAGTATTCTTGCCTGGAGAATTCCATGGACAGAGGAGCCTGGCGGGCTAAAGTCCATGGGGCCTCAGAGTCAGACACGAATGATCACAGCACAGCACAATGCAATAGTATGATGGGTTGGTTTCATGCATTATTATGAATTAGAACAGAACATGTATAGGTCCGTATTACCGATATATATTTTCAAAAGTGAAAATAAAATAAACGAAAATAGCATTTTTTTTTCTTTCTGTACTACAGTTAATCTACTTTTCCTGCTCAAGTAGATGGGAGAGCACTACAGGCTTTCCTGGTGGCTCAGACAGTAAAGAGCCTGCCTGCAATGCAGGAGACCCAGGTTTGATCCCTAGGTCAGGAAGATTCCCTGGAGAAGGAAATGGCTACCCACTCCAGTATTCTTGCCTGGAAAATCGCTCAGAAGGAGGACCCTGGCGAACTACACTCCATAGGGTCACAAAGAGACGCTACTGAGCGACTAAAACACACAATAGTGTGATAAAAAGAAAATAAACTCTTTCTCCTTCCATCTTCCCTCATTCCCTGTTCTTTCCTTCCCTTCTTTTCCCCAGATTTGATCTAAAAGGTATTAGAAATAGGAGATATTGACTTGTATTCTATTTATTTCTTCTACTTACCAAAAATGAGAATAGCTAAGTCAAATAATTTCTATATACTTTTCTATCAATTCAGAAGCAAAATGGCAAGCTAACATTTATCTTAACATTTTTGCTGATATGAAATATATATAACAATACTACACTCTTCAGCACATGCACTGACATGAATACAGAGTGTGTGAAACTTAAATGCTAACACAGAAAAATATTCTTAAGACCAAAAGGGAAAACCATACTTTCTAACTATCTAGTCCCTCTTGTGACAAAATAATGGAATGACATGGCTTATATATTCATTGAAAACGGTCCATCTTTTCCACTCTAAAATATTCTGAAAGTAGTTTAAGGATACAGAATACAGAGCAAAGTAATATAATGAGGATGGATTATTTTAAATATAACTTTAAACTTCACACTAAAATATAGACAGCCTAAATCATTTATATTCTTTGATAATTCAATTTCTAAAGATGTTCACCATTCTAAAGCAACTGTTGGAAAGCTTGTATTTATACTTTTTGTTTAGAATCATACATATCTAAGAGTCTATAAATTTATTTATGTTCAGTTTTAAAAAATAAAACAAACATCCTTGTTGATAGCACCAAATTAAGAAATAAAATATTACCATTACTTAGAAGTCCTCAGTGTTCTTCCTCCCAAATTGATTCCCCCCCCATAACTTGGTCACACAGGTAATCTGAAGGATGAATTTTTATCTAATAGTTCCCTTGATTTTCTTCATAATCTATATGTATTCTTCAAAACTCTCTTGGTTAGTTCAGATGGTTCTAGAATTTTATTTGAAAGAAATGATCCGTGAATTCCTCTTGATTTCTTTCAAAAAATGTGTTTCATGTTTTCAGATTTGTCCATGTTGATGTGTGTAGATATAGTCTTTTTATGTTCACTGTGGTATAGTATTTCATTGTATGGATAATGAATATGCAACAGCTTATTAACACATTTTACTGATAGTAATTTGAGGTATTTCCTTTTTTGTTATTATTGTTATGTACTGTTCAGCTAATTTTTTTTTCATTTACATGCCTGTAATGGACATTTGAGGATTTCTCTATAGTAAATTTTTAGTAGAATTGCTAGCTATTCTTATACTTAATTTTATTACATAATGCCACACTGTTTTCCAAATTGGTACCTATTTACACACCAGAGAGCAGTGTATGACAATTTCTATTGTTTCAAATCTATGCCAACCTTTGCATTGTGGACTTTTAATTTTGCCGGTAAATTTATATCTGTAATTATTGATGAAGTTATACTGTAATTTTCTTTTCTTACTCTTTTTACTTACTTTACTCTTACTCTTTTACACCCATGATTTTGGTGTCTAAATAATGCGATTCTCAAGAAATGAATTGAGAACTATACCTTCTTTCTTAGGTATTATTTTGTTATTTATTTAATTGTTTCATGCTCTGAGACTATGTTCTGTATGATAACCAAGCCTTTAAAAATGTTAAGGCTTATTTTGTGAACAGATACTTATTTAACAGTCGTTTCATGTGAACTTAATCATTTTTTCTCACCAATTGTAGGATACACAACAGCTTTTATTGATTCTGCTTAAAGTTTTGAGTTTCAAAACGAAAAACTTAGGAATTAAGTTTAGTGTGGAGAGTGTTCTCACAAAACAATGATTTACCACTACATCTTAAAAGGACAATAAAATATCTGGACTCTTTCAAGAAGGGCATATGGCTCCACCAACATTGAGTAACAGCAAAAAGGGAAAATACAGTAATGGCTAAGAGAGGATGCTCATTTAAATAGTTCAGTAATTGGGACTTCCCTGGCAGTCCAGTGGTTAAGACTCCGAGGTTCCACTTAGCTCCCTGGTGGGAGAACTAAGACCCTGCATGCTGTGTAGTGTGGCCACATAAATATTTCAATAGTTTAAATTAATAAAACAGAATTAAATATGTATACTTTAAAGTTTAGGTGCATATAGTAGCCATGCTCCAAGATAAACCCCCATAGTTCTACTATAATGCAGTCTTCTTCCACATTGAACAAGACGGACCTCTGTCATCAATAGCATATTGTGGAAATGATTTCTAGAGCTAAGTAATGAAAAATGCTGCAGCTTCTGCCTTGCTTTGTTGGATCTCTCACTCTAGGGGAAATCACTTGCCATCCTACAGTCCTTTAGAGAGGTTTACATGACAAGGAACTAAGGCTTCCTGCCAAGAGCTAGCAAGGGCCTGAGACTTCCTGCCATTAGCTTTGTGAGTGGGCCATTTTGGAAATGGATATCCCCAGACTCCATGCAGCCTTCAGATTATTGCAATCCTGGTCAGCTTCTTCACTGTAACCTTGGGACAGACCCTGAGCCAGAATCACTCAGGCAAACTTTTCCTAGATTTGTGATGCACAAAAACCGAGTGGGAACATAAATGTGCATTCTTGTCTTGCTGGTGCTGCTCAATCACTGAGTCATGTCCAACTCTTTTTGATCCCATGGACTGTAGCCACCAGGCTCCTCTGTCCATGGGATTCCCTAGGGGAGAATACTGGAGTGGGTTGCCATTTCCTTATTGTCTTAAGCCGCTGTATTTGGGTAACTTGCTTGCATAGCAACAGATACCTAATACAGTAAGACTTAAAGGGCTGTGGGATTCCACAGGAGAAGAGATCATAGCCAAATTTGAGGGTTCCAGGAGGAACTTATGGAATATATGAAAACAATAAAACAAACGGTGACCCCTGAGTCCTGCAATCTTGTTTATCACAATTTAAAATTATAGAATTGATAAATGACATAGGAAGTTAGATATAAATATAAGAGCTTAGAAAAACTAATATATGAGATAGACTAATATGAAGGAGACTCAGCAAGGGCCTGTAAAAGGCGAGAATGAATGAAAGGTTAAATTTAAATGGATTTTTAAATTGAAAAGAGACAATTGGGTTTTCAAATTCAAATTCCAGAATGTTCTGATGAAAGATCATACAAGTCTGAGTGATGATGTAGTTTTTTAGGGACCAATACATAATGCCCCCCACCTTTTTTTTCTGAGTCCATCTTTAGACACAGAGTAGAAATGATATGAATGATCAATGCATAGAAATCAAAACGTCATTTTGTTTAAGCTGAATGTAGAATAAGACTTCAATTTGCATTTAAATGACTTTCCTACATTTTCTCTGAGGATTAGATAGATTTACACAATTAGTCCTAATTATCAAATAAAAACAAGAAGAAAGAGGATGAGCTGAACACGCTCACCTCTTCCTCCCAAATTACCCTGCCTGGTGCATGATTACTCCTCCCTGGGGAAAGAATGAATAAAGGATTAATGCTTGGGGTCAGTATTTTTCTAACTGGAGTTCCTCTACTTGGAAGCATGAGACTGGAAAATATGACTTAATAAATGGGATACATTTGGAATGATGAAAGAAACTGCTACTTCATTAGCACACAGTTGACTTATGACTTTTGGAGTTCTACCTCAAAAGTGGTAATTCAATCTTAAGTAGATTCTATTAAATTTTTGATGATGGTGCTGACTAGGCATAATGTCAGCTTCTGAAATATTATCCCCCAAACAGGCCCTATTAACAGGCATTCAGAAACAAACCAGGAGCTCTGGAATTAAATAGCGAGATTTAAAGGGTTCCAAATCAGACATGCCTGATTTGGAAGCTACTATAGATCTGTAGGACTAGGCGGAAAGGATTTTCATTTACTTGGTTCATGAGCCTCTTTTAGGGACTAATGACACTTGGAATTTCTATCCAGCAAATGAATTTACACAAAAATGTCTTCTATAATTTTCTTTTGTGGAGAGTGGATAATGTACATTTCAAAACCCATATATGGAATTAAGCAGTATCCCTTTTGGGGGAAAGTTTTAAACCGTCATGCATGAGTTAGGTTAGAAGTAAAAGGTAAAGGAACTGTTTTTTTTCATGGACCTGAGTTGGGGTGTAAGAAGCAAGCAATAAAGAACAGGTTCAGGAATAGGTTAATTATATTGGGAAAAATGGCCCAAGATCAATGATCAAGGGCATTTCCTATAGAACAGACAGGCTTTTGAATATAAAGAAGGAAACATGAAAATAGGGCATCACATTCTGGATTCTTTCTCTGTGTTCTTCACCATGGAATGGAGCCCATTCTGAACTATCTGCTTTATACATTAAAAATTAAAAGCTGGAAAGAAGTAAAAAATCATGGAGTAACTGGGTTGGCTTTAATCTGTAGCATTGTTTTACAATGAATTAAAAAGGTGAAACCTTAGGATTTTTCACCTTTAATCTTTGGTCAAGAAGAGCAATTGTGTCTGAAAAATTAAAGTTGGAATTGCTATTCTCAATTTAATTTAAACTTTATGTCTGTCTTAGGATAGAAACATATATGTCATTGGTACAGTTTTTCCAAAATGATTTATTTAATGTAGTCATTCTTAGTGAATCTCACTTTTTCTGACCTTGGACAAGTGCCTTATTCACACATAATTTAATTTCTTTATCATAAGCAGCTTATTTCTCTAGAAAGTCACTGGACTTGAGGTTCAAGAACCTGGTGTTCTAGCTAGATTATAGCCAGGAAGTCATTTTATATCTGTGAAAATATACCAATAAAAAGGGGATAATATTTTCTCAGGGTGTTAGGAATTTTAAAAACTCAGTGTATTGGAATGTTAAAATGGGATTCTTTCTGTCACAGTTTTGGCTGTGGCCCAGAAAAACTGAGGGGGGAAAAAAGGATTGCATTTCCTCTTGCATTCCAAAGTAGGGTGCTAGAGTTATGCAGTATTTGTAAAGAAGGTTGCTATAAACTATTTTTCCAAACTTAAACCAAAAAAAAAAAAAAAATTGATACTGAATAGGTAAATAAGGAGAATTTCTCTGGAGCAAGTTATTGAAGAACAGGGACATTACCCTCTTTTTTCATATGGAGAAAGGGATTCAAGAAAATCTTGTTCTTCAGTCAGTCTCTATGCTTTGGCAGAGGAGCCTGGGGGGCTGCAGTTCATGGGTACGCAAAACAGTTGGACATGACCGAGCAACTAAACAACAACAAATACTCTTTAAAGCAGGGTAGACCTCATAGAACAGACTATGAAATCTAAAGGGCAGGAAGCTGTGAGAACTGGCTCAATTCCAGAGTGAAGAGACAGTTACATAAGCAACAGCTTTACTTTCAGTGACCAGAGTCAAGGATGTGGGTTTTCTGTGGAACAGATGTAGAGCAAGCATGTGGGTAGAGTTGGCCTAGGTTAATTATAAAAGGAAACTTCCCCTGCTTTTGGCCAGGGGTTATGGGTGATGTGGCCTCAGCAGGATGCTGGTGATGGTGGTGTCAAATGAAGAAACCAAGTGAATAGGATAAAGGTGAGGAGCAAAACTGATCTGCTGAAAGAGAAGCATTGCTGGAGGCAAGGGTGTCTATGTTAGTGTTCACAGTGGTTATGCAATGACCCCACAAAAACAGCCCATGGTGAGGAGTCAGCTTTGAGCATTCACTGAGGGCAGAGAACATAAAAGTCAAGTCATGATAGTATCAATAAAGTAAGACTTTTCTTTGCTTCTTTGCACCTTCTTCCCCAGTACTGGAGGAGACTTAAGACAGCCCAGAGTGGTAGGGGAAGGGGGGCGGGTAGACGGACACAAACCCTTTCCCACTGCAGCTTTCCAGCTAGAAAAGGAGAAACATTTTTAATACTTATAGTTTGGTCTAAGACTGTTGTTGAAGCTGCAATATTTTGTCCACCTGATGTGAAGAGTCGACTCATTGGAAAGGACCCTGATACTGGGAAAGACTGAGAGCAAGAGGAGAAGGGGGTAACAGAGGATGAGATGGTTGGATGGCATCACCGACTTGATGGACATGAGTTTGAGCAAACTTAGGGAGATGGTGAAGGACAGGGAAGCCTGGCATGCTGCAGTTCATGGGGTCTCAAAGAGTCAGACAGGACTTAGTGACTGAACAACAGCTAAGACATATGAATAGTTATTTTAATTACTGAAATAAGATTGTTTTTCTAATAAAAGTGACCAGAAAATTTTTTGTTATTTCAATGTGACCCACAGAGTCATAGTACCTTTTTTTGTCTTTACCCAAAAGATAGAAATAACAACTCCTATTGAATGTGTTTGAATGCATGTGGGTGAGGAATAAAGTTGCTTTTCTGTTTATGTTCTATAAAGTCCTTCTCTTTCAATTAAGTGATTATAGAAACAATGTTAAAAGCAAAGTGTTTATTGACCTGAATCTATAGAATGTATGTAACTGTGCTGAGTAACTTACATCTGTTCTCCAGATACACCCTCTGCCTTTTCAGTCCAGGAAATTAAGTTTTCTGGATCCCACAAATATTCCTGTACTCCCTGGGTTTGGTTTGGGGCAGGCAATGGGTAACCTTGGCATAAGAGACTGGAAGGAGAGAGGAAGTAAAATCAGGATACTTTTCCACTTGCTCCCTCCTTGCAAGATCATTTCCTCTTAACTGGAGGTCATAGCTTCTCCCAAGGAATCTGACTCTTCAAAGACCAGGTTCCTGGGCTATTGCGCCATACGATATGATTTGCCTCTCCCAGAATTTCATAGTCTTGCTGTATCTAAACACTTCTCAAATTTTCCTGTTTCAAATGTCCTGCCTCTTTCCTGCGGAAACGCTGACTGACACCATGATGTTACTTCCCTTCCTGACCTCAAAATATTAATGGGAGCATTAGAACAATACAGCTGTGAAAATATTTACCCTGATTAAGTTCAAATATAAAGAATTATTATTGTTAATATTTTACAAGGCATTTTCAGTTTTGTGTGAAGAAGAGCGAAAAACCACTTTTTAGAAAAATTCCAATATCTTCTAATGTTAAAGGTCATTCAAATAGTAGATGACCTAGAAGCTACTTCCTTTTATTTTTCATAAACTGAATGGCCTCTTCAGGCGTTAAACAAGTGAACTGAATGGAGAAAATATTTTGGATTTCAAAGCATAGTTGAGATAACCCTGCTCTGAGAATTAAAGTAACTTGCACATTCAATTGAAAATGAAGCTAGTGTCATAATCAGGTGGAATAAATATTAAATATAATATAAAATAGGAAACAATAGATGATTCTTTGCTTCATTTTATTATGATCTGACATAGACTTTGTCCTGTTTTTTTATGCTTGTTTTCTCTTTTATTTTTCTCTAGCTGTTCACTCATTCTTCCATTTCCATCTCTTACGGACCTTTCCAAAAGCAGATTTAAAATTTTTTCTTTTCTGATTATTTTATAGTAACTGAAAATAAAATAATGCATTTCATATGCTTGAGACAGAGCTTTAAAATCTGGGGTAATGTACCAATTTGTCACAACATTGCTTCTGCTTTATGTTTATGATTTTTTTGATTGCAAGGCAGGTGAAGTCTTATCTCCCTGACAGGGATAGAACCGGCACACTCTGCATTACAAAGCATATTATTAACTACATTATTAACTATTGGACTGCCAAGGAAGTCCCAGATTCCCTGCATTGTTTCTGGTCATTTCTCTGTCTTCTCATATTTCCTGAAAATTGGCAGGTGGAACTCGAGGCAAGAATTTTCTTTTGCAATTCTGTTATATAAGTAGTACTGAGTTAGTTCAACATAGGGCGTATCATGACTTGCTCTTTTTTCTCTTGTGATGCTAACAGAAAATTGACAATCATTGTCTAGAGCCATCACTTCATTAGGGTTTGCAAAATGGAGACATTCTATCATTCTTCCTTCACTTATTACCTGGAATAATTATATAAAGGAGAATTTCGACCTCATCTACTATGTGTATTGTTTCTTCATTGCTTTAGCTGTACAAATTTTATAAAGAGAAAATTCCACCTTTTCTTCTTTGTGTTTGCAAGCAACTATTTGTTGTAATATCCTTTTATGCTCAGTTAATAGCCATGAAGCAATCAAAAACTTACTCTAAATTTTGTATGCTCTCACTACTGTCCCTAAATTGCTTGATGTTTTGCTATATCTATATTGTCAGACTGCATAACTATAATACATAGCATTTTTTTGTTTTGCAACCATCATTACACTCTAATTCTAACGTTATGCTTGCACCAGTTCTTATGGGGGTAACTCTAGAGTCAATTTGACTGAACAAATTCATCTAGTAGCTTCCTCAGGAAGTACTACTCATGAGAACAATATTCCCTAATCTTTTAAACAGTTGTAATAGTTTACTTTTAGCCTTCAAATGTGAAATGCTGTTTAAATGAATATTAAATGTTCACCAATTTCCCTTTATTGCCTATAAACTGAGCTATGTTAGGTAGATTATTGGAGAAGACAATGGCCACCCACTCCAGTACTCTTGCCTGGAAAATCCCATGGACGGAGGAGCCTGATAGGCTGCAGTCCACGGAGTCGCAAAGAGTCGGACACAACTGAAGGACTTTACTTTTTACTTTTCACTTTCATGCATTAGAGAAGGAAATGGCAGCCCACTCCAGTGTTCTTGCCTGGAGAATCCCAGGGTTGGGGGAGCCTGGTGGGCTGTCGTCTATGGGGTCGCACAGTCGGACATGACTGAAGTGACTTAGCAGCAGATAGATTATATCTCCTGATACCTTAAAGAAATTGTTATGATGAAACCTCCATGTAGATTCTATATATTTATATTTATGCAATATTATAAATTCATATACAAGTTTTACATAAACATTTACATGTTGATTTTCAAATTATTTTGTAGACTGTGCTGCAAGATCCAGGAATCAGAGAAATTATGTTTATTAGAAGGCACAATCTTTTCTCCATTTATCCTTTGCTCTTCCATATTCTTCTTTATAAATTGCTTTTAAATGTATCTCTTCTTGCTTTGTGTTATAATTGGCTAAAAATATTTCTGCTTTTAATTGGCATGTGATTTGAGGGACAGAGACTATATTTCTCTACTTTTTTCCACCATAGTACAACACAGTGCCTAGAACATAAGTGAAACTAACTTGTATTTTTAAAATTAAAATAGCATCTGAATTTCAAAATACAGGGGTGAAATTTTTGTCAAGTATATGTAGGATAAATCTAGTCCCAGAGTGATTTTATTTCCTAGTGTTGCTTTGAGAATCTTTCAGAACAGAAGCCTAACAATTACATCCTGTATGTTGAAAATCAAAGTAAAAGCAAAATCATTCACCAGGAACAAATGTGACAAGTCCTAGAATTCCAAGTGATCAAGTAAAACTGGACTAAAGGATGTGGAGATGGGTGCAGGAAGAAATGAGGTGTCAGTTAATGAAATTCTCCACAGGATTTCCTAAGGAGTTTGCTTTTCTCTTGTAGGCAATGGGAACTTTTCACGAAGTGTTAGATAATTCCTCTGGTAGTAAAAGATACAATTGGTGATCTAAAAAAGTGAGGATGTGGTGGAAGAAGAGATGAGGGAAGACGAGAAAGAAAAGGTAAAAAGATCATTTAGGCCAGAATTAAGAAAGTCTTCATGTGAAAGGCTATCTTGGAGATATTTAACATGTAAAACAAACAAAATTTAAAGAATTTAGTAAAAAACAAAGTGTTTCAAGTGAAGAAATTTCAAGTGAATCCTGTGAGCAAAAGGAATCCTGTGAGGAATCCTGTGATTCTAGTATATTCCCCAAATTCCAGACTATGGGAACTGGGTAGTCTCTTGGGCCACTACTAATATGAAGTGTCTAGCACTTTCATGCGTTGGAGAAGGAAATGGCAACCCATTCCAGTATTCTTGCCTGGAGAATCCCAGGGAGTGGGGAGCCTGGCGGGCTGCCATCTACGGGGTCGCATGGAGTTGGGCACGACTGAAGCGACTTAGCAGCAGCAGCAGCAGCAGCAGCAGCAGCAACGCAAGGAATAGATTTTGAAGAGGTAGAAAATGAATTAAGTTTGGAATGACGCTTTAAAGTACTGACAATTGCTCACTGATTAAAGAGAGATTTAATTACTTTAATTTTATTATAATAATTAACAGTTTGCAAAGTTCTCATTTGATTTTTCTGGAGGTAAGTAATTATCCCCACTTTCCAGATAAATAAGCTGAGGATCACAGAGTGTAAGATCCTTATACAAATCACATGGCTAGAAATAATAAGAAATTTGACATAGACACATTTGTTTTGACTCTAGGTCCTGAGAGATCTTCACCACCTTCTTGGTATAAGAGAGGGGACTTATTCATATCATTTGGCAAGCTTTGTAACAAGGGTAAAAATAAAGATGAAATTCTAGTTACCTCTATTAAAGAGAAAACTTAATTCACTGGAACATTTATCTCACAGTATATACTTTTGCCCTTACCTCCCAAATGCTATACGTCTTTAGTAATAATTACTTTATATCTATATGCAACAGAATCTTCAGAAAATATTTTGACAAAAATATTAGTGCATATTGTGCGTATTAGTGGCGAATTCAATTTTAAGTACTTTGATAATTCAAAAATGGCAGTCATTTTGCTTCCCAAACTTTATTTCCAAAATGATGCCTTTAAACTCAGAAATGAGCTAAGACACTTTCAAGACATTCATTGTACTTTTTTCTAGGTAGAATTCTCCCTGTTTCTCAACCCAGTGTGGAAGAATTAGAAAATGGAAATGTTCCTTCTCCAAGAATGCACTTACCTCTGTTTACCTTTATGACTTACAGAGCCAGCTGAGAGTCTGTCCAGGGGAGAACCAAACCCAGAGAAGCTTCTTTTCTTCTTTGTTTCAATCACATCATTCTCCAGAGACACAAGTTCGTCAAGAAGTAAGAGTTTTGCTGCCAGGTCAGTGGCCGACTTATCTTCTCTGACTGTGGGTGATGACTGAACACCTAAGATTCCAGAATCAAAGGCCTATTGGGCAAGAAAGGTGAGTCCATTCATTAAGAGAAAGAGTATACATACAATCATCTGTCTACATTTGGATTTTACTATTTTTCAGCTCACATGTCACGAAACTTGGTTACTCACAGAGCTATGATCCAGAGAGAAAGACTTTTGAGGAGAAAAACACATAGGGTTGAAGTTTATCCAGAAGAAATGAAAATAACACACACATATGTACATACAAAGAAAGAAAGGATAAACTCCAGACCTGCCTCTGAAATTTAGTATATTAACTGTTCTTTCAGATTCTTTCCCAGTAACAACTGCATTCTTATAACTCTAATAGCATTTTATCTATACTTCTTCCATCTCTATGATTATTACATTTCCCCTTATATTACATTAGCTAAAACATATGTATGTTGCATATTAGATTGTGAGTAACTTGAAATCCAAGACTATGTCTAATCAGCTTTTTGTTCGTGCTATTCAATCCCTATTTCAGTATTTTGCTCATTATTATTGCACTAATTAGTACATTTCTAATGAATATTTATTGAATGAATTCTGAAAAAAATATAAACCTCTTGCTGTTTTCTTTTCACTACTCATTCATTCATTCAAACCACTAAGCATCCACTATGCAGGTCCTGTATTTGATCGGACAGATATAAAAATAAGAAAAATCCAATCTGTGCTTTGAGAGAGCTTACCATCTCTACCAGTGTGAGTTACTAACAAATAACAATCAGTATCTACAGCGAGTCAGAGCTATTCCAAGGACTTTATTGTCCCATGTCAAATTTCTTATTTGTTTATTTACACATATTGCCACTTTGTAGTCCATCCAAGTCATAGAAGTGTGTAAGTGTCTGGTTTATGAAGTCTATCTTCCTTTCTCAGGCCCAATGACAGCATTTAAAAAAATGTTCCTATTAACAAGGAACATTCTGGAGTCATTCTATGGTCCAGGGGATATAACTTCTTTCCTAAGAGTTTGAGGATATTCCCCTCTGAGAAGAAACATTAACTACAGCCCGACTATTGGTGTGAGCAGAACTTATCTTTTTTCACATCCTGTCTTTGTTTTTGAATTGTTTATCTCATTCTCTTTCTCTTCCGTTCATTTTTTTTCCGCAATAAAATGAAAAAGTAGCACTTTCTAAACCTTTTCATCGCCTACTCAAACATTTTTCTTTTGGAATACTTGCAGTCTGCCTCGAAGCTCTTGAGACTAATGGCCATTGAACTTCTTTCCTAAACAAGTCAAATCTGCTCTAAGTATGGCTAGTTATTCTTGGAAAACTCCTCTTGTCCTGCTCTTTCTGATTCCTATCAGGAGTGATTAATATCAGATCCTCTTGGCAGCAGAGGATGAGATGGTTAGATATAATCCCCAACTAAATGGACAAGAATTTGAACAAACTCGGAGAGATAGTGAAGAACAAGGGAGCCTCGTATGCTGTAGTTCACAGAGTCTCAAAGAATCAGATACGACTCAGCAACTGAACAACAGCAACAGCCTCTTCACTCAGTGCACACCCTGAATCCTCATATAATTTATTTGTCTCCTCTCTCTGTCTCTTTTCTATTTTGTCCTGAGTACTGCCACGAAGTAAATTATCTCCAAACACTACTTCCATCATATTAAAAAAAAATTAAAATCTGTATAACCCTTTGTTACTTACAATGCAAAGTCCAGAACTCCTTTTTAAAAATCTTAACTTCAATTACTTCCCTACATAAACTTGGAAGCATAGAAACTAAAGAGGAAATAATCATGAGAAAGAAATAATGAAGATCAGGAGAAAAACCAAAGGGCAAAGTTAAGAGATCTTTTATTATCTCTCAGAAGGTCCTCCAAAAAATATGTGTTAATTCTTCCTACTGATATACATACAAAGTCAAGTTTTCCTTTTTTTTAAAATTTTTATTTATTTTATTTTTTTTCAAGTTTTCTTTCTTTTTAAAGATATTCCTAATCCTCAGGAAAAAAGGCACAAACATTTTATAAAACTTGCCCTTCAGTAAAATGCATTTCAGATTCTCACTTCATGCTATTTAAGAAAGTACAAAGAATGCATATTTCTCTTAAGATCAAATGATCCAAGTTAACTTTTCTCTGTGTCAAGATGTCCTCACATTTCTTTTCCTTTGTAGTTTAGTATTGGCAACAAGAAAATATTTGTAGAGTGATAAAATTTTGGCCAAGTGATTCAAATCCTGACATGTAAACAACTTTAAATTTCACATAAAAGCACTTCATCTTTATATAATTCATTCAATTATATATATATCTATATATATTTATGTATATATCTATATATATGGCTGAAATTATAATGAATTTTCTCCTAAAGTTTTTGGTTTATGGAATACCAATCTTTGTTGTTACTTACAGGTTTTTTTCTTTTAAATATTTATATACCAGGTTTTCTCTGAATCCATTGTGAGGACACAGCATAGAAAGAAATGTCTATTTACTTGATTTTTGTGTTATTGAAACTTCTCCATATTTGTCAGCAGCACCTGCTACTGACCTTAGGAAAAATGATTTAAGTTCATTAAAAAACATGGCCCCTAGTTTTCATTACCTCTTTTGTGACACCCACTGAGAACACTTTTCCTGAGCTCCAGAGCATCAGTGTCATAGCCAGGATAAAATGTGCACTTGCTAATCTCCAGTCCAGCATCTAAGGGCCACACACAACAGGGTTAACATTCATTAGTTTGACATATAAAGATAGGAAACAAAAATGCCTGTAAAGCTTGTTATAGGCAGGGAATAAACTAAATTATTCAGCTTCTCTACATTGGAGTGCACCTTTGTAACACTTAAATTATACTTAATAGAGGCTGTCAATCTCCCAGAATGAATTCTATCAAGGCTTCATTTCCATGGAAACCTAAACTGGGGTTGTACAGCTATAATCATAATTTAACTCAAAAAAACCCAAGTCTGTGAAATCTAGTTTGTGGAACCTTATTGTTTGAGTGTCTAATCCACAGTTTACAACATCATGTACCTAAGGATAAATGTGTTAAATTGACTAGGTATGATAAAGCAACCCCTGCTGGGGTTTGCGGTAAACAAGAGAGAAATGTGCTGTGTCTAAAAGTAATTTTATATGAAATTTCAAAAACACCACTGTTCCAATAGTAGAATATCTTTATGTCCTGTGATTTAAAAGGATTTTTTGAGCAAGATTCAAAAGGTGAACTTCATAGAAAAAATTAACAAATTACACTTTATCAAAATTGAAATTTTCCATGTGATAAGGTACAGTAAACAAATTGCAATAAATAACAAATTACAAATGAAATATATTTTGAACAGATATAAAAGAGCAAGATTAGCATTTTAAACATATAAGTAACTCTGATAAATAAAGTTTGGAAAAACAGACACAATTAAATAAAAATGGGCCTAAGTTTATAAGAAAACATGTATTTGAAAGTTCATAGCCTGATTGTTTAGAGCAGTGAAAAAATGAATCAACTCAAGTACCTTACTCAGAAGGAAATGGATTTGTCAGGTGAGGTACATTCATACTGTGGACTTAAAGCAAACAATTTAAATATATGTGTTATCTATGGTTCAAACAAATGACATAAATGTTATCTGTAATTGTATGCACGGATTTAAAATAGAGCAGATTTGAGGGGAAATTAAAATTCTAGAACAGTATATATGCCATGCTACCATTTACCTAAATTGGAAATACATAAACAATTTCCTGTATTTTGAAATCTATACTATAATTAAAATAGAGACCAACGGAAGTTGATTCATGACTGATTGCTTCTGGGGAAAGTGGGGGAGAATATAAGATTATGAAGAAAACTTTAGGGACTCAGGTTTTACCTACATATACACAGGAAAGCAAACAAGTCAAAAGGTTACATTTATTACTTCTGTATAGTAAGCATAAATGTGTGTCATTGATACTTTTATGAATTTTTACATTAATAAAGCAATATAAATCCAATTAAAGCTTATTTACAATATAGATTAGACCTTCTGGCTGCCAGTCTGACCTCTGGTTAAAATGGGAGGCCTTGTTCTGCTGGGAGAAGATCTCTGACTCTGAGCTACCAATAAAAGCAGCTTGACTTCTCCACTTAGCACATGACACTGGGAAGTCCCTCAGTTCAACATTAATAAGAATTCTCAGCAAACTTCTGTTTCCTTAAAAAAAAAAAATCATTTGGAAACCTGCAGGGAGCAAAAAGAATTATTCAATCTGAATGATTGAATTTGAGACTCATATTTGCTTTAGTAATAGTATGGCCTTGGGTGTGTGTTACTTAATCTGTTGAAATTTATTTTCCATATTGGTGAAACGAGGAGTAATGCTGACTTCAAAAGAACTTCGAGAGGTTTGGATTAATTCATGTATGAACACTTCACCCGGAGAAGGCAGTGGCACCCTACTTCAGTACTCTTGCCTGGAAAATCCCATGGACGGAGGAGCCTGGTGGGCTGCAGTCCATGGTGTCGCTGGGAGTCGGACACGACTGAGCAACTTCACTTTCACTTTTCACTTTCATGCATTGGAGAAGGAAATGGCAACCCACTCCAGTGTTCTTGCCTGGAGAATCCCAGGGACGGGAGAGCCTGGTGGGTTGCCGTCTATGGGGTCGCTCAGAGTCAGACACGACTGAAGTGACAGCAGGAGCAGCAGTAAACTCTTCACTGCATATATTGTTCGGTTGCTCAGTTGTGTCAGACTCTTTGTGACCCCATGGACTGCAGCATGCCAGGCCTCCCTGTCCACCACCAACTCCCAGGGCTTGAACAGACTCATGTCCATTGAGTCAATGATGCCATACAATCATCTCATCCTCTGTTGTTTCCTTCTTCTCCGGCCTTCGATCTTCCCAGCATCAGGGTCTTTTCCAACCAGTCGACTCTTCACAGCAGGTGGCCGAAGTATTGGCGTTTCAGCTTTAGCATCAGTCCTTCCAATGAATATTCAGGGAGGATTTCCTTTAGGATTGACTAGTTTGATGTCCTTGCAGTCCAAGGGACTCTCAAATGTCTTCTCCGACAGCACAGTTCAAAAGTATCAGTTCTTCGGCACTCAGCTTTCTTCACAATCCAACTCTCACATCCATACATGACTACTGGAAAAACTATAGCTTTGACTAGGTGGACCTTCGTTGGCAAAGTAATGTCTCTGCTTTTTAATATGCTGTCTAGGTTGTTCATAGCTTTTCTTCCAAGGAGCAAGCATCTTTTAATTTCATGGCTGCAGTCACCATCTGCAGTGATTTTGAAGCCCAGGAAAAGAGTCTGTCACTGTTTTCATTGTATCCACATCTATTTGCCATGAATTGATGGGAAAGGATACCATGATCTTCATTTTTTGAATGTTGAGGTTTAAGCCAACTTTTTAACTCTTCTCTTTCACTTTCATCAAGAGGTTCTTTAGCTCTGCTTCACTTTCTGCCATAAGTGTGGTGTCATCTGCAGATCTGAGATTATTATTTCTCCTGGCAATCTTGTTTCCAGATTGAACTTCATCCAGCTCAGCGTTTCTTATGATGTACTCTGCATAGAAGTTAAATAAGCAGGGTGACAATATACACCCTTGACATACTCCTTTCTCAATTTGGAACCAGACTGCTGTTCCATGTCTGGTTCTAACTGTTGCTTCTTGTCCTGCATACAGATTTCTCAGGAGGAAGATAAGGTGGTTTGGTATTCCCATCTCTTTCAGAATTTTCCAGTTTGTTGTGATCCACACAATCAAAGGCTTTGGCCTAGTCAGTGAAGCAGAAATAGAAGTTTTTTTGGAACTCTCTTGCTTTGTCTATGATCCAACAGATGTTGGCAATTTGATCTCTGTTTCTTCTGCTTTTTCTAAATCCAGCTTGAACATCTGGAAGTTCATGGTTCACATACTGTTGAAGCCTGGCTTGGAGAATTTTGAGCACTACTTTGCCAGCATGTGAGATGAGTGCAATTGTGCGGTAGTCTGAACGTTCTTTGGCATTGCCTTTCTTTGGGATCCGAATGAAAACTGACCTTTTCCAGTCCTTTGGCCACTGCTGAGTTTTCCAAATTTGCTGGCATGTTGAGTGCAGTACTTTCACAGCATCATCTTTCAGGATATGAAATAGCTCAATTGGAATTCCATCACCTCCACCAGCTTTGTTCATAGTGATGCTTTCTAAGGCCCACTTGACTTTGCATTCCAAGATGTCTGGCTCTAGGTGAGTGATCACACCATTAAGATATTTTTTTGTGTAGTTCTTCTGTGTATTCTTGCCACTTCCTCTAATATCTTCTACTTTTGTTAGGTCCATACTGTTTCTGTCCTTTATTGTGCCCATCTTTGCATGATACATTACCTTGGTAGCTCTCATTTTCTTGAAGAAATCTCTAGTCTTTCCCATTCTATTGTTTTCTCCTCTATTTTTTTTTTTTTTTCGTTGATCTCTGAGGAAGGCTTTCTTGTCTCTCCTTGCTATTCTTTGGAACTCTGCATTCAGATGGGTATATCCTTCCTTTTCTCCTTTGCCCCATAGCTTCTCTTCTAAATAGCATCTAGGCTCTAAAAAGCTGATCATGATTATTTCTCTAAATTAGGACAGAAAAAAACTAACAGGAAGAAATGTAAAAGTTATCTGGTAAAAAATACCAACCAAACTGCATTACTTATTCTTTAGAAAATCAGGCATTGAATCTTATTCTTCCTTCTGATTTTGCTGATGTCTTTGACTTTCCTCTGCAAAAGGTACGATATATTAAAAATATAACTTTTTTTTTTTTACAATGATCTCGTATTTCTGGCATATCTTTAAAAAAATAACTCTTCCATTCACTCAAAGATAAGCTTATAATTGTGGTGTTTTCTTTCCACTCTTTTTTAAAACAGTTTCAAAGTGTGAAATTTTTCAATTTTATAAGCTTTCCTATGTGGACTTTCTTCATCTATTTTTATGCACATTTTACTAACCAGGTTTCTCTTCATCTCTGCAGTCTTATAAATGGCACAGGATGATGGGTGTTTGTAATATTGATGATTATGTCTGAGGCATATATTTTTGTTCTTGGGTGTATATAGGAAAAAAGTCATAATGTGTCATCTTACAGATAACCACATCCTGATTATTTGGATAGGGAGAAATAAAAATAAATGCTGAGTTTAAATACACACATTTGATGGTTTAAAGCCATGCTTGTAGCCACTTAACCAAAAGGCCAAGTTCCTAAATATGGCATTTGGTACTCTAATGAAAGCAAACACCCTGGCACCTGCCAGACAAAAGACATTTGATTAACTAGTTGAAACTTGATTGCTACAAAATTAGAAACAGGGGAAATTATAGGGAGGGAAGGAAAAGACCAGGTTCAGCTCCATTTCCCTATTTTGTTGATAGTGGATAAATATAGTCTATGACTAAAAATCTACTCAGCACCATGTACACTGTGAATTACAGAAAGAACATTCAAAGGATGCTCATTGTGTGAATATATGACAGTGGAGGCACCTGCAGTTTTTTTGTACAGCCATAATTTTCATTGAGAAATTTTTGAATAATAGTTCTCTAATGCGAGGAGTTTCCAAATAGACAGTGGGCATGAGCTCTACCTTATAAGATTAGGCGTGTACTTCATTTTCAGTTCATTGGCCTACCATGTATACATATTGTCACTAATGATTTTGCCGAATAAACAAACATCTTACATTGTGTAACATCTTAACCTTTGTTTCAGAGATTTTTCACATGCAAGAACTCACTATACCCTGAAGGGATCATCCAATCTGTGGCTGGAGATGTGGTGGGAGGAGGAAGACCTGATGTTTTGTCACTGAAGTTTGGGTTGCAGATAGACATTTATTATAGCTACAAGGCTTCCCTTGCGGCTCAGCTGGTAAAGAATCTGCCTGCAATGTGGGAGACCTGGGTTGGATCCCTGGGTTGGGAAGATCCCCTGGAGAAGGGAAAGGCTGCCCACTCCAGTATTCTGGCCTGGAGAATTCCACAGACTACAGTCTGTGGGGTTGCAAAGAGTCAGACATGACTGAGCAACTTTCACTTTCATATATATTCCTTTAAAACATTGACAGTGCACACTGACATATTAAAAATTCTGATTTAATTATATTTAAAATAGGATTAAATGAGAAGTCTGCTAAGACGAAAAAGATGTTTGAATTATTGGCCGTCAATGCTGCAGTGAGTCATCATTATTATGAAAAATAATCTCTAAAGTGGACTGGGCTAGGAAAAGAAAAAACTGGCAACCATTCTTTGATGGTTGCTAATGTCTTTGAGGCCTGTTGTTGAAGAAAACCAAATCACTCAGGTGATTAAGGAAATTTCTCCTCAACAAGGTCTGACTTAGAGATAGTGGATCTAACCATTAGAAATTCATGACAGGACTAATTTCTTAGGTTTAGTCCAGATATAATTCTTTGGATGTTTTATTTTACTAATTTCTTAATTGGAAATATACAAAATAGACTCTACCCACATTACTTTCAACAGAAATTAAAGTCTTAATTAAAGATAAAGTACTTAAAAAAGTAATTAAACTTAAAAATCCTCTTCCACTATGGCATTGCAGGCATTTAAGTGAGATTTAACAGGACATGTTGTGAAAGGTCCCTAGTTCTGTCACTGGGAAATGGCCTTGTGAGCCTGTACATAATACTCCTCAAACCTTCTTTCTCTGAAAACAGGGGTGGTATTCTAGGCAAGTGGTGGGTCAGCTTGGTCCCACAGTAAAATTGAAAAGGAGAGTAAATTCAAAAGCATACCCTTTGCGTGCTAAGTTGCTTTGGTGTGTCTGACTCTGTGTGACCCTGTAGACTGTAGCCCCCCCAGGATCCTCTGTCCATAAGATTCTCCAGGCATGAATACTGGGCTGGGTTGCCATGCCCTTCTCCTGGGGATTTTCCTGACCCAGGGATCCAACCCGAGTCTCTTGTGTCTCATGCATGGGCAGGTGGGTTCTTTATCACTATTGTAACCTGGAAAGCCCGATATTGTAGGCTACTTCTACAGTGTAGTGTTTACCCTTCTCCGTAAAGTCATGCTCACCTGAGTCTTTTTAGTAATGGAGGAAAGCTTCCAGCATAGTAGATAATAGAGTACCTTTTTTCTTATTGTAAAGATGAGTCTAAGGGACAATGGTTGACACAAAGTCTGTATGATAGAGACCTGAGCTAGGGGTTCTGAGACTCAGGCCTTGCTCTTGCTTGGCTGTTATTTCACTATATGATTTTGGGCAAATGACTTCTAAAGTTGCTTCTAGCTTTTGTAAAGACTGTTGCTGAATCCGACTCTTCTCTGATGGAAGCACAGACACTGTATGTTGTTGGTGTAGGTTTGGCTGAGAAAACCTTTCTGCCCTCCCTCAAATCAGGTGAGTCTACACATAATACTTTGCATTTAGGTTTTCACATAAAAATACTTGTCATTAAAGTATTTCTAACTGAAAAGAGAGGGCCTTCAAATCTTTGATTTTAAGATTTCATTTGCAGTGATTCTATTTTAAAAGTGTATTTTAAGAAAGAAAAAAATGCTATCAATTAAGTTATGACACGCAATCAGGTATAAGGGCTTCCCTGTGTCTCAGTGGTAAAGAATCTGTCTGCCAATTCAGGAGACACAAATTTGATCCCTGTGTTGGGAAGATCCCCTGGAGAAGAAAATGGCAACCCGCTCCAGAGTTCTTGCCTGGGAAATAGCATGGACGGAAGAGCCTGACAGGCTATGGTTCATGGGGTCGCAAAAGATTCGGACAAGACTGAGTGACTAAATGACAACAACAGCAATCAAGTGTAAGGCATTCCAATTTTAGAGATGTTAAATGTGCACAGAATAGATGAAATAAGCTATATCTATTTACTTTCAAATTTTTACTTGAAGTTTTTTTTCTCATCATTCTTAAGACCATATACTCAGTTCCCCCGCACTTTAGAAACAAAGATGTTAGAGCTGAGAGAGGATCCAGATGCCCCGGTGTGCAGCAGTTAGTTATATCTGCTTTTGGGGGGCGAGAGAAAGGATTGTGCAATATTTAATGCATTATTAGCTATAAATTTTTAAAAAATTACATAATTTTTGGAGTTCCCTGGTAGTCCAGTGGTTGAGAATCCAGCTTACAATGCAAGGGACGTGGGTTCAACCCCTGGTCATGGAACTAAGATCCCACATGCCTCAGGGCAACTAATGTCCAGGCACAGCCAGTGTTCCCAACAAAGATCTTGCATGCTGCATCTAAGACCTGATGCAGCCAGAAAATGACTAAATTTTTTTTTAATCACATAATGTTAAAAATTTAAAGATTTGACTGAGTTCCTATTCCTCTGCATTTGTTATTAATAGTATGTCTATCAAGGTAAAATAATCATTTGAATATTTTCAGAGTACTCACAAGTCTTAGTATTAGTGGACGTGCCCAGTCTTTTCTGTTGTGTCCGACTCTTTTGCAATCCCACGAACTATATTCCACCAACCCCAAAGACTATATATAGCCCACCAGGCTCCTCTGGCCGTGGGATGCTCTAGTCAAGAATACTGGGCTAGGTTGCTCTTTTCTACTTCATATATTAATGGATACAAAATTACTATTACCGTTATCAAAAGTTCTTATTTTAGTTACAAAAATAGGACTTTTTGATAATAGAAAATTTCAGATATATAGAAAACATATATTTCTGTGATGGTGAGGAAAACTCAGAATCAGACTTGAAGGATAGGGATAACGCTCCTTGTTGTGCTAGTTAACCTTGAGCAAGATGCCTAAACCGTCAAGTTGTCTAATAAGCCTCATGTATGATCTCACATTTTAATTAAATAAATTTGTTTAATTTATAATTGTTTAATTTACAGTTGGCACAAATCATTATGGATTTGCCTTGTATGTGGAACAAGAGCAATAAAACATGTACTTTTATGTTTAATATTATTATTGAGAATGTATAAAGATATACATTTATCTGCAAAAAAAACATTGCATCATTCTTATTTTATCATAAGTAAAACTTTTCAATGGAAACTCTAAATTTTGCATGAAACCATTTTGTATAAAAATTATTATTATTGAGCCCAAGGCAGGTATTTAAGTCAAGTCCTTCCAGGGAAAGTAAAGCTTATAACCACAATGACTTAGGGAACTTGGGGCTATCTTTAAAGTCAATCAGCAAAGTCTATGTTAAAAATCAAGAAGATACAGAACAGTTTGACATTATAGGGATAATCTTAATGCTTCAATGAGTGCTTAATGCTTGAACAGGCATTAAGGTTGTTTCCAGTTTTCATTGATGAGAGAAGAAACCAGGTGGTTGAGACACTCTCCTGATGGAAAGCAGAGACTTGGAGGCTGGAGTCTCTGCTTTATTGGTGCTGACATGCCACGCCACAACCTTTGGTACAGTTGGCTCCACAAACAAGAAAACTAAACATGGCTAAGGCACTTAGAACTTCAGAAGTGGGGATTAGTTTCAGATCCTCTTAAATTCAAATACTTAATTTAAAGTCATTGAGGATTTTCACCCAAGAGCAATTGAACTACAACTGGTTGCTTCTATCACTAGCATATACGTTGTCTATATATCATTCTCACTGAAATAATCGGAGAAATACTTGGTGTTTATTTTATTTAAAATTCTCTTAGTGAAATTTGCTCTTTTCAGTAGGTTGTGTGATGGGCATTTGCTTGATATATTGAGTATGATTTTGAAACGAAGGTGCAAATTGAGACTGAGAAACTTAACATTTCATTTTTTTTTTAAATGAAAATGTCAGGAATGCATTCTTTCTCATTTCTCATTGTTCTTCCATCAGCAGTAGTCACTTTTCCAAAGTCACAAAGCCAGTTTAAAGAGCCAGAACAACAACGTAAGGCTTTCAGCCTCTCAGTTTCATGCTCCTTCAAGTCTAACTTATTTGTGGAAGTATAAAGTAAAGTATAAAGGATTGCTTTCCCATCTCCAAAACAAATTGCTTATAAAGTCAGATGTGTATGGGTGAGGTGTTCTTAATGTGGCAGACACCTGCATTTTAAAATGACTTTCCCTGAGTACTACAAATCAGAAAGAGTGATAATTTACTAGAATACATATGTTAACTGACTTTATTCTGGCACCATTTTTGTTCTTTTTCAGGTACTATTGCCTTCCCAAATCATAAAACTTTGTTGTTAAATACCTCAATTTTTTTTCTATTTTGAATTTTCAACCATACTGCTAGTATCTTTCTTGCACAAATTTAAGAAGTTAGAAACCTACCATGATATTAGTAAGATCACATTATTTAAAAGCCTAGATAAATAAACTATGTAAATGTTGCTGTAAATTCCTTGAGGGTAGTAACTATGTCATGTTCACTATTTTATCTCAGCACCCAACATAATGCCTGGCAGGGAGTCAGTATTATGGGTTGAAAGAATGAATGAATGAACCAGCCCTTTGTGGTAGGAAAACAGAAATGTGGGACAGATTCTAAGTGATATGGAAATTAAGGCTTTGTCATGGGAAGAGATTTGCCCAACTTTTATACCTACAATAATATGTGATGACGTTATGCCAAACTCCTGGTATGCCTGTTCATGTTTCACATTACAGATTCTCATTCTAATGAGAGGGACATGTGTCCTTATTCCTTAATCATTATTCCAGTAAAGTTTAAGATTTCTCCTTATCAAACACTAGTTTGCATTCTGATCCCTGAAATATTGTAAATTTCTTCATAGTAAACTATGTCCTCTAGAAATAGAACAGAACTTCGTGTATGATTGTGTAAAATACTGGTAAGGGAACTTGTTGTTTAATTCTAACAGTTAGTAATGGGAGAAAAAGAATCTTCAAAACTAGAGATGGGGAAATGTAGATAGAATTGCACATACAAATGCTATTTGGTCATCTGATACAAGCCATTTTTATGTGGTATGAAAAGGCATTCAGAGAGTAAAGTTGGATAAATGCAGTTAAATATGGTATATATATGCATCAGGATAATGTGGACTGTTACCACCTCCTTCACTTTTAACTCCACTCTGTACTTGCGTATACTATTAATGGGCGTCCCAGGTGGCGCTAGTGGTAAAGAACCCACCTGCCAATGCAGGAGGCATGAGAGATGTGGGTTTGATCCCTGAGTCAGGAAGATTCCTTGAAGGAGGGCATGGCAACCTGCTCCAGTATTCTCGCCTGGAATTCTTGCCTCTGTCTCATGGACAGAGGAATCTGGGGGGCTACAGTCCATGGGGTCACACAGATTTAGATACGACTAAAGTGACTTAGCCAGAGAAGGCAATGGCACCCACTCCAGTACTCTTGTCTGGAAAATCCCATGGTCAGAGGAGCCTGGTAGGCTGCAGTCCGTGGAGTCGCTAAGAGTCGGGCACGACTAAGCGACTTCACTTTCTTTTTTTTTTTTTTTAAATTTTAAAATCTTTAATTCTTACATGTGTTCCCAAACATGAACCCCCCTCCCACCTCCCTCCCCATAACATCTCTGTGGGTCATCCCCATGCACCAGCCCCAATCATGCTGTATCCTGCGTCAGACATAGACTGGCGATTCAATTCTTACATGATAGTATACATGATAGAATGCCATTCTCCCAAATCATCCCACCCTCTCCCTCTCCCTCTGAGTCCAAAAGTCCGTTATACACAGCTGTGTCTTTTTTCCTGTCTTGCATACAGGGTCATCATTGCCATCTTTCTAAATTCCATGTATATGTGTTAGTATACTGTATTGGTTTTTTTCTTTCTGGCTTACTTCACTCTGTATAATCGGCTCCAGTTTCATCCATCTCATCAGAACTGAATCAAATGAATTCTTTTTAACGGCTGAGTAATACTCCATTGTGTATATGTACCACAGCTTTCTTATCCATTCATCTGCTGATGGACATCTAGGTTGTTTCCATGTCCTGGCTATTATAAACAGTGCTGCGATGAACATTGGGGTACATGTGTCTCTTTCAATTCTGGTTTCCTGGGTGTGTATGCCCAGCAGTGGGATTGCTGGGTCATAAGGTAGTTTTATTTGCAATTTTTTAAGGAATCTCCACACTGTTCTCCATAGTGGCTGTACTAGTTTGCATTCCCACCAACAGTGTAGGAGGGTTCCCTTTTCTCCACACCCTCTCCAGCATTTATTGCTTGCAGAATTTTGGATCGCAGCCATTCTGACTGGTGTGAAGTGGTACCTCATTGTGGTTTAAAGACAATCTCTTTAACAAGTGGTGCTGGGAAAACTGGTCAACCACTTGTAAAAGAATGAAACTAGATCACTTTCTAACACCTCACACAAAAAAAACTCAAAATGGATTAAAGATCTAAATGTAAGACCAGAAACTATAAAACTCCTAGAGGAGAACATAGGCAAAACACTCTCTGACATAAATCACAGCAGGATCCTCTATGATCCACCTCCCAGAATTCTGGAAATAAAAGCAAAAATAAACAAATGGGATCTAATTAAAATTAAAAGCTTCTGCACAACAAAGGAAAATATAAGCAAGGTGAAAAGGCAGCCTTCTGAATGGGAGAAAATAATAGCAAATGAAGCAACTGACAAACAACTAATCTCAAAAATATACAAGCAACTTATGCAGCTCAATTCCAGAAAAATAAACGACCCAATCAAAAAATGGGCCAAAGAACTAAATAGACATTTCTCCAAAGAAGACATACGTATGGCTAACAAACACATGAAAAGATGCTCAACATCACTCATTATTAGAGAAATGTGACTTCACTTTCAATTTTCACTTTCATGCATTGGAGAAAGAAATGGCAACCCACTCCAGTATTCTTGCCTGGAGAATCCCAGGAACAGAGGAGCCCAGTGGGCTGCTGTCTATGGGGTTGCACAGAGTCGGACACGACTGAAGTGACATAGCAGCAGCAGCAGCAAAGTGACTTAGCATGTATGAATACTATTTTAAAAAATAGTAAATTACATTTCAATTACATTAAATTAGACAATATAATCAATGAAAAAATACTCTAAAATATAAATAAAAGCCCAAAATATATTTTATAATACTCAACAACAAGATGCATTTATTAGGTATATGCTGTTTATTAGGCACCAGGGATATAAACATGAATGAGACACTCTTTCTGTCATCCAGTTGCTCACAGCCTGGTGGAGATGAAAACTCCTTGGCCACTGGCCCTGCCCAGCCAATGATTTCCTCCTGCAAGAGCAGACTCTTCTGTGATTCTTTCATTTCCTTCAAGTACAGTTGTTGTAAATAATCTTTTTTATTTTAATGTCTGCAAGGTACTTTATTATTTTGAAATCCGTCCATCTCCTTTCATCCTCCTAATAGTCAAGCTATGATTTATATGGAAAATATTATAGTTCTATTTTTTAATAGATGAACTGACCCAACTCAGGTTACTTCCTCATCTCCTGACTCCTGGTATTATAGTTATACTTTCTAATCCAAGAAAAGTGAGTTAGTAGAAAGAGACTGGTTGTTCTTAAGTTACACAGACTTGAATATGACTCTTGACTGGAAATGTTACTTAGCTTCATTGTTTTTAATATCTTCACCAGGAAAATGGGGCAAAAACTTACTTTTTAGGCTTATTGTAAGGACTAGAAATAATACAGGTAAAGGGACAGGCATACAGTGATAACTTTTAAAATAGTAGCTACTGTTATCCTGATATTAGGAGCATCCCTCCTAGCTCAGTCAGTAAAAAATCTGCCTGCAGTGCAGGAGACCTGGGTTCTATTCCTGGGTTGGGAAGAGCCTCTGGAGAAGGAAATGACAACCCACTCCAGTATTCTTACCTGGAGACTCCCATGGAGAGAGGACCCTGGCAAGCTACAGTCCTTGGGGTTGCAAGAGTTGGAAATGACTTAGCGACTAAACCACCACATCCTGATATTGCCTTCTAAAAATAGCAACTTGTCAAAATATTTCTTTTTATTCTTTTATTTTTATGAAAAATTTTTATCCTTGTTCATTTTAAGGAATAAAATTGGACCTTGGAATCTAGAATTATAGCATAGTGATAGAAAATAAAATATAATAAAATAATATTGACTGAGGGAAGGAAATTTTACTAAAGAGTTATAAATGGCAATTACTTTTAACATTTAATGTTATAGTATACTATGCAATATCATTAATTTCAGCCGTAATATTTCTATTAAAATATTTGTATAAAACTATGAACAATATCTGGCTTCCCAGGTGATACTAGTGGTAAAGAGCTTGACTGCCAATGCAGGAGACATAAGAGATGTGAGTTTGATCCCTGGGCCAGGCAGATCTCTTGCAACTCAGTCCAGTATTCTTGCCTGAAGGATCAGAGAAGCCCAGTGAGCTACAGTCTACGGGGTCTCAAAGAGCCGGACATGACTAAAGCAACTTAGCAAGCACACACGCATGAACAATGTCTTAATGAAAAGAAAGCAAGGGGAAGAAATCTGTTATACTTAAAATATAATTATTCTTCAAACTCTTATTATATTAACCAAAGTAAATTTTTAATTGAAGTTTAAATGATTTATATTTTGTTTTATGGTTCATAAAATATCCTATTAATTTTATTTTATTTTTTAAAAATCACTAATTATGTTGAGTCTTGGTTTCCCACAGGTTTTGTAATGTTGACAGTATAGCATAGTCAGGCTGTGTAAGGGAAGTGGAACCAGAGTGAGTGTTATTGTAGTTAAGGACTTCACTACAGGAACTAGACGGTACACAAACATGGGAGCAGCCAGTAAGGGATGGACTATGGAAGAGGAAGAGATGCCACTTTTTAAACATCTTAGTGCCCTGGCATGGATGGACAAGTCAGAGTTTGCAAGGAAATGCAACCATCAATGTGGGAACACAGGGAAGTCATGGAGAAATCCATGGAAAGGCTCTTGGAGAGGACCATGGAAAGCCACAGCTCTTACTTGGTGGGCCAGCAGCCAAGTTATCAGTGGTGGCCCAGCTGATATTTTAAAGGTGCATTTTTCACAATGGTTAGAACCTTGTGTCGTAGGAACATAGAGTTTTAGAAAAGAAGGAGGCTATCATCAGAAACTGGAATTTACTATTTGCAGTAAGGGCTTCTCTGATAGCTCCGTTGGTAAAGAATCCACCTGCAATGCAGGAGACCCCGGTTTGATTCTTGAGTCGGGAAGATCCCGGGAGAAGGAATAGGCTACCCACTCCAGTATTGTTGGGCTTCCCTTGTGGCTCAGCTGGAAAAATTATCCGCCTGCAATGTGGGAGACCTGGATTGGATCATTGCGTTGGGAAGATCCTCTGGAGAAAGGAAAGGCTACCAATTCTAGTATTCTGACCTGGAGAATTCCATGGACTGTATAGTCCTTGGGGTCGCAAAGAATTGAATACGACTGAGCAACTTTCACTTTCACTTTTCACTTTCAGTCTCAGTAAATGGAGAGAGCCAGACTCAAAGGTAATTAATTTGTCTAAGGAAGGGGAGATGAAAGGGAGATTTTAAATGGATGAAGAGGGGGTAAGCAGAAGGAAGCATGGCAGAAGAGTTGGTTCTGGAGGGAGTGTGTGCTTTGTGCTGAGACCAGAGCTGATGAGGCATCGATAAGGGAGAAAAGGCAAAACTGAGCAACAGCCAGTTCATGCCAGCCAAAGCACAAGTCACAACTGGCCAGTGATGCTAACCACTGTTCCTGTGAGGTGCCCTGAGAATTATCTGGAGAAAGGAGAACTCAGCTATAAACATCTCTAACCAGAGAGATCTTCAGGGACATAGAAGTTGGCCCATGTAGAGAGGTGCCCAGGGCTAGGAGGGAACTTGTGACTCTTTGTGTGTATACACACAAACTCTAGTTTTACTAGGAAAGCAGGAAGCCCCTGGGAAGCTGCGTAAAAGCTGATGAAGTCAGGATTGAGATTAGAAGGCTGTTTTCCTGACTCCAAAGCTTGTATTCCTCTGATAACATTGAATCTAAGCAAAGATTGTCTGGTGGGTGATCACAGTGGATGAATTGTTGGTAACAAGGTTAAATTAGATGATGTCTAAGGGTTAGCCCCAAGATGCTGTGATACTGATTCTTCATTCTCTAATATAGGGAAAACTGATAGATGTGGGAGCTTCCCAGGTCATTCTCACATTCAGTATCACTGGCACTTTTAGTTCTTTTGTCTTTTTCAATGATAACAAAATGTTACAGAGCACCACTCTGTGCTTAAGCTTGCCTGAAGTTGCACAACTGCATAATGACAGAGTTGGGATAATATTTTGAGACTGCTCAATTTGAGTTCTGTTCCAATCTAATTTTATTAACTAATGTTCAAATCATCAAAATATTTGAATAAATTAAAATTGCACCCCTAAGGTCCCCAAACCTATTTCTAAGCATAACTGCTTCTTTATTGCCTATGATTCATTGTATCAGAATCAGTTAAAAACCTTGAGAAATAAAGGGAGAAAGCAAGTAACCTTAAATACCATAAGTAATTTACTGAATGAAGCCACATTCAATTAACTTATAAAGAGGAGTCTTGAATGCATATCTACAGGAAGCGCTCCTTAGAAAAGTTCTATAAGAGTGCTGAAGAGTAATACCATATTAAAGAGAAGACACAAAATGTGCCTGATGTTTGTGGGAGACCATTAAATATACTGCTATCAATTCTATAGCTTCCCTGGGCACTGAAATCATCATAAATCATTGCTTATCTAATTTCTAGAGGGATAACTCAGAAATATATAGTAGTCACTTTCCTAAACCTATAGAACCTATAATTGGAATTCAAAGGAGTCATATTTTGTTTTGCTAGAACTGAATTTGTAGACTGTACACTGTTTCCACAGATCAAAACTTGAAACAACAGTTTAAATTTCTTCTTAAACAGAATGCAAGCATATGTTTCCGATTAACACTTAATTCAATCATTAATAGCAAGAGCACTTCAAATACTGAAGAAGAAACATGACCTAAGTCTATTTTAAACTAGGTTATTAGTATCATATTTGCCTATTTGGGTTTCATAAGAATAAAAGCACTGGATAGTATAGGTTTGAAGAACGTAGAGCATATAATTTGGTTAATTTAGGGATGTTTCTTAAGTTCTAATTTTAATAGAAATAAAGATAAGAGAGAAACTTCCTTTTCTACCTAGGTTTTCAGAATCAGGCCACTTTGTAACTTTAAATATTCTTAACTCTGGACATATTTGATAAAAGCAAAATTAACATATCTAACACTCTTATAGGATCATTATTTTGAGTTCTTTTTTTCTTTATTTTGAAATAGAATATAAAAGCAAAAACAATATAATAAATATAAAATGCCTGAGCAAACAATTATCTCTACCCTGTTTGCATTACAAAATATCTTAGATATTTTACTCATTTTTAGAGAGAATAATATTCCCCAAAACATTTCTAATTTTCACAAAATCAAGATATAATCAAAGCATTTGAAAAGTATTCAAAAACTTGAAAAAAAAAAACAGTTAAAAGGAAAAAGACTAACTCTTTATCAGCTTTTATATTTAACTTACCTTGTGAAAAATCAGGGGAGTCTAACTTTAGAGTCCTGTCTGTGCAGTTTTCCCCAAACTCAGCTCTGATGGTGAGTTTTCTCTCTGAGTTTTTATAGTCTCAGTTATACACCCCTCACTCCAATCCCTGCCTTTGCTTTCTCTTACATCATTTCTACAGATTTTCCACTGAACATTTTCCCAAGCTTCTTCTCAATCTCTCTCTCATTCTTTTTTCTCTCTCTCTTTCCTCACCTCTGTCTCTCTTTCTCTGTTTCCCTCTCCTATTCTTCTTTTTAATATTTATTCCATTTATTGCTTTGACCATGGAATTTAAGTAGCAATGGGAGAATCAGCTCTGGAAAATTTAAGTATACATTTAGTATTGTGTTCAGTCTTAGACTCATCACCTCTTCCTGAGGTTTCAGTCCAGCTCTGATAAATACAAATCACATTTGTGAAATAAAATGCATTAATATTCATTAAATAAAAAGTCACTAGGGCATTTCAAAAGAAGATTTAGGGAAACAAAATCAGAAACACAAACTGATTTATTGGTGTATATTTTTGACTCTGAAATTAAATGATCAAGTGTGGAAATGGTGAATAGTTTCAGCCTCAGTCAGGTGCACAGCTTGAAACTGACAGCTACTTCATAATTAACATTGCTGTACTGGGAAGGCTGTCACTTACAAACCTATAAATACTAAACTGTGACATGTGGGCTATAAATGCATACATTGTACTCATTTTTATCTTGCTTTTGTTCTCTTGTATTTTAGTTTCCTTTTAACCAAAACATTTCTGCCTCTGTCTGAAGGTTTCCTTCATTCCCGTTTCTTACTAATCACATTTGAAACTTTACATACCTGAATTATAAAAAATAAGTTATTAAGTCCTTAAAGGAATATGTTGTCAGATCATTATTAGCTCACTTAAGTCACCAGTAGATCCCCATTTGACAGATAGAGACTGAGGCTAGGTAAATGATTTAATGAAATCACACAGCTAGGAAGCAGCATTAGAGCTAGATTTCAAATACAGATCTTAATTCCATATCCAGTTCTTTTCCCACAACTTCATTCTGCCCCATTATTTAAGAAGCTGGAAAAGAGAATCCAAACCAGATTAATTGGCACAAATAGAAATAAATTTGTTCTTTTTGGTTTTACTTTAAAAGCCATTTAAAATACTACTTGCTAGTGTAGGAACTATTACATGGTTTACTTAGATCTAGATGGAGAACTGACCAGACTATACTGAATTGGTGGGACAGTAAAATGCTTCATTTTTATGAAGGGTTTCCAGGGATAACATATGTCTCAACAAGCTTGAAATTTGAGTAGTTGGCAGCAATAGTTCACAAGTCAAGATAAAAATACAGCCTAATTGTGGATCCTTGTTTAGACATTACTGCAATAAAACAATTATGTTAACTTGAATTCACATGATGGAAAACTCTCAATATAGATTTAATGGATTCACCATAATGCTACTAGAAGCTGATATTCTTGATGTGCCTTCTACCCTTATTTGAAAGGCCTCCCTTAGAGTGCTGACAAGTGATATCTGTGGCTGATTTATTCCAGATCTGTCCCTGCTTAGACAGTCCAAAGATTCCACCCTATTTGTGGATTTTGTTGACCTAATTCAAAAATTTGACTTAACTGTTCTGTAGCAGTAGAAATAGCAACAGTTTATTCCAGGAACATAACCATGGTACATTTAAGCCATTTATACAGGCTTCTCCACATTATAAAGCCCTATGTAAATTACTTATACATTTATATATAGTAAAGAAATTGTTACTTGAAAGAGAGAGTAGAAATAGAAGCATATGAAGACACTGAAGGAGAATAAACACCCAGTAATAGAGAGACTAAGATGAAAAAGGAAAAAAGTATTACTAAAAACTTAATTCTCATAATAACCTTATTAATGAGGCATTATTATTACTATTATTATATAACAGATGGAGAAACTAAATATCAAATATGTGAAAGGGTAGCCAGAGTGCTCACACTTAAAATGATACACACTGCTGTGTATAAAATCGATAGCTACTGAGAAACTAGCCTATAGCACAGGGAACTCATCTCAATGGGTTGAAGTGATCTAAAAGGGAAGAAAATTGAAAAGGAAAATGGGATGTACGTATACATATAACTGATTCATTTTGCTATACAGCAGAAACTAGTACAACATTGTAAAGCAACTATACTCCAATGAAACTTTTTTTAAAAAGTGATGAGGCCAGAAGACAGCTTTCTGTATCGTTCAGAATTCTGGCAATAAAGAAATGGTACATTCAAATTGAATAATTTGAGAATAATTTATTGTGGGCAGGGTGTGGAGGAATGAGAAAGGATTGTGCAGTATACTGAACCCCCAATAATAGCCAGGTGTTTCTAAACCTGAAGGATTAAAAGTGAGATTGCAGGGACCCAGAACAGAGGGATTTTGGTAGAGAAAGTTGCTTGGCAGAAGTGTAACTTTTCATCAAGGAACACAGGTAGTTAAGCGTGATCTACAAGGGAGGGAATCTAGGAAGCAAACACTGAGATTTCACTCTGCTTCCTGGACACAGTCTCCTGTTGTTTTTACCTCTGGTCAAACCTGAGAGATAAAGGACTCAGCATGTTGTTTAACCTCAAAATTGCACTAAGAGACATGCAAATGGCATTCCTTGTAAAGATCAACTGGAGTGTGAATGCCACTGTTACCCACACTGTTATGCCATACTTCCTGATGCTTTTTTTTTTAAGTCAGGGTTATTGAAGGATAATTTACATAAACAAAATTCACCCCTTGAAAGTGCACAGTTTGATGAGTTTTGACAAATGGAGACAGTATGTAGCCTCCACTACAATCAAGATAAAGACCATCTCTATAGCCGCCCCCTCCCCCACCCCACTGCCTTTTACAGTTAATTCTCTACCCAACTCCTAGGTCCTGGTAACCACCCATCTGATTTCTGTCTCTATAATTTTGCTTTTTCCAGAAGGTTTAGGAAATTATACAGTATGTAGTCTTCGGTGTCTGGCTTCTTTTACTCAGAATAAAGCTTCTGAGATACATCCGTATTACTAAATGTACCAGCACTTGGTTTCTTTTTAAAATGCGAACGTTCTACTGAGTGGATGTGCCACACCTGCTTAACCATGTACCAGTTGGTGAAAATTTGAATTGCTTCCAGTTTTTGGTGATTACGACTAAAGCTGCCATAGTCATTAACATAGAAGTCTTTCAGTGGATATATATTTTAATTTAACCTGGGAAAATATAAAGAAATGGGATTTCTGGATCACAACTACTGGGATTTCAGTTCAGTTCAGTCGCTTAATCGTGTCCGAGCGACCCCATGAATCGCAGCACGCCAGGCTTCACTGTTCATCACCAACTCCCGGAGTTCACTCAAACTCATGTCCATCGAGTCAGTGATGCCATCCAGCCATCTCATCCTCTGTCGTCCCCTTCTCCTCCTGCCCCCAATCCCTCCCAGCATCAGGGTCTTTTCCAATGAGTCAACTCTTTGCATGAGGTGGCCAAAGTACTGGAGTTTCAGCCAAAATGATTTCCAAAGTCGCTCTACTATTTTGCATCTCCACCAGAAATGTATGAGAGTTCTAGTTACTCAGCATCCTTGCTAGCATTGGTCAGTCACTGCCATTTCCAAAAATTTAGCCTTTCTAATAAATGTATACTGGTATCTAGATGTACTTGGGACTTCCTCAGGGGCTCAGCGCTAAGAATCTCTCTGGAATGTAGGAGACACAGGAGACATGGGTCCAGTCCCTGGCTGGGGAAGATCCCCTGGAGGAGGGCGTGGCAACCCACTCTAGGATTCTTGCCAGGAAAACTCCCATGGACACAGAAGCCTGGAGGTCTATAGTCCATGGAGAAGCAAAGAGTCGGACATGACTGCGCACAAGCACTATACTGAATACTATCTTACTGTGTTTAATTTGCATTTCCATAAAAACTGAGGGATGTTGATAATCTTTTCATGTACTTACTTTCCCTTGTATATCTTCTCTGGTAAAGTGTTGGTTCTAATCTTTTGCTTAATATTCAATTGTGAGACTTCTCTATACATTCTAGATACAAGATTTTTTAAATGAGATTTGTGTTTTGCAATTTTTTTTCTCCATTCTCTAGCTTGTCTTTTCACTCTCATAGCAGCTTTGTTTCATAGAGCAGTCATTTATAATTTTGATGAAGTACAATTTGCCATTAAAAAAAAAACAGAACATATTTCATATACCCTAAGAAATCATTTCCTCACTCAGGTTTGCAGTAATTTTTTCTTGTGTTTCCTTCTCAAAGTTTCTAAAATTATTTGGCTAGTCTAAGTCATGTCCATTTCCATTTAGGTTTTAAGATCAGCTTATGAATGTGTACAAAAGAACTAGCTGGGATTTTATTGGGATTTCTTTGAATCTATAGATCAATAGGAGGAAAACTGACATTTTTCAAGTGTTCTGATGTGTGAACTTAGTATGCTTCTCTTTTATTTAGCTCTTTGATTTCTCTTTACAATGTTTTTAAATTTCTAAAGTGTACTAATCTTGTATTTATTTTGTTAAATATTTCACTAATTGTTTGATATTTTTGATGCTATTACAAATGTAGCTTCTAAAATTTCAACATCTAAGTGGACATCTCTAATTTACAAAAATACAATTGATTATTGTCTATTGGTCTTTTATTCTGTGACCTTCTTAAACTCATTTATCAGTTCTAGTAGGTTTTTATAGATTAAACGGGATTTTATGTAAGTATATAAAATCCTCTGGTTCAGGAAGGAAACCTGTTTTGTATCTTCAACTTGTATGTCTCTCATATTTTTGTAATTGTTTATTGCCTCATCCAGCCCCTCCAGTGAAATATTCTATAGAAGTGGAGAGTAAACATCCCTACCTTGTTCCTGATCTTGTGGTTTAGAAGGTATTAATTTTTCACCATTAAATATGATAATGTAGGTTTTTTATAACTGCCCTTTATCAGGTTGCAGAAGTTCCCTTCTGTTATTAGTTTTCTGAAAGTGAATCATAGCCTTGCTCTTCTGAGATAAATTCTACTTGATCACAATGAATACATTTAAGGGTATTTATTTATGAGGGAGATAGGCTTTTTACTTCCTTAAAATGTATTTTTCAGCTTTTGGTATCAGAATTATGGTGGTCTCACAAAATAATTGGGAAGAAGTATGCCCTTGTCTTAGCTCATTCAGGATGTTATAAAGAAAATACTGTAGACTGGAAGGCTTAACCACAAACATTTATTTCTAATTTTCTGGAAGCTGGGCAGTCCAAGATTAAAGTGCTTGTGGATTTGGAGTCTAATGGGAGCCTATTTCCTGGTTTGTAGGTGATGAACTTCTCAATGTTTTCCCACATGACAGGAAGTGCAAGAGAGATCCGTGGGGTCTCTTCGGCAGGCATGCTCAGTCTCTCAGTCGTGTCCGACTCTTTGAGACCCTATGGACTGTAGCCAACCAGGCTCCTGTGTCCAAGGGATTTTCCAGGCAAGAATATATTGGAGTGGGTTGCCATTTCCTCCTCCAGGGGATCTTTCTGACCCAGGGATCGAACCTGTGTCTCCTGCATTAGCAAGTGGATTCTTTATCGCTGGGCCATCCGGGAAACCCATTGGGTCTCTTTTGTAAGCACACTAATTCTATACATGAAGCTTCCACCATTATGACCTAATCACTTCTCAAAGACCCCCCCTACCCACCATCTCCTAATAATATCACTTTAGGGGTTAGGATGAAAAGTGAAAGTGTTAGTCACTCAATCTGACTCTTTAAGACCCTATGGACTGTAGCCCGCCAGGCTCCTCTGTTCATGGGATTCTCCAGGCAAGAATACTGGAGTGGGTTGCCATGCATTTGCCCAAGGGATCTTCTCGACCCAGGGATCAAACCAGCGTCTCCTGCTTACAGACAGATTCTTTACCCTCTGAGCCACCTGGGAAACCCCTGCAATTATTGATATACTTATTTTTAAAGCTACAATCTTAAAACTGGTGTTTTTTGTTTCATCTATTTTCTACTATTCTACTTTAATTCGGATTATTGTTCATACCTATGTTTTAAGTTGTTGCTATAGATTTACAATATGCCAATCATTATATTGCCACAGCTTTCCTTCAAGTCATATTTTTCCACTTCACATATAGGGTAACAATCTTTTAATAGTACAATTTCATATTATTCTTTTGATCCTTTGTAGTAGTATTGTCACACTTTTTAATTTTTGCTTTTATAAGCCTAATTATTTTTTCTATATTTACTTTACAAAGTCAATAATTTTTAGTGCTTTAACATTTTTTAAATTTATATTTGCCTATATTTACCATTGCTAGTACTGTTTTTTGTGTTTGTGTGTGTTTAGATTTACACTTTTAAGTAATACTATTTTTCTTTTGCTTAAAAAACATTCTTTAACATTTCTCATCGTATTTTTGTTCAAGAGAGTGTTTAACTTATCTTCATTTTTAACTTTTATTATTGCTCATGGTAGAATTCTGAGGTGATATTTGCATAGTGTATGTGTGGAAACCTGTTCATCTGTGATATACTTTATGATGTAGTAGTATTTTCCTTTCCATTTATAATCCTGAAGGTTTCTGAGTTTCTTGATTGTTTTCTTTCATTAATTTTGGGGGAAAATGACCATTACCTTCTCAGATACTTTTGGTCTCATTCTCTCTTTTTTCTTCTGTGACTCTGAGTACATGTGCGTTAGATCATTTGATATTGTCCTACACCTCTTGGAAGGTCTGATTTAAAAAAAAATCTTTCCTCTATATTATTCAGTTGAAATAGTTTCTGTAGACCTAGTTTTAAATTCATTTACTTTGTGTGTGTGTACACGTGTGTGCCCATGTGCCTGTGTGTATTTAATTTCAGCATATTATAGACCTAGCAAATAAATGAGGATTTCACTTATATATTGGCTTCTGGGAACTCTAAACTCTCATGCCAATGACACATTTACTTTAAAAATTTGTTAAAATTTCAACTGTTCTTTTGTTTTTAACGACTTTTATGTTGGCTTCCTATTTTTCAAATGTTGTACCCAAGGTGAGACAACCTGTATGTCCTCTCTCCCCTCAGAAGAACTGCAAGAATTTGAAATTTACCAACCCTGATTATTATTGACCTCAGATCCCTGATGGTCTCAAACAAAGTTAAAATTTTGCATGATTTTGTGAAAGTGACATTGTCTTATGGCTTTCATATACCAAATGAATGTATAAGTTTTCTTCCTAATATTTTATGCTTGTTTGGCTGTGTAACAATATTTTAATAATTCCTTTCCATTCTTGCCAATATTGTATTTATTATCATTCCAGTTTTGTAGATGTTAAAACAGATTTTAAAGCACTCATACAGTAGAAATGAGATGCATAGCTTGTCTCTTAGCTATGTCCTTTTCCACTGCATTTTTCATCTGTATAAATCATCTCTTTAATAATGAAATTCAGAGGTATAAGAATTGCATTCACAAGCCTCCTCATATTTCCTTTGTATTTAGTGAACTAATTGAAGTGAACTTGAGAAGAAGGCTGAGCGCCAAAGAATTGATGCTTTTGAACTGTGATGTTGGAGAAGGCTTTTGAGAGTCCCTTGGACTGCAAGGAGATCCAACCAATCCATTCTGAAGGAGATCAGCCCTGGGATTTCTTTGGAAGGAATGATACTAAAGCTGAAACTCCAGTACTTTGGCCACCTCATGTGAAGAGTTGACTCATTGGAAAAGACTCTGATGATGGGAGGGATTGGGGGCAGGAGGAGAAGGGGACGACAGAGGATGAGATGGCTGGATGACAACACAGACTTGATGGACGTGAGCCTGAGTGAACTCCGGGAGTTGGTGATGGACAGGGAGGCCTGGTGTGCTGCGATTCATGGGGTCACAAAGAGTCGGACACGACTGAGCGACTGAACTGAACAGAACTTGAGAAGGCTAAATTTCCATACTCTAATCTTCCACGTCAGAAGCCTCATTTCTACTTCTAGACTCTATGGAACACCTCGTGTTATTCTGGTTTTGCATTGATTTTTGTTGTATCCCATGTCTAGGGCACACTGCATTTATATAGTTGCAGTGGTGGTGGCTTTAAAAATAGACTGGAAGTTTACAGATCACCTTTGAGCCAAAGTGCATTACCTTTCACCTTTATTTTATGGGGCTTGAGCCTCAACCTGGCTTGTTGGCCTTATTGCAAGAATTTTTTTTATAGCCATGACACTTGCTGACCCTGAGTGAATGCTCTTGTCTTTTGATATTCCTGTCCTTCACATCCTTCCTTTATTATGATCATCCCTACCGTTATATTAACTACAGGAGTCTATCTGCTAAATTACAACAGTTCAAAGCACTGACTTGATCAATTTTAGGGAATACCAGAAGCCACACTAGAAGACCAAACTGCCATATATTTCCTCAGCTTTATCACACAGACACACACACATACACACAGGGCTACAGGAGAAAAATCACTTGCCTATAAGGATATACTAATATAATAATAATAATAATAACCTATTAACTTCTGTGGTAATAATAGGTTAATAGTAACCTATTAACTCAGTTGGTAAAGAATTTGCCTGCAGTACAGGATACCCTGGTTCAGATCTTGGGTCAGAAAGATCCCCTGGAGAAGAGAGAGGCTACCTACTCAGTATTCTTGGGCTTCTCTGGTGGCTCAGATGGTAAACAATCCCCCTGCAATATGGGAGACCTGAGTTCAATCCCTGGGTTCAGAAGATTCCCTGGAGAAGGGCATGGCAACCCACTCCAGTGTTCTTGCCTGGACAGAAGAGCCTTGGCGGGCCAGAGTCCATGGTGTTGCAAAGAGTCAGACATGACTGAGTGACTAAGCACATTAACACATAGCACTTCAAAATTTATCTTTTTTCTTCTATGCACTGGAGAAATTATTATTATCTTCCTTTTACCAGAGAAGAAATAAAACCTTAGCTAAAGTCAATAAGCTAGCTAGTGGTAAAGCCAAAATTTAAAGAAAAATATTCTGACCTTAAAGTTTATGGTTTTAACAACTACACTATATTGTCTCTCCATCTAATCCTTGACACACCTTAAAAGGTAGGAATTATCCATAATTAAATCATGGGGAAATAAGATTTGGAATATGCTCAAAGTCATGCAGGTATAAAGGTGAGAGCTAGGATTTGTGTTTGTGAGCAACTCCTCCAAAACTGTTTTTAAAACTTCTTCAATACTGCTTTCCACTGTGCTATACCAATGATGCTGAGAAGTCAGCTTGACAGTCCTGGGTATACCTGATATTCCTGGAATGATCTATTTAGGCCATCAACTTTCATCATTGTGGAGAAGTCATGTCTCTATGAATTACATACCCTTTAAATTTATCTCTACAAATTCACACTGGGAAGGAGACTCAGGTATCACAAAATAAATAAACTCTGCTCAATATGCAATAGTAAATAAGACAAGTAAATTAGAACCTCTTAAGTAAGTAGGAAATACCACTGCTAGATTGCAACCGTCAGACTTGCAAGTCCTGTACTTGCCCAGCTTCAGAACCAACAAAAGAGCTTGGAGTCTGAGACTGAGATGTCAGTGGCTTAATGGATGGAGGAGCTTACATGTCTGAAACAAGGTCCTAGAGTGACATCCCACTGTGTGTGGCAGATAGGGCAGGGCATGGCAGGAGACTTCTGTCTCTCTCGAGGGTGGGGAGAAGTTACCAGTTCTGAAGGAATTGACATCAAATGGGTTTTCAGGTTGGGCTTTCCTGGTGGGTCAGTCGTTGAAAATCCACCTGCCAATGCAGAAGTCATGGGTTCAACCCCTGAGTTGGAAAGATCCCCTAGAGAAGGAAGTGGCAACCCTGTCCAGTATTCTTGCCTGGGTAGTCCCATGGACAGAGGAACCTGGCAGGGTCTACGAGATCACAAAAATGTGTCCATGAGGTCACATAAGAATAGGACATGAATTACCAACTGGACAACAACAGCAACAATAATGAGCTCACTGGTTACTGGAAAACCAGAAGACAGGCACGCCTCTTACCCTTTCCTTTTGGTAAGAATTATCACTAGCAGGGGCCTGGGGCAAGTGTGTAGAAAGGTCAGTCATGTGAGCAGGGTATAGGTGCGGCATGCACTGGTTGAGCAAGGGATGTAGGGAGAGCAAGAGAACAGCTACCTTGGGTGGCCTGACTATACAGCCAATAACAAGATTATTAAATTCTCTTTGTTGATTGTTGTTTAGTCATTAAGTTGTATCTGACTCTGCACCTCCGTGAACTGCAGCACACTAGGCTCCCCTCTCCTTCACTGTCTCTTGGAGTTTGCTCAAATTCTTGTCCATTGAGTTGGTGATGTTATTCAGCTATCTCATCCTCTGCCCCTCCCCACTCCCCCCGCTCCCCACTCCATCCAAGCTTGCCACCTTTTACCTTCAATCTTTCCCAGCATCAGGATCTTTTCCAATGAGTCAGCTCTTTACATCAGGTGGCCAAAATATTGGAACTTCAACTTCAACATCTGTCCTTCCAATGAATATTCAGGGTTGATATCCTTTAGGATTGACTGATTTGATCTCCTTGCAGTCCAGGGGACTCTCAAGAGTCTTCTCCAGCAGCACAATTCAAAAGCACCAATAAAACAAGACTTCAAGTAAGATACCCAGTGCAAATTAACTATAATATGAATGCTTAAAAACCTCTAACATAGACAGTATCCAAAGGATGAAGGCAATCATTCTACTCTACTCTATGCTTGTCAGATTGTATTGTACTTTGAGAGAGTTGCAGACAAATTAGTGTCCCAAAATGAGGACCCAGCTCAGGGTGGTATCTGGAAGACAGTTGCTTTAAAACCATACAGAAGAATGCATATGTTTAATTTGAGGGGCAAAAATAAAAACAAGCAAACAAACTGTAGAGGGTCCTAATACTGATTAAGAGTCATAAAACACAAGAAGAGAGATTTTAATTCAATAGGAACAAAACACTGCCAGTACATTTTATTTAGATCTTTTGACAAAAGAATTATTTCCCTCAAAGAACAGTTAGTCCCTACATCAAAAAGGAAAAGTGAATTTGTTGAGTATATTGAAGAAAGGATTGCACTTCTAATCTCTTAGATTAGAAGACTAGTAAGGTTCTAAATCTGTGATTCTTTTAACAAAAATTGAAAAGTATATATTGATACAAACATATCCAAATATACAGAGTGACTTGTTTGTATCATCTGTCATATATTGATCAAAGTTATTACCATGTGGAAGTTTTAATATATAAAACACACTCCTTAGTGTGGTCACCAGACATATTGGACAAGTTAAAATAAATTTTCATTTGATGATGCCTATCTTTGCCCTAAAATCAATTTATATATTATTATGTAAACAAATACATGTGACATTGTACAGGAGACAGGGATCAAGATCATCCCCATGGAAAAGAAATGCAAAAAAGCAAAGTGGCTGTCTGGAGAGGCCTTACAAATAGCTGTGAAAAGAAGAGAAGTGAAAAGCAAAGGAGAAAAGGAAAGATATAAGCATCTGAATGCAGAGTTCCAAAGAATAGCAAGGAGAGATAAGAAAGCCTTCTTCAGCGATCAATGCAAAGAAATAGAAGAAAACAACAGAATGGGAAAGACTAGAGATCTCTTCAAGAAAATTAGAGATACCAAGGGAACATTTCATGCAAAGATGGGCTCAATAAAGGACAGAAATGGTAGGGACCTAACAGAAGCAGAAGATATTAAGAAGAGGTGGCAAGAATACACAGAAGAACTAGACAAAAAAGATCTTCATGACCAAGATAATCACGATGGTGTGATCACTCACCTAGAGCCAGACATCTTGGAATGTGAAGTCAAGTGGGCCTTAGGAAGCATCACTACAGACAAAGCTAGTGGAGGTGATGGAATTCCAGTTGAGCTATTTCAAATCCTGAAAGATGGTGCTGTGAAAGTGCTGCACTCAATATGCCAGCAAATTTGGAAAACTCAGCAGTGGCCAAAGGACTGGAAAAGGTCAGTTTTCATTCTGATCCCAAAGAAAGGCAATGCCAAAGAACGTTCAGACTACACAATTGCACTCATCTCACATGCTGGCAAAGTAGTGCTCAAAATTCTCCAAGCCAGGCTTCAATAGTATGTGAACCATGAACTTCCAGATGTTCAAGCTGGATTTAGAAAAGGCAGAGGAACCAGAGATCAAATTGCCAACATCTGCTAGATCATGGAAAAAGCAAGAGAGTTCCAGAAAAACATCTATTTCTGCTTTATTGACGATGCCAAAGCCTTTGACTGTGTGGATCACAATAAACTGTGGAAAATTCTGAGAGAGATGGGAATACCAGACCACCTGACCTGCCTCTTGAGAAATCTGTATATAGGCCAGGAAGCAACAGTTAGAACTGGACATGGAACAACAGACTGGTTCCAAATAGGAAAAGGAGTATGTCAAGGCTGTATATTGTCACCCTGCTTATTTGACTTCTATGCAGAGTACATCATGAGAAACGCTGGACTGGAAGAAGCACAAGCTGGAATCAAGATTGCCGGGATAAATATCAATAACCTCAGATATGCAGATGACACCACCCTTATGGCAGAAAGTGAAGAGGAACTAAAAAGCTTCTTGATGAAAGTGAAAGAGGAGAGTGAAAAAGTTGGCTTAAAGCTCAACATTCAGAAAACGAAGATCATGGCATCTGGTCCCATCACTTCATGGGAAATGGATAGAGAAAACAGTGGAAACAGTGACAGACTTTATTTTGGGGGGCTCCAAACTCACTGCAGATGGTGACTGCAGCCATGAAATTAAAAGACACTTACTCGTGGAAGGAAAGTTATGACCAACCTAGATAGCATATTCAAAAGCGGAGACATTACTTTGCCAACAAATGTCCATTTAGTCAAGGCTATGATTTTTCCAGTGGTCAGGTATGGATGTGAAAGTTGGACTGTGAAGAAAGCTAAGTGCCAAAGAATTGATGCTTTTGAACTGTGGTGTTGGAGAAGACTCTTGGGAGTCCCTTGGACTGCAAGGAGATCCAACCAGTCCATTCTAAAGGAGATCAGTCCTGGGTGTTCTTTGGAAGGACTGATGCTAAAGCTGAAACTCCAATAATTTGGCCACCTCATGCGAAGAGTTGTCTAATTGGAAAAGACTCTGATTCTGGAAGGGATTGAGGGCAGGAGGAGAAGGGGATGACAGAGGATGAGACGGCTGGATGGCATCACCAACTGAATGCACATGAGTTTGGGTGGACCCTGGGTGTTGGTGATGGACAGGGAGGCCTGGCATACTGCGATTCATAGGGTTTGGAAAGAGTCGGACATGATTGAGTGACTGAACTGAACTGAAACAAATACATTGGTTGAATAAAATATACATGTAACGTGATACAATCATTAATCTCTTTTGCTTCAGAGTTATTTCTATTATTATATTTGCTTACAAAATTATAAATATTTTCATTCTAAATGGGAGTAGATAGGTATAGGCATGAATGTAAGTCCTAGTCAAGAATAGTTATCATATATCCCTCATCTCCCTAGTTACTACCTCCATATATTAAATAATAGTAATTTACTCTAACCTCAGGCAGATGGTTCTACAGTAATCATTTTTTTTAGTTTTTAAGTAATTGTTTTCTCAAGCAAAAACGTATATAAGTTTAGTTTTCTCTTTTTAATAATGAATTCAAATTGAGGAATGAGGAGGGGATGACTTACAAGTGACTTTGAAAGTCTTTAAACACTAAATTTCTTTTTCTTTCCTTTCTTTTCAAATTTCAAATTAGGAGGTATATTGAAGGATTCAGTGTTTAGGAACCAGACATACATTTTAAAATACACTCTGTATTTGTTTATGAAAATAAATATTTAAATACAGGTTAAATACATATTTAACATTTATTGAGTATTTACCATGAAACATATACTGCTCTAAGGTGTTTTACATGTATCAGCTTACTTAAAATCATCACAACAATTCTCTGAGATTAATTCTCTTATTATATTCACATTGAAAATAAGGAAATGGAGATGTATTTAGGCTAGTCAACAGATTCAGTTTGGTTCAGAGGCCAGATTTCTGGCCGTCTCTTTTTATTGATAGAGAAAGTGCATTTGTGCCAAGAAAGTGACAAGTGACAATTTTAGCTGGACTAGCAATAGGTTTTAGCAATAAAAATTAGGAATTAGTAAAGGTAATATTTTCCTTTTTGATTGTAAAAGATATTTATGACTAAATGCTATTTTTTATTTTTATATTTTCACAAAATTAATATAACTCTGGGGGGATATTTCTCATCCAATCTTGTTCTCTTTCTTTCATTTTCTCTCCTTCTGTTAGACACACAAACACATACTCTAACATTTTTAATGTTTTTGTAACTTTGTGCACTGGAGGCTAGTAGATGTTTAGCAGAGGCAAGCAAGTTACCTTTTTCTTCACACACAATCTTTATATCTACAAAACGGCCTCTACAAAATTGAACTTTCAGCTGCCAGCATGATTTAATTTAAGAATATCCCACAGGTTTTCCCTTTGCATATTAGAAGTAAGATACTTACTGGAAAAATTACCCCAGCTACCACTGGGTCTTCCATAGACTGGCATAGTTAGAATTGAAGAGTAAGATTGTCTTTGTCTTGTACAGGCTCTGGACAAGTCTTATATTTTCTGGGCTTCTAGTTCCTCACCTGTGAAATAACGAGCTTTTTCAAGTGACCCCTATGGCATTTTCCAGTTTTCAAATGTCTTTGACTCACTAAGTCAGGTAACCGCTCATCTGCAAATGTGCTTACATTGACTGCAGTGTAGGGTGTTCATTTCCACAAATATTTCCTTAGAGTCTTTTGTGGACCAGGTCCTTAGAAAGTCAAAGTGTAGGATAAAGAATTTGTATGGGATAGCCCACATCCTCATGTAACTTAAGGTCTTGCAGAGAAGAGTGTTAATTTGAAAAATAATGACATTTCGATGTGATTAGTGCTATACAAATAGTATAAGAACAGTTTTATGGAAGCATATTTTAAACATGATTTGAGAGATTTACCTTCTGTCATATTATTTTAGTTGCCAGGGTGCTTGAAGAGTGACCGATAGGTCTCACCCTAACATTAAGTATGTGCACACGTTTTCTGAATAAGGATGTATCTTACCATCTGCAAGCTAAGACTAGAAAAAGCCTTCAAGGTCTATGCTATTAGGATTGTAAAGGAACAAAATTAACTTTTTTAATATTCAAGATCCATATTATACTTCAGGGTCCATTGATGTAAAAAAAATAAAGCAGTAAAGTCCATTATTAATATATCTTACCTACAATTATCACCATGAACTATTTTCTTGAATAGAAATCAAATGTGCTTAGTCTTCTTCCTTTATGTTTTTTAGTACATTAAAAAAATTTTCTTGGCTATGCCACCCAGAATGTGGGGTCTTAGTTCCCTGACGAAGGATCAAACCTGTGTCCTTCACACTGGAAGCATGGCTTCTTAACCACTGGAACACCAGGGAAGTCCCCAGATGCTCTTTCTTAGTCTTCACATTGAGTCTTTGTTTCAGCATTTGTGAATCTTGCTCATTGTCTGCAATAAACTCACTCACTCGTCTGCAAGGTATTAGAATTCACTTATCTGTCAATGTGAAGCAGAACTATATACCTCTCACTAAAGCATACACTTTAGCCTTAAATCTAATTATAAATGTGAAAATGACAATGAACTTGAAAATAAAGTTGTGGAATTTGATTTTGCAGAGTTGGTAGTGAAAATCAAGGCTGTGAGCAAAGCCATCTTTGTTTCCAGTCTGTCCCATAATACTTCCCAGCTTTATCCAGTCCTCTCTGAGCAGTACTGGGGTACTAAAATCTCATATTTAGTTTTTACTCATAGTTACAGTCTAGAATGAAATAACAACAAAAATATGTTAAATCATTGGAAGAAAAATTACTTTCATAATTTACATAAAACAGAGTGAAGTAAAAATCACTCAAAATGATAAACATTGAAGTTAACTATTACTGCATTAAAGATTACTTAATTAGTTACTTAATTAAAAATAAAAATAATGTTTAACTAGTTCAGTTATTAAAAGTTTTAATACACTTTTTCAAGATTCTGAATGTGTTAAGCAACAAAACTTCCAGTAACATATTTCTCTTAATTATTTTATTCATGGATCTTTGAGTACAACCTTATTAAATAATTATGATTTATTGAACTTTGTCTCATTGAAAAAAATTATCTATTTAATTATCTATTTGGTTATGATTATTTAAAAGCCTCATGATCCCCCATCCCCATTCCTGTGGATCAAAGGGTGATATTTTGATTAAGGAAAAGGAAATTGGAACAAAAAATAGCTCATTTCCATATTACCAAAATAGGTGTCTAGTAATAATCATAATAACCATTAACATTTATTTAATTCTTCCTCAGAGTCAGCACTCTGCCAATAGTGTCAAGTTACTTATCTTGTTTAACCTTCAAGTAGTTTTACAGATGGATATTATTATTATTAGCCATACGTTTGCAAAGCACTAACTTTACTATGGAATGCTTAAATGCCTTAAGAGAGGTCACAGCTAGTAAGTGTAAGTGGTGGGTGCGGTGGAGGGAGCAGGGGGAGGATTCAAACCTAATGTGTTCACAGCCTGTATTCTAACTACATATCATAAGCTTCCTAAATATAAATAATTCCTACTCACCCTTTAAACTAGAGCAAGTTACCTAGAAAGTATCTTTTTGTTCTTTTTTTTCTTTTGAGAAATCTGCTAGGATGAAGAAAGCATCTGCAAAAATTAAGAGAAAGTGTATGGAAGAGGATATACTGATCACATATAAAAATCTCTTTTTAGAAACAGGGCTGGCTAGATTAAGGAAGGAAAAAATGGAGGTAAGGCTGTAGAATCTGGCCCAGTGTCTATTTACTTTGGTCCAAAGAATTGAAGATCCCAAGGAGAAAGCTCTCTACCAATGCAAGGGCTATTGGTAGATCAAACTACTCTGAAATGTGTCTGTTGGAAATGTTTTTCTACATTTAATGTCTTAACATTAAAGTTTTATTGATTGAATTAACTCAGTAAGCAAAAATTGGTTTTTAATTTAGGACTTTTTTTTAGCTCACTTAAAAATACTGATTCTGGGATCAAAACATAGTATCTTAAAAAATGGCTTTTACTTTCTCAAAAACCTTGTTTTCTCTATCAACATGCTCTTATTGGGGCAGAGAAAAAACTTTGACTTTCCAAATGCTTATTTTAAAAGATAGGTTTGTACCTACTACAAGATGGAATTTGCTTCTAAGGACCCTATAAATAGAATAAGTAGATTTAAACTAATACACGGAAACAAATGTAAAAAGGTGGTTTTATTTCTGGCATATTGCTCATATCTCCTAATAAGAAAAACTCCTAATGAGTAACTTTCTGTTCTTGTGAGGTTCTATCAGATGCTTCAGATGCTCCTGACATACAAAACCCTTACCTGCCTTGGGTTTGGCTGCCAGACCTCAACCTTGCTCCATTTTAGGAGCATTTCCAGATCGCTTCCGTTTTGTCCCCTCCACAACTTTTTATCCTTAGTTTTTCTGGTTTCTCAAATCACAAGTTAGTTTTGTTCTCATTGTCACTGGTCACCTTATTATTTGGAATGACTATTTGGCTTTTAAATTTCATTAAATTTTAATCTTTGATTCCTGACTTCTGGGATCTTTCCTCTATTTGCAAGTTATCAAGGTAAAGTTTCCCATTTCTAGCTCTATTTCAGTTACAGGGAATGTGTCCTATCTGGAATCACCTTTCACTCATACTCCATCTGACAAAGGGATAGAAGTTATTGTTTTCTTCACCAGTATGGAGTAAGATATGTGAAGAAAGTAAAGGGGTAGGGTTTGGAAAGAACTAATGTGAAAAGCCTAATTTATTCACTAAATATTAAGCTGTAATTATGGAATTTAATTAGAATTATGGAACTGACTCGATGGACCTGAGTTTGAGCAACTCCTAGAGTTGGTGATGGACAGGGAAGCCTGCAGTGCTGCAGTCCATGGGGTCACAAAGAATTGGACACGACTGAGCAACTGAACTGAACTGAACTGATGGAATTTCATTTAATTCCATAACTAATTTGCCTTCAAAAAACAGTCTTCTTACTTCTTATTGCATAGATCTTATTAATATAGAAACCAGGTATGGTTGTTTTACACTCCAGACTTGCCTGAATTTCAGGAAGAAATGCAAATTATGAGCTAAATTTGTATCTTTACAGGTTTCACTTCTATCTGGGGATGTACTTTTTACATTAATTCTGAAACAGGATTTTGTTCTGTGGTTTAAATTCTGATGATTAATATATTTTGGTCACATGATAATAATACCTTACATTTGCCTTGATTTCCATCTTGAGGGGTTGTGTCTTTTGGATAAACATTAAATAGAATACAGCACATCAATATTTTTGAAGACTAGATCCTCAAGAAGATATAGTCTCCTACACACACATACACATATTTCTTTAGGAAGTGGATACCAATACTTATTCTGTAATACTGTAGGAATGATTAAATTCAATAATGTATGTAAAGCAAATGTAAATACTTAATATGCATTCAATAAATGGTGACTATCAGAATAGTTTCACATTCAATTGAATTTTATAAAATAGGTAGTATTTTGAGGTGGTTACTCTCATTAATCAAATTATCTCATGATTTTTTCAATTGAGGACTCGAGACAAAGTGAAGATAAATGGTCAGCTCCAAACAAATAAAGACACTCTGATGGAAGGGACTCTGGCAACCGAGGCAACTCCCTGCTAAGTCACTTCAGTCGTGTCAGACTCTGTGCGACACCAGAGATGGCAGCCCACCAGGCTCCGCAGTCCCTGGGATTCTCCAGGCAAGAACACTGGAGTGGGTTGCCATTTCCTTCTCCAGAGCAACTCCTTAGAGTTTGTTAAAGACAACAGAGAACAGTTCTCCTGTTTTGTCTATCAATGAATGTCTTCTGTCATAGCCAAGAGATGGGCCATGCAGACTGAAACAACTCTTTGAACTGAACTACTATAACAAAAAATATGAAATGTTAACTATTCCTCTGTGCCTGAAGCATAATGAAATACATATGTGGTACTGGGGTGAGGTATTATGAGATAAGATCCAGAAGACAGATTGGCTCATTTAACAAATTCTAAAAAAACACCCTTGGTGGATTCATGCCAATGTATGGCAAAACCAATACAGTACTGTAAAGTAAAATAAAGTAAAAATAAAATTAAAAAAAAAAATTCTCAACTATGTTCCAGAGCTAGGCTAAACAAGCCAGTTCTACACTTGAGAAACTCAATCCAAGAGAAGAGAAAAATAAGCACACTCTTCTAACAAGTGCTATGGCTGCTGTAAATTCAGGGGGGATATGAAGGAAGTCATTTAATTGCCTTTGTCTGGAGGGTGGAGGATGGTTTCATAATGTAGGAGGTACATGAGTTAAGATATGACGGATATGTACAGTACTCAGTGATGAGAACCACAGAGAGATATCTGTGGATAAAAGTGCGCATTCTAGGGGAAAGAGGTATTATATTTGGGATGGAATATACAATAATTGCATAATTTCTTAATATCAGAAATGGAAAATAAAAAAATCTTAACAAATAACAAGATGGCCATGTAATATTTAAGATAAATTTAATGCACCTCTCCTACCAAGTCCATATTTAATGCACGCTTGCCTCATGGCTATTATTAGAACATTTTATCATAGACCTGGGTTTTCAAACCAACCTACAAACTGATCACTAATCACAACTTGCTTATTTTCATTGAGCTACCTAATACACTCCATTCTGAAGTCAGGAGAACAGAGAAGTATGAGCTATATATAGTTGGAAAGACTAAAAACCTCAGTAACTAGAACAGACATTTGCTTATTGGCACAGGTACCCTGAAGGATGTTCTCTCCTCACATTACTAACATGTCAGGATTTTTAACAGATATTATTAAGACACCACAGTAATGTGGAGATGTATGTAAGATGAGAGCATAATCACTATGAGGACTGAAGGCTGATGATTTGACTGTGTTGAAATTACTCTGGTGCCCCTCTAATTTGTCACATGACTTAATGTCTAACTCCATTGTATGGTTTTAAAAACCTGGGTTCTTGATGATTTCTTTTTCTTTTCATGAAGTGGATAATGATTTGTAAACTGATTCTTCATGTTCCTAAACCACTGAGCATTTAAAAAATTAGTTTCCATGAAATAGATGTGGTTTCAAAGGAAGTCTTGGCTCAAGCAGCTTCTGTTTATGCACTTTGACTACCAGGATATCCATTGAATGAAAGATGGTGATTTCTAAATTATTCTATTTTTAGTTTGATATCCTTTCTTAACTCTTTGGTTTTCTCCATGCTGCTTCCCAGGATCTCCTTCTTGTTTGTTCTCATGATACGTTACCACTAGCAACTGTTATTATTGGCTCTATTTTTTCCATCTACTACCAAATCTTAGGGTAAAAGTGGAAAAACCTTGCAAGTATAATTACTTAAGGAGATATTTCCACACATATTACTAGGGGCAATCTTCAGCATTCTTTTTTTAATATGTTAAAACATGAAAATCAGGTGAAGATTGAAAAATCACTTGGATTATTTAGCCTAAACTAAGCCAAATAAATTAACCTTAATAATAAAGGCATAATACTAGATTTTCCTTTTGCTCTTTTGAGTGGACTTAATTCTCTTCATTTCTATGAAAGATTGAACAAAAACATTAACTGAATGCTTATTTGTACTAGGCACTGTACTAGTGCTTTGAATAGGAAGGATTAGGAAGTTAGAATAAACATTCTGCTCTTGAGAAATTCACCAGTTAGAGGGAAAGAGAGACACACGTAAAAAGATGATTTTTTAATAAGAACATAAGAATAATTCACATGAGGCAATGTTAAATTTCTATTCTGGGGGTAGAAAAACAAATTTCTTTTTTATGTATGAGAGACTCACATATTTTAGCATAAACTGTCACTGAAGATTTAGATATGTTTGGAACATGTGTGGAGATCAATAGTAGGGACTCATCTGGAAATTCTTCGCGTGACAAACCAGTTTTACAGGAAAGAACTCTGAGTAGCAGAGTGGGTTGAGATGTGTAAAAAATTGGTTCAAATCTCTTTTGGAGAGGGGATTTTTCTTTGGCTTTCTCTTGTTAACATGTTCTTGAGTCTTAACGAGAGGAATAAAGAAAAAATAAGATCTGAGTCCTTAACTTTCTGCTTAGGGACAGTGCAGAACTTGCTAGGTAGAACTTTAGCTATAGAGTCAGACTTTGAATATAAACTCTGCCATTTTCTATCTGTGTGCTCATGGGTAGTTTAGTTTATCTCTCAAAATTTTATTTTCCTCTTATTTAACATTGAGATATATATGGATTTCACTCAGTCAAGTCTGACTCTTGTGACCCCATGGACTGTAGCTGTCCATGGAATTCTCCAGGCAAGAATACTGGAGTGTGTAGCCAATCCCTTCTCCAGGGGATCTTCCTGACCCAGGGATCGAACCTGGGTGTCCCACATTGCAGGCAGATTCTTTACCACCTGAGCCACCAGGAAAGCCTGTGGTGCTGCTGCTAAGTCGCGTCAGTCGTGTCCGACTCTGTGCGACCCCAAGGACTGAAGTCCACCAGGCTCCCCCATCCCTGGGATTCTGCAGGCAAGAACATTAGAGTGGGTTGCCATTTCCTTTGCCAATGCATGAAAGTGAAAAGTGAAAGTGAAGTTGCTCAGTCGTGTCTGACTCTTCGCGACCCCATGGACTGTAGCCTACCAGGCTCCTCCGTCCATGGGATTTCCCAGGCAAAACTACTGGAGTGGGGTGCCATTGCCTTCTCCGAGGAAAGCCTGTAGATATCGATACTTTACCTTATAAGCATATGATAATGGTTAATATTCACAAAAACCTAATGAATACCTAGTCTGTAGAGTAAATTATTTTAGACAAGGAAATAAAAATAAAAGGAAAGTTAGATGTGAAACCTGCACTTTAGGGGAAATAATATTGATTTGGGGAATAGAGTAGGTACATGAGATCGTTTATATATATAGTCTCAGTTAAGTCATGTAGGTATACTATGAAGTCTACTGTTTTAGCGCTGGTTAAATATCATAGCCTTTAAATATTTGTTCAATGTTAATTTAGAGGAGATGCTTGACTATTGTGTCAGGGGAGGGATCTGGGCCAAAGAAGAGACAACAGCTGGTACTATTCCCAATCTAACCACCTAAAATAGACTATTTTTAAAAGGAAGAGATTGAGACATTTTTATTTGTCAAGGTCACTTGCTGACAAATAATTTGCCATAGAGCTTGATAGTATGCTTATTTCAATTAGTGAAAGTAAAGTCATGTCATATCATACTCCATATTCCGATTATGCATATATATTTTCCCTTATATATAATTATACATTCCTATATATAAATTTAATATATAACACATACATGAAAAGAATATAGAAAAAATTTATGGAGTTGAATTAAGTATCACAAAGAGATCATCTGTGTAATCATCACCCAGTTCAAGAAATGGAATATTACCAGCACCCATTTTACCTTCATTCACTATTTCATGCCTGCCTCTGAAAAAACATGATGATAATAGCAATTTCTAATACTATTCTTTAGTTTTTGAGTTTTGTACAAATGGAAGCATGCAGTATTAATATACATTATCCCTGACTGAGTTCTTTTGATAAATATTAGGTTGGTAATATTCAAATGTGAAGAAAGCTGAGTGCCGAAGAATTCATGCTTTTGAACTGTGGTGTTGGAGGAGACTCTTGAGAGTCCCTTGGACTGCAAGGAGATCCAACCAGTCCATTTTGAAGGAGATCAGCCCTGGGATTTCTTTGGAGGGAATGATGCTGAAGCTGAAACTCCAGTACTTTGGCCACCTCATACGAAGAGTTGACTCATTGGAAAAGACCCTGATGCTGGGAGGGATTGGGGGCAGGAGGAGAAGGGGACGACAGAGGATGAGATGGCTGGATGGCATCACTGACCTGATGGACATGAGTTTGAGTGAACTCCAGAAGTTGGTGATGGATAGGGAGGCCTGGCGTGCTGCAATTCATGGGGTCACAAAGAGTCGGACACAACTGAGCGAATGAACTGAACTGAACTGAATATTCAAATATGTTGTTGCTTTTGGCTTAGTTTGTTTATTTTCATTACCATATACTGTTCTAATATATAAATGTGTTCTCAGTTAATAGCCATCCTTTTGCTGTTGGATTCTCCCCAGTTCTTGACCATTAGTAATACTGTCGCTATGAGTAATTTTGTATGTGTCTTTTTGATGCTTCTCTGTATGATTTTTAAAACAATGTAATACTGAGTGGAATTCCTTTGTCATAAAGTAAGACATGTTACTTCAACTTAAGTAGGAAATGCCGAGTGTGTGCCCTAAATTACTTTGTTTAGTCATTTTCTATGGATATTCCAGCGCATCCCTGGTGGCTCAGATGGTAAAGAATCTGCCTGCGATGTGAGAGACCTGGGTTCCATCCCTGGGTTGGGAAGATTCCCTGGAGAAGGGCATGGCATCCCACTCCAGTATTCTTGCCTGGAGAATCCCCATGGACACAGGAACCTGGGGAGCTACAGTCCATGGGGTCACAAAGAGTATCAGACATGACTGAATGCCTAAGCATGGATATTCCAAGAGTTTTTGAAAGAAGGTATTTTCTATAGGTGTTAGGTGCAGTGTTGCAAATATTTCAGTTGGATCAAGTTTGCTAACCACATTGTTCAAATTTTTTTCTATATTTACTTGTTTTATTTTTTATATTTATTCTATCAGCTAGTGAATAATTTGCATTAAAATATCCCCTTATCATGTATTTGTCTATTTCTCTTCCATACATTTGTTTTTTTGTCTCACAAACTTTGAGACAATAACATTGTGTACAAATGTATATCTTATGTTTATAATCCTAGTGGGTAACTTTTTACCATTTGATGTGTCTGACTTTATTTCTAATAATGATTGTTTTGTACTAAAATTTGCTTTGTCTGATACTGATAGAACTTAGAAACTTTCTTTCAGTTAGAGTTTGTATTCTATATCTTTTTCCAAATTTTAAACTTCAACTTTGTAGTACTTCTATATTTTAAAATGCTTTGTGGGACTTCGCTGGTGGTCCAGTGGTTGGGGGCTCTGTACTTTCACTGCAGAGGTGTGGGTTTGATCCCTGGTGGGGGAACTAAGATCCTGCCATGCTGCGTGATACAGCCAAAAACAAACAAATAAATAAATTGATTAATTTGAAAAGATTAGCTCTTTGGAGCTCTGTTATAAAAAAAAAAAAAAACAAAACAGTAAAAAATGCTTTCTGTAGGTTGTATGTTATTATTTTCCGAGTCTTATTTTTAAAAAAAATGAAGTCTCTCAGTCGTGTCTGACTTTTTTTGACCCCATGGACTGTAGCCTACCAGGCCCCTCCATCCATGGGGTTTTCCAGGCAAGAGTACTGGAGTGGGTTCTGTTTCCTTCTCCAGGGGATCTTCCCAAACCAGGGATCGAACTCAGGTTTCCCGCATTGCAGGGAGATGCTTTACCATGTGAGCCACCTTAAATTAGAATACTTAGTCCACTTATAAGCACTAATTCTATTAATATAGTTGTATTAAAATCTGTCGTTTTCCTGTTCAGTTCAGTTCAGTTCAGTTCAGTTCAGTTCAGTTGCTCAGTCGTGTCCGACTCTTTGCGACCCCATGAATCGCAGCATGCCAGGCCTCCCTGTCCATCACCATCTCCCGGAGTTCACTCAAACTCACATCCATCAAGTCAGTGATGCCATCCAGCCATCTCATCCTCGGTCGTCCCCTTCTCCTCCTGCCCCCAGTCACTCCCAGCATCAGAGTCTTTTCCAATGAGTCAACTCTTCGCATGAGGTGGCCAAAGTACTGGAGCTTCAGCTTTAGCATCATTCCTTCCAAAGAAATCCCAGGGTTGATCTCCTTCAGAATGGACTGGTTGGATCTCCTTGCAGTCCAAGGGACTCTCAAGAGTCTTCTCCAACACCACAGTTCAAAAGCATCAATTCTTCGGTGCTCAGCCTTCCTCACAGTCCAACTCTCACATCCATACATGACCACAGGAAAAACCACAGCCTTGACTAGACAGACCTTAGTCGGCAAAGTAATGTCTCTGCTTTTCAATATACTATCTAGGTTGCTCATAACTTTTCTTCCAAGGAGTAAGCGTCTTTTAATTTCATGACTGCACTCACCATCTGCAGTGATATTCAAGCCCCCCAAAATAAAGTCTGACACTGTTTCCACTGTTTCTCCATCTATTTCCCATGAAGTGATGGGACCAGATGCCATGATCTTCATTTTCTGAATGTTGAGCTTTAAGCCAACTTTTTCACTCTCCTCTTTCACTTTCATCAAGAAGCTTTTTAGTTCCTCTTCACTTTCTGCCATAAGGGTGGAGTCGACTGCATATCTGAGGTTATTGATATTTCTCCCTGCAATCTTGATTCCAGCTTCTGCTTCTTCCAGCCCAGCATTTCTCATGATGTACTCTGCATATAAGTTAAATAAGCAGGGTGACAATATACAGCCTTGACACTCCTTTTCCTATTTGGAACCAGTCTGTTGTTCCATGTTCAGTTCTAACTGTTGCTTCCTGACCTGCATACAGATTTCTCAAGAGGCTTTCTATTTATTTCTCCTCTCTCTTATCTTGTTTTCACCTTCTGCTTCTTTGGGGTAGAATATATATTTATCTGGTTCTATTTTTTTCTCTGTTAGTGAAAATTACTTTTTATTATTCTTTTTGTAACTACTTTAGGAATACAATATCCTTGACTTAGTCTAAATTAATTGGCACTTATACCTTAAAAAACTAAGGGACTTAAAACTTTTAAACTCCTTTTACTGCTACATTTCATCTATATGCAGTTGATACGTATTTTAATTTTCTTTCTCTCTATATGTCTAGCCTAAGACATTATTGTTTGATATAGTCAGTCTTTATTTAGACTCACCTTGATATTGACTACTGTTATTGCTCTACATTCTTTTTTATATCTCTGATTTTCCATCTGAAATTATTTCCCTTCCACTTAAAAAATACTCCTTGTAATTAATTTCATCTGTTGGAACATATTCTCATAATTTTTAGTTATAAGAAGATAACTTTATTCACATTAATTTTTGAAGATGCTCATTTTTATCATTTTCTTTTTTTGGGTACAGCAATCTAAAGTTTTATTTATTTTATTTTAGTACTATAAGAGTATATGTTATTGTTTTTATTTTATTTTATTACTTCAGTTGAGGATTCAGCTCTCAGTCCAATTATTGCTCCTTTGAAAATATTTTGTGTGTGTGTGTGTTTTAGCTTCTTTTATGTTCTGTTATTGTTTCAGGTTTTTAGAAATATCAGTAAAATGTAATTAGGTCAGAATTACTTGGATCACTTGGATCAAACATACCTTCTTAGTTTTTGTGTCATTTATCATTGGAGAATTCTCCTCTATTATCTCTTCACATATTGCTGCTGCTTTTTTTCTCTCTTCTCTCTTTCTGAGATTTCAGTTATACTTATCTGACACTGTCTCACTAGATTTTCCTTATGTCTTACCCAACTATTATGCCTTACCCAACTCTTATGCCTTTTTCACTCACTTTGCTCAATGATTGATTAGGGTTTATTTCTTCTGATTCACCTTCAAGGTCACTGATTCTCTCTTCAAACCTATTATTCAAAAGATTTTGAGTTATGTTTTTCTTTTTGTGTGTTTGGTTTTGACTTTTCCTTTTTTTCTTGTTTATTAGGAATATATAGGAGTCAGGTGTTATATAAGAGTAGGACTGCAGATAAAGACTGTATATTGGGCCATATTGCTTATTATGGCCAATGCAAGCTCTGCTTTCATGAGAGTATTAGCAGGCAATTGGCACAAATTGTTAGTAAGGATAGAAAATTATAAACTATTTTTATTATAAGAAAGTGTTATGATAGGAAAAATACAGAAAGCAAAGAGGAACGAAAGAACCTCCTGATATAAATGAAAGAGGAGAGCGAAAAAGTTGTTTGAAACTCAACATTCAAAACACTAAGATCATGGCGTCCAGTCCCATCACATCACGTCAAAGAGCAGGGGAGAAAGTGGTTGCAGTGATGTATTTTATTTTCTTGGGCCCCAAAATCACTGTGGACAGTGAGTGCAGTTGTGAAATTAAGATGCTTGCTCCTTGGAAAAAAAGTTATGACAAACCTAGATGGCATATTAAAAAGCAGAGGCATCACTTTGCTGACAAAGATCTGTATAGTCAAAGCTATGGTTTTTCCAGTAGTCATATAGGGATGTAAGAGTTGGCCCATAAATAAAGCTGAGCGCCAAAGGATTGATACTTTTAAAGTGGTGTTAGAGAAGACTCTTGAGAGTTCCTTGGACTGCAAGGTGACCAAACCAGTCAGTTCTAAAGGAAATCAACTTGAATATTCATTGGAAGGACTGATGCCAATACTTTGGCCAACTGATGTGAAGAGTTGACTCATTTCGAAAAGACTCTCATGCTGGGAAAGACTGAAGACAGGAGGGGAAGAGGGCAGCAGAGGATGAGATAGTTAGATAGCATCACTGACTCAATGGACAAGAATTTGAGCAAACACGGGAGACAATGGAGGACAGGGGAGTCTGGTATGGTATAATCCATGGGGTTGCAATCACGGGGACACGATTTAGCGACTGAACACCAACAACAAGGGAGCAGAGGCAGAAAAATCTAAGCTAGTCTGAGGATTCAAGAAAAACTTCCCTAAGGAAGAGTAAGCTAACCAGTTATAAGAACGGACATGGGTGATATGTAGTCCCAAGGGCAGAAGCAATGCAAGGAAAATCTGAGAAGTGAGCATGTGGTCTATTTGAAAGTCTTGATATTTTAAGTCATTGACAGAGGTTATCATAAAGGAGTAAGTGGCTTCAGGATGTTGAAGAAAAGACATACAGATCACTACAGCCTCACTGATCTTGGTAAGAAACTGTTTTATAACAAAGGCAATAGGAGACTATTAAAAAATTTTAAGCACACGATAAAAGTGGTCCAGTAGATAATTTGCAAAGATTGCACAGCTGGAAGGAGATTAAAGTAGAAAAGAAATACACTAGATACAGAAAAACACTTATAAACCTTGTATATAAGATAGGAATATTAGTAACAAATCAGAGTAGTAGAAGTAGGGACATGAACTGGAATCACTTGAGAGCTATTTAAGAAACAAAATAACAGAATGAGGTGGTTTGTTGGTAGGGTGGATATTGTGCCATTCAAATCCACTTTTTAGACTATGCTGCTACTAAAAGCCCTAGCTTCAGCTAGGAAGATCTCCCTTGCCCAAGGTTGTACCCCTTCCTAGAGTGGCCACATCCAGTGGATAATCAGTGAGGGGATATAAATATTCATCCATGATTAACCATATGATTGGGATGGGGACAGCATCCCAACGCAACTAGCCCCCTACAGTCCTGTTTCCTTCTTTTCCCTCCCATGCCCTCCCTTCCTTCCCATCCTAGTCACACTTACTAGTAAACTTCTGAAGGCTAGTTTCTGCCTTAGAGTTTGCTTCCCAAGAGTGTAATGAAGAGTGATGATTTAATAGACTTTTGTCTTGAAAACTTTCAAGATTTCTGTCTTGAAAACTGGATAATAGATAGGTTATTTAATGAGATAGAAAATCCCAGGAAAAAAGAAGGTGTATTTTAAAATGAAGTTGTTTTAAGTGTCCATGTGAATCTAAGGAGTTATTCAGGTATCTCTTAGCTCTTCAGGTCTGCATTCTGGGAGAGAAACTATGGAGGTTGAGAGTAAAGGAGGTAGGTAAGGAAATTAGAGAACTGATTACTGTTTGAAACAACAATTAAGTGGATGGGAAAATAGATTGACTAGAATTTGAAAACAGAGCATAAGCTCTGAATTCCACTGTGAAAAACTGTAATTTAGCACATGTTTTTTAAAATTTGAATTCTTATAAAATGAGAGGAGTTAAGATGTCACGTCAGGCTAGTTCTTTTTAACATGAGCTTTAAATTTCAATACTTTGGTAAAAATACCTTCTACCTTAGTACTCTCTGTGTGTCTTGAGCCCAGTTGAAATGTTCAATTCAGTTCAGTTCAGTTCAGTCTCTCAGTCGTGTCTGACTCTTTGCGACCCCATGAACCGCAGCATGCCAGGCCTCCCTGTCCATCACCAACTTCCGGAGTTCACTCAAACTCATGTCCATCAGGTCGGTGATGCCATCCAGCCATCTCATCCTCTGTTGTCCCCTTCTCCTCCTGCCCCCAATCCCTCCCAGCATCAGAGACTTTTTCAACTCTTCACATGAGGTGGCCAAAGTATTGGAGTTTCAGCTGTAGCATCAGTCCATCCAAAGAACACCCAGAACTGATCTCCTTCAGAATGGACTGGTTGGATCTCCTTGCAGTCCAAGGGACTCTCAAGAGTCTTCTCCAACAACACAGTTCAAAAGCATCAATTCTTCAGCACTCAGCTTTCTTCATAGTCCAACTCTCACATCCATACATACTACTGGAAAAACCATAGCCTTGACTAGACGGACCTTTGTTGGCAACGTAATGTCTCTGCTTTTGAATATGCTATCTAGGTTGGTCATAACTTTCCTTCCAAGGAGTAAGCGTCTTTTAATTTCATGGCTGCAGTCACCATCTGCAGTGATTTTGGAACCCCCCAAAATAAAGTTTGACACTGTTTCCACTGTTTTCTCGATCTATTTCCCATTAAGTGATGGGACTAGATGCCATGATCTTCATTTTCTGAATGTTGAGCTTTAAGCTGACATTTTCAGTCTCCTCTTTCAATTTAATCAGGAGGCTTTTTAGTTTCTCTTCACTTTCTGCCATAAAGGTAGTGCCATCTGCATATATGAGGTTACTGATATTTCTCCCAGCAATCTTGATTCCAGCTTGTGCTTCTTCCGGTCCAGCGGTTCTCATGTTGTACTCTGCATACAAGTTAAATAAGCAGGGTGACAATATACAGCCTTGACTTACTCCTTTTCTTATTTGAAAGCAGTCTGTTGTTCCATGTCCAGTTCTAACTGTTGCTTCCTGACCTGCATATAAGTTTCTCAAGAGGCAGGTCAGCTGGTCTGGTATTCCCATCTCTTTCAGAATTTTCCACAGTTTATTGTGATCCACACAGTCAAAGGCTTTTGAATAATCAATAAAGCAGAAATAGATGTTTTTCTGGAACTCTCTTGCTTTTTCGATGATCCAGCAGATGTTGGCAGTTTGATCTCTGGTTTCTCTGCTTTTCCTAAAACCAGGTTGAACATCTGAAAGTTCATGGTTCAGGTATTGCTGAAGCCTGGCTTGGAGAATTTTGAGCATTACTTTACCAGCGTGTGAGATGAGTACAATTGTATGGTAGTTTTAACATTCTTTGGCATTGCTTTTCTTTGGGATTGGAATGAAAACTGAGCTTTTCCAGTCCTGTGGCCACTGCTGAGTTTTCCAAATTTGCTGCCATATTGAGTGCAGCACTTTCACAGCATCATCTTTCAGGATTTGAAATAGCTCAACTGGAATTCCATCACCTCCACTAGCTTTGTTCAGAATGAGGTTTTCTAAGGCCCACTTGACTTCACGTTCCAGGATGTCTGGCTCTAGGTGAATGATCACACCATCGTGATTATCTTGGTCATGAAGATCTTTTTTGTACAGTTCTGTGTATTCTTGTCACCTCTTCTTAATATCTTCTGCTTCTGTTAGGTCCATACCATGTCTGTCCTTTACCAAACCCATCTTTGCATGAAATGTTCCCTTGGTGGAGATTCGTGACACTGTATAGGAGACAGGGATCAAGACCACGGAAAAGAAATGCAAAAAAGCAAAATGGCTGTCTGGGGAGGCTTTACAAGTAGCTGAGAAAAGAAGAGAAGTGAAAAGCAAAGGAGAAAAGGAAAGACATAAGCATCTGAATGCAGAGTTGAAATGTTAAGCCCAGTTAAATGTTAAATCTGCAGTGCTCAGATTTAACCAGCAAAGAGGGTCAAAGAAAGTACTTCAATTTGTTTGACAGAAATCTTCTAACAACAAGAATGCATCCCAAAATAAATGTCTCTGGATGAAAAAACATTACAATACAGTGGAAGTTTGATCCTGTATTTTAAGGTCAAGAGCACATATTGTCTTGTGTTTTATTCTCAATTCAAAACATCTGTCTTTATTAATAATGTGGTAAAATGGGTCATGTAAGCTTTGGTGCCAAAGGATTGACTCCCTAAAAGCCAAAAGAGAAAATACTCTTTAGGTGTTTCTTTGGATCTGCTTTGCTGAGAAAAAATATATATATATATTTTATTATATATACATATAAATTATATTTATATATATATACACATATATATACACCTTTGCTGCACTGAGAATTGCATGGTCTGAAAATTTTCGCTGCATAGAAAGCTATCTCAGTCATTCATGACCTATTTTTTATTGACCCGGAACTAGATCATAGACTCAATTTTCTAACGCAGGGAAATTAAAACAAGACCTGTGAATGAGAACTCTATCTGAGTGAATAGAATATAGTTTTTCCATTTTATTTGAGAATATACTAGATACACAGAAGATAGAGGTTGTAATTTTGGGTCAAATAGAAGCTCAGAACTAACACATGGTATTTACTAATAAAAAAGCATTTATCTGCCTCCCATGGAAAACAGTGCACATAGATCATATTCTTCCAGTCTTGGAAAGTAGAGTCCATGCTGGGTAGTTTGTTTGCCCCTCCAGAACCTCTATTCATCATTCTCCGTTTGCACTTTGGAGAGATGCTGACCTCTAAGCTGTATCAGTTGGTTCCCTGTTCGCTAGCATTCAGTTGATTTTGAGGAGTAGCTTGTCCTCCAGGAGATTTGGTGAGTGGGAAAAAAAGTATCTTCAGGTTTTTATTGCTCTAGTCCGTTTTCCGCAGGGGTTGTTATGAGCTAGCTGTCTATCCAGCCAGTCACACCTCCCAAAAATTAGCCTTCCTGCACTTCACCTGTTTCTCACAGGACTCGGGACAGTGGCAGAACTCCTTTGTTGTCAGCCTTAGGAAATTGTGCTGCCTCTTTAAGTTTCCGCACATCAGATCCATGGCTTTGACGAGAATGCATTTTGAAACTCTCCTCCATTTACTCAATTTGAAAGTGCCATTTTTTTTTTTTCTGCTAAGACTCTAGATTGAACTACTCAGATAAAGGTTAGTACATTATTCTTAATTGTTCTTCAAACCTCTTTAAAATATTGGGATCAGCAGTGATATTTAATCAATCTTAAATGTTATGTTTAAAGTATTTTTCAGTCCTCTAATTAGGTTTTAAAATAGAGTTGACCCTTGAGCAAAAGCGTCCACTTTTGAACTATTTGGTTCCACTTTTACTGGATTGTTTTCAGTAGTAATTGCTACAGTACTACACTGTTCATCTGCATCTGTGATTGGTTGAATTGAAGATTTAAAACTGTGGATAAGGAATTGCTAAGAGTAACTATAAATTAAAGGCAGATTTTTGATTGTGTGAAAGGTCAGCACCTATAATCTCAGCATTGTTCAAGGATGAACTGTATAAATTGAGAGTTTATTTTTTAGTGCTTACTTGGGTGCACATAACTCAGCAGAAAGATGCATCAATCATTAAACCAGCTCTCCAGATGCTGACAGTAGGGTAGGAAACATGGAAAATATTGAATATTGTAGATGACAGGCTTTGGAAATTTAGCACATGTACTGTAGTTCTGATATCTAATTTTATATTTGACTTTGTTTTCAGTGTTTCTTTTGATCTCATTTACTTTTAGTCCATGTTAGTGTTGCTCTATGTGCTTTTGTTTTTATATTTTTCTGGTTAATTTGGGCAGCTGTATTCTGATTGTAATTACTTATTTATTTAAAAGTTTCCTAGTTTATAAAATTTGAACACTATCTACTGTTTCTTGCTTTAAACGAATGAGAAATTTGTGTACATATATCTTCCTACGTCCTCTGCTTGCTTCCATCATCTAAGTTTTTTTTTCAGTGGCATGTTTGCAGGGTACATGCTCTTCAATAACTGTAATTTTCAAAGCTGCTTAATATTATTAATATTTAAAATAATTCTGTGCTTATATAGTTCTCTTTTGTAGCATAATTTCTTCCATTTAGAGTTATTTGGGGTCATTGTTTATTTTGGTGGGTTTTGATATTAATACATTTTAAGGGCTCTTTTTATACTCTAGAGATTGTTTTGTGCCATGTGCTCAGTTGTGCCCGACTCTTTGTGACCTCACTGACTGTAATCCACCAGGCTCCCTTGTCCATAGAATTTACCAGGCAAGAATACAGGAATGGGTTGCCATATCCTCCTCCAGAGCATCTTCCCGACTCAGGGATCGACCCACATCTCCTGGGGCTCTTGCACTGCAGGCAGATTCTTTACCTGCAGAGCCATCAGGGATGCCCATGTTGCAATATCTCCTCCTAGCCTTTTCCTTTTCTATTAACTCTGCCTATGATATTTGTCAGGCTTCCCTGATGGCTCAGCAGGTTAAGATCTGAGTGTAGTGCAAGAAACCCAGGAGATGCAGGTTTGATCCCTAGGTCGGGAAGATCCCCTGGAGGAGGAAATGGCAACCAACTCCTGTATGCTTGCCTTGGACATTCTGTAGACCCAGGAGCCTGGCAGAATACAGCCCACTGGGTTGCAAAGAAAGAATCAGGCACGACTGAGAACAAGGCACATGGTATGACATCTGTCATGAACACAGCTTCTGAATTTTAAGCTAGTCAAGTTTATCAGATATATGCCTTGTGATTTATATCTTTAAAATTAAAAAAGAAACTCTTCATTACCTTTATACTTTTATTGTTCATTAAAAATTCATCTGTAGTTCTTAGTGTCTTTTTTACTAGGTAGTGAAACAGTATGCACAATACCATCTACTAAGGGGTGCCCGTTTTCCTTTCTGATATGTACTTATAATAAATACGGTTTACTGAGCACTTACCCTATGCCTACAGCATTCTAAGTGAATAGTTCAACTAATTTTATAAAAACCCTACAATGAAGACTTTTTTAAAAAATAGTAATATATGTATTTTTAAAATTTCAGATTCATTTGAGGTATAATTGACATATAAAATTGTAAGCTATTTAAAAGATACACTGTGGTGATTTGCAATACCTGCAAATCCTCCCATTTAGTGAAAGGATGTGAAAGGATTCCTCCTATCTAGTTATTTAACCACACCCATCATTTTACAGGTTTACCTTGAGGAAATGCCAAGTGAAATAAGCCAGATCCAGAAAGAAAAATTCTGCATAGTATCACTTTTATGTAGAATATACAATTTTAAAAAGTTAAATTCAGAAGGATAGAGTATAAAAAATTATTTGGTGGGACCTGGGGAAGGGGTGGGCAAAAGTGTACAAACTTTCAGGTGTAAGATGAATAAGGTCAATAGGTTCTTTATTACATATTGTTTACTTGTTTTATTGCTTTTCTTATCTTTTGGTTTAAACATAAGTATAACTCACATCTGGAGAAGAAAATGGCAATCCACTCCGGTATTCTTGCCTGGAAAATCCCATGGACAGAGGAGCCTGGTAACTAAAGTATGCATTACTCACATGGTATATATATATTTCCTTCTTATTATCATCTGAATGTTCACCATCCAGACATATTGCTTTTTAAGTGGGGGAATGAATGGGGTGGAAGTGGGCACAGGGGGCAGTGTCAGCTAGTGTACATTTTTAGAACATGTTTCACGTAATTGGTAGATATATTTAATTTGAGTCAGATTACACTCATGAAGGTCATTATGTCTCACAGCAAATCCTCATAGAATAGAATTCTCTTGCATTATTTAATGATTATTTGTATCTTCTCAGTCATTTAAGTTTAGGGCAGCATAGCTGATTTAACGTGAAGATCACATCTTTGTGTTGTCCCTCTTACAGGTTCATCTTCCCTAACACTCTGTTGAGTGGAAATAGTGACTTGTGACCCAACAGAAATTGCTTCTCTTCCCTTGTGGCTCATTGATAGCTCTCATTTTCAAAACTAATTATTCCAACAAAAGAATCCTGATTATGTTATTTAGAAGCTTCTCACAAACTTTTAGTAAAATCTGTAAACTCCTTAATTTCAAAAGCAAATATTTGTTTTAATGTACTCCAATGATTTGCTTCAAATTCTGGCATTAGCATGAAATTTTGTGAAATTTAACAAAATCTGCACTTTAGTTAATAATTCTAATTACTAAATTACTAAATAATTTAGTAAATTAATTTAAATTAGTAAATTTAAATAATTCTAAATTACTAAATAATTTAGTTATTTAGTTAATAATTTAGTTAATAATTTTAGTTAACAATAAAAATATTGTTACAAATATTTTCTAATTTTCCTTTGTATGGTTTTTTAGATACTATCTAAAAGTAGATATTTAAATTTCAAATACGTGGGGTTTTCAAAGTATCTTTGATATTAATTTCTCATTTCAATGTTTTCTTCTCTACAATCACCTTCTGTGTTTTCTCATTCTTCTAACTTGAGGCTTTCAATGGCTAAGTGAAAGATCTCTTTTGGTAAATGTCACAGTGTACTTAAAAGTATGTGGCTTATTTTCAACTATCTTCTGATATTGATTTCTAACATAATTTCATAATTTTTGAGAGTTTGATTGAAACCCAACTAAAAATCTTAATTTATCTACTTAAAAAATAATTATAATATATATTATAAATTATAATAATATATAGAACTATATGAAATTTTGTTCTGTATTTTCCAAGTCTTCTTAAATGTATTATTATATATTTGTAGTTTAAAAAATCAAAAGAAAAAAAAGGTACTTGATTACATTTGAATAAATGTCCCCAGAAGGCGAACTGTATGCTTTTTAGATTATTATCCTTTCATGCCTAAAATTCATTATTTTAAAAATCTGATTTTTACTAGCATTCAAAGATACATTGGTTGTTTTTCTCTTAATCAGTGAGACAGTTGAAGATTATATGTTGGCAATTTCACTTTCTTTCAAAACCTTTGTTGTTTGATTTACCATATTTTAGTGAAAAATTGAATTTGTCTCATTTAGTATTTGGTATACCAGAACTTGGAGAAGGAAATGGCAACCCACTTCAATACTCTTGCCTGGAAAATTCCATGGACTGAGGAGCCTGATAGGCAAAGAGTTGAACACAACTGAGTGAGTTCATTTTCACTTTCACTTTCACTTTTCATACTGGAACTAGAAGTTGAAACTTTGTGTTCTTGGGCATAACTTTTACGTACAATTAGCCTCGTATAATCTAGGGCGCAGTTGAAAACACGAGGTGTAGGAAATCTGTGTCCTATTCCCTCAGTTCAATTCAGTTCAATTGTGTCCGACTCTTTGTGACCCCATGAACTATACAGCACGCCAGGCCTCCCTGTCCATTACCAACACCCAGAGTTGACTCAAACCCATGTCCATTGAGTCTGTGATGTCGTCCAACCATCTCATCCTCTGTCGTCCCTTTCTCTTCCTGCCCTCAATCTTTCACAACATCATGGTCTTTTCCAATGAGTCAGTTCTTTGCATCAGGTGGCCGAAGTATTGGAGTTTCAGCTTCAACATCAGTCCTTCCAATGAATATTCAGTACTGATTTCCTTTAAGATGGACTGGTTGGATCTCCTTGCAGTCCAAGCGACTCTCAAGAGTCTTCTCGAACACCACAGTTCAAAAGCAGCAATTCTTCAATTCTCAGGTTTCTTTATACTCTAACTCTCACATCCATACCTGACTACTGGAAAAACCATAGCTTTGACTAGACGGACGTTTGTTGGCAAAGGAATGTCTCTGCTTTTTGGTCATAACTTTTCTTCCAAAGAGTAAGTGTCTTTTAATTTCATGGCTGCAGTCACCATCTGCAGGGATTTTGGAGCCTTCAAAAATAAAGTCTGTCACTGTTTCCACTGTTTCTCCATCTATTTGCCACAAAGTTATGGGACCAGATGCCATGATCTTAGTTTACTGAATGTTGAGCTTTAAGCCAACCTTTTCACTCTTCTTTCACTTTCATCAAGAGGCTCTTTAGTTCTTGATCACTTTCTGCCATAAGAGTGGTGTCATCTGCATATCTGAGGTTATTAATATTTTTCCTGGCAATCTTGTTCCAGCTTATGCTTCATCCAGCCCAGCATTTCTCATGATGTATGCTGCATATAAGTTAAATAAACAGGGTGACAATATACAGCCTTGACGTACTCCTTTTCCTATTTGGAACCAGTCTGTTGTTCCATGTTCAGTTCTAACTGTTGCTTCCTGACCTGCATACAGATTTCTCAAGAGGCAGGTCAGGTGGTCTGGTAGTCCCATCTCTTGAAGAATTTTCCACAGTTTGTTGTGATCCACACAGTCAAAGGCTTTGGCATAGTCAATAAAGCAGAAGTTGATATTTTGGGGGAACTCTCTTGCTTTTTTGATGATCCAGCAGATGTTGGCAATTTGATCTCTGGTTCCTCTTCCTTTTGTAAATCCAGCTTGAACATCTGAAGTTCACAGTTCATGTACTGTTGAAACCTGGCTTGGAGGATTTTGAGCAATACTTTACTAGCTTGTGAGATGAGTGCAATTGTGTGGTAGTTGAGCATTCTTTGGCATTGCCTTTCTTTGGGATTGGAATGAAAACTGACCTTTTCCAGTCCTGTGGCCACTGCTGAGTTTTCCAAATTTGCTGACATATTGAGTACAACACTTTCAAAGCATCATTTTTTAGTCCTATTCCCTAGATCTGCAATGAATGTCTGCATAACCAAATTATCCATTTCTCTATTCTAGGCCTTGGTTTTCTTATACAAAAAATAGAGAGTGGGCCAGATGGTGTCTGATTCTTGTTCTTAAATCTGTGAGTTTAGGGTGTAAATATACTATGGAATTTAAAAAAATTAAAAAAAAGCTTTTTCATTTTTTCCTTGAAAATTCAATGGCCTTAATTTTTATATTGAGTGTACAAGATTTCAAGTTAGCAGGCAATTGCCTGGAACATTTAGGACACTGTTTTAGCTATCAAACTTACATGATGAGATTTTCCTGGAATAAAGTGTACCTAAACAAATTTCCAAAGCACTCTATGGGATTCTAATCTGTGTCTATAAATTATTATACAGACCTAAGTGTTTAAGAGTCCAAGTTATTTTTACAAGTTGAATTGACATTCAAAAGTATGCCATGCTTGCAAGCCAGTAGTTCAATGAACAACTGCATACACACAATGTTTTTAACTCCTTTTATTCACTATTCAGACCACCAAAACACTTACATCCTAAATGTGATGCTTGACATTGTAATCCAATTTAGAAATCTTTAACTAGTAGAAATAATAACTGCCCTGGTAAAGACATAAATGTTAAATGAGCTTCCTCATAAAATGATGTTTCAGGGTTGACATGGTCTTGTGGCATGCAGAGAGTTATCATATAAAATGACAAGCAAGACTAACTAGGTGTGAGAGATTGTTCCAAAGAAATTTCCAACCCCAATCATTCTAGCTAATTGAAGAACAAAAATAGGGTAACCTCTCTTCTGTATCTAAAATTACAGCTTTATTTTTTGAAAGCTTAAGCAAAATCCATGATCTGTGTCTGGTGCAATCATTTTAGAATCACTGGAGGGGAACAGGAAAGGGTAAATACTATACCAGGTACTTTTCTGGCTTCTCAAATATGGGATAAAATGATAATCAGGTAAAACAAACCTAGAATAGACTAAAACTGGCCTCTCCTCCAAGGGAATTTCTAGTTCGTGTTGCCCTAAGTGATAAACAAAAACAGCTTGGTCTGGGGAGATAATTTTTGTCAAGAATTTGAGTTTTGTAGCTGCCAAGTTGCTGCTAAGTTGCTTCAGTCGTGTCTGACTCTGTGTGACCCCATAGATGGCTGCCCACCAGGCTCCCCCGTCCCTGGGATCCTCCAGGCAAGAATATCGGACTGGGTTGCCATCATTGAGGTTATCACTTTAATTGATGATGTTTAAAAGGATAAAGAGATATGCTCAAGATCAAACACTAAGTTGAATAATGAGAGTTGCAACTATAATTTTTTGTGTGTTTGATGAGACATTCTTGGGGTTGTGTTTTTGCCCCAAACCTGCATTAATCTGAGTAATTGTATACTGTCCTGTTATTCCTTTAAGCCCTTTGTCCTGGTGCTTGCAAGTTACTGGCTGATATCTACATTGCTCTTTGAATGGGACTCGATATCAAATTTGGGATGTGGTACTATTTATTCACGTTCTTTCTCTAAACTCCTCTGGATCCACCCTCCTCATGTAAGTCCTTCCACATATGAGACACAGGCAAAAGAAATCTTTCAGCTTGTTTTCTGCCATCAGGAAGGGACTCAGCACTAACACCTCATAAAGGCTATTTACTTTCACACTGAAGTAAGGAGGTCCTAGGCTAGATACATAGCTATATCACAATGATATAAATGTACCACCAGAAGTACACATTTTGAAGAAAAAATTCTATAAATTTCAGCAAAATATATGAAAGGAAAAAGTAAAACAAAACCATTTCCAGATTTCCATATACTTACAGAATAAATAGATAAGAGAAATAAGATTAACAGATAAGGATTACAATAAATATAAAATGATCAATTCTCCTCTTTCAAAAATAAACACTTTTGAATTGGGTAAAATCAGTTTAATAAGTCAATGAAAAAACTAACAACAACAAGAAAAAACTAACAACAATCAAAAAAAACAAATACTATTCTGAAGAATACTTATAACTTTTAAAAAGTTGAAAACGAAGTTAAAATATAATATAACATTGTGTGTGTGTGTGTGTGTGTGTGTGTGTGTGTGTGTGTGTGTTAGCCTCTCAGTCATGTCCCACTCTTTGCAACCCCATGGACTACAGCCTGCCAGGCTCCTCTGTCCATGGGATTTTCCAGGCAAGAGTACTGGAGTGGGTTGCCATTTCCTTCTCCAAAATATAACATATGTCAGGCAAATTCTAATCTATATTTAACACATTCTAACAAAATATAGAAACATCAAATGAGGGAAAAAAGATATTTTTATTGTTCTCTTAGGAATTTTAAAAATTTTTTCAGAATATATTACTCTTTGAGTTTGCTACTCTTCAGATTTTTAAAAATATACTAATTTTAGGAGATTTTGAATCTAGGCATACAAATGGGATTTTGTTTAGGGTGTGTGTGTGCATGTTGATGGTTTTGATACCTAGTATCTTAAAGTGACTGAGCAGCTTTCTGTCTACGATTTATGATTTAGAAAAGTTCATGTAAACATAGGACCTATTTGTTTCTCTGGGTCAGAATATATCTTTAAATATACTTTCCTGTTCATTCTACGGTATTGAATTTTCAGCCATTTTTGGTATAAATGTTACTTATTTATAGCTATATATTTAAGTATATATTATATATTTAAGTATATATAGACACAGAGCTATAAATGAGAAACATTTATATATTTTAAACATCTATTTTGCTAGACTTTAAAATATATTATAATAAAGTTTAAAGGAGTAGTGCCTCATTTGCTCATTTGTAATTTCATAAGGAACCAACATTATAGAACAAATTGTAGCCTTCTTTTCTTTAGACATATGAGAGGACGAAAATCTATGTATTTTCACCTGCTAGGCTTGGGATTTGGAATTTGATATAAGCAAACTATTTTATGAAGTCCTTATTCAGGGGGCATTTGATTTATGCAACCAAACATATGCCTTGTGGAAGTAAGGTATTACTTATTTTTGTTGCTGCTCCTCTTACTTATAAATTAATAAATGCAAGTTGCTAATTCTCTGCCTCAGTCTTCTACATTTTCTGGAATTGCTGTCATGCAAACTTCTCAAAGAAAACCACTTTATTTTTTCATTTTATATTCTCAGAGCCTAGCATGGTACCTGGAATATATTAGGTGATCATATGTTTATTATTTGAGCTATAAACTGATGAAGTGTAGAATGCAGGTTCAATTTCATATTTTTTGAATAATAGTCAATATAAATGATGATAATGGTATCTACTAAGATTATAAATTCAGAGAATGGAAATATCATTGTAGAAGAGGTGAAAAGCCAATTACTAGGATATTAACCCCTGCTTCTGAAGGCCTCATGTGCTGGTGCCATTATTACCTTAAATCCATATATCCTTGTCTATTGTCAACTTTGGTGTTTACTAAACTTTGCCAGTTTATTGAAGGATTATGTATTGAAGCCAGTTACCCTTAGGGGAAGTCAGGAAATCAAACAATCACTTGGGAGCTATTTATAAGTTTGGGTTAGAGAGTGTTTTAGAATTCAACAACATCCTGAATATATCATACAATGGCTTCCAGGATATAAAAAGGCTTACTCATCTATAGATATTTATTGCTGTTTAGGTGTCCTAATTTCATGCCATTTCCTGTAAGCAAGCCCTTTACATTTTTCAGGAGAGGAAACAATTATTTTGTCCTTCTTTTCAGACCTTTTTTTTTTTTTTTTTCACCAATTACAACCTTAAAAGGAATTTTTCACCACTGTACTTAGAAGATTTATGAGATGTGGGAGAATCTTGGCCTAGGAAACTGCAGCTATTGGCAGAGCTACTAATTCTTGTAGATGGAAAGTGGACAACATTTGTTTTAGCCAAGTGTTTGAACAAAAACAAGTAGGTTTCCAACCTTAGCTAGGTGCTGGGTTATCTTATCCAATTTTTTTTCCTCTTCTGAGTTTTAATGTTGTTGATTTATATGATATGCAAGATTTTAGACTACTGTATTATTTCATCTCCTAGATCGCTACTTGATTTCAAGTGACTTCACATTACCTACTTTGAAAACTTTACTCATGGTAAAAGAACAGTAAACTTTATCTTGCTACTCTTCTCTGGCTGAGAGAAGGAATTAGAAAATTTAGGTTGTTTGAATGCTACAAGAATAAAAAATATCTTTCGTTATAATAGTAGAGAACCTGTGAAACTAAAGCGCTAGTTTCAGATTTTGAAACCATTTAGAGACATGAAAAAGAGTGCTGCTCCCCTCCATATTTCTGGACCTATGAAGAAAGCATCAGTGTAGGTAACACTGTGGCATTCAGGGGACATTTATCACATCCTAGAATTTTTAATAGGTATCTCCCTCAATGTTCAACGTGGGATTATACTGTTCAAACTTGAATGTTTGTAATCTGGGATGTGCCCTTCTCTAGTTATGGTAAATATTATTTGGTTATAGATACTTAAAGTTGTACAAATTTAGAGGAATTCTAAGCCTCCAATAAATGGTATGACTTCACCAAAAAAATTATGTATGTAATTTATCTTTATATAATCAAATATTTATGCATAAAAATATAATAAATATCTCTGAGACATAGTTTTCCACTTATAAAGTAAAGGGATTCAATGATTTCTAATGAAAGAATGGAATCTTCATGGCAAGTGCTAGTGATGAGCAGTGATGAAACTGGAAGCGAGGAAAAGTGAAAGTTGTCTCACTTAGGGGTATAAAAGAAGCAGAACATTAAAAAGGATATGAATAAGGTATGTAGAATTGTGAAAATACGTCCATATCATTAATTATCAGGCTCCAAGGGTTTGGTAAACAGTTAGCAGTTTCCTCTGAAATCTATGGTGCAAATTTTCACCCAAATCCCTTGGATTATTTTACTCTTTGCTGGTCTTGGATTAAATCCTAATTCCCAGTGAAGACAAATTTCATTCAGACCTTTGCTGGTCCTTGAAACACATCATTTTCATGCTTAGCAGAGACGAAGACAGTGAACAGTGGTTTTGTTTTGGTTTTGTAATATGACATTTGGTCACTTCACCAGTCCTCACATCTGGTTCCAGTTTGAGATGAAACCACTTAAACCTCATGCACCCACTGAGACCTATGGCTTTGTTACAAAACTTTGTCACAAAATTTACAAAAACGTATAAACACAGGAAAAACTGGCCAATTTTGTTTTAAAGTTTTGGTTTATTCCTTTGAGTTCAAATGAAATGAATCCAGTAAGAACTGAACATCAAGAAAATTATGCTAACCAGACCAGACACCAATGTGCCACAACTATCCTTGAAAGTCAATATATAGGTACTAGTATTCAATATATTAATAATTTTGTGCATATTTAATGTTGGCCTAATAGAGTATTAACTGATTTCTATTTTTGGCAACAGTATTTTACATTTTATTCCTGATTTGGAAAAACAGGATAACTGCTTTCATTTTTTTGATATGTGGATATAGTGAAATTTTAGTTATAGTTTGCCTTTTTCCCTCTTTGCATGGAGTCATCACACTTTCAGACATGGAACAAATCTTAGATTATCAAATATGTCCATCTCCAGCCTGCCACTGTACAGATGTAGAACTGGATTCAAAGAGAATCTAAATGCCAGATGATATTGACCAGGCTCTGGTTTTGCCCCTGTCACATAACTGTTAATCAGTTTCAGTTGTGAGAATGTAATAGTGATGAGGCCAATATTTCCAACTGGGTTACTAGAAAGGAAGGCTCATTATGTCCTCTTAATGGGCAAGTATTTAACCACAACATCAATTTAAATTGTCACTCATTTTATGGGAGATCAGTGTGACCAAATAAGTTCAGACTTATTAAAAAAAAAAAGAGAGAGAACATCATTCACTGCCTTAGACACAGGCAAACATGCTTACTGTACACAAACAAACATACACACATGCAGACAAAACCTCTGAAAGTACACAATTAAAACTTTTAGTGAATACTCATTACCCATAGGAAAAGGGTTCAAATCCCTTTGGTTGCCATTCAAAATTACTCACAAGGGCTTCAACTTCTAAGTCTAGCTTTATTTCCCACTATGTCCCCTCTAGCATCCATGCTAAAAATGTATCCAAAACAGCACTATCTACTAGACATATTATTGCACTGCTTAGATATTAAGCTTTCTCTTCTCTCTACTGAGCACACCCAGTTCTACCTTCCTCTGCTTGGAAAATGACCACTCAGCTTTCAACTAACAATTTTGTCTTCAGTTAAACTTTTCCGTTATCCTTCATTTTTGCTCATTGCAGAACCGTCAGAATTGTTTAATTCCTTTTAATTATATATAGTGTCTATATAACATTTTGTGCATACCTGTGACACAGCGTTTATCACATCTAGTCAAAATTATTTGCTTATAAGCCTATCTACCTGATTCGAATGCCAAATTCTTGAGACCATGCGTCCAGTATGTATGTTTCTTTACACAACCCAGCTTCTCCTCAGTTTTTGCCTTTGCATTTTTGCTCTGTAAGGTGTTATCAGACTGCTCATTTTTCTCTCCTACTTTCAGTTTCTGTCCATGTCCCCTTCCCCTGATTACCTGTTTCAAAATACTTCTCATGACACTTAAAAATTTCAGTGTATCTCACATACTCTAAGATGAAATCCCTGACCCTTATTTCATTTACTGGAAATTAATCATTGTATCCTGATTTCTTTACCGCTTTGTAAATGATTTCATTTTTTGGTCCAACTTTGACTAGTCACTTTGAGGAAAACAACTAGACTTTATCAAATATGAGTAATCATAATATTTTCAAACTCACCAGCTCCAAATTAGTCTTCCTTGTATCTAAACTCCAGTATTTCAGGAACTATACTTTTTAGATATTATCATGTTTTCACTGTACTTGTATCCCTTATGTCTTCAAATAGTTTAGAATTCTTCCATGCATCATACTGCCCCTCACATCACACTAATTTCACAAAATTAAAGTTGATTAAATTCATTACTGCTTTTGCAATCATAATGAGTAAAACATATACTGTACTTAATGACACCACTTTAAAATCTGTTCTATGCTTTAAATTTAAAGGAAACTCTTTTCAGACACTTTGGCCATACAAAACAAATGGTTCCTCTGTCTTGTCCCCAGGCTTTATTTATAGGCAACACTCCACTCTAGTTTCCTGAGGCTCCACGTCAACAATCTATGATGTCTATTTGGCTTTCAAGGAAGGCTTTTTGCCTTTGAATTTCTTATACCAAAAATTTCTTCTTCAGTGGTGACAACCGTTAGGGTTAATTTCAGTCTCACTGAGACAGCTCTGCCTTTCCCATAGACACAGGGATTTAGCCAGCCTTCTGTCTGTTCTTAAGCATTTATTTAATGCCTGCCTTACCTCCACCACCTTCCACATTCAACTCTTGTGCATCCATCTTTCCCACACCTGCCCCTTTTCTCTAGTCAATACGTACATACAAACATTTATTTCAAGTATTTGCAGACGAAGCAAATAGGAAAGAATACCTAAGAATGTATATGCCAGGGCATGGGGCCAATTATTAATAGCTCATATTTAAATTCTAATATAAATTAATCTGTTAGCCAAACCTTTTATCAATTGCTCATTTTAGAGTGTTTCCTCAGTAACAGACACCTAAGAACTCAAACCAAAAGCAAAAGACAGAGAGACATAATAATAATACTAACAGTAAGCTTTGAATCCTATTGCTTTTTGCCACTCAGCCCATTTATGTAAAGAAGCAGCTTGATTTGTGTTTCGGATTAATTGATAAATATTTGTTGACTAACGTAAAAAATAAATAAATAAATACATGCCTGCTAATCTTAGACATTTAACACTGACTTATAGTCCATTTAGGGAAACGTCCATTTTTTCTTCCTACTTCTTTAGAGGTTTCCTCTAAATCGTCTCTATAACAACTTCCTTTCTGGCCTCGCTCTCCGCTGATAAAATTGCCTTCTCATTGAGCAGCAAAAAGCAATTAGAAAAAAAATTTCTACAAACATTTGCTACCCCATCTGTGTGTGCGCTCAGTCCCTAAGCTGTTTCCGACTCTTTTGCGACTGTACACTGTAGCCCACAAGGCTTCTCTGTCCATGTGATTTCCCAGGCAAGAATACTACAGTGGGTTGCCATTTTCTTCTCTAGGGGATCTTTCCTACCCAGAGATCAAATCCACATTTTCAGCATAGTCAGGCAGATTCTTTACCACTGAATCACCAGGGAAGCCCCTCTCAGAGGAGTTCAGTTCAGTTCAGTGGCTCAGTCATGTCCAACTCTTTGCAACCCCATGAATTGCAGCACGCCAGGCCTCCCTGTCCGTCACCACCTCCTGGAGTTCACCCAAATTCATGTGCATTGAGTCAGTGATGCCATCCAGCCATCTCATCCTCTGTCGTCCCCTTCTCCTTCTGCTCCCAATCTCTCCCAGCATCAGGGTCTTTTCCAATGAGTCAACTCTTCGCATGAAGTGGCCAAAGAATTGGAGCTTCAGCCTCAGCATCAGTCCTTCCAATGAACATCCAGGGCTGATCTCCTTCAGAATGGACTGGTTGGATCTCTTTGCAGTCCAAGGGACTCTCAAGAGTCTTCTCCAACTCCACAGTTCAAAAGCATCAATTCTTCAGAGGAGTTAACTTTCACTAATTCTTCTCTATCTTTTCTGTCTTAATCCTACTTTGGTGAGATTTTAATTATTACCACTCCTCTCTAACTGTTCTTGCCAAGTCACTAATTACTTCCCTAATACCAAATGCTTAAATGCATTTGTTGGTGTTGATTACTCTATGTTCATTAGTCTATTGGCACGCTAATTCCTTCTGACTCACCTTTTACTTCCTTCATCATTAGAACTCCTCTCCTTGCTGATTTTTCCTCCTCTGTCTGGCCTCTAACTCTGTAGTACCTCAGGACTCAAACTTCATCTTTTCTCACTTGATTTACCCCACTGTTCAGATAATCTAGTCACAAGGTGTTGAAGGCCATGTATCTTCTGATGACTCTCCAGCTTTTATTTCCAGCCCAGTCATTTGCCCTGAACTCAAGACCCATACATTCAACTGCCCATCAAAATCTCTACTTAGTTACAAATTGGCATCTTAAATTGTGTTTATAACTGTCATTTAGATTGTCTAACAAATCCCTGTTCTCCTAGGGTTTTCCTCTTCTGAGTGAATGTCAACTTTATCCTAGTTACTTCAGCTAAAAAACTTGGTGTCAATCTGACTCTACTTTTATCAATATTTGACCCACTGTTAAACTTTATTGTTCAAAGTATTTCCACAATTTGACCTTTCTCATCACTTCCTCCATCAAGATCCAGATCCATGTCACCACCACCTCTCACCTGGATAATGTCCATAGCCTACTGCTTCTGTTTCATGTTCATCTTCTTACCGCATGAGTCATAGTGTCTCTTGGCAATGAAAGTCAGAACATTCTACCATTTTGTTCATTGCCCTCCACTGGCTTCCCAATTTGCTATCACCTACCAGATGCTCATGTCTATATCTTCTCCTTCCCAAAGCACTTCTGCAACCTCATTTCCTATCACTTTCAACTCATCCAATATCGTAGTTACACCTGTCTCTGTACTTGAACATTCCTAGTATGCTCTCACTTCAAGGCATTTCTGCTGATTTCTTCTTCTGCTTTGATTCTCTTCCCCTGGTGTTTGCATGAGTCCCTCTCTCATGTTCTTTAGGTCTTTGCTATAATGTCACTTATTAGACAAGTCTTTCTTATCACCCTGTGTGAAAGTTTAACTACCTACAAACTACCTTCTCTTGCTCTCTGCTTGATTTTCCTCCATAGCATTTACTATCTCCTTGCAGTCTGTATTTACTTATTAATTTATTGTCTATCTAACCCCTCCCACCAACTGAAATGCTCCATAAGAACAAGAACTTTGTCTCATTCACTACTGCTCATTAGCAGCTAGTTTGGCACCTCTTACACAGTACTCGCTCAATATTCACTGAATAAATGAGTGAATTAAAAATTTCACTTCATTATCTCATATATAAGGCCAGTATCAACAATACTTAGTTGAATGCTGTTCACTGCATTCCATAAAGTGTCTTGTATTTTTCCTTCTGTCATAATCCATTTTCCAGAACCTCCCCATGCCTCTATTTCCATACTCAACTCATCTATATTTCAAGGCTCAATTTATATGCCATATTATATGAAAAGATATTACTGACTGGAAGGTGTATCAGTCCTTAGATGATCCAAAACATTTTATAAATGTGATATGATATGCTTGGAACTTTTAGTGCTTTTCTTCTATCACTCTATAAATTCTTAGAAAGTAAGTACTAACTCTATCCTTCTGTCTACTTTCTGCTTTAATTCCAGACTCTAGCACATAGGAGTTCCTCACCCATTGCTGCTTGAATAAATATAAACATCAAACGTTCACTTCACTACTGTATGCAAAAGTATACAGAAATCCTTACCATGACTTCAAATCAGGGCTTTACAAAATAAAATCCAAACTACTTACATATACTACACAAATTTAAAAGATCTTTCTACATAATCTTAAATGATCTTGTGAAACCCCACAATTACACTTTGAAGCACCCCCCACCTCAGTCACCATGCTTCTGTTCTATTAGCCTTTTTTTCCCCCCCTGGAATCTTCCAACCTATGTTCCACCTTAGGATCTTTGCCCTAACTGCATTTGTGCTTGGATTGTTACATGGCTGTTGTTTTGTAAATTGGTTACTCAGGGATCAGCTCCAACATCACCTTCTTATATATGACTCCCTTCCATACCCACCTAACTAAAGGTCTCTGCCAATTTCCTCTTTATCAGATAGCCCTAAGTTATTGTCTTCATAGCACTTGTCACTATTTTCAATTACGTTTTGAAATTTGTTTGCTTGTTAATCAGTTGCATTTTATCTCTTCTCTTCTCCAACCTCTTACCTTCTCTCTTCTTGTAACCCATAGATCATAAACCTGAAACGTGTCTTGTATGGACAGCATGGACAATTTGCCTATTTCACTGCAATGTCCCTTGTGCCTGACACTGTGGCACTTTTAGGTACTAAATAAACATTTGTTATATTTTTAAAAATCCATTGCTCTGCTTGGCATTTCAAAAAACGACTATATTTATCCTTCATTAATGGCAGTTGGTTCCAGCATGTATTAATTGGGCAGGATTTCTTGGTTGCTTCTCCCTTCATCACAGGAATTCATATATTTTTTTAAAGAAGAAAAGTGCATCTGGAGTATATCTCTTAAGATACACACTAAAGGCAAGAGGAGCCCTGAAATGAGTTGCAATTGACTCATAAAGTCACCTCTAGCCCTTTCCATATGTGAAAGACAAGTGTAATTCCTGAAATTAATGCTTAACCTTCCTACCTATGGACCTATTTTGTGCTGATGAAGTCAGACAACATCAATAGTTTTTGAGGACAAGATAATCTGAAAACAATTCCCCAAATCTCAAAGAGAGAACTATTCCAGGATAGGAATATACACAGTAATATTCCAAATCACTAATATTTAAGAATGCTGTTATCTTTTGGCAAATGCAGCTTTCAGTGTTTTTGTGTGCATAAATTTATTAAAATCTTTTTCATGTGACCAAGAAAATAGTCTATATAATATAGAATTGACACCATGGAAACAGATTCATGATGAAGGGTTTTATACTTAGATATCTTAATGGTTTTCCATTATGGTTGACATTTGCTGAAGACAAATGCAAACAACTTGCTTTAATGAGAAGCTTTCTGGGATCCTCCCAAGTAGGCACAATCTCTCTGTCTCTCTCTTTTTACAATATGTCATTGTCTGCTGCTGCTAAGTGGCTAAGTCACTTCAGTCATGTCCAACTCTGTGCGACCCCATAGACGGCAGCCCACCAGGCTCCTCCATTCATGGGATTCTCCAGGCAAGAACACTGGAGTGGGTTGCCATTTCCTTCTTCAGTGCATGAAAGTGAAAAGTGAAAGTGAAGTCGCTCAGTCGTGTCCAACTTTTAGTGACCCCATGGACTGCAGCCTACCAGGCTTCTCTGTCCATGGGATTTTCCAGGTAAGAGTACTGTCTGCTCTGTATTATAATTATGTCTCTTTACTCCAAAGAATGTATTAATATTTTTTCCGTCATTTTGAATTACCATCTATAATTTGAAGTGAAAGTGAAGTCGCTCAGTCGGGTCCAACTCTTTGTGACCCCATGGACTGTAGCCTACCAGACTCCTCTGTCCATGGGATTTTCCAGGCAAGAGTACTGGAAAGGGTTGCCATTTCCTTCTCCAATAATTTGAAGTACATGGAAGGTATTCAATAAATGTTTGTGGAATATACAAATAATGTTTGTGTATGCAGTTTCTTTTTATTCCTCAAAGGTCAAAATTTCCAGAGGAACAAGTTGAAAATGATTGCATTTTTTTTCATTAAACTTACTTCCAGAAAGAGAAACTTACAGAAAATCGTGTAGAACTTTGATTTCCAGATTCCTAGAAAGCCAAAATATCTGTCTAGCTTTGTAAGTTTTAAACAAATACCACAACGTACTTAGTATTAATTTATAAACCAGTGGAGGAAAGCTCATCTGTATGTGTACACCTTTCTATATGCTAGTACAATGCTAAGCAAGATGATTATAGCACACTTAGATGTGGAAGAGTGGAATATAGATATATAAAATTGCATGGCAACCAAGCAGAATCAATAGTTCTAGGGAATGACAATTTTAGGTTTGTTCAGGAATGGCAGCTTGCCTGTTTTGTTTAGAGAGGAGGTTGAATAAAGAAAAACAGTGCAGGGCACTTGGAGAAGGAAGTTGCCGACTGTTATAGGCGCTGGACTGTTTGAGTGAGGTTTCTGGGTTGACTTCTTAGGCCATGAAGAACTCTTGATGGTTTCTGTGCAGGGTAGTAATGTGATCCAAGATGTGCTTTAGGAAAATAATCAGGGAGTGTATGCGTGATAAGTCAGCTAGAGACAACTGATGAAAAACCTTTTCATAAGCTTTTTGCAATATTTCAAGTAATCTTTTTTCATATGGGAAAGTATATGAACTAAGATTTTGTTGCTTTTTGATACCCAAGAGAAAAGTGACAATAATGAATGGATTGTATATGTGTATTTTTCTCTGTATTCATGCATGTATTAGCTGTATTTTGTTAGAAATATTGGCTACTTAGACTTACAGACTAGAACATTTGACAGTATATAAGATTTAGATCCCAGGTATAAATATCAGAAAGTTTTTGTTTTAATGGATTGCATGACTCAGAGCCCTAGTCACAAAATCAATTTTAAATTTCATCTGATTTTGTTTTAGGAAATTTCATTATAAAGTTGCTAATGGCAATTGATCTAGAGTAACGATTTAGTGTTATGTGACTATGTCAGATGTGATGTCCATCCTCAGAATAAAGGATTTTCACAGCTTTTTGAAGAATCTACTATCAAAAGAAAACAGGTATCAGGCAAGAAGATTTAATTAACAGGTCAAGTTAACTATACCATGTGTGTGTGCGTGCATGCTAAGTTGCTTCAGTCATGTCCTGCTCTTTGTGCCTCTGTGGACTGTAGTCTACCAGGCTCCTCTGTCCATGGGATTCTCCAGCAAGAAGACGGAGAGGGTTGCCCTGCCCTCCTCCAGGGGATTTTCCCGACCCAGGGATTGAACCACGTTTACTCCTTCTCCGAGAGAAACGGTTATGGGGGAGAGCATAAAACAGACTCTGGTTTTGGGGTTAGATGCTCGGGAACAGGGGGTTTCCTGAGGCTTGATCACGCCTTTGCGTATGCCAAGCCTCCTTCCTCATGACCTTTGCCATGGGCGGAGTTCCTCACGCTGGCCCCCGGCATATATGTATCACATCTTTTACCACATCATTTCAAGTAAGTAATTGAGTGATTAAATAATTAAAAAAAATCAATATAGTAAGAGATTTGATCTATTCCTTCTCTCCATTAACCATATGAATGCTACCTTGAAGCTGTGAATTGTGTTCATCCCATGTGCTACAGTGAGTTTTGTTGCATGCTAGCAAATGGAAAAAAAGCAAAGAATTGTGATAATACTAACACTCACAGTATTTTACTGATTGCTCTGTTTATTCCTACACATTGTCTACTGAATATTGCCTAAATAATGAACCAAAAAAAAAAAAAGGGGGGTAAATAAATATGGGAGGAGGACTTACATATCTATGTAAAATGTAAGGTAACTGAAACTCAGATTACTAATTAATGAAAGAATTAGTCTTAAAGATCTTTTAATTTCTGATCTGTGCTCTCTCCACTACTCAAATATTATGGCCCTCTGTTTATAGTGTTAGGTCCTCAAATGCTGAACTCTTAATTTAAACAAGTTTCTTAGAAATTTCCCTAATGGTCCAGTGGTTAAGACTGTGTGTCCACTTCAGGGGGCCTAGGTTTGATCCCTTGTTGGGGAACTAGTATCTTGCATGCTGTACTGCCAAATAAATAAATATCTGAGATAAACAAAAAGTCTTGGAAGCCATTGCCAATTGTTTCTAACACTGGCCTTCTTCCTGCATCAAAAAATGTTTCTCCATTATTGTGTTTATTTCATTTGACTCCTCTTGCCATTGGTTATTGGAGAAGGCACTGGTGACCCACTCCAATACTCTTGCCTGGAAAATCCCATGGATGGAGGAGCCTGGTAGGCTGCAGTCCATGGGGTCGCCAAGAGTCGGATACGACTGAGTGACTTCACTTTTACTTTTCACTTTCATGCTTTGGAGAAGGAAATGGCAACCCACTCTAGTGCTCTTGCCTGGAAAATCCCAGGGATGGGGGAGCCTGGTGGGCTGCCGTCTATGGGGTCGCACAGAGTCGGACACGACTGAAGTGACTGAGCAGCAGCAGCCATTGGTTATACACACCTGCCCCTTATAGCTCATCACTCATTGTGGCACAGAGATGATTCCTTACTCATCACCATGAGATTCACATAGTGCTAAATACATTGCTTGGCATATACGCTTGTTAAATTTTTTGGCAGGAGCTCAAAAGATATTATCAATTAATTTAGTTCAAAATCTTCAGAGGTATAATTTGTTTTCTAAAATGTAACTGTATACTATATTTCTTTTTTAGTATAGTGATGGTTCAGAGGGTAAAGAATCTGCCTGCAATGCAGGAGACCTGGATTGGATCTTTGGGTCAGAAAGATCCCCTAGATAAGGGAATGGCTACCCACTCAAATATTCTTGCCTGGAGAATCCAAAGGACAAAGGAGCCTGGAAGGCTACAGTCTACGGGGTCACAAAGAGTCAGATACAACTGAGCAACTAACACTTTCATTTTTATAGTGGTAAAGAACACAGATACAGGACCAAAATGCAGGGACATGTATCTAGATTCTGCTGCTTACTAGTTGTGGAAAATTCGGAGTTACTTTTAAAAAAATTATTATTTATTTATTATATTAAGGGGGGGTGGTAATGTAGTACTTCCTCATATGTTATGAACAGTGGGTAATATTTATAAAGCAAAGCACATGATAAGCACTATCATGGTTAAACACTATGTGTTGCTACTATAGCTGTTGATATCACCTTGGCACCTTCAGAGATGTAATGATTCTTCCTATAAAGATTTCACTGACATTTGTTCCATGAGAAGAATGCTGGTTCTACATTTATGAAAAATAAGCCTAACTCTGAGGCCTCCATTTTCTTGATGAATGTAACACTCTTGCTTGTTGCTTCGTATTTTGAGGTCTGACAGATATGTACATATCTCAGAAAAAAAGACAAAAAAAACAAACATCTGCTGCTACTTGATAGGGAAGTAGTTGCATTGAAATATTGGTTCTGAACCATTTTGTGGTTACAGGGCATTCTGCTATTTCATGGTGGAGAGTAGTAACCTACATAAGACAAAGAATTACCTATCTTTTCCAGCTTTTTCCATTTTTGATTACTTGCCATTTTGCTCTTTTGCAGGAAGAGTAAGTTTGCAAACTCCTCTAGCAATGACAAGACTTCCTTTCCCCTGTTTGTGTGTGTGTTAGTCACTCAGTCATTAAATACAGTCTGAGTTGGAGGCTTTGAAACAAGATAAATTCTCCATATAAACTAAGAAATGGGAGCTTGACTCACTTTTTGGTGACAGAAGCGATTAATTAATTCATTCAGTCAGTATTTTAGCAAGCATTATTTTTAATGTCTTCTCTGAACCTGAGTTGGTGATGGACAGGGAGGCCTGGCGTGCTGTGGTTGATGGGGTCATAAAAAGTCGGACACAACTGAGTGACTGAACTGAACTGAACTGAACCTCTTTTAGGTATGGGGGTTGAAGAGACAAATAAGAAATATGAAAGCCTTCCTCCTGGAGAATTTAGTTTAGTGAAGATTTAAAAACTTCTCTCATGTATTTTAGCCAAATGCACACCAATGCATGGCTCCTAGGTCAGGCAAATAGCTCTTGGATATTGATGGGTGCAGAAACAGAACAGAGGGCTGTGATAGGTCAAATGTGAACTCAATTACCCAAATTTAAGTGAGTTACCTTCTGTAAACAAATAGGAACTTACTAGAATGTTTCAGGACTAAACTCAAAGAAATCATTAAGTCCAAGTTGAAGTACTTAAAAAAAAAAAAAAGAAATCAGTTCTTTCTCCTTAGAATGCTAAGACCCTCTCCATCCCACTACTTCCCTCTTTACCCACCTTCCCCGAGACCCTTTGCTTCCCTTTCTGAGAGACACACACCCTGAGATTTGCCTAACTCTTCATGAGCAGACCTGTCAGACTCTTTCTAGAGTCCCAGACTGTAAGGGACTGGACATAATCAGTAAAACTGTAGCATATGAGAAAAAAATGACTTTACCACAGAGAGAAATGTTTATAGTCTGTAGGAACACTAGAAGTGGGAGTAAAGGTGGGGCTCCCAAGGAACAAAGTCCTAAACCGATAGAGTTCTACATTACTTTATTAGGACAGTGAGTCCAGACAAATGCAAGGGATATAAATTTCTGTGTGGAATATGAAAACTTGGGGACAGAGCCAGATTGTTCATGGCAACAGAGGACTGGCTGTTTGCTTTTGTGAGTGTTCCCCAGAGAGTACTTAGTCAGCTCCTGAAAATAAATGGTAACAGCCATCCCTGACCAGCATTTACTATGTGGCAAGAACTGTTCTAAGTTTTTACATGTATTAACTCTTTCAGTCCTCACAGAAATACCTCTGATGTAGGGACTAGTAATATTATTTCCATTTTATAGATGAAGAAAATGAAGTCCATGGAGTTTTAGTAACTAGCTCAAGTTACACAGATAGTAGTAGAGTCTGATAAAAAATCTACCTGTGATACAGGAGACTCGGGTTCAATCCTTGGGTTGGGAAGATCCCCTAGAGAAGGAAATGACAACCCACTCCAGTATTCTTGCCTGAAAAATCCTATGGACAGAGAAGTCTGGTGGGCTACAGCCCACAGGGTCGCAAAGAGTCGGGCACGACTGAGCATAGCACAACCTGAGTCCAGTCTATGTTATTAGCCACTCCACACGTTGACTGCTAAGGTGGTCAGATATTTAAGGGATATTTGCCTGAAAGGGCTTTCAACTTACTAGCTTATTCTGAAGACCAACTTCTGTTTATGCTTTGAGTATGCATTGAAGTCTCTCTTTCTTGGACCAATTCAGGCTATGATGGGTACTCCTTTCATCACTACCACAGGTTTAGAATGCCTTGCTCTAGAACTGTGATTTACTTTTTGAATTCCCAGTGCTTGACAGCAATGGGAGCTAATGAGGAACTTGTAAAATGGCATACTGCAGTAGGTAGGATATTTAAGCATAAGTGGTACTTTGAGATCCAAAGAAAATTGAGTATGATGTTAATAATTATAGTTTATGACCATTCTAATAAGCAGTTGGTATTTACACTAAATGTATGTTCAACATCATGATCATTTATTGTACTCTTCAGATTTCTTCAGAGTTTATAAAGCAGACAGATACTAACTACTACTTAAATATTAGTGCAGTTAATGTTTCAGTATTAGATACTAATATTAATGTTTCAGCACTAGATAAGAGTACTGTTAATATTTCAGTATTAGGTATTAAGACCACTAGAATTTTGCCACTAGAAGAATAGGATCTACTTTATTATTTACATAAAACAAAATTCTTCTGCTTTCCTTTAATCTATCCATCCATTTATCTAGTTATTGTGTGACATTTCTCTGTAACTGATGATACAGATGGAAACTTTTCCTTTCTTCCTATCAAAATTAATCCTGAGTCCTCTTGTTTCAAAGTTAGCTGTCACCTTGAGAAGTGACATGATAAACAATAGAATGATGATAATTAATAATGGCTCAATATATTTCAACATTGACATATCATATATTTGAAAAGGAAAAATTTTAAAGAAAACTCAGAATTATATTTAGGTTATTAATCTTTAAAGCTCTATTCACCATTCAGTAGGTAGGCCCTATTGATGTCTTTGACATACACAATGTGAAATTACTATGTGTATCATATTTTCACTTCCTTAAAAATTATCTGTGCTTTGCCTATCATCCCCCACCTCAACCCATGCCCTAGCCACTGGAAACCACTGACCTTTTTATTGTCTCCATAGTTTGCCTTTTCCAGAATTTTATGTAATTCTTTTCATGGCTTGAAAACTCATTTTTACTGCTGAATGACATTTAAGTGTTTGGATGTATCACAGTTTATTTATCCATTTACCTACTGAAGACCATCATGATTGCTTCTAAGTTCTGGCAATCACATTCTCAGCAAAGTTTTAAGTAATTTTTGTTATTAGTTACAGTAGCATTCAAATACATTTGAAAAGTATTACCCTCAAATATTCAACATATTACTATACTTTGTCCAAAGAAAAATTTTGACAAGCATTTTAAACTTTTTGCACTGGTAAATTTGGAATGATTGGTACAGTAGAAAGAATCCAGGACTTGGAAAATTTGTATATATATCTGGATCAGTCAGTGAGTTTATTTTCTTTTAAGTAGAGCTATGTACTTGGGAAACTGACTTGATGTCAGATTTTTGCTTGATTGTGAAGCCAGCACAGAGTGTGTGATATTAAAGGAAGCTAGCAATAAGATAGACACCTAATGGAGAAAGTCTTGTCACGAACCTCTTTCCTAATGATTCTGGTCCATTCTTACTCTTGGTTCTTTTTTTCTAATTATTATGGACCATAGACACCTGATGGATACCTCCTTCCACCAAGGATTTAGAGATGAGAAAAATAAAGTAGTTCTCTGGCTAAAACTAACCATCCTTTATTGGATGAGGGCAGAATATCTCCTAGGCTTAATCAGTGTTATTTAAAACTGAAGAAATGCCACACTAACCTAAGCCCAGGGTAACAACAAAGTAGCATTTAGAGAAGCAAATTCATGAGGTTGTGATAGCACCATTATTCTGGAAAGAGAAAGAGATAGAGAGAGCCAAAAAGAAATTAGATCAAGCCTGGCTGATGCATGTGTGTGTGTGTGTGTGTGTGTGTGTGTGTGTGTGTGTGTTTGCGCACATGTGTCTGTGTATGGGCTCATGCAGCACAACCACTGAGAGGAGGTGCAGAGTTTGGGCACAGGTATTCAGTCCCCTTTCACAGGGAAAGCAGATGCCTGAATATGCTAAAATTAATTTTTCATGATCTATAAACTAGTTCTGAGTTTAAATAGAAGCTGGGACTGCAAGGAGATCCAACCAGTCCATCCTAAAGGAGACTTGTCCTGGGTGTTCATTGGAAGGACTGATGCTGAGGCTGAAACTTCAATACTTTGGCCACCGCATGCGAAGATTTGACTCATTGGAAAAAGAGCCTGATGCTGTGAGGGATTGGGGGCAGGAGGAGAAGGGGACGACAGAGGATGAGTTGGCTGGATGGCATCACCGACTCAATGCACATGAGTTTGGGTGAATTAGTGATGGACAGGGAGGCCTGGCGTACTGCGATTCAAGGGGTCACAAAGAGTTGGATATGACTGAGAGACTGAACTGAACTGAGCTGAATTGAGATACTTAAAATGCTCTACCACAAATGATACAATTTAACATATTATTCTATTGGCCAACCTTATAAATTCAGTTAACAAGAGTGTGTAACTAAGAGTTTGATAAACTATTTATTACAAAGTCCAAAATAATGTTAAAAAATGCATTTCAGTCCTCTCTGAAGATGCCTTTTTAAATACGTGACTATGTATACCCAAATTCTAGGCCAATGTTTTGATTCTTGTAGCTTCTAGAAGACAAATTCTAAGTACAACATAATTTCTTACAGTAGAAAATAGATATCACATACTTTTTCATTGAGTTTGAAGACAAGGTGTATAAAATAGTGTGTAAAATTTGTGATTGCTGTTCAAAAACGTCTTCCTGAATTCAATTGTGGGAAGAAAGAATTGGATCGTTTGGTGAATCTTCCCCATTTTTAATTCATTGACATGCTTCTTTTTTCCTTTAACAAGTATTTTTATTTTCCCCAGTATATGACAAAGTAAATTTATATAGAAAAGAATCATAACTGAAAATAATTCCCAACTGCCCTGACTTCCTGCTAAAGAAGAAAAAGAAATATTTGCATTCTTTTCATTTTGCAAAATAAATTTAGAAAGGAGAATCTATCTAGGTAGCCTGTGTTTTCACTCAATGATTCTGACATAAATATGTTTTAATCATATTTAAAATGTTTCTCTCTTATATAGAAGATGTTGTATACATGTTGGTGTTTTTTACAACATACATTTGGATGAAAAATAAAATTAAATGGATTTCAGCATGCATTGGAGAAGGAAATGGCAACCCACTCTAGTGTTCTTGCCTGGAGAATCCTAGGGACAGAAGAGCCTGTTGGGTGCAGTCTATGGGGTCACACAGAGTCGGACATGACTGACGTGACTCAGCAGCAGCAGTAGCAGCAGCCAAGCAAGTGACTTCATAGCACAGATCTAAAGTTCTATTGGTACTGGAATAAGTATATGTTATAAATTGGAAGTTTTACAGTGGTTTCTATTCTATTTGGTGGAGAATATAAGTTTCAGGCTCTTGAAAACAAACCAGAAGATAGTAATATATGCTGTGACTCTCTGTTATGTATAAAAGATTCACTTTGCTGTATAGCAGAAAGTAACACAACATAGTAAATCAACTATACTCCGATAAAAAATAAAAATATAACCGTGTCTATTCCTAAAGGAGCAGAACTAATGTTAGAAAAGCACTTAAACTATGACCTTTTCTTTGCCAGTGATAAGACCTAGCTTTCCAGAAAGGCAGTTGGAAGTTTAATATATCTAGGTCCTATAGACTACAAACAAGCAAATGCAAAGAAGATGACCACTGTACTATTAAGCAATCTGAAAATGCCATCAGGTGAGAAGGAAATAAAAATGAGGCCTTTAATATAACTTCTGATATTTTTCCCTTTTTGTACTCATTTTAATGTAGGCTTGCATCATATCGTATTTAGACTTTTATAATATCCTTCTAATTTGTCTTCCTCTCTCCAACTTCAACATATCTCCAGTCACCCTCTTTGCCACCAGAATTATCTTTTCTAAATTAGGAATGTAGTAAAATTACTTCCCAAGTTGGTGAAGGAATCTATCAACTCTTGGTGAAAGTTCCATCTTCTTTCCATAATTTTCTCTTCAACTACATTAATATTTTTTTCTTCCTTCTTTACCCTAACCTACAATAATATTTAACTGTGTATCATTTATCAAGTGTTCTTGGCAAATGCATCTCATGTATCTGTGAAAAAAAATTAAATGCTATATATTATATGTTTCCTTTCTTCCAGTTTGCTTAAAAACTTTTGGCCCTACACAAAAGTATAACCTCTCATGGTCTTTTCATTTGGATTAATTACTATTAATATTTTGTCACATTTTCTTTCTCTCCATGTATATGCTTTTCTCCTTCTGCTCTTCTTCCTTCTTCATATTATCAATGAAACATTTGGAAGTAAGTTACAGGCATGATGACCTTTTGTGCCTAAATAATTCAGTGTATATCACCAAAGAAAAGGATATTTAATTCATTCAGTTTAGTTCAGTTCAGTCCCTCAGTCAGTTTTGACTCTTTGCAACCCCATGAATCGCAGCACGCCAGGCCTCCCTGTCCGTCACCAACTCCCGGAGTTCACTCAAACTCACGCCCATCGAGTCGGTGATGCCATCCAGTCATCTCATCCTCGGTCGTCCCCTTCTCCTCCTGCCCCCAATCCCTCCCAGCATCAGAGTCTTTTCCAATGAGTCAACTCTTCGCATGAGGTAGCCAAAGTACTAGAGTTTCAGCTTTAGCATAAATCCTTCCAAAGAACACCCAGGACTGATCTCCTTTAGAATGGACTGGTTGGATCTGCTTGCAGTCCAAGGGACTTTCAAGAGTCTTCTCCAACACCACACTTCAAAAGCATCAGTCCTTCGGTGCTCAGCCTTCTTCACAGTCCAACTCTCACATCCATACATGACTACTGGAAAAACTGTAGCCTTGACTAGATGGACCATTTTTGGCAAAGTAATGTCTGTGCTTTTCAGTATGCTATCTAGGTTGGTCACAACTTTCCTTCCAAGGAGTAAGCGTCTTCTAATTTCATGGCTGCAGTCACCATCTGCAGTGATTTTGGAACCCCAAAAATAAAGTCTGACACTGTTTCCACTGTTTCCCCATCTATTTCCCATGAAGTGATGGGACCAGGTGCCATCATCTTTGTTTTCTGAATGTTGAGCTTTAAGCCAACTTTTTCACTCTTCTCTTTCACTTTCATCAAGAGGCTTTTTACCTCCTCTTCACTTTCTGCCATAAGGGTGGTGTCATCTGCATATCTGAGGTTATTGGTATTTCTCCTGTCAATCTTGATCCCAGCTTGTGCTTCTTCCAGCCCAACATTAAAGCATAATTTCCAAATTAAGGTAATCAGTAATGCAATAATATTATTTAATATGCAGTTTGTAAAACTTTTCAAAGTTGCACAGTTTTGAAGTTCTGATGGCTATAAGTAAATTTTGACCCTCTTGGGGAGAATTTATAGAGACCAGTTCACATGGGAAATTATAAATAAGGCATTGGCTAGTATTTTAGCTCTTACTGCCGTATATTTGGTACAATGCTGATGATGGTGACTCACTGGAGAAGGAGAAACTACCCAAAGAAATATAGGTTACATGTTTGCAGGCAGGTCCACCACACTAATAGGCCCTCTAACCCTTATGTTTAAACCTGATGAATGAAAAGATGCTATCATGAAAATGGATCACCAAATGCCCCATATTAAGGTAGATTCTTTTTTTAAAAGCTGTCATTGTGTGATTCAAGTTCAAATAAGACAAAGAGCCAAAATCCTAGTCTCAGATGGAAGCAAAATGGCCATGACCGCTGAATGAAAGCTCTCTCAAAGCTGGAACAGATGGTGTCACTAATGATGACTTTATCTCTCAATATATAGAGTTTTGGGTGAACAAAACATTGGAAATTCATTTCGTTGGGTTGCAAGCAGTTGCTATGTAGCACAAAATGGAAAGTGGATGCACTTGCTTCCTGGCATATAGTAGCTCTCGCCTACCCTTTTATACTGATTTTGGTCACTTTAAAAAGAATAATACTGAATTCTCTGAGGAAACTATAAGCAAAGTGAAAAGATGGCCTTCAGAATGGGAGAAAATAATAGCAAATGAAGCAACTGACAAAGAATTAATCTCAAAAATATATAAGCAACTCCTGCAGCTCAATTCCAGAAAAGTAAGCGACCCAATCAAAAATTGGGCCAAAGAACTAAATAGACATTTCTCCAAAGAAGACATGCAGATGGCTAACAAATACATGAAAAGATGCTCAACATCACTCATTATCAGAGAAATGCAAATCAAAACCATAATGAGGTAACATCTCACACCAGTTAGAATGGCTGCTATCCAAAAGTCTACAAACAATAAATGCTGGAGAGAGTGTGGAGAAAAGGGAACCCTCTTACAATGTTGGTTGGAATACAAACTAGTACAGCCACTATGGAGAACAATGTGGAGATTCCTTAAAAAACTGGAAATAGAACTGCCATATGACCCAGCAATCCCACTGCTGGGCAGACACACAGAGGAAACCAGAATTGAAAGAGACATATGTACCCCAATGTTCACCGCAGCATGGTGTACAATAGCCAGGACATGGAAGCAACCTAGATGTCCATTGGCAGACGAATGGATAAGAAAGCTGTGGTACATATACACAATGGAATATTACTCAGCTATTAAAAAGAATACATTTGAATCAGTTCTAATGAGGTGGATTAATTATAGGAGCCTATTATACAGAGCAAAGTAAATCAGAAAGAAAAACACCAATACAGTATATTAATGCATATATATGGAATTTAGAAAGATGGTAACGATGACCCTATATGTGAGACAGTGAAAGAGACACAGATGTAAAGAACAGACTGTTGGATTCTGTGGGAGAAGGTGAGGGCGGGATGATTTGAGAGAATAGCACTGAAACCTGTATATTATCATATGTGAAATTGATCGCCAGTCCAGGTTCAATGCATGAGGCAGGGCGCTCAGGGCTGGTGCACTGGGATGACCCTGAGGGATGGGATGGGGAGGGAGGTGGGAAGGAGGGTCAGGATGGGGAACACATGTGCACCCATGGCTGATTCATGTGAATGTATGGCAAAAACCACCACAATGTTGTAAAGTAATTAGCCTCCAATTAAAATAAAAAATAGATAAATAAATAAAAATAATAATATTTAGGGGCAGGACAATTTCTCCCTGTCCCTAAAATGGACTAAAGTACAAATGCACTGATTTCAATAGGCCAAAAAGTATCAGAAAAAGGAGAAACTCATACTTTTACAACTCTATTTGCCACAGGTGCCAGAGGTCAGCATCTTACCCAGTCCCATTGTGGGAAGAGGTGTTTAGATTCACCTTATGGGAGTTTGGGCAGAGTTCATGATGTGGAAGGGAAACTAAGGTGACTTTGTGGAAGAGTATCTTTGGGCCAACTCAATGAATTTTTGTTGTTTATCATACAACTAAATATATGATAGGGATTGATGTTTGCAGGCTTTTATTTCCCAATTCCATCTGTGACCAAGTGGATACTCTCAGCTGGACAGAGTAACATGTAGAGAAGAGCTTGTACCTTTGATATCCCACAGTCGTCATGACTACTTTGTGACTGATGATTTTGCCAGCTACAGACTCAGGCAAGTGAAGCAGCTCCACCTCGAGGCTTCCCTTGAGATTTTGGACTAACTGTCCCTCTGCCATATCTAACAGTCATGCCCACTTTGAAAAGTAGCTATTAACTTTCTATAGAAATACCTGACTCATGGGTTCCTTGTTAGTCTTCAGCCTGATAGTCTGATAAGTTGTGTCAACTTGAACACAATGAATAATATGGTAGGAAGGGTTCAAAAGATCTTGCTCATCAAATGGAAATAGTATATGGAAGAATACAGATAGCATCATCCCGAAGGCATCTCAGCTTTACCTTTTGCATTTGGGAGAAAGTCTATTTTACACTCTGCTGTCTCATGCACAGTCACTAGATTAATGAAGCCCTTGATTCACAGAGGTCTCCTAAATACCTAGTCCAGGTACACTGCTGGTTGAGCTAAACTGCTATTCAACAGTGTGTTCTGGGCTGCTGCAACTATTCAACGACAGGTGCTAGAAATGGAGAACCAAAATTGCCTGTGTTTGCTACTCTCTGTGGGCAGAAATCAAGTCCTTTCTCATAACTCTGGCCATATTTCCTTGAAGGAACCTTGTTATATTTGGTTCAGTTGGCCATGATAGAACAGTTTGGTCTTCCACTTGAAGAAATGCAGATTAACAGATTAAAGATACTCTTATTTGGAACTATGTATTATTGAAACAAATTGCAATTTTTAAAACAAAATGCAAATATGCTATGCACTGAATGCCCATATGTAATGTACAAGAGCCAAAGTGGATGACATAATGAATCTCTGTAAGTTTTACAGAATTGTCTTTGTCCTTCCTGCACTTGAACTCTCTTGATCACAGGTGTGGCATGAATAGGTAACTGCTGAAAAATAACTGTTATAGCTATGGGATAAACCAACTTTGCAGCAATGGTGGTGAGATAATAAATCAGGTACTTATGGAAGGAACAATAAAAACCTCCAGAATATAGCAGAGAGAGATACATTAATGATCTTTTTTTTCTTTAATATCCTCCACTGTCACCTTCCTCATGGAGGAAAATGCCCTGATAAGACTCTTCCACACTGCTGCAAGCATCTTAACTTCAACAGGAAAAGGTGACAAGAAATGTGTCCTTGACTTTAGCTGAAGTGATTGATGACACCTTTAAAGGTTCATTATTCTTCCTATCACAGTGAGTGAAGGGAGCCAAACACGCATAGGACACACTGTATGATTACATTTATATGAAGTTGAAGGGCAAGCAAAAAAGAATCTATAATGCTAGAAGCCAAAATAATAGTTACCCCAAGGATAAAGGCTGGATTGATTGGGAAGAAGCTGAGGTTATTTTCTGGAGTGATAGAAATATTCTGTATTCTCATCTCTGCTGTGGTTGAATGTGAAATTCAAACATCAGTACACTTTAGATTTGTGAAATTTAATATATTCACATTATCTTCTATTAAAAATGTTTTAAAAAAAGATTTCTAGGGGGATATCACTTTTTCCTTCCCTTCCATCTAGTGCCAGAGATAATAAATTCAAATTCTTATTGACTGTGCCATGTGTTTGCTTTTGATTCACCCTTGCTTTCTGTAGAGCTCTTTGGGGGTCCTAGTTTTATCTGAAGAATGTCAACTTGAGAGTTTCCTGAAATTCACCTTATGCCCCCATATCACATGTAGTCATCAAAGTGCCTTCTCAGAGGTCTGGCAGGCACTCTCAGGGTAAATGGCTATACTAATGCTATGCATCCCAGGATTTCTGTTTTATTTGTTCAGTCTTTTCAACATATTCCTATTTTTCAGATCACTTTAAAATGAGTTTTATTATTTATTTTTAAAGTCTTTATTGAATTTGTTACAATATTGCTTCTTTTATGTTTTTGGTTTTTTGGCTATGAGGCATATCAGATCTTAGCTCCCCGACCAGGGATAGAACCTGTACCACCTGCATTGGGAGGCAAAGTTTTAACTACTAGACCACCAGGGTAATTCCATAAAATTAGTTTTAAAAGATGTCTGTGAATGTGCATTTCATCATTATATGGTTTTATTCAAAAAGGTCACCCTGGCTACCTATGCTCTAGTGAAAGAGTGACTCTTATTCTTAATTTTCCTTCTGTGCCTTAGATCTTTTGTTTTCAAGCTCAGTCTGAACAGGAGGTTTTTGTTTGTCATTTGTTATATTGCTCTTGATCTCTGTAGTGCTTGGATCCAATATAGCCATTTTGCAGATGCACTTCTGTATCCTCATCTCCCAGTCTGGTATGAGATCCAGTATTTACAACTGGGCCCTTCTCCCCTGTAACAAAACCATGAAAAGACTTATTCATTCACTGAACACCAGATCTCTTGACCCACGTCCTACATGTATGGCTTTGTTTTCTTTCTCGCACCAACCCATTTCTACTGGAGAAGTAATCACAAGTGGGCACAGTGTTTTAGCCTTTCTCTTGGAGCCACCAGTTCTGGCTTCTGATTTAATATAGTAAACACGGCTCGTGTCACCTGACATACGTATATACCCTGTAGTTAGTGAAATTGATTGTCTCAGTCTATTCTTGGTGTCAGAGTGCAGAAAACACTGGCTGAAGCCCACAGTTGCAAATTTTTGTTTTGGTTAAATAAACTTGTTTCTGTTTGAAGTTTTTAGATGTATATTTTATCAGTCATTGTGATATTTAGAGGGAAGGGAGCAATAGAAAGTGTTATCTGACAGTGTGCCATCTGAATTCAAATATCTGCCTCTGGAGGGATCTGCCTCTGGATTTTTGTAACTGCTGATCTCTCCACAAGAAATGAACAGTAAACCATTACTTGGTCTTATGCTCAGACCAACTGCAACCTGTTTGGGAAACATTTCTCCTCTCATTTCCCTAGGAAGATTGGATAAGCCTTAACTTTAAACACTAATTGCATTTTAAACATCTCCTTTTTATAGCTCTTATCATATAGTATTATCTTGTTTTCATGCATCTTTTCCTTATGAAATTCTGAGTTCCTTGAGAGCAGACATCATATCATGTTCAAATCTGAATCATCTGTACGTGCCTGCTTAAGTAAGTACTCCAAATACTATTAAAATTAATTAGCTAATTAATTAAATATCACAATTTAATTTCCAGGGTTTTATAATGTGACTCAATACAAGTTCTGCATTTTTTTTCCTACTCTGGTTTTAAACAACCACCCACTGCACCAGCTAACTTCTTGCCTCGTTTCCCAAACATGCTGTGACATGCTTATTCCTTTTCTTGGGCTTTTCTCTTAACTTAGAATGCTGTCTCTCTGCTTTGAAAATTAGTAGTGGGCATGTGATATATTTAGCAACTCTCTATTTACAGCAGTATTTTTAAATCTTGAAATGTAATGACCAATGTATAAATTTTTAAAGGACATATAAATGAAAAGACTCAGAGAAATTGTAGGGAAACTAGGGGAAGTGATTCTAACCTATGTGACATTAAACACAAGTTCAAGTTTCATTTTGCTTGCATTGGTCTGAATTTCACAGAACTGGCTGATAAATGCCAGTGATTTAATGGGCAACAGAGAAATATAATGTCTGATGGGCATCATGCTCTAGTTTGCTTTCCAGAGGTTAGAGGGCTAAGGAGCTTATTTGGAATTTGCTGTTGCAAAACCACACAAACATTATGCTGACGTTAGTGTCTACAATTTGACTAAAATGTGTGCTTAAAAAACCATGCGTATGTTCCATCCAAACATGATATTAGATAAAACAAGTAGCACTAGAGCAACTGTGCATGTGTTTAAAGCAGATACCAATGTGGTGTTTGGATTCATTCCACACAGTTTTCACTTTACATTTTAAGAGTGTGGCAGGATACAACCAAAAATGGAATTTTGAATGCTGAATCTATTAACTGGCCTGTATTTTTGTGACTGACAGGCTGAATCTATTAGCTGGCTTGTGTTTTTGTGAGTGACAAGTTTCAGATAAAGGAGGAATATTCACCTTAAAAAACACACTACATAGGAAATTCAAAGTGACTGATCAAATTCTTTTCTTTCATTACTTTTAACAGCTAAATTTATGACAGTTATACTAGAAATGAGATTTAACTTAAACTTAGTGAGATGTCTCAAAACACAGGAAAATAGATATTAGATATTTGCCAAAATATCTAAATAACCAAAATTAGATATTTGGCTAAATGTCTGTTAGCTACAGATGATTAATAAGTATTTATCAATTTACTGTTAACTAATCTGACTAAAAATATATCTATGGGTAAATATAGCATAAAATTTTAAACCTAGAGATTTTGAATGTGTTGACCAAGATTTCAGCTCCAGCTTCACCACTCTTGGCCAAATTACCTTTATACTCTGTTTAAGATACTTCTCGCATAAAATCGACATCTATAGCATAGTATATTTTAAATTAAATGCAGAATAGAATATATGAGCTAATTTCACTTACACATATATTTTATCTAACAATATTGTATGTGTACATCTGTATACATATATACATAGTATTGCTAGGATATGAAATTAATTTATATAAATATATGTATATGACTTTATAAACATTTAGACATAAAATACATATACCTATATGAATTCATAGGTATATATGTGTGTGTGAGTGCTTTGAACAGTAAATATCTAGTTTATAGTAAATAATATAAGCATTACTAATTATTATCACTAATATTGCCATTATGAATGACTATCTATGTTTTCAGCTAAGGTCATCATCTCCATTTGCACTTCAATTCACATCCACAGTAGCCTACTCCAGTTCATTCTGTTTTCCCTCCCCTCATCATCGTCTTCTACTCTCTACTGGATATTTTGCTATCAGCATTCAAATTTGCTGAAACTTGTACCATTTTAAGCAAATGTCTTTTTTATACAAAGTGCCACAGCAATGGAGGACAAAGTGCTTTTACTATTCCAATAAATGATACTGAGACAGCTGGAAACCTGTATTAAAGTAAATTTTATCTAAAGTTTACCATTTCCAAATGGATTGCAGACATATATGTGAAAGATAATACATGTGATGATACAGAACAACAGGAGAACACCTTCATTACTGTGGATGGGCAAGGATTTTTTTTAAGTAAAACACAATAAGATACTAATCATAGAATTAAAGACTTGAAAAATTGAACTCTATTAAAATTTAGGAGTTCTGTTCATAGTTCAGTTCAGTTGCTCAGTCATGTCTGACTCTTTGTGACCCCATGAATCGCAGCACGCTAGGCCTCCTTGTTCATCACCAACTCCCGGAGTTCACTCAGACTCACGTCCATCGAGTCCATGATGCCATCCAGCCATCTCATCCTTGGTCGTCCCCTTCTCCTCCTGCCCCCAATCCCTCCCAGCATCAGAGTTTTTGCTAATGAGTCAACTCTGCTCATGAGGTGGCCAAAGTACTGGAGTTTCAGCTTTAGCATCATTCCTTCCAAAGAAATCCCAGAGTTGATCTCCTTCAGAAAGGACTGGTTGGATCTCCTTGCAGTCCAAGGGACTCTCAAGAGTCTTCTCCAACACTACACTTCAAAAGCATCAATTCTTCGGCGCTCAGCCTTCTTCATGGTCCAACTCTCACATCCATACATGACCACAGGAAAAACCATAGCCTTGACTAGATGGACCTTAGTCGGCAAAGTAATGTTTCTGCTTTTGAATATGCTATCTAGGTTGGTCATAACTTTTTTTCCAAGGAGTAAGCGTCTTTTAATTTCATAGCTGCAGTCACCATCTGCAGTGATTTTGGAGACCCCAAAATAAAGTCTGACACTGTTTCCACTGTTTCCCCATCTATTTCCCATGAAGTGATGGGACTGGATGCCATGATCTTCGTTTTCTGAATGTTGAGCTTTAGGCCAACTTTTTCGCTCTCCTCTTTCACTTTCATCAAGAGGCTTTTTAGCTTCTCTTCACTTTCTGCCATAAGGGTGGTGTCATCTGCATATCTGAGGTTATTGATATTTCTCCCAGCAATCTTGATTCCAGCTTGTGCTTCTTCCAGTCCAGTGTTTCTCATGATGTACTCTGCAATAAGCAGGGTGACAATGTACAGCCTTGACGTATTCCTTTTCCTATTTGGAGCCAGTCTGTTGTCCATGTCCAGTTCTAACTGTTGCTTCCTGACCTGCATATAGATTTCTCAAGAGGCAGGTCAGCTGGTCTGGTATTCCCATTTCATTCAGAATTTTCCACAGTTTATTGTGATCCACACAGTCAAAGGCTTTGGCATAGTCAATAAAGCAGAAATAGATGTTTTTCTGGAACTCTCTTGCATTTTCCATAATCCAGCCAATGTTGGCAATTTGATCTCTGGTTTCTCTGCCTTTTCTAAAACCAGCTTAAATGTCAGGGAGTTCACGGTTCACGTATTGCTGAAGCCTGGCTTGGAGAATTTTGAGCATTACTTTACTAGCATGTAAAATGAGTGCAATTGTGTGGTAGTTTGAGCATTCTTTTGATTGCCTTTCTTTGGAATTGGAATGAAAACTGACCTTTTCCAGTCGCATGGCCACTGCTGAGTTTTCCAAATTTGCTGGCATTTTGAGTGCAGCACTTTCACAGCATCATCTTTCAGGATTTGAAATAGCTCAACTGGAATTCCATCACCTCCACTAGCTTTGTTCATAGTGATGCTTTCTAAGGCCCACTTGACTTCACATTCCAAGATGTCTGGCTCTAGATTAGTGATCACATCATCATGACTATTGGGTCATGAAGATCTTTTTTGTGCAGTTTTTCTGTGTATTCTTGCCACCTCTTCTTAATATCTTCTGCTTCTGTTAGGTCCATACCATTTCTGTCCTTTATCAAGCCCATCTTTGCATGAAATGTTCCCTTGGTATCTCTAGTTTTCTTGAAGAGATCTCTAGTCTTTCCCAGTCTGTTGTTTTCCTCTATTTCTTTGCATTGATCGCTGAAGAAGGCTTTCTTATCTCTTCTTGCTATTCTTTGGAACTCTGCATTTAGATGCCTATATCTTTCCTTTTCTCCTTTGCTTTTCGCCTTTCTTCTCTTCACAGCTATTTGTAAGGCTTTCCCAGACAGCCATTTTGCTTTTATGCATTTCTTTTCCATGGGGATGGTCTTGATCCCTGTCTCCTGCACAATGTCACGAACCTCATTCCATAGTTCATCAGGCATTCTATCTATCAGATCTAGGCCCTTAAATCTATTTCTCACTTCCACTGTATAAACATAAGGGATTTGATTTAGGTCATACCTGAATGGTCTAGCCGTTTTCCCTACTTTCTTCAATTTTAGTCTGAATTTGGTTATAAGGAATTCATGATCTGAGCCACAGTCAGCTCCCAGTCTTTTTTTTGTTGACTGTATAGAGCTTCTCCATCTTTGGCTGCATAGAATATAATCAATCTGATTTCGGTGTTGACCATCTGGTGATGTCCACGTGTAGAGTCTTCTCTTGTGTTGTTGGAAGAGGGTGTTTGCTATGATCAGTGAATTTTCTTGGCAAAACTCGATTAGTCTTTGCCCTGCTTCATTCCGCATTCCAAGGCCAAATTTGCCTGTTACTCCAGGTGTTTCTTGACTTCCTACTTTTGCATTCCAGTCCCCTATAATGAAAAGGACATCTTTTTTGGGTGTTAGTTCTAAAAGGTCTTGTAGGTCTTCATAAAACCTTTCAACTTCAGCTTCTTCAGCATTACTGGTTGGGGCATAGACTTGGATAACTGTGATATTGAATGGTTTGCCTTGGAGACGAACAGAGATCATTCTGTCATTTTTGAGATTGCATCCAAGTACTGCATTTCGGACTCTTTTGTTGACCATGATGGCTACTCCATTTCTTCTGAGGGATTCTTGCCCACAGTAGTAGATATAATGGTCATCTGAGTTAAATTCACCCATTCCAGTCCATGTTAGGTCACTGATTCGTAGAATGTCGACGTTCACCCTTGCCATCTCTTGTTTGACCACTGTTCTTTCATAAGGACATATTAATAGAGTGAAAAGCCACAGAATTGAATACGATGTTTGTAACTCATATGACAGTGTAGTTTATTTTCAGAATATATGATGAGTTCCTATAATTCAGTAAAAAAAAGACTATAAAATTACTGGCTAAGCACTTCAGAGGAGGATATTCAAACAGACAACAAACTATTCAAATGGTGATCAATTAAAAGGAAATGAAAATCAAATAAAATACTACTTCACACTGACCAACATAACTAGAAATCAAAAGATAGACTATCTGCTGTTGGTAAGGATGTGGAGCAATGGGAATTCTCATACACTGCTACTGCTGCTAAGTGGCTTCAGTCGTGTCCGACTCTATGTGACCCCATAGACGGCAACTCACCAGGCTCCCCTGTCCCTGGGATTCTCCGGGAAAGAACATACAAGTGGGTTGCCATTTTCTTCTCCAAAGCGTGAAAGTGAAAAGTGAAAGTGAAGTCACTCAGTCCTGTCCGACTCTTAGTGACCCCATGGACTGCAGCCCACCAGGCTCCTCCATCCATGGGATTTTCCAGGCAAGAGTATTGGAGTGGGATGCCATTGCGTGGAAATATACAGTCACAACTACTTGAACAACTCTTTGTTCAGTCAGTTCAGTTCAGTTCAGTCGCTCAGTCATGTCCCACTCTTTGCGACCCCATGAATCTCAGCACGCCAGGCCTCCCTGTTCATCACCAGCTCCCGGAGTTCACTCAGACTCATGTCCGTCGAGTCGGTGATGCCATCCAATCATCTCATCCTCAGTCGTCCCCTTCTCCTCCTGCCCCCAATCCCTCCCAGCATCAGAGTCTTTTCCAATGAGTCAACTCTTCTCATGAGGTGGCCAAAGTACTGGAGTTTCAGCTTTAGCATCATCCCTTGCAAAGAAATCCCAGGGTTGATCTCCTTCAGAATGGACTGGTTGGATCTCCTTGCAGGCCAAGGGACTCTCAAGAGTTTTCTCCAACACCACAGTTCAAAAGCATCAATTCTTCAGCGCTCAGCCTTCTTCACAGTCCAACTCTCACATCCATACATGACCACAGGAAAAACCATAGCCTTGACTAGACGGACCTTAGTCAGCAAAGTAATGCCTCTGCTTTTGAATAGCTGAGCTTATGTATAACCTATGTCCAGTGATTCTAGTATACTGGTTTACGTTTTACTTTATTAAAGTCTGTTTTTTTTCCAACAGAACCACAAGAACAAGGAATTTTATGTTATGTTTGTGGCTGAACCTAAGTGCCTAGAATACAGCCTGGCCGAATGTATACACCTGGTAACTTAGCTGGTAAAGAATCCACCTTCAATGCAGGAGAGCCAGGTTCCATTCCTGAGTTGGAAGATCTGCTGGAGAAGAGAAAGGCTACTCACTCCAGTATTCTTGGGCTTCTCTGGTGGCTCAGTCGGTAAAGAATCCTGCAATGCAGAACATCTGGGTTCAATCCTTTGGTTAGGAAGATCCCCTGGAGAAGGGACCAGCTACCCACTCCAGTATTCTGGCTTGGAGAATTCCACAGGCTGTATAGTCCATGGGATCTCAAAGAGTCGGACACAACTGAGTGGCTTTCACTCACTCATTGCCTACATTTGGTAAAGAACTTTCAATTCCTGTATTAATATGTAGGGAGGTTTCTGAATGGGAAGGCTTTTATTTACTACACAGTATCTTTTGCCCTTTAGATTATTCTTCTGTGATTTGTCAGGACAAAGAATTGGTTCTACCTAAAAAAACAGTAAAGTTATAGCAGTATAAAATGAATAACTATAATAATCAACACTAATTCTGATTTAAATAACCTCAGTATGTCAAAACAGATGATAAAATATAGCATTTTTAATCTCTCAAGTCTTTTAAAGTAACTCTGAGTCATAATTTTATTTTTATGGCACCTCAGTAATGTAGACAGTGAATTTGTTTATTATCATTTAATCCAACTGGGACCTAGGTAATTGATTCCGGAAAAATTTAAAACTGAGTGTGTTAAAATTATTATAAGGATGGCATTGGGTAGATTGATTGATTGATTGATTGAATGTTGTAGCCTCAGAAAGATGTTAAAACTGTATAAAGAGATTCATATCAGAAATTAGAAAGCCCTAAAGAAGTTGAGTCTTACGGTTGACCTTTGTTATAGGTATGAAAATTTCCCTGAGAGTGTTTAAGAAAGCAGCCAAGAACAAATATTTGTGGAACAGCTGCAACATAAATTACAATTAAAGCTTTCTCCTCCCAAGTTTGGGGTTAAAAAATATGAATTTTGGAGGGCTTTTGTTTGTTTAGAATTCTATGATTTGCTATGACATACATAGTGCACAATCATTATACAAGTCGAATGAGAAATTTACATTAACAATTTTCATGAAAGTGAAGGTTGCTCAGTTATGCTGACTCTTTGCAACCCCATGGACTATACAGTTCTTGGAATTCTCCAGGCCAGAATACTGGAGTGGGTAGCCTATCCTTCTCCAGTGGATCTTCCTGACCCAGGAATGGAACCAGGGTCTCAAATTCTTTTCCAGCTGAGCTACCAGGGAAGCCCCTAAATTTTCATGAATTAACAATAATAATATTTTCCTGAATTAACACAAGTAATATTTTTTCATGAACTAACACAAATAATATTTTTTAAGTATTTGGAATTCCCCAAGTATAAGTGTGTTTAGTATTAGGATGAGATGATTGGATGGCATCACTGACTCAATGGACATGAGTTTGAGCAAACTCAGGGAGATAGTGAAGGACATGGAAGCCTGGTGTCCTTAAGCTCTCATAAGTATTCATTTTTGGATTCAGATAATGTGGAAAATGGCAATGACTATCTTATAAAGTAGTTTTGATGGTTAGATAAGATCAGTTTGGTATTGCATTTAGTGGTAGGCCTGCTACATGGTAGCATACACTATATATTCATTATTATTATGTTGTAAATATTCATAGTTGATATTTTGAATGCTTTACTTAATGACCAGGACAAAACCTTACTGTTCATATAACTGGCTATATTTTGCAAAGAAAAGTTCATAAATTATGCAAAAGAATAAAATGAAAATGTGATATTTTAACAGGTTTTTACTGATTCTAAACATACTAAAAATATAAGTACTAAAAAAAAAGAAAAGTGTTGTCTCTCTCCCAGGGAGCATTTTTGCTTCTGAGATATAAAGATTTAAAAACATTTGCCTACAATTGTTCTCAGTGTAATAGACTAAAGTAGATAGATAGAAATTAAATTGAAGCCACACACTAGGAAAATATTAATTTTCTAATAGAACAGTTAATGTATCCTTTTATAGTCAATTTTTGAAATTAATAAAAATCTCAAGAACACTATACATATAATTTTTAAAATTAATTTATTTTTATGGAAGGATAATTGCTTTACAGAATTTTGCTGTTTTTCTGTCAAACCTCAATATGAATCAGCCATAGTTATACACATATCCCCTCCCTTTTGAGCCTCTTTCCCATCTTCCTCTCCATCCCACCGCTCTAGGTTGATACAGAGCCCCTGTTTGATTTTCCTGAGCCATACAGCAAATTCCTGTTGGGTATCTGTTTTGCATAAGGTAATGAAAGTTTCCAAGTTACTCTTCCCATACATCTCACCCTCTCCTCCTCTCTCCCCATGTCCATAAATCTATTCTCTATGTCTGTTTCTCCACTGTTGCCCTGTAAATAAATTCTTGAGTGTCATTTTTCTAGATTCTGTATATATGCATTAGAATACAATGTTTATCTTTCTCTTTCTGACTTACTTCACTCTGTATAATAGGTTCTAGGTTCATCCACCTCGTTAGAACTGACTCAAATGTGTTCCTCTTTATGACTAAGTAATATTCCATTGTGTATATGTACCACATTTTCTTTATCCATTCATCTGTTGATGGACATCTAGGTTGCTTCTGTGTTCTAGCTATTGTAAATAGTGCTGCAATGAACATTGGAATACATGTGTCTTTTTCAATTTTGGTTTCCTCAGGGTATATGCTGAGTCACACAGTGGTTTTATTCCTAGTGTTTTAAGGATCTCCATACTGTTTTCCATGCTGGCTGTATCAGTTTACGTTCCCAGCAACAGTGCAAGAGTGTTCCCTTTTTTCCACACTCTCTCCAGCATTTATTGTTTGTAGACTTTTTGATAATGACCATTATGACCAGTGTGAGGTGATATCTCTTTGTAGTTTTGATTTGCATTTCTCTATTAATGAGCAACGTTGAGCATCTTTTCATGTGTTTGTTAGCCATCTGTATATCTTCTTTAGAGAAATGTCTGTTTAGGTCTTTTCCCCACTTTTTGATTGGGTTTTTTGTTTTCCTAGCATTGAGTTTTATGAGCTCCTTGTATATTTTGGAGATTAATCCTTTGTCAGCTGTTTCATTCGCTATTATATTCTCCTATTCTGAGGGTTGTCTTTTCACCTTGCTTATAGTTTCCTTTGCTGTGCAAAAGCTTTTAAGTTTAATCAGGTCCCACTTGTTTACTTTTATTTTCACTACTCTAGGAGATGGGTCATATAGGATCTTGCTTTGATTTATGTCATTGAGTGTTCTGCCTATGTTTTCCTCTAAGAGTTCTACAGTTTCTGGTCTTACATTTAGGGCTTTAGTCCATTTGAGCTTATCTGTATATAGTATTAAGAAGTATTCTAGTTTCATTCATTTACATGTAGCTGTCCAGTTTTCCCAGCACCATTTATTGAAGAGGCTATCTTTGCCCCATGGTATATTCTTGCCTCCTTTGTCAGAAACAAGGTACCCATAGGTGCATGGGTTTATTTCTGGGCTTTCTATCCTGTTCCATTGGTCTATATTTCTGTTTTTGTGCCAGTACCATAATGTCTTGATGACTGTAGCTTTGTAGTATAATCCGAAGTCAGGAAGGTTGATTCCTCCAGCTCCATTCTTCTTTCTCAAGATTGCTTTTGCTATTCAGTGTCTTCTGTTTCCACATGAATTATGAAATTTTTTTGTTCTAGTTCTGTGAAAAATGCCATTGGTAATTCGATAGGGATCACATTGAATCTGTAGATTACATTTGGTAGTATAGATATTTTGACAGTATCGATTCTTCCTACCCAGGAACATGGAATATCTCTCCATCAGTTTATGTCATCTTTAATTTCTTTCATTAGTGTCTTATCATTTTTTTGTGTACAGCTCTCTTGTCTCCTTAGGTAAGTTTATTCCTAGATATTTAATTATTTTTGCTGTAATGGTGAATGGGACTGATTATTTAATTTCTCTTTCTGAGTTTTCATTGTTGGTATATAGAAATGCAAGTGATTTCTATGTATTAATTTTGTATCCTGCAACTTTGCTAAATTCACTGATTAGCTCTAGCAATTTTTCGATACTATCTTTAGGGTTTTCTATGTACAGTATCATTTCATCTGCAAACAGTGAGAGCTTTACTTCTTCATCTGGATTCCTTTCATTTCTTTTTCTTCTCTGATTGCTGTAGCTAGGACTTCCAGGACTATGTTGAATAATAGTTGCATAAATGGACACCCTTGTCTTGTTCTTTATCTTAGGGGGAATGCTTTCAGTTTTTCACTATTGAGAATAATGTTCTCTGTAGGCTTATCATGTATGGCCTTTACTATGTTGAGATAGGTTCCTTTTAAGCCCATTTTTTGAAGAGTTTTAATCATAAATGGATGCTGAATTTTGTTAAAGCCTTTTTCTTCATCTATTGAGATTATCATATGGTTTTTATCTGTCAATTTGTTAATATGGTGTATCACATTGATTGATTTGCATATATTAAAGAATCCTTGCATCCCTGGAATAAATCCACCTTGATCATGGTGTATGAGCTTTTTGATGTGTTGCTGAATTCTGTTTGCTAAAATTCTGTTGAGGATTTTTGTGTATATGTTCATTGGTGATATCGGCCTGTAGTTTTCTTTTTTTGTGTTGTCTTTCTCTGATCTTGGTATCAGGCTGATGGTGGCCTCAGAGAATGAGTTTAGAAATATTCCTTCCTCTGCAATTTTTTGAAAGAGTTTTAGAAGGATAGGCATTAGCTCTTCTCTAAATGTTTGCTAGAATTCTCCTGTGATATCCTCTGGTCCTGGGCTTTTGTCTTTTGGGAGATTTTTGATCACAACTTCAATTTCAGTGCTTGTCATTGGGTTGTTCGTAATTTTTATTTCTTTCTGGTTCAGTCTTGGAAGATTTAACTTTTCTAAGAATCTGTCCATTTCTTCCAGGTTAGCTATTTTATTGCCATATAGTTGCTCATAATAGTCTCTTATAATCCTTTGTATTTCTGCATTGTTTCTTGTAACCTCTCCTTTTTCATTTCTGATTTTGTTGATTTGATTCTTCTCTCTTTTTCTTGATGAGTCTGGCTAAAGGTTTGTGAATTTTGCTTATCTTCTCCAAGAACTAGCTTTTAGCTTTATTAATCTTTACTATTGTTTCTATCATTTCTTTTTCATTTATTTCTGCTTGGAACTTTATGATTTCTTTCCTTCTACTAATTTTGGGGCCTTTTGTTTTTCTTTTTTCCAGTCATTTTAGTTGTAAAGTTAGGTTGTCTATTTGATGTTTTTCTTGTTTCTTGAGGTAAAATTGTATTGCTATAAACTTCCCTCTTAGAACTCCTTTTGCTGCACCCCATAGGTTTTGAGTTCTCCTATTTTCATTGTCATTTGTTTCTAGAAATTTTTTGATTTCCCTTTTGATTTCTTCAGTAACCTGTTAAGAAAGTGAGAGTGAAGTTGTATCTGACTCTCTGCAACCCCATGGACTGTAGCCTACTATGCTCCTCCATCCATGGGATTTTCCAGGCAAGAGTACTGGAGTGGGTTGCCATTTCCTTCTCCAGAGGATCTTCCTGACCCAAGGATTGAACTTGGGTCTCCCACATTGTAGGTAGATGCTTTATTGTCTGAGCCACCAGGGATGTCCCAGTAACCTGCTGGTTATTTAGAAACATGTTGTTTAATCTCCATATGTTTGTGTTTCTTAGTTTTTTTCTTGTAATTGATATCTAGTCTCATAGCATTGTGGTTGGAGAATATGCTTGATATGATTTCAATTTTCTTAAGTTTATTGAGGTTTGATTTATGACCCAAGATGTGGTATATCCTGGAGAATGTTCCATGTGCACTTGAGAAGAAGGTGTATTCTTCTGCATTTGGATGGAATGTCCTGAAGATATCAATGAGATCCATCTCATCTAATATATCATTTAAGACTTGTGTTTCTTTATTAATTTTCTGTTTTGATGATCTGTCCATTGGTGTGAGTGAGGTGTTAAAGTCTCCTACTAACATTGTGTTACTGTCAATTGCTCTTTTTGTGTCTGTTAGTGTTTGTCTTATGTATTGAGATGCTCCTATGTTGGGTGCATAGATATTTACAATTGTTATGTCTTCCTCTCGGATTGATCCCTTGATCATTATGTAGTATCCTTCCTTATCTTTTGTAATCTTCTTTATTTTAAGGTCTATTTTGTCTAGTATGAGGATTGCTACTCCAGCTTTCTTTTGCTTCCCATTTGCATGGAATATGTTTCTCCATCCTTTCGCTTTCAGTATATGTGTGTCTTGAGGTCTGAAGTGGGTTTCTTGTAGACAGCATATATATGGGTCTTGTTTTTGTATTCATTCAGCCAGTCTGTGTCTCTTGGTTGGAGCATTTAATCCATTGACATTTAAAGTAGTTATTGATATATATGTTCTTACTGCCATTTTCTTAATTGTTTGGGGTTGATTTTGTAAATCTTTTTCCTTCTCTTGTATTTCTTAACTATATAAGTCCCTTTAACATTTGTTGTAAAGCTGGTTTGGTGGCACTGAATTCTCTTAACTTTTGCTTGTCTGAAAGCTTTTAATTTCTCCATCAATTTTGAATAAGATCCTTGCTGGGTACAGTAATCTTGGTTGTAGATTTCTCCTTTTCAGTACTTTAAATATATCCTGCCATTCCCTTCTGGCCTTCAGAGTTTCTGCTGAAAGATGCATATGAGGTTTCTCTTGTATGTTACTTGTTGCTTCTCCCTTGCTGCTTTTTTTTTTTTAATTTTTTATTTTTACTTTCCCTTGCTGCTTTTAATATTCTTTCTTTGTGTTTAGCCTTTGCTAGTTTGATTAGTATGTATCTTGGTGTGTTTCTCCTTGGGTTTATCCTGAATGGGGGTCTTTGTGCCTCTTGGACTTGATTGGATGTTTTCTTTTCCATATTGGGGAAATTTTCAACTATAATCTCTTCAAAAATTTTTTCATATCCTTTCTTTTTCTCTTCTCTATAGGGGTCTTCTGGGACTCTTATAATTCAAATGTTGGTGCTTTTGATATTGTCCCAGAATTCTCTAAGACTATCCTCAGTTCTTTTCATTCATTTTACTTTATTCTGCTCTTCAGAAATTATTTCCACCATTTTATCTTCCAGCTCACTGATTCATTCTTCTGCTTCAGATATTTTGCTACTGATTCCTTCTAGAGTATTTTTAGTTTCAGTAATTATGCTGTTTGTTTCTGTATGTTTATTCTTTAATTCATCTAGGTATCTGTTAATTGATTTTTGCATTTTCTCCATTTTTTTCTTTGCAAGGTTTTTGATCATTTTCACTATCATTATTCTCAATTCTTTTTCAGGTAGTGTACCTATTTCCTCTTCTTTTATTTGGACTTCTATGTTTCTAGTTTGTGTAGTATTTCTCTGTCTTTTCATTTTTTTTTTTTAACTTATTGTGTTTGAGGTCTCATTTTACCAGGCTTCAAGGAAAGTTGAATTCTTTCCTTAAAGAAAGTTGAGTTCTTTCTTCCTTTTGATTTCTGCCCTCCTAATATTGGTTCAGTGATTTGTGTAAGCTTTGTATAGGACAAGATTTGTACTGAGGTTTTGTTTGTTTGTTTTTCCTCTGATGAGCAAGGCTGAGAGAGGTAGTAATCCTGCTGCTTATGACTGGATTTGTATTTTTGTTTTGTTTGTTGTTTAGATGAGGTGTCCTGCACAGGGTGCTACTGCTAGTTTGGTGATGCTGGGTCTCGTATTCACGTGGTTTTCTTTGTGTGAGTTCTCACTATTTGATATGCCCTAGGGCAACCCACTCCAGTGTTTTTGCCTGTAGAATCCCAGGGATGGGGGAGCCTGGTGGGCTGCCATCTGTGGGGTCACACAGAGTTGGACACGACTGAAGCGACTTAGCAGCAGCAGCAGGGTTAGTTATCTTGTAGTCTAGGGTCTTGGAGGCAGTGCTCCCGCTACAAAGGCTCAGGGCTTGATCTCTGTTCAAGAACAAAGATTCCACAAGTGGTTTGTTACGGTATTAAGTGAGATTAAAACAAATATCCACAAACAAGAAAGCAAAGATGAACCCCAACAAATGGCAGTTACAAAATCAGGCAAATAATAATTGAAATAATGTAATATACACATATACATATACACCCATGAGCAAAATCAAAATAGTCCAACAAAAATAAAGTACAGTAGATTGACCTGGTGAACAAAGGAAATCAAAAATTATTTTACCTGTTAAGAACAAAACTAACTAAAGCACAAACTGGAAAACTAAAGCAAGGTGACAAATGGGGAAAAAAGCAATGAAAACAAAACTAACAAATATGTTGATAAGAAAGAAAAGAAAAAAGAATAGATATGCACAGCTAAAGAGGTAGATGAAGGTTTATATACATTAAAGATTAACTGCAAGGGGAAAAGAACAGTAGAAAAAGCAAACAAAGGAATAAATGTAGAAAAAAATAGGTTTAAAAAGTTAAAATTAAAAAAAGATGACATGATCCTCTACATAGAAAACCCTAAAGACTCCACCAGAAAATTACTAGAGCTCATCAATGAATATAGTAAAGTTGCAGGATATAAAATCAACACACAGAAATCCCTTGCATTCCTATACACCAAAAATGAGAAAGTAGAAAAAGCAATTAAGGAAACAATTCCATTCACCATTGCAACGAAAAGAATAAAATACTTAGGAATATATCTACCCAAAGAAACTAAAGACCTATATACAGAAAACTATAAAACACTGATGAAAGAAATCAAAGAGGACACTAATAGATGGAGAAATATACCATGTTCATGGATCGGAAGAATCAATATAGTGAAAATGAGTATACTACCCAAAGCAATTTACAAATTCAATGCAATCCCTATCAAGCTACCAGCCATATTTTTCACAGAACTAGAACAAATAATTTCAAGATTTGTATGGAAATACAAAAAACCTCGAATTGCCAAAGCAATCTTGAGAAAGAAGAATGGAACTGGAGGAATCAACTTGCCTGACTTCAGGCTCTACTACAAAGCCACAGTCATCAAAACAGTATGGTACTGGCACAAAGACAGACATATAGATCAATGGAACAAAATAGAAAGCCCAGAGATAAATCCACACACATATGGACACCTTATCTTTGACAAAGGAGGCAAGAATATACAATGGAGTAAAGACAATCTCTTTAACAAGTGGTGCTGGGAAAACTGGTCAACCACTTGTAAAAGAATGAAACTAGATCACTTTCTAACACCACACACAAAAATAAACTCAAAATGGATTAAAGATCTAAATGTAAGACCAGAAACTATAAAACTCCTAGAGGAGAACATAGGCAAAACACTCTCAGACATAAATCACAGCAGGATCCTCTATGATCCACCTCCCAGAATTCTGGAAATAAAAGCAAAAATAAACAAATGGGATCTAATTAAAATTAAAAGCTTCTGCACAACAAAGGAAACTATAAGCAAGGTGAAAAGACAGCCTTCTGAATGGGAGAAAATAATAGCAAATGAAGCAACGGACAAACAACTAATCTCAAAAATATACAAGCAACATATGCAGCTCAATTCCAGAAAAATAAACGACCCAATCAAAAAATGGGCCAAAGAACTAAATAGACATTTCTCCAAAGAAGACATACGGATGGCTAACAAACACATGAAAAGATGCTCAACATCACTCATTATCAGAGAAATGCAAATCAAAACCACAATGAGGTACCACTTCACACCAGTCAGAATGGCTGCGATCCAAAAATCTGCAAGCAATAAATGCTGGAGAGGGTGTGGAGAAAAGGGAACCCTCCTACACTGTTGGTGGGAATGCAAACTAGTACAGCCACTATGGAGAACAGTGTGGAGATTCCTTAAAAAATTGCAAATAGAACTCCCTTATGACCCAGCAATCCCACTGCTGGGCATACACACCGAGGAAACCAGAATTGAAAGAGACACATGTACCCCAATGTTCATCGCAGCATGGTGTACAATAGCCAGGACATGGAAGCAACCTAGATGTCCATTGGCAGACGAATGGATAAGAAAGCTGTGGTACATATACACAATAGAGTATTACTCAGCCGTTAAAAAGAATTCATTTGAATCAGTTCTGATGAGATGGACGAAACTGGAGCCAATTATACAGAGTGAAGTAAGCCAGAAAGAAAAACACCAATACAGTATACTAACACATATATGGAATTTAGAAAGATGGCAATGACGACCCTGTATGCAAGACAGGAAAAAGATGCAGCTGTCTATAACGGACTTTTGGACTCAGAGGGAGAGGGAGAGGGTGGGATGATATGGGAGAATGGCATTCTATCATGTATACTATCATGTAAGAATTGAATCGCTAGTCTATGTCTGACGCAGGATACAGCATGCTTGGGGCTGGTGCATGGGGATGACCCACAGAGATGTTATGGGGAGGGAGGTGGGAGGGGGGGTTCATGTTTGGGAACACATGTAAGAATTAAAGATTTTAAAATTAAAAAAAATAAAAAAAATAAAAAGGAAAAAAAAAATAAAAAAAAAATAAAAAAAGAAAAAGAAAAAAAAAAAAGGAAAACTTCATAGAACTGCAAAAGCCCAATGTAGAGGCAGAAGTTTATAACAATAGTAAAAATGTGACTGAGAAAAGAAATAAAAAATGTTCAAAAGCTCAATTGGATTTCTTACTGCCAGTAAAATTGACAACTACAACAGAGGAGGGGGGTGGGGAAGAAAAAAAAATCCAAAAGAATCTACAGAACAAGTCAACACATAATAATAATAAATGTTTCTCTTGAGTCACTGCTGTCTGATTCCTTTCCCTCGTTGGGAGTCACAGTCCACCTCGCCTCCCTAAGATGCCCTCTAACACTATGCTGATTTCTGGACCCGCTGTGGGGGCAGCTCAGATTCTAACCTGGTCCCACTCCTGTGTGTTCTTGCCTCCAATGTCCACAGCTATCAGAACTAGTGTGTTTTCTTTTCTGGGAGCTCTCAATGGCCTTTTATATATTCCATGGACACAGAGTCTGCCTAGTTGATCATGTGGATTTAATCTGCAGCTTGTACAGCCGGTGGAAAGGTTTTGGATCTTCTTTCCTAGCCACAGAAAGTGACTTTCTGCCCCTGGGTTTCAACTGTGGTTTTATTTCCACCTCTATATGTGGGTTGTCAACTAGGGTTTGCTCCTGTGAGGGCCAGGTATGGAGGTGGTGCAGCTGCTTGGGTCTCAGGGGTTCTGACAGCACCAGATACTCAGGGGGGTTGGCAGCTAGGGCAGCAGGAAATATAGTGATTTAGAAGGGTATGGCAACCAATATTGGCCAATACAGTCCAGAATTCTTGCTTGGAGGACTGTCTGATTCTCATTCTGTTTAGGCTGCCATAGATCAGCTGTTTCACTCTCAGCCTTCAATGTTTCTCTGCTGACTTAGACAATTGCCCCGATGTGGGGATCAGACCCCTGCTTCAGTTCCCCTACCAGCGGAGGGCAGGTTTAGTCTTACTAACACTCCTATTTTCCCCCTAGTTCCTTCGTCCTACCAAGTTATTGTGGTTCTATATATTCTTTTCCACTGATCAGGTACTCCTGCCCACTCTCAGCTCATGCTCCATGGGCACTTTTGTGTCAGAAGGTATATTCCTGATGTATCCACGGAGAGAGATGTACTTCACGTCCACCTACTCCTCCACCATCTTGTTCTCTGTGATACATATAAATTTTAACAGTGATTTTATACCTAAGAAATGCACCTATATTTGTGGAAAAAAATTGACCATATAATAGCTAAAAACAAAACAACATAAGAATTACCATATTATTAGCTTGATTTGCTCATGAGTTGCTTTTACATTAGCCATAAATATCCTAAAAAATAGGGTATTTAGCTGTTTGATATGACAAACAAGCAAGCATAATAGAGGCACTTGAAAATTACATTTAATTTTCTTGATTTAAAACCAAATTTCTTTTCACTCTTATTTTCACTTATTTTCTTTGGTTTAAGTTGGAGGGAAGGTAGTTACAATGATTCAGTATCATCCGATCCATAGCAAGCTTTCCATTTCCTGGGGAATAAGATGATAGGGATAAGCCTATCATAAATAAAACTGATGGACATAGTCACAGTTCCTTAGCAATTAGTGGGGATGGACACAGGGAGAAGAATTATTTGCACAGAAATCAAATTTAGTTTTCAAGCCTGTATTTATGATTTTGAAAAGAGCCAAGAACAGAAAAAATTTAAATAGTTATTAGAGGTTTTATGGAAACAGAATAAATGAATGGTTTCAATGGTAAGCCAGATGTAAGTATATAAAAAAAAGATAACTTAGCATTAGCAGGAAACCCATAGATCCTAAAATAATACATTTCAAAAATGAAGACACCCATTTTTGAAAAACAATGACAAAGACAATAAAAAATTATTTTCTCATTCTAATGCCTCTCCAGAGTTTTAAGACATTACCTCTTTATTGGCTTTTAAAAAAAATTTTAATTTGATATTCAACTTTATCAGAGGTAAAGAAGAAATGTTGTTACATCCTTTAGACTTTTCTATCCCCTATTTTTATTATTGAAATACATGTTGAAAATCTTAAATATCCAGGCAACTCCTTCTCTCTGTAAGTTATTCTAATTGTTGTTATCTAGTCACTATGTCTGAATCTTTTGCAACCCCATGGACTGTAGTCTTCCAGACTCCTCTGTGCATTGGATTTTCCAGGCAAGAATACTGGAGTGGGTTGCCATTTCCTTCTTCATGTGATTTTACTGAGCCAGGAATCAAACTGGCATCTCCTCTTGCATTGGCAAGTGGATTCTTTACCACTGAACCACCAGGGAATCCCAAATTATTCTAACAGTATATAACAATCAGTATATAACAATTTTATTATAGTATTTAAATAGTATAAATTATTCACTGTCTATGTGAAAATCACTATATTAGGTGCTATGAATAAGTGAGATAACCAGATATAGTTTTTGGCCTGAAGGAAACTTACAACTAAGGAGGAATAAATGAATATAAAAAGAAATTACATGCATATAAATATCTGAATATATACATACGTCTCTTCAAAGGATGAGATGGGTGATGGCATCATCAATGCAATGGACATGAACTTGGGCAAACTCCGGGAGACAGTGAGGGACAGGGAGGCCTGGCTGCTGCAGTCCATGGAGTTGCAAAGAGTTGGATACAACTGGGTGACTGAGCAGTAACAACAAATGCATATTCAAGATAGAGATGAAATTAAAAAAAAAAAACAGGTAAGTTGAAAAGAAGGATGTTAAGAAATAATACTTCAAACAATGTCCCATAAATCACATAAAAACTGAAGGAAGCAGTCAGAATTCTGGGAGATTTGGCCAATTCTAAGGATGAGCGATCTTATCACTAAGTTGTGACGGTAAAAGGTATGAGAAGTGAGGGGGAGAACAGCACTGCGGATGCATACAATGCACCAGGGAATGGCAGAGGAAAAGAAATTTCTGGTAAATGAAATAGCATAGGAAAAAGGTGGTTTTCTTAAAAAAATGAAGGCATAGAAATAATCTAGTAATATATATTTATATATGTGTGTGTCTGTGTGTGTGTATGTGCTGTGCTTAGTCATTCAATCGTGTCTGACTCTTTGTGACCCCAAGAACTGTAACCCACCAGGCTCCTCCATCCCTGGGGATTCTCCAGGCAAGAATACTGGAGTGGGTTGCTATGTCCTCCTCCAGGGCATCTTCCCGATCCAATATATATATACAGCATTCTAAAAACTTCACAACAATGTAAGCAAATGCTATTAGAAGAAAAGTTTGAAAAAACTTTAAAGTTGTATGTTTTTTGAAATACCGTTGATTGTTTTTCAAAAGTATGCCCATAGACTGAAAGTCATCTTACCCTAACATTTGCAGGGCTGGGGCAAGAGTACAGTGGAGGCATACATATCATATAGGAAGTTGTTCTCCTATAATGAACTAGAAGACCAGGTTGAAGCTAAGAATTACTACTCACTGGAAAAGTGGTGATGCATGAAGAGCTGGCTCCTGCCCCTAAAGAGTAGACCACTCCCTTCTGTCCCCACCCCAAATTCCATTGACCTGTGCCATGAGGGGCTGTGCATGAAGTGGACACTCCAGTGCACACACCCAATTTCTCATTATGTAGCTACAAAAAGGCACCCAGGAGTGTAATTCATCTTTGGGAGAAAGGACAGGGGGAGGAGGCCCAGGTAAGCTTAGACAGTCAGTTTGAACAAAGAATTCCAAGGTCTTGTGTGGCCAGATCTAGAAATTGGGGTGTATTTCTGGTTGGGTGTATCTCCTAGGTCCCTTGGATTCCTCATCCCATGGGAGGGACATGGCTGCAGGAAAGCCAGAGTGGAAATTCAGAGGATCTCTAAAGCAATATTACTCATAGAAGAGTACTGAAATTGACTATTTGTTACTGGTTCACAGTGAGATAAGATGTTTCACCAGAATGTAAACAAGCTACATCACTAAGCATTTGTTTGTTTTTGCTGACATTTTTCTTTTTCTCTTTAGGATGGCCTGGTAAAGAAGCCAATATTAATTTATATTCTGATACAAATTTCTTAGCTTGTCATGGGTCCACTCATAAAGTGGTACTGCTCTAAAATATGGGGCATTCTTGACCAAGTCTAGAAGTCAGAGTTACAAGAGACCAGTGCAAGCAGACAAGCTGATTTTCTGATGCACAATATATTCTGGGGATCTTCCCGACCCAGGGATCAAACCTGGGACTCCTGCATTGCAGGAAGACTCTACTATTTGAGCTACCGGGAAAACCCAACATATTCTAACTTTGCATTAAATATAACAACTGTTCAAGACAGTTCTGTCAGAGGCAAAGTCTCTAATGAACTCACATTATATTCTTCCCAGTAACAGCATCAGTTTAATTGAATCTGAATATATAACGTGAATATATGGACGCTGAATTTTTATTCCATAAAATCAGTCCTAACCTTGTGTTCTGTTTTCTTCCAAAATTACTGCTACTAGTCATAATTAAATACAATGATTATATAGAAAATATTATGGTAATCTAATGAAAAACAAGAGATGTGAAAAAATTAAAATTTTCAACTCAGCCTCATTAGCTTACAGCCAAATGACAAAAGTGATGAATTATAAGAATACTGTAGACCCTACCTGAATTCTGTAACTAGAAGCTTTTATTTAAGTACTAAGAAAAGACTGAGTTGGGATTATAATAGTTGGCCCAATATCTTCTACATTAAAGGGATCAGAACTCTTAGCATTCAGATTTATATAGCTGATTAATTAGGAGTTATCTCCCATAAACTAGAGTTTTTCCTTTAGGGATCACTCTAAGGGAAGACATTTAATATATTTGTTTCTTTGTTTTAAAAGATGTATTTCATGGAGAGGCTGTCTATCAAAGAAATTTAACCTTAAAAATCTTTCCATTGATAGTTAATCAAAAGTTTTATTTAATCTTGGAAATTACAAGGTAGTTCCATCAGAAAATGAATTTAATATATATACATTTATTTTGCACACTTTTTAGAACAATACCTGTTAGTATTTTACAATAACAATGCTAGGCAAGTGTTTGATTTAATAGATTATTATTTTTTATGAAAGAGAATTCTATCAGCATAGTGAACGTAGGGAGATAATTCTGAAAGAAGTTAATTTGAGCTCAACAGTTGTACAGTACAATGCATTCCTACATGGGCTCTAGTATGCAAATTAAGGAAAGACTAATAGAGACTTCTTTATTTCTAGCTCTCAGCCCTAAAACTCATTTGGCTGCAGAGATGATCCCTATGTTCAGGTTCATTTTGGGTCAAGACTGAATAAAATATAAGAAAATAGTTCAAGAATGCCCCCACTACAAGAAGTCACGAAGACTGGCTATTGATCACTTTTTTTTCATAGGTGTAAACTGAGTTCTGGAGAGAGTAGGTAACTTTTTCAAGACTCAGGAAAATGAGGTCATGATTTTCTTTCCTAAATCAGGATGCGCCTCTGTCACTGCTGCCTCTAAAATGAATTGTGTCAATTTAGCCACCCAAGCTAATTAAGAATAATAACCTGTGACTGAGTGAGAAGCTCATTCTGCCTAGGAAGGACAATCTAGGTCTTGGATACGCAGCTACATCATTATTCAGTTATTCAGCCAAATATATACTGAAAAACTTCTATGTGCAAAGCACAGCTGGCCATGATGAATCACAGAGAGAGAATTAAAGCATATTCAGTACCTCTACTACCATCAAAAGTAAGATAGTAAGCTTCTGATAACAGTAAGGTACTGAACATGATTTAATCTTCTCTCAGCTATTTGCAACAATATAGATAGACCTAGAGGATGTTATGCTTAATGAAGACAAATACTCTATGTTATCACTTAAACTTGGAATCTAAAAAATAAAACAAATGAATGTATATAACAAAAGAGAAACTGACTCACACATATAGAGAACAAACTATGGTTACCAGTAGGGGGAAGTTAGGGGAGAGGGGAACAATAAGGGTATGGGATTGAGATACAAACTATTAATGTATAAAATAAATAAGCCACAAATATATATTGTATAGGGCTTCCCAGGTGGCACTAGTGGCAAAGAATTCACCTGCCACTGCAGGAGACATAAAAGACCTGGGTTTTATCCGTGGGTCAGGAAGATCCTCTGGAGGAGGGCATGGCAATTCACTCCAGTATTCTTGCCTGGAGAATTTCATGGACAGAAGAGCCTGCTGGGCTATAGTCCATGGGGTCAGAAAGAGTTGGACATAACTGAAGTAGCTTAGCACACACTTGTATATATTGTACAGTACAGGGAAATATAAGAGGTTCCCTGGTGGTTCAGTTGGTAAAGAATCTGGCTGAAATGCAGGAGACCTGGGTTTGGAAAATCCCTGGGTTGGGAAGATCCCTTGGATAAGGGAATGGAATGGCTACCAATTCCATTATCCTGGCCTGGAGAATTCCATGGACTGTATAGTTCATGGGGTCTCAAAAAGTCACATATGACTGAGTGACTTTCACTTTCATTTTCACAGGGAAATAAAATCATTACTTTGTTTTATTACTACATTATTTTAAATGGAGTATAAACTATGAAAATATTGAGTCCCTATATTGTACACTTAAAACTAATATAATATTGTAAATTAATTATACATCAATTGAAAAAATAGATACAAATATCAAGTATGACTTAAGTTCTAATATAAAAATGCTGTGTTCTTTGAAGGATCAGTTTATAAGTTATTAGAAGTAAAGAACATATTCCATGGCTGGGGAGTGAGAATCAAAGCTTCATAGAGGAATGGTGACTGAGACTCAAAGAATTTTCCTTGGAAAGAGTGAAGATGGTGGCAAGTGGCCAAGAAAAGCTGGCAGCTGAAGGATGGAGCAGAACTGATTATATGATGAAGATACCAAACCTAGCTGAGAAGGAAATTTGATAAAAAACCTAACCAAGAGAGCAAAAAGAAAGGAACTGGCTCACCAGAGCTACCACTAAGGAAATAATGTCAGAATTAAAGAACTTCTTGGTCCAAACCATCTTTATTTGGGCATGACTGGCAGGCTTAATATTCTATTCTGGGTATTTGTGTTCAGAGTGAGGAGGCAGCATTCAATGATTGCTATAAAGACCTATACTTCTGCTTTCTATCTGATGGGGTTACACTGTATGATGCCTAACAAATCCAACTGATAATAAATATAGACAGGTCCCACTTGAGTTATATTCTATTGAGATTTTTTAAAAGTGGTTTTCAGAGAACTTCATTGTAATATAATTCTGAATGAACTCTAGAGATGATAATAGTTCGTATGATTTTATCTATTCACATTAATCAGAGAATTTTTGAAAATGTATAGAAAATATACTTTAAAAAATAGCACTCACCTATAATTAAAAAAAAAAAAAAAGACCCAAAAGTGACTTGCAAAAATTTTGGTTTCTTGTGTAAGTGTGTGTGTATATATATGCATAAAATCATCCCTTTAGAAGATTATATTGTTGTATGCCTTAGAAACGCAAGAAGATTAACTTCACTAGTAGTCAAAGAAATAATTTAAAATAATAAGAAAGCTACATTTCATTTAATAAATTTAAAATGGCTAACAATTAATGATGATATCCAGGCTTGGTAAAGGTTTAAGGATATGGGCAAATGCTTGTAGAAGTGTGCTCATGTTAACATCTTTTAGAACAATCAAAAGCTTTTCAGAAAGTTTTACTATAAGTCAAGCGAAGTGAAGTGAAGTGAAGTGAAGTGAAGTCGCTCAGTCGTGTCTGACTCTTTGCGACCCCATGGACTCTAGCCTACCAGGAGCCTCCCTCCATGGGATTCTCCAGGCAAGAGTACTGGAGTGGGTTGCCATTTCCTTCTCCAGGGGATCTTCCCGACCCAGGGATCGAACCCGGGTCTCCAGCATTCCAGGCAGATGCTTTAACCTCTGAGCCACCAGGGAAGCCCCTACTATAAGTCAGGAATGTATAAAAAGAAAGTGACATGAACATATACAAAACTTTATGAATACACAAATTCACTGAAGTAATATTTCAAATGTCAAACTATTTTAAGCAACATGATTTTTAATATTAATTAAGTAAATGATGATATGGCTGCGTGGTATGATAAGGTACTGCTATGGACCAGTGTGAAGTGGAGCATGATGTAATTATGAAATAAAATGTTACTGAAATATGTTAAACTTTAAAGGTTCTAAAACTGATGTGTGAATGTGTGTGTGTATGTTACATCAAATTGTTTAGGACATACATAGGTATTATTTGGTTGTGAAGCAATTTTATTAAAACGATAAGAACTAAACTGGTATCTCAGAGTTAAAGATAAAACTTTTAGTAATGTGGTTAAAAATACAGTTTGATGTGAAACTACTCTGTAAGGATAAGAAGAGAAACCATGTGAACAATACTGTATCCTGTATCTTTGTCTACTATTTCTTCATTGTGTGTGTTTATACCAGTTTCTATATTGGTGGATGAGATTTTTTGAGTTCTTTTATCTTGGTGGCAGAATCAAGGCTGAACCCAGCTCCCCTTTTGCCAACTACAAAGCGAATAGCAGATGGAAAGATTTTCTGTATGAGGTTTTTGTCTCTGTTCACATAAACTCTGTGTTCTATTGAAAAATAGATTTTATTCTGCCAAACTTAGAAATCTGAGTTGCACTTGCCACTTGCCTTGATTAATAGACTACAATGGAATTGACCCTTTGGGACTTCTAAACCCAGGTCTTAAATGTAGTTGCTGAATCTTCTGCTTTTGCTCAGGAAGAACCCAGACACAGTATAAGATGTCCAGGTTGTATACGTGAATTGAGAGAAAGGCAACGCGAGGAAGCTCTGAGGGCTCAGACATGTGTGGAAGCCCTACTGACATAGCAAGGAAAGAGAGGCCCAGTCCTCCCAACCGCCCTAGCTCAATGAGACAATTTGGAACATTCTAGCTGAGCTGATGTTCTCTGTGTGTGTGTTCAGTTGCTCAGTCGTGTCCAGCTCTTTGTGACCCCGTGGACTGCAGTCCGTCAGACTTCTCTGTCCATGATATTTTTCAGACAAAAATATGGAGTGGGTTTGCCGTTTCCTTCTCCAAGGGATCTTCCCGACCCAAGGATCGAATCCTGTCTCCTACACTGACAGGCAGATTCTTTACCACTGAGCCACCAGGGAAGTCCATTTCCATATATGCTATTTCTTAAAATAGGATTTTGCCCATAAGCTAATGTCTTATATGTTATTTCTTATAACATTTTGCTTATAGGGTTTTGTCATGTTTATTAATAACATAATAAAGCATGTCTACGGTTATGTTGTATTCTCTGCATAGGATATAAGGTAAGTCATTTAATGAGCTAAACTGACATTTGGATCTAAGTGCAATTTATGGCAAGTTGGACATACAGTGTTCATGAGAAAAAGGTTTGGATTGGAGAAAGAATCCTGCTTCTCCCAGTGATTTGACGGTGTAAGCAAGTGCTTGGGGAAGCTACTTACTCTTCCCAGTGTCTGATTCCTCATCTCTAAACAAATTGGGAGAAACCTGTTGACATCTAAATTCCTGTCTAATCAAATACTAAGAGTCTGGACTTAGTTAAATAACTAAGGCTCGCATTTTAGATTGAACATCTATTTTAATTTCTTCTCTTAAACAAGTTTCATAATGTAATGAAGGATTACAAATATAATTTTTAAATTTCTGAAAGTTAGTTTGTGTGATTATATGGGATAACAATGGGGGAGAAGACTGTCATGACTGAGATTTTGTGATTAACATTAATTATTTTAATCTAGAAATTATTCTAGAAGCCAGAATTATATGTTGTTGTTTACTGGCTAAGTTGTGTCTGACTCTTTGTGACCCTATGGGACTGTAGCCTGCCAAACTTCTCTGTCCATGGAAATCTCCAGGCAAGAATACTGGAATGGATTGCCGTGCCCTCCTCCAGGGGATAGTCCCAACCCAGAGACTGAACCCACGTCTTTTATATCTCCTGCATTGGAAGGCAGGTTCTTTACCACTAGTGCCACCTGGGAAATTATTTCTAAAAGCCAGAATTATATGAGTAAACCTAATTCATAGAACACAAAGATTCTTCTTTATTTTGTAGGAGTATTTCAATGCAACCCAGAGAAAATATTTTTTTAATTACAGTAAGTACTATTAAAAGATGAAAATTAAGCTGGTCACATGCAGGAAAGAATGGTTAAGATGGTAAAGTACTTGAAACCATGTTAGGTGAAATAATTGGAGTTGGAATATTTAGTCTGGAATAGAGACTGGGGCAGGGTGGTTTATTCTTTGTGGCCCTTAGAGGAGAACAAGAATAAATGGGTAGAGAAAGGGAGACAAATTTGACTCTGTTATGTGGACGAACTTCTTAAGAATTCCCTCATAAAGAAGTTAATCACGCAGAGATTATACAATCATTTGAAAGAAAGTCTTCCAAGTACATTTAAAAACTGATTTCTGCTTATTCTAAGACTCTAGGTGATAGTCTATATGCAAAAAGATACTTCTGATTTTAGAAAGGAGTTTGGGTAGAAATTTCTCCTCCTGGGCCTGGGAGAGTGAAAGGGCAAAGACTCAAGGTTGCACTGTGGGGATGGTTCATGTGGCTCATCTCTTCAGGGACAGAAGTATCTCCTAGGTGAATAGTTCTGTTACAGGTATGAAGCATTCACAAGGTTGGCCAACCTTCAAAGACAAACACATTTCTCTGAACTCTCTTGCACCAAAATTACATCAATGTGTTCTTTAGTTCTTGTATTTTAAAACCCATGATTTTCTTGTGGTGAGTGCCTCCATGCCATTGGAGACCTTAAAGATGAGGACTTGCCAAAGCCAATTGTGGCCCAAGCACATTTGCCAGCTGGATGGTCATGCTTAACTTTGGGTTTCTTATTTTCCTTCTTCTTGCAACTTTGAGTAAAGAACACTTTCTTGGTTTTCTTGGGTCACAAATACAGGACTCTGGACTGAAGTCATCTTTAGAACCAAGCTGTCATACGGTACCCCTGGGAGAAAGTAAAGTTTGTTTTTACTTTCTAAGGGATTTAGCCAAAGTTGTTTTCCATCTCAGAGCCTCTGTTAAGGAATTCAGAGCTCCTTTTCTGATCCTTCTCAGTTCTAAAAAAGAATAAAAGTTTTTCTTTGCATATTTCACAGTTTGAATATAAGTCCTTATTAAAGCTATGGGTGCCTGCCGTGTTCATGTACTTTTAGATTCCTGGATAAACTGCTGATGCAGTGAAACATAAGCTACAATTATACAAAATAAATGACCAGTATCAAAGTTTTACTAAAATTCTGGCTTTTCAGACTGGAATTTTAGTCCTTCTGATGTTCCTATAATCCTTCTCAAGTTTGAGAAGACAGTGGTATAGACAAGGGCTGAAGAATTTAGCTTTGTAAAAATTTCCCTATTTGATCCACAATCCCAGAACCTAAGGTAAAGAGGAGAAAACTTTAAAATCATACATTACGAATCCTCCAATTTAAAAAATGAGAAAATATTTGCCTTGAGGCATTGAATAGTTGAGCATAGAAGACAGAGATCTTTAGTGCTTGCCCAGGGCTCTGTCAACCACACCCTACTTATTCATAAGACATGTTCTCAGCCTCTGGAAAACTAAACTGTGATTAAGTACTTGGCTACTATACTAAGAAAATCTCTTACAACAGAAAGAGCTCCAAAATCAGACTTACTACTTGAACTAGATAACAAATAAAGTGTTATATGTAAAATATCTAAATTTAAGCTTCTTTCATTTCCAAAATTCAAAATAGGCAAAATATTAAAAAACAAATTATGGTATATCCATAGCATGTAAGATAGGAAAATTGTTGCTTATAACACTTTTAAATAAAGGAAAAAATACAATAAATCGTATTATATATATATAATTAGTAAGGGTAGCATGTTGTTGTTGTTCAGTCATTCAATCATGTTCAACACTTTGTGACCCTGTGGAATACAGCATGCCAGACTTCCCTGTCCTTCACCATCTCCCAGAGCTTGCTTAAACTCATGTCCAACGAGTTGGTGCCATCCAACCATTTCATTCTCTGTTGCCCCCTTCTCTTCCTGTCTTCAATCTTTCCTAATGAGGAAAGGATCTTTTCTAATGAGTCACCTCTTTGCATCAGGTGGCCAAAGTATCAGGGCTTCAGTTTCAGCATCATCCTTCCAATGAATTATTCAGGACTGATTTCCTTTAGGTTGGGCTGGTTTGATCTTTCAGTCCAAGGGACTCTCAAGAGTTTTCTCCAACACCACAGTCCAACAGGATCAATTCTTCAATGTTCAGTCTTCTTTATGATCCAACTCTCACATCTGACTACTGGAAAGCCCATAGCTTTGACTATACAGACCTTTGTTGGCAAAGGAATGTCTCTGCTTTTTAATATGCTGTCTAGGTTTGTTATAGCTTTTGTACCAAGGAGCAAAGGTCTTTTAATTTCATGGCTCTAGTAACCATCTGCAGTGATTTTGGAGCCCAAGAAAAGAAAGTGTCATTGTTTCCATTGTTTCCCCATCTATTTGTCATGAAGTGATGGGATCAGATGCCATGATCTTATTTTGTTGAATGTTGAGTTTTAAGCCAACTGTTTCACTCTTCTCTTTCACCTTCATCAAGAGCCTCTTTAGTTCCTCTTTTCTTTCTGCCATAAAGGTGGTGTCATCTGGAGAAATAATTGATATTTCTCCTGGCAATCTTGATTCCAGCTTGTGCTTCATCCAGCCTGGCTTTTCACGTGATGTACTCTGCATATAAGCTAAATAAGAAGGGTGACAATATACAGCCTTGACATACTCCTTTCCTAATTTTGAACCAGTGCATTGTTCCATGTCCAGTTCTAACTGTTGCTTCTTCATCTGCATACAGGTTTCTCAGGAGGGAGGTAAGGTGGTTTCATATTTCCATCTCTTGAAGAATTTTCCACAGTTTATTGTGATCCACACTGTTGAAGGCTTTAGTGTAGTCAATGAAGCAGATGTTTTTCTGGAATTCTCTTGCTTTTTCAATGATCCAGCGGATGTTGGCAGTTGGATCTCTGGTTCCTCTGCCTTTTCTAAATCCAGCTTGAATTTCTAGAAGTTCTTGGTTCATGTACTGTTGAAATCTACACAAGCCTCTTATCCTCAACTATCAGAAAGCAGACAGAATAAAAACCAGAGTCACTTTTTAAAAAACTAAGAAAACTGATCACATGAATCACAGCTTTGTCTAAATCAATGAAACTATGAGCCATGCCATTTAGGGCCACCCAAGACAGACGGGTCACGGTGGAGAGTTCTGACAAAACGTGGTCCACTGGAGAAGGGAATGGAAAACCGCTTCAGTATTCTTGCCTTGAGAGCCCAATAAATACTATGAAAAGGGTAGCATGCCAACTGTGAATATAAGAAGTATTGTTCATTTCTGTGTGAAGACTTAAAAAATCAATTTTGATATTAAATATAATTACTAGTTTCATTTTTCTGAATATGCTACAAAAGTTGCTTTATAGTATTCAAATCTTTATTTAATACTATTTTTGTAATTTTCTTTCTACTGAATGAGATACAGATAATTGTTTTGATCCACTTTTATGGCATAAGTTGAAACACTGATGGGGAATCTCAGTTGCTTACATTAAGACATCAATATGTACATTTAAAGAGATAGGTATTTCTTATCTTTGGAGGACCGATTCAATTCACCACACCATGATTTATTGCCACTTTAAAATGTGTTATCTAATCAAAGAGGACACTAATAGATGGAGAAATATACCATGCTCATGGATCGGAAGAATCAGTATAGTGAAAATGAGTATACTAGACAAAGCAATCTACAGATTAAATGCAATCCCTATCTAGCTACCAGTGGTATTTTTCACAGAGCTAGAACAAATAATTTCACAATTTGTATGGAAATACAAAAAACCTCGAATAGTCAAAGCAATCTTGAGAAAGAAGAATGGAACTGGAGGAATCAACCTGCTTGACTTCAGGCTCTACTACAAAGCCACAGTCATCAAGACTGTATGGTACTGGCACAAAGACAGAAATATAAATCAGTGGAACAAAATAGAAAGCCCAGAGATAAATCCAGACACCTATGGACACCTCATCTTCAACAAAGGAGGCAAGAATATACAATGGATTAAAGACAATCTCTTTAACAAGTGGTGCTGGGAAAACTGGTCAACCACTTGAAAAAAAATGAAACTAGAACACTTTCTAACACCATACACAAAAATAAACTCAAAATGGATTAAAGATCTAAATGTAAGACCAGAAACTATAAAACTCCTAGAGGAGAACATAGGCAAAACACTCTCAGACATAAATCACAGCAGAATCCCCTATGACCCACCTCCCAGAATACTGGAAATAAAAGCAAAATTAAACAAATGGGATCTAATTAAAATTAAAAGCTTCTGCACAACAAAGAAAACTATAAGCAAGGTGAAAAGACAGCCTTCGGAATGGGAGAAAATAATAACAAATGAAGCAACTGACAAACAACTAATCTCAAAAATATACAAGCAACTCCTGCAGCTCAATTCCAGAAAAATAAATGACCCAATCAAAAAATGGGCCAAAGAACTAAATAGACATTTCTCCAAAGAAGACATACAGATGGCTAACAATCACATGAAAAGATGCTCAACATCACTCATTATCAGAGAAATGCAAATCAAAACCACAATGAGGTACCATTTCACGCCAGTCAGAATGGCTGTGATCCAAAAGTCTACAAGCAATAAATGCTGGAGAAGGTGTGGAAAAAAGGGAACCCTCTTACACTGTTGGTGGGAATGCAAACTAGTACAGCCACTATGGAGAACAATGTGGAGATTCCTTAAAAAACTGGAAATAGAACTGCCTTATGACCCAGCAATCCCACTGCTGGGCATACACGCCGAGGAAACCAGAATTGAAAGAGACACGTGTACCGCAATGTTCATCACAGCAGTGTTTATAAAAGCCAGGGCATGGAAGCAACCTAGATGTCCATCAGCAGATGAATGGATAAGAAAGCTGTGGTACATATACATGATGGAGTATTACTCAGCCATTAAAAAGAATACATTCGAATCAGTTCTAATAAGGTGGATGAAACTGGAGCCGATTATACAGAGTGAAGTAAGCCAGAAAGAAAAACACCAATACAGTATACTAACACATATATATGGAATTTAGAAAGATGGTAACAATAACCCTGTATGTGAGACAGCAAAAGAGACACAGATGTATAGAACAGACTTTTGAACCCTGTGGGAGAGGGAGAGGGTGGGATGATTTGGGAGAATGGCATTGAAGCACGTATAATATCATGTAAGAAATGAATCGCCAGTCTACATTCGATGCAGGATACAGGATGCTTGGGGCTGGTGCACTGGGATGACCCAGAGAGATGGTATGGGGAGAGAGGTGGGAGGGGAGTTCAAGTTTAGGAACTCATGTACACCCGTGGTGAATTCATTTTGATATATGGCAAAACCAATACAGTATTGTAAAATAAAGTAAAATTTAAAAAAGAAAAAGAAATGTGTTATATATGTTTAGGGGCTTAGAGTTTTATAATTAAGATTATGAAAATAAAAAGGAGCAGCATGTTATCTACAGGACAATGTAATCATGTACACAGACTGAAAATTGCAGGAAATGTCAAGGATTTATCAGTGCTGTATTGTGCTAAAAGTCTACAGAGTGTCAGCGTGAGGTCTTATGGTGATGAAAAAAAGAGGAGTGAAGAGCTTGGATTTTTATCCTTCCCTAGGAAGCCTACTGTGCATCTTCCATAATTTTTTAAAGTTGAGATTGTAATATTAGGAAAGACTTTTAGGAAAGGTAAGACTATTAGGAAAAATAAGCTCTGGAGGTAGATATTGGTTATTTTGTTGTTGTTTGGTTGCTCAGTTGTGTCAGAATCTTTTGCCACCCCATGGACTGTAGTCCACCAGGCTCCTCTGTCCATGGGATTTCCTGTCAAGAATATTGGAGTGGGTTGCCATTTCTTCCTCCAGGGGATCATCCTGATCCAGGGATTGAATCTGCATCTCCTGTGTCTCCTACATTGCAGACAGATTCTTTATCTTATGTCCAAACCTCGGCTCCTGTATTTTGTATGTAATTCTGGACCAATTTTATCTTTCTATGTCACAGGTTAGATATTTGTCAAATGGGGCTCATAATTTTATGGCCTTCTTGAAGTTTTTATGGGGCATAAATGAATAGATGAGTATAAACTAGTCATATTGAGTAAGTGCTCAATAAATCCTGGCTATTATTAATATTGTATCTACTAGTATTTGGTAAAACAAAAAATCCATAATTTATGTTTTATTTCAGTGAATCTTTGTCTTATACCAGAAACATATTCCTTAATGTGAAGTATTTGCTCAGTTTCAACATGATCCTCTTTTGAGACTTATGTACTATTTTGAATGAATTTAGAGCAATAGAGATAAGGTTGTATTCTGTAAAAGAGGGTAGGAATCAATCTGATTAAATTAGAATCTTGACTCCACTAAATTTAAGCACTGATGATGAGAAAATAATTCAGATTTAAATAATTTATTTTTTCAGATTATCGTTTCCTCAGCTATAAAAGAGGGATAATAATTCTTGTCCACTGTTACAGTTTTATAGAAGTGACTATCATTGAATGGGACTAGAAAAGTAAGTATGAAGCATATCAGGCAAGGGCTTGCAGATAGGGTTAAGGAATTTGGCCTTTGTCCTATGGGCAATGGGAAGCTATATGAAGATTTTTAGTAGGAAAAAGAAATGATCAGATGTTAACTTTTAAAAGATCATGCTGACAACAATGTGGAAATATATTGGAAGAAAATAAGAGTAGGAAGAGGAAGCCCTGTCAGACTTTACTACAGGGTGAAAAATAACAATAGCATAGTTTAAGGTGTGAGCACTAGAAATAGGGAAAGATGTGTGGATTAAGACCTGTCTTGGATATAGCTTTAATTGGCTGGTGAAGCTAGTTGGGGGAAGAAAGGAAATGGGAGAAGTCAAAGATGACAAGCAGGTTTTGCCTTGAATATCTGGTAGGAGGTGTCATTGACTAAGCATCGCTGAGTAGCACTGAATGAAGACTAAATACTGCTTCAAGAAGAGGATCATGTTTTTAATATCTGTTGTGCTTGAGTGTCCCTGAAGCAACTAAACATAATAGATGTGAAGTAGACAGTTGGATAAATGGCCTGGAACTTCAAAGAGAGGCATGGGTTAATGGTATAGATTTGGTATCCAAGGGCACCAAAGAACTGATGCTTTTGAACTGTGGTGATGAACAAGACTCTTGAGACTTGGACTACAAGGAGATCAAACCAGTCAATCCTAAAGGAAATCAACCCTCTATATTCATTGGAAGGACTGATGCTGAAGCTGAAACTCCAATACTTTGGCTACCTGATATGGACAGCCAACTCACTGGAAAAGACCCTGGTGCTGGGAAAGATTGAAGGCAGAAGGAGAAGAAGGTGACACAGGATGAAATGGTTGGATGACATCACTGATTCAATGGACATGAACTTGGGCAAACTCTGAGAGATGATGAGAGACAGGTAAGTTTGGCATGCTGAAGTCCATGGGGTCACAAGAAGTTGGACACAATTTGGTGACTGAACAACAATAAGAATATAAGTGCTCATTGAAATCAAAGGAGTGGAAAAGATGATATAGCTCTAGATGGAAAATGCAGAATAGAGGACAAGAGGCCTAGCACAGATCACTGAGAAAATTCTTATAGTTCCATTAGGTAAGACGGGCCTTCAAGTAAGACTAAGATTAAACAGCCAGTAAAAGGAAAATTGAAATTCTTTAAGGTTTAGAAGCTAAAGGAACAGATTATTTTTTAAAAAAGAAAGTGATTAACTGTTGATTGGAGATAGCTAAGTGATCTAAGAAGCTAAGGAAGAAAACATTTCTCCTGGACTTGATGAAATAGATGACATTGATAATAATGATGAAAACAGCTTTGGTGGAATGTAAGGGGCAAATCAGACTGTAGAGAGCCAAGTAATTGTCTTGCAGACTTGAGATTAATGATTGTAAATCTATAAGGAAACTGGTTTTCCCCCCAGTAATGCTTAGTACCTTGGGTATGGGCATAGAAAAGTCAAAAAGTCACATTAATTTGGAGAATGTGATTTGTTGGAAATGTGAAATGGAAAGATAAAGAGGGCAGGGAAGAGAGTGGTTGCCATAACAACCACAGACTCTAACTTGGATAGGAAGAGAGTAAAAAACTAACAGATGGGGGAAAGCAGAGGACTTAATAAATCAGTGATTACACTGAGTTTGAAGTTCAGCTGTACTGAGGGTAAATGATCCAATAAGCTGGAATTTATAGAAGATTGTGGTCAGAATCCGAGATGTATTTCTTATTGTTCTGAAAGGTAAACTAGCTTATGTGCTGACAAAAGAAGGTTTGCACTTTGGGACCTAGCTGTTCATTTCCCTTGTTATCAAAAGTGGGCCTGAGGCCTTGATATAAAGTAGTCAATTACCACTCCAAAGGTAGGGTAGTATTATGATTGATTGAGAGCTAATGTCCCAAAGGAGACTTAACTAGAGAACAATGGGGCTCTAAATTATACATATAAAATTTGGATAAATGTGTCTGGAGCTTAAAAGAGAAGTCTAAGCTAACAATGAAGATCTGAGTTAGTCAAATTTTGCATTTTAGGACACAGGATGTAATATTTTTTCTACTACAAACAAAATGCATATTCCTTATGTTAGAAATCACTGATAAGCCAAAAAAGGAAAATAAAAATAACTTATAATCCCACCATAAAATTATTGTTGCTACTTGACAATATGTCCTTCTCCTAGAGGTATATTCATATCTATTTAATTTTAATAGAAACAGACTAGTATTATGTTTATTATTGTTTACTATTTTTCATTAAGATTGTTGTTGTTCAGTCACTAAGTTGTGTCCAACCAATTCTGCAACTGAATGTATAGCAGCACGCCAGGCTTCTGTGTCCTTCACCATCTCCTGGAGTTTGTTCAACCTCTCATCATTGAGTTGGGGATGCCACTCAACCATCTCATCCTCTCTCGTCTCCTTCTCCTGCCTTCAATCTTTCCCAGCATCAGTCTTTTCCACTGAGTTGGCTCTTCATGTCAGGTGCCAAAAGAATTGAAGCTTCAATTTTCATTAAGGTATATATCATTAATACTTTTCAGGTCAGTGCATATCTATCTACATCATAATTTTTAGTTCTCCACAAAGCAATACTTATTTTTCCAACCCCAGACACAATAAAATACTCAAAGGACATATTCTAGTCTTTATTTCCAAACTGAAAAACAGAAGCTTTCAAAGCACTAACTAGATTTGGACTATGTCTCTTCTCTCAAAGCAATAGTGTTGAAAGGACTGGATTAGTGGATCTGTAAAACCTCTTATAGCTCTATAATTTCTGTTCTGGTCTATTTTATTCTCTTCTATTTTAAAACACTAACTGGTAACATCCTAGTAAATTCAATATGTGGTCAATGTATTCATCTAATTATACTTAGAAGAAAACTGGAACAGTGAATGCTAAGTGGCTGACACTGATTTCTTGGGAAAATAAGAGCCAGGGCTTGGGAACAGAACTCCAAATGCCTTGCTCCAGTATGCTGTGTTCTCAGCTACCCAGAAGAACCAGACAGGCCACCCCACCCTGCCACTCTGAAATACTGACTTAACCAATTTGAACCTCTGAGGTTTTGGAGGTTTCAACATCACTAACCTTTATGGGCAAAAGCCTGCTTTCCAATCCCAGTGTGGCTTCCTTCTGGACATCCTCCCTTTCTAGGCCAGGTTTCCAGCTCAGCATTGGCAATAAACCTCTGCACTCTGGATCCAGGAGTCATATCTCGCCTTGCTGTCAGATGCCATTTTAATCTTTAGTGATTATTCTGTTGGATAACTCCATTGAAGCTGATTCCATATTATATTCATTTTGATTTTTCTATTGCAGACAGTTTTCGTCACAGTGTAATTTGTTTGGGGGAAGATTGGAGTCTGTGATTATAGACTCCTGTTACATTAGTCAGTGAAAACCTTGGATTTATAGCTGTTTCTCTTTTGTGGTACATTTTAAAAATTAAGTTTCATTAAACTTTATGAATATACAATATTTATGTATGGTCAGCGTTAAAGGGAAAATGCTCTATGGAATTCATGAGCAAAATCTGAACTCAAATTAGGAGACTGTCAATTTTCCTGATTAGCATTTAAACCACTATTAAGATTGGAAGGATATCAGGAGTCTTCAATGAATGAATATAGTTGGGAATTTTTTTAATACATGGTTCCATTTGATATGAAACAATCTTTATTTCATGAAATATATTAAGGTAGCTATTTCATAATATTCCTGGGTTATGGAAGAAATATAAATACATTTGAAAAGGCATCATATCTTTATAATATGTTCTCTTATTTCTACGCAGGTAATATATGCTCATTAATTAGCTGGCAGTTCTGTACAGAGTTGTAAACAGACTGTTAAAGTTTCACTTAAAAGTTTGGTTAAAAGTCTTGGTTAAAAGTTTGGCTTCCCTGGTGGCTCATAGACAGAGTGAGAGAGCAGCACAGAGAGTTTGGTCTTGGTTTCCCCAAAATTTATACCATGTACATAAAATTTGCATAGCCCTAGACCATCATCTGGTAATTTTCAAATACTTACGATTTTTATAACACTTATAACATAATGAGATCTTTTGCTTGTTATTCATCTTTCCAGTAATTTTGGCCTGTTTATTATTATCCTGAAAAATTTATGTGATTTTTTTTCAAAATCCTCATGTAAAACTTTTTTAAAGCTAACACTTTTAAAAAGAATAGAGATTAACTTAGATCAAATGTAACAAAATGATTTTTAAAAGAAAATATGTTCAACACTAAAGGGAATTTTTCATGTTGTGTGTGTGTTTTAATACACAAAACAAAGAATGTGTAAAATACTCAGAAGTAGTACTTCTATAAAGCTGATCAAGACTGCTTAAACAGAAAGAGTACCTCGAGAAGAGCTAAAAAATTACAGATGAATATTTAATGACATGAAAAAGTATTCATGACATAAACTTAATAAAATATTATAAACAATATGTAAAATATACACCTGTTTTAATTAAAGATGCATGTGACTCTAAACGAAAAACTTGACAGATGAATGTCACACAGCTTTACAAGCAATAAAACTAAAATTTACATCTCTGTCACTCTGTATATGTTCATATTTAATACTCTTTTCAACTAAAATCATTGACTGATTTTGACACCGGGGTTATGCTGGCTCATAAAAAGAGAAGTGGAATGAATACAGTTTCTGTGTTTTCTAAAGGTGTTTGTGTACTCTTGGATTTCTTTTCATTAAATGTTTGATAGATTTTACCAATGAAGCCATTTGGGCCTGGAGTTCTCTATGTGAGAAATTTTATAATTATAAATTTAATTTATTTAACACACAAGGATGTTCAGATTTTCTGATTCTTCTTATATTAGTTTTTGGTAATTTATGAAATGAAATGAAAACCATCTTGATAGGAGAAGTGGTTGGAAGAAGGATAGGAAAAAGAATATATCCTGTGATCATTGGGAAGAAGAAGTAAGATATAAGCGGGGGCTGAAAGTGTGAATTTGCTGTCAAGTTAGTCATCTGCAGGTGGCATGCATTTCTTGTGTGAGGAGAGACATGAAAAATGCCTAATGTGAAATGAATTAAAACACTCCCAATGACTTAATAACTTCTGCATCTCTGATTTCCTAGATTTAATTAAACAATTCCAGGTCTTAAAAATGGATTTTAATCTACAAACCAAAGATTTGTATTACATGCAACAAAGCATAATGCCTCTATAAGCCATCTATTTCTGTAAAACTATCGAGAATGGTAATTTGTCGTGTCCACTTTCACTGAATTAAGTTGTGTTATAACATTTTATATGTCCTTCATAAATGTGAATTTTGCTTTTAAATCCTGACCAAAAAACCCCAAACCAAAACAAGTATATAGATATTTTTTAGATGAATTTGTCATATCTTAGATAAATCCTATTAAAGATTATGGCAGATGTGGGGTGAGGAGGAGTGGGAATTTAGAAATTTGAATGATGAGGTCAAATAGAAGATTTTAGATTGTATATTAGTTCTGAAATTTAGAAATAAACTTCAGTTTAGTTCAGTTGCTCAGACGTGTCCGACTCCTGTGACCCCATGAACTGCAGCATGTCAGGCCTCCCTGTCCATCACCAACTCCCGAAGTTCACCCAAACTCATGTGCATCGAGTCAGTGATGCCATCCAGCCATCTCATCCTCTGTCATCCCCTTCTCCTCCTGCCCCCAATCCCTCCCAGCATCAGGGTCTTTTCCAATGAGTCAACACTGCGCATGAGGTGGCCAAAGTACTGGAGTTTCAGCCTCAGCATCAGTCCTTCCAATGAACACCCAGGACTGGTCTCCTTTAGGATGGACTGGTTGAATCTCCTTGCAATCAAAGGGATGCTCAAGAGTCTTCTCCAACACCACAGTTCAAGAGCATCAATTCTTTGGCACTCAGCTTTCTTCACAGTCCAACTTTCACATCCATACATGACCACTGAAAAAACCATAGCCTTGACTAGATGGACTTTTGTTGGCAAAGTAATGTCTCTGCTTTTTAATATGCTATCTAGGTTGGTCATAACTTTCCTTCCAAGGAGTAAGTGTCTTTTAATTTCATGGCTGCAATCACCATCTGCGGTGATTTTGGAGCCAAAAAAAATAAATAAATAAAGTCTGACACTGTTTCCACTGTTTCCCTATCTATTTCCCATGAAGTGATGGGACCGGATGCCAGGATCTTTGTTTTCTGAATGTTGAGCTTTAAGCCAACTTTTTCACTCTCCTCTTTCACTTTCATCAAGAGGCTTTTTAGCTCCTCTTCACTTTCTGCCATAAGGGTGGTATCATCTGCATATCTGAGGTTATTGATATTTCTCCCAGCAATCTTGATTCCAGCTTGTGCCTCTTCCAGGCCAGCGTTTCTCATGATGTTCTCTGCATATACGTTAGATAAGCAGGGTGACAATATACAGCTTTGACGTACACCTTTTCCTATTTGGAAACAGTCTGTTGTTCCATGTCCAGTTCTAACCATTGATTCCTGACCTGCATACAGATTTCTCAAGAGGCAGGTCAGGTGGTCTGGTATTCCCATCTCTTTCAGAATTTTCCACAGTTCATTGTGATCCACACAGTCAAAGGCTTTGACATAGTCAATAAAGCAGAAATAGATGTTTATCTGGAACTCTCCTGCTTTTTCAATGATCCAGCAGATGTTGACAAATTGATCTCTGGTTCCTCTGCCTCTTCTAAAACCAGCTTGAACATCTGGAAGTTCACAGTTCACATATTGCTGAAGCCTGGCTTAGAGAATTCTGAGCATTACTTTGCTAGTGTGTGAGATGAGCGCAATTGTGTGGTAGTTTGAGCATTCTTTGGCATTGCCTTTCTTTGGGATTGGAATGAAAATTGACCTTTTCCAGTCCTGTGGCCATTGCTGAGTTTTCCAAATTTGCTGGCATATTGAATGCAGCACTTTCACAGCATCATCTTTCAAAATTTGAAAGAGCTCTACTGGAATTCCATCACCTCCACTAGCTTTGTTCATAGTGATGCTTTCTAAGGCCCACTTGACTTCACATTCCAGGATGTCTGGCTCTAGATGAGTGATCATACCATCATTGTTATCTTGGTTGTGAAGCTCTTTTTTGTACAGTTCTTCTGTGTATTCTTGCCACCTCTTCTTAATATCTTCTGCTTCTGTTAGGTCCAGACCATTTCTGTCCTTTATCGAGCCCATCTTTGCATGAAATGTTCCCTTGGTATCTCTAATTTTCTTGAAGAGATCTCTAGTCTTTCCCATTCTGTTGTTTTCCTCTATTTTTTTTTGCACTGATCGCTGAGGAAAGCTTTCTTATCTCTCCTTGCTATTCTTTGGAACTCTGCATTCAAATGTTTATATCTTTTCTTTTCTCCTTTGTTTTTCACCTCTCTTCTTTTCACAGCTATTTGTAAGCCCTCCTCAGACAGCCATTTTGCTTTTTTGCATTTCTTTTCCATGGGGATGGTCTTGATCCCTGTCTCCTGTACAATGTCACGAACCTCCATCCATAGTTCATCAGGCACTCTGTCTATCAGATCTAGTCCCTTAAATCTATTTTTTACTTCCACTGTATAATCATAAGGGATTTGATTTAGGTCATATCTGAATGGTCTAGTGTTTTCCCTACTTTCTTCAATTTAAGTCTGAATTTGGCAATAAAGAGTTCATGATCTGAGCCACAGTCAGTTCCTGGTCTTGTTTTTGCTGACTGTTTAGAGGTTCTCCATCTTTGGCTGCAAAGAATATAATCAATCTGATTTCAGTGTTGACCATCTGGTGATGTCCATGTTTAGAGTCTTCTCTTGTGTTGTTGGAAGAGGGTGTTTGCTAGGCTGCAAGGGACAGCGCAGAAGCGCAGCCAAGAGGAGCTACCCCAGTCCCAAGATCAGGGGCAGCTACCAGGCTGCAATGGCATAGGAGCATCTGAGAGGAGCTATCCCTTGTCCGAGGTCAGGGTCAGCAGCCTAGATAAGCTACCCCACACCTGAGGTCAGGGGCGGCGGCTGAGAGGAGCTACCCCACATCCAAGGAGTGGTGGCTGTGTGGGTGCAGGAGGGCTGAGAGGAGCTTACTCCAGGTCCAAGGTCAGGAGGGGCTACCTCGTCCAAGGTAAAGATCAGTGGCTGCGCTTTGCTAGAGCAGCTGTGAAGAGATACCCTACATCTAAGGTAAGAGAAATCCAAGTGAGATGGTAGGTGTTGTGAGAAGGCATCAGAGGGCAAACACACTAGAACCATAATCACAGAAAACTAGCCAATCTGATCACATGGACCACAGCCTTGTCTAACTCAATGAAACTAAGCCATGGCATGTGGGGTCACCCAAGACAGATGGGTCATGTTGGAGAGGTCTGACAGAATGTGGTCCACTGGAGAAGGGAATGGCAAACCACTTCAGTATTCTTGCCTTGAGAACCCCATAAACAGTATGAAGAGGCAAAATGATAGGATACTGAAAGAGAAACTCCCCAGGTCAGTAGGTGCCCAATATGCTACTGGAGATCAGTGGAGAAATAACTTCAGAAAGAATGAAGGGATGGAGCCAAAGCAAAAACAATACCCAGTTGTGGATATGACTGGTGATAGAAGCAAGGTCCAATGCTGTAAAGAGCAATATTGCATAGGAACCTGGAATGTCAGGTCCATGAATAAAGCAAATTGGTGGACAAACAGGAGATGGCAAGAGTAAACACTGACAATCTAGGAATCAGCGAACTAAAATGGACTGGAATGGGTGAATTTAACTCTGATGACCATTATATCTAAGGGATCCTCAGGAATCCCTTAAAAGAAATGGAGTAGCCATCGTGGTCAACAAAAGAGTCTGAAATGCAGTACTTGGATGCAATCTCAAAAACAACAGAATGATCTCTGTTCATTTCCAAGGCAAACCATTCAATATCACAGTGATCCAGGCCTATGCCCCAACCAGTAACGCTGAAGAAGCTGAAGTTGAACGGCTCTATAAAGACCTACAAGACCTTTTAGAACTAACACCCACAAAAGTTGTCCTTTTCATTATAGGAGACTGGAAGGCAAAAGTAGGAAGTCAAGAAACACCTGAAGTAACAGGCACATTTGGCCTTGGAGTACGGAATGAAGCAGGGCAAAGGCTAATAGAGTTTTGCCAAGAGAATGCACTGGTCGTAGAAATAAACTTAGGTTAAGGAAAAGTCACACATACACATTTTTCATTAAAAAAAATGTTCAAGTGTTCTGTAAGGCTGTGTTACAGGCATTTTTTACAACCACAGCAGCAAATATCATAATCATCAAGCAAATGGAAAATCCAAATCTGAATGAATTACTTCACAGAACTAATATAAATCATAAAGTTTCAGAGCCAGGATTTATGGCTGTCACAGTTTATTTGAACAGCATATGTCTTGGCATCCAGAGAATAATCCTTGTAGTTTTCCCCAGCATCAAGATTCCTAACTCAAAAGTCAGGATTTTCCCTTGAATAGAAGTTTGATAATTCTGTATTTATATAGAGGAATGAAATCTAAAGCAACTATGAAAGGCCAGTTTGCATTTTCTCATTGAACAAACATCTACAAATTGACCCTGCTGTGTGCAAATTACCAAATTTGCAGGTGGAATTAGGTTGGACTACTTTATGCCAGTTTATAAATTCCTGCCACCTTTTGGTTCTGGTTATTGCTGTGACAACCAGTGGTCTTCAGATATCTCACCTCTTCTTCATGTCTTGCTTTTTGCCCTAGGGGTTCTTTTATGTCTCAATATGGGCACATAGAGATTCTGAAACAGCCAGAGAGACAGTATCTTGCTTGATGTGTAGTAGACAGGAATCAGGGGATAAAAATCCCTCTTCTTAAGCTAACAGTTCTTTTTTTTTTTTTTTTTGGTGTGAACCATTTAAAAAAAGTCTTTATTGAGTTTGTTACAAATTGTTTCTGTTTTAGGTTTTAAGCTTTTTGCTTCAAGGCATGTGATATCTTAGCTCCCTCACCAGGGATAGAACCTCAACCCCTTGCACTGGAAGGCAAAGTCTTAACCACTAGACCACCAAGGAAATCTCAGGCTAATAATTCTGAGATATATTCTCAGTCTTCTTCAGAAATTCTGCAGGGGAATTTAGCTCATAGCAGAATCAAAGTTAGTCTTCCTTTCCTTCCTATTTCACTCTTACAATTCCATGTTTCCAATGACCTGGGATCACTTCACACATGTTAGACTTTATCTCAAGCTCTGCTTTTGGGGAGAACCAAAACTAAATTTATTTAAAGATATGGAAGTTCCCCCTCCTACCTTGAGAAACAGTGTGCTATATCTATTTTTAGTTTAGCTCAAGGGCAAGAAATGCTGTTAGATTTTCATCATGCAAAACAATTTAGTGCAAAATAATCACTAGTTATGTCACAAAATCTGTCCATAAAGCAAGTGGCAGAGTTGGAATTCAAAGTCAGTTTTGCTTACATCATTATTTATGTCTCAATAAGAATAAGAGTGGGAGTGTGTGCATGCTCAGTCATGTCTGACACTTTGTGACTCCATGGATTATAGCCCACCAGGCTCCTCTGTCCATGGAATTTTCCAGGCAAGAACACTGGAGTGGGTTGCTGTTTCCTCCTCCAGGGCATCTTTCCAATCCAGGGACTGAACCTTCATCTCTGGTGTCTCCTGCATTGGTGGGTGGATTCTTATCCACTAGTGTTGCCGGTAAGAGTGTGCTCAGATGAGGCAATCAAGGAGAGGTGAATAATGGTTGTTTTATGTCTCCTATACTTTTTGAATCAGAGCTTGTGGAGTGGTTTTTCTGTCCCCTGTTTAACATTGTGTAAAGTTTGTGGAAAGGAGAAGATAACTAGTTTTATTACTTAAAACCTGCTGGAAGAGGTATCATGTCTGAATTTGAAGGAGAGGACAGAAAATCACTTAAAATCCTGGACTTTGAGCAGTATACAGTGATAGGGTGTGTCCTTGGGATGTTTCTCAGGAGGATATGAGTGTAGAGAGAAGGAGAAAGTGGATATTTTGTGACTACAAGTAAGGACTCTGGCACGACTGGCCCAGTGCTGACCAATATCTGTATTTTCTTTTTGCTTGGTGCGCAGCTAGATTGTGTTTCCCAACTTTACTACACAGACTTGAGGCCAAACAATAAGGCTCATGAGTAAATGTGAATGGTTGTGATGACTGCCATCCTTGAGGAATGAAGAGCTTTTTCCACACATGCTCTCTTTTTTTTCCCTTTAAGTCTGGATACAAAAATCCTGTGGAGGACTCTGAAGACCTACCTTCTACATAAGCAGAGCGGTTTGAGATTGAAAATCAATTTGAGGAATGTAAGCTCATTGGGTATAAAGTGAGAAAGAAGACTTCTATTTTGGGAATCTACTGACTGGCTGATCACTGAGGAATTGATGCTTTCGAATTGAGGTGCTGGGGAAGACTCTTGAGAGTCCCTTGAACTGAAAGGAGATCCAACCAGTCAATCATAAAGGAAATCAGTCCTGAATATTCATTGGAAGGACTGATGCTGTCTTATGCGAACACTCAACTCATTTAAAAGACCCTGATGCTGGGAAAGATTGAAGGCAAAAGGAGAAGGGGATGGCAAAAGATGAGATGGTTAGATAGCATCACCAATGCTGTGGACATGAATTTGAGAAACTCCGGGACAAGGAAGGACAGGGGAGCCTGGTGTGCTGCAGTCCATGGGATTACAAAGAGCTGGACACAACCTGGGGACTGAACAACAAATGACTTGAATTTTTTTTGTTGGTGGTAGTCAGCCTTATCTAATTAACAGAAAGAGAAAAGCCTTCAATTTAACGTTACATAAAATAAAATAACTGAAGCACAATAAGTTAGAAGAAAATAAAAAATTAGAAACCAAATAATCGCAGAAATTGTAAGATGTTTCTTTGAGATAACAAAAAGTAAAATGAAATGTTTATGACAAGAAAGGAAACCCACTAAAAATAATAACAGAAATAAAAGGAATATAATTCCAAATTAAACAGAGATTAACTACTAATACAAAACAAATATTGTATGTGCTAATTTTGAAATTTTAAACAAATGAACAACTTCTAGAAAAATTAAATTTACAAAAACTGTATCAGAAAAAAGAATAAAATTGGTTTATTACCATTAAATAAACACATACACACATACTCTCTCATACACCCCAGTTATTTTTTTAATTAATTTTTATTAGAGTATAGCTGCTTAACCCAGCTATTTTTAGAGTTGAAATATACCAAAGATTCAATGGATAGAATTAAAGGCTTTTCTAGAGAATAAAATATGAGAGACTGTTCCACAACTTTATGAGACCTGTACAGTTTTAATGCCCAAACAAAATTTGGATAGAATGAGAAAAGAAATAGAATAAACTAACCTCATTTATGAGCGTATATTCCAAAAAAGAGTAAAACATATAAAGTAATATATTTAAAAATACATTATAACAAGAATGTGTTTATCCAGCAATGTACATTGGGTTCAACTGGGAAAAAAATCATTATAAAGATCTATTAAAGAAAAAACATATAATGAACTCAGTATATTTACAAATATTTTGTTAAAATTTAATATTCATTAATGATGAAAACCATGGTATTTTAGGAAAGAGTTTAGTCTGAAAACAGAGTAAATGTCTAAGATACAGTCTTTTCAAAACTAGTGAAGACAGATACATGCTACAACACTTCTATTCAATAAAGATATGTGGACTGAAAAAAGAAAGCATCACTTTAAGTACAAGTGAAACATATTTACATAGAAATCAAGGGAAAATATATTTTGTACATTGTTCAGATGATTAAGGTAGTTGGATATACAATAAAAAATGTTGCTCCTGTATATGTACCCTGAAGAAATTCTCAGAATACAAGGGTATGATATTAGAAATAACTGAAGTAGTATTTATGTTGGTCAATGGAATATTGAAGACAACAAAAGCTGTTTATCCTTGAGAGTTGTAGACAGTAATGTAAATGGAAAAACATGTGGGATATTATGAAGAACTGGAAACAATTTATAGGTGAAATATAGCAAAATTTGAGGAATGCAACTAACAGAGCACTTAAGGAGAAATTTATAATCTTCAAATACTTACATTAACAATGAGTGCAATTTTAAAATTAACAGTCTATGCTTTTACCTTCATAAGCTAGAAATCCAAATATAAGTAAAAGGAAGAAAATACTACTAAGAAAGCCAGCAAAATAGAAAATATAATACCAAAAAGGAAAAAAACATAATCACATGTTAATAATTTTATTTTATTTTATTTATTTTATTTTTTTTCATGTTAATAATTTTAAAAGATCATCAGTTTGGAAAACCCTGTAGCTCTACAGATCAAGACAAAAGAGAAAAAACACAAGCTATTGATTAGGGTTCAAAGACAGAACATCCCTACTGATCTTACAAACATTAAAACACAGTAAAGCAATTTTGTAGACAACTTTGTGCCAATAAATTTGACAATTTAAAGACACAAACTTTCAAAAGATAACCATATATCTATTAAACAATATGAATTCATTGCTACAAACCTACCCACCATCAAAACTTTAGGCACAAATAGCTTCAGTAATGAATTCTATTAAATACTTCAGAAAATGGTAATAACACTGTTACATAAACTCTTTCAGAAAACAGAAAGGTAGGATTTTTCAACTTACTTTTGAAACCAGAATAATCCTGATACCAAAATAAGACAACATTAAAAGAGTGTAATTATAAACTGATATAATTCATGGCATATATCCAAATATCCTTCACAAATTTTAGCAGACAGAATCCAGAAGTACATCCAAAGAAATCAGAAGAGTTGCTTTTTGGGTGTTACCATGGAGGAGTGGTTGCTAGGAAGCCATACAAGCAAATGTTTTGAAGGGATGGAAATATTCCATATCTTAGCTGAGTGGGTTATCTAGGTGTATACTTTTGTCAGAACTCACTGAACTCCATACTTACGATGACTGTATTTATTATAAAGGAAAAAATATAATAGTAATTTTACAATGGAAAAATCTAGCAAACACCTCCTTAGTCAAATTACCAATGTCATCACCAGTAAGAAGACATATTGATACAATACTGTGAGAAGAAATTAATGCTACTACTGTATATTATTTTTTTAAGTATATAATGATGAGTAAACACCAGACAAACCTAAATTGAAAAATGTTTGTAAAATAACAGACTGTTGTTTTCATTGCTTAGTTGCTAAGTCATGTCTGACTCTTTTGCTACTCTATGAACTGTATCCAACCAGCCTCATTCATTCATGGGATTTCCAAGGCAAGAATACGGGAATGCGTTGCTATTTCCTTCTCCAGGGGATCTTCATGACCAAGGGATTGAATTTACATCTTTTGCATTTCCTGCATTGGCAGGTGTATTCTTTACCACTGAGCCACCAGGGAGTTCAGTTCAGTCACTCAGTCATGTCCAACTCTGCAGTCAAATGAACAGAAGCATGCCAGGCCTCCTTGACTATCACCAACTCCCAAAGTTTACTCAAATTCATGTCCATTAAGTCAGTGATGCCATCCAACCATCTCATCCTCTGTCATCCCCTTCTTCTGCCTTCAATCTTTGCCAGCATCACATCTTTTCCAGTGACTCAGTACTTCACATCAGGTGGCCAAAGTATTGGAGTTTCAGCTTCAACCTCAGTCCTTCCAATGGATATTTAGGACAAATTTCCTTTAGGATGGACTGCTTGGATCTCCTTGCAGTCCAAGGGACTCTCAAGAGTCTTCTCCAACACCACAGTTCAAAAGCATCAATTCTTTGGCACTCAGCTTTCTTCACAGTACAACTCTCACATCCATACATGACTACTGGAAAAACCATAGCCTTGACTAGACAGAGCTTTGTTGGCAAAATAATGTCTCTGCTTTTGCATATGCTATCTAGGTTGGCCATAACTTTTCTTCCAAGGAGTACCTTTTAATTTCATGGCCACAGTCACCATCTGTACTGATTTTGGAGCCCAAGAAAAGAAAGTCTGTCACTGTTTCCACTGTTTTCCCATCTACTTGTCATGAAGTGATGGGACTGAATGCCATGATCTTAGTTTTCTGAATGTTGAGCTTTAAGCCAACTTTTTCACTCTCTTCTTTCACTTTCATCAAGAGGCTTTTTAGCTCTTCTTTGCTTTCTGATATAAGGGTGGTGTCATCTGCATATCTGAAGTTATTGATATTTCTCCTAGCAATCTTGATTCCAGCTTGTGCGTCATCCAGCCCAGCATGTGCATGATGTACTCTGCATGTAAGTTAAATAAGCAGGGTGACAGTATACAGCCTTGACATACTCCTTTTCCGATTTGGAACCAGTCTGTTGTTCCATGTCCAGTTGTAACTGTTGCTTCCTGACCTGCACACAGATTTCTCAAGAGGCAGGTCAGGTGGTCTGGTATTCCCATCTCTTTCAGAATTTTCCACAGTTTCTTGTGGTCTACACAGTCAAAGGCTTTGGCATAGTCAATAAAGCAGAAAAAGATGTTTTTTCTGGAACTCTTTCTTTTTTGATGATCCAGTGGATGTCGGTAATTTGATCTCTGGTTCCTCTGCCTTTTCTAAAACTAGCTTGAACATCTGGAATTTCATGGTTCACATAATGTTGAAGTCTGGCTTGGAGAATTCTGAGCATTACTTTACTAGCATGTGAGGTGAGTGCAATTTTGCAATAGTTGGAGCATTCTTTGGCATTGCCACCAGGGAAGCCTCTTAAAATAACAAACTGGCATTTCTCCAAATGAGTGAAAATAACAAATGATCCCTCATTCAAAATGTCAATATCACAAAAGTCTGAGAAAAGGGAGGAAAAGTCACAAATTGGGGGAGAGTAAGGAGACACAACAACATAAGCAATACAAGACCCTAAATTGGATCCTGGAAAAGAAAAAGAATATTAGGGCAAAAGACTGGTTACATTTGAAAAAGGATTGCATTTAGTTAATAGTATTATAACAACTTCAATTTCTTGTTTTGACAATTTTATATACTATGTTTATTTAAGATGTTATCATATTATATATACTGTAGAAGGCAATGGCACCCCATTCCAGTACTCTTGCCTGGAAAATCCCATGGACAGAGGAGCCTGGTGGGCTGCGGTCCATGGGGTTGCTAAGAGTCAGACACGACTGAGCGAGTTCACTTTCACTTTTCCCTTTCATGCATTGGAGAAGGAAATGGCAACTCACTCCAGTGTTCTTGCCTGGAGAATCCCAGGGATGGGGGAGCCTGGTGGGCTGCCATCTATGGGGTCGCACTGAGTCGGACACGACTGGAGTGACTTAATAGCAGCATATTATTTATACTATGCTTATTGAAGATGTTATCAAAAGTGGAAGAAAGAGGGATAAATTAGGAGTTTGGGATTAACAAATACACAGTATTATATAAAAAATAGAAAATTAACAAGGACATACTGCATAGCATAGTATTCTATAATAGTATTTAATATTCTATAATAACATATGGGGAAAAGAATCTGAAAAAGAATGGGTATATGTGTACATACAGCTGAATCAATTTGCTGTACACCTGAAACTAACACATCATAAATAAACTATATGCCAATAACATTTTTAAAAAAATTTTAAAAAGTTCTCATAGGAAACAGTTGAAACATACACACGAACTCTGTACTATTATTGCAACTTTTCTGCAAGTCTAAAATTATTCCAGAACAAAGACTTTAAAATAATTAGTATATATTGAAGAGCTATTACAATTCAGACTGTGTAAAAGGATGCAGGAGACCCATGGGAAAGAATGCACAGATGAAAAATAGATCTAAGAATTAAGAAGAAATTGATTTATAAAACAGCATTATTTTAGATAAGTGGGGAAGGGATGAAGATTTCAATAAAAAAAATTTAGCCATATGCCTTTTAATGCAATCCAGAACCCACAGCCCAGCTAACTTGTCTATTGGATTCTCATGTTATGAGGCATCATTCACCTGCCTTAATTACCCCAGGGTCAGGTACCAGATAACTAAGGACAGCTCCTATATCCCAGAGACCATGGAATTATTCAAGCTAGTTCGTCTTAAAAATGTTTAACCTGCCTTGCCTGTTTCTTCTCATGGAAACCAAAGCAAAGGTTCTTCTTCACAATTTCCCCATCTCCCGGTACCTCCTTATTGAGCCACAGTTTGATGTGCCCTTTCTCTTGGCATCTATAAGAATAATAAACTATATTTTCAATGACAGTTGTCTCTGTTAGCCTTAACATTTCTAAATAATAATAAAACCTATTTTAAAGCAACATGATGCTGTTATATGCACTTCCATTCTCTGGCTTAATTTTAACATCCAAACTCTGAGGAAATTAATGAAATCGTCTCCATATTACATAGATAAAGAAATTCGAACTTATAGAGATGAAGTAACTTTCCCAGAATTATAAAGCAGATAAGTGGCAAGAATCCAAGATCTAAGGCCAGATCTATATAAAATTAAATTTCACATTCATTATTTAGGGTAAGTGAATGGAATTTTCCTAAAATTCTATCAGTGCTCTTTTAGTTTAGGAGTTAAAGGGTATATCAGCTCTCAATGACTTTTGTGTGATGTCATCCAATTTTAAAGATATTCCTCCAGAATTTTGCTGTTTCCACTCTTTTCATCCTTAGCTTCTGGAATCATCATTGCTTTTTCCTTTTATCTGTATCCTTTCAAGGGTATTGTTCATGGAGAGTTACTGGGTGGGGGTGGTTCTCAGATTCTGGTACTCTTCATAAACCTTATGAGTCAGTTTTTATTTTTAAAATTTGGTCAGTATGCCTGTGTTAGGATACACATGAACTTCTAAATTAATTTCCCAGATCGTTAGCCTCCAGGCTAAGAACCCCAGAAAGGGATTATGCGCAGTCATTTAATCCACACCTTGATGTCACTAGCTGGAAGGATTTAGACTATTTGTGGCCAGAAATCAGAGAGCTGTGTTAAAGTTGAGGTCTTTGTCTCACTAGAGAGCATGCTATTATGACCTGAGTTAACTGCAAAATCAATCATTACATTACTAAGAAGGGACAGTTTTACACTGCAAGTCTCCAAATATGTTACAGAATAAATAGCACCACTTAAGTATTTTTTTCAAAAATACATAGAACATCTAATCCTAAATTTTACATATCTGCAGGGCCAATAATTAGTATATTAAGAATACTAAGGAGAGAGAAACAAATTAACCAACATCACAAAGAAAACAGCAAAGAAAATTTAGAAGACTGGAAATTCTAAAGGACAAGTTATCTGTTGTCTTCAGCAGATCAATAGTATGTAATGAATAAGCAAAGCGATGTATGACTGTTTTAGATACAAAGAGATGTACGCAACACAACCAGCTGGCAAGTGTGGACCTTACTTGTTTTCTGTTTGAAAAAATCAACTGTAAAAACATATTTTGAGGCAATTGGAGAAATTTGGTTATATAGGAAAATATCCAGATAAATTTTTAAGGATATATATTCTGACTGGTTGGAGAAGGCAATGGCAGCCCACTCCAGTATTCTTGCCTGGAAAATCCCATGGACAGAGGAGCCTGGTGGGCTGCAGTCCATGGGGTCGCTGAGGGTCAGACACGACTGAGCGACTTCACTTTCACTTTTCACTTTCATGCATTGGGGAAGGAAATGGCAACCCACTCCGTGTTCTTGCTTGAGAATCCCAGGAACGGGGGAGCCTGGTGGGCTGCCGTCTATGGGGTCGCACAGAGTCGGACATGACTGAAGCGACTTAGCAGCATTCTAATTGGTAAAGGGGTAAAATATTATAAAGGCTGAGTTTTGCTTTAAAATAATTAAGACCGAAAGAAAAAAGATAGTATAGATGAAACAAAGTAATAAATCCTTAAAGAAGCACGTGTTACAGTATAAAATATCAAATAGGCTTTTAATGTTTCTTTCACAAAGATTAGTATAGAAGGATGTTTAATCCAGGATTCACAGTTGATGAACTAGAATCCACTTGTTTTACCCCCATATGAAGGGAAAGTATAATTATTAAATTGTGTCCATTTTAACCCTTTCTTACCGTTAGAAAATCTGGCATATAATTTCTGAGATGAGATTTCCTGTTTTAGTTGGGAAAATTTAAACTCTGGAGAGAAAAATAATAATCTGACCATTTCATACACTTTTGTTTTTATAAATAATATTTGGCAAGTACTGGGAGCATGTAATAGATAATGTCTCTATCGTATAATAGGGTCTTTCCTTTAGCTCAAATGGTAAAGAATCTGCCTGCAACACAAGAGTCCAGGGTTTGATCCCTGGGTCAGCAAGATACTCTAGAGAAGGGAATGGCACTCCACTCCAGTATTCTTACCTTGGAGAATCTCATGGACAGAGGAGCCTGGCAGGCTACAGTCCATGGGATTGCAAAGGGTTGGATACAACTGAGTGACTAACACTACTACTATTACTATTGTATAATACCATAGTTTGACAATATATGATAATAAAATGAAATTCAAGTATTTAAGTGTTAATAAAATGGCATTCAAATATTAACTGAAATAAATAATTAGTGTGAAAGAAATGGAGTGAATAAAATTAAGAGTGCTTCCTACCTTAAATTTATTTCTTTTTCAGAGTAATTCTCCAATTTTAGGAAATATCAGATCTCTAAATTCCCTATTTCTTATGTTCTATAATTATTTAATTCCAGCACCCTGGTGCAGAAGTTAAAGCATCTGCCTGCAATGTGAGAGACCTGGGTTCGATCCCTGGGTCGGGAAGATCCCCTGGAGAAGGAAATGGCAACCCGCTCCAGTATCCTTGCCTGGAGAATCCCATGGACGGAGGAGCTTGGTGGGCTACAGTCCATGGGTCGCAAAGAGTCGGACACGACTGAGCAACTTCACTTTCACTTTCCTTTCAAGAGGATTCCTGAAGGTTTCACAAATGGGTAATATTGTTCAGAGAATTTGGTAAACAATTGTGTAGAAAATAAAGCTCAGGTCTGCCCCCCTGGGCATTTTTAGCTGAGGATCTTAAAATTATGTTGTCTTGACCTCATTTTGGAGCTAAAATAATGAGTAGAAGAATAAATGATAAGTATCGGGCCACCAGAATAGAAAGTTGATAAAATTTAAGTATTGTATTTAGTGCAGTCATCCTAGAATGTAAAGGGATATATGAAATGTGGACAACTGTGTGCTTGACAGACAATAGTTTATAATAGAATAAAGATTTCCAATAAGAAAAAATATCCTAAAAAACCCCCAATAAACTAGGTGAGTAACACTAGTGACTAACACTAGTGAAATTCACATCTTCTTGAAGAATAGTTTTACTTGCACACTGGGTTCATATAAGGAAGAAGGAAGTACTAGTTAAGAAAAACATGGCTTAGCCATATTGGAAAGACTGATATAATCCCAAATGGGGCTTCCCAGGTGGCCTATTGGTAAAGAGTCTGCCTGTCAATGCAGGAGGTGCAAGAGATGCAGATTTGATCCCTGGGTCAGGAAGATCCCCTAAAGTAGGAAATGGCAACCCACTGCAGTATTCTTGCCTGGAAAATTCTATGGACAGGGATATAGTCCACAGGGTCACAAAAAGTCGGACATGACTGAACACAAACACACATAATCGCCAATATAGAAAAACCGTGTACTTCCTGGAAAGGAAATAGAGGTGGTGCTTTTTGGAATATGAAATCAAAATTGGACTTGGCAATTTACCATATTTAACAAAGGAAAACAGAAGTTGAAATGATGCTAAGATTTTGAGGTAATCACAATGGCAACAAAAATCACAGCTTGTACCTAAATTTAAGAAAAAATAGTTTCTTTACTCATCAAGTATTATTGTGTTAAACAACCTCTGATTTTAAAACATAAATATTGATGACATCTTATACTTTTCTCTATACTAAATCATGGGAAAGAGAAATCAATGCAGTTCATGTTTTCTTGCTGTTTTATTTCTTGGGGTTATTTTTCAGTCAGATATTTTTCAAGTCTGAAAATGAATTTTGAAGGAATACGTAAAAATCCTGGAATATTACCTTCCAGATCTGGATGCAGACACAGGAGAAGATAGTTTTATTTCTTCCAATAATGACAAAAACAACACTAAATATTATGTCTATTTCTGTCTCTCATCTGGTATATGTCTTTAACAAAACTACTTAAAATCTGTGAGGCTCGTTTACTTCATCTATAAACTGGGGCTAATAGTGACTTAAGTTTATTTAAGGAATAAGTGAGACTTTATATATACATTGGCACAAGTGTAAGTAGCTTAGTGTCCAAACCAGAGTAGGTACAGCCTTCCAACCTGCCGCAGATACTATGCCAATGATAGAAGTGATGAAGTTGTAACAGGGGAATCAATGTGAGGAAAGGTAAGTGAAGTTAAAATTAGGCAAGTGGTCTTTTCCTTCAGAAACTAAGCAAAGTGATAGTTTTCAATAGTCAATGGAAAAGCCAGTTTTAGTGCTAATAATCAAGAAAGCTTTTCTGGACATTCTCCTCTTGCAGGAATGGAAATAAAATAACTTTTAAGGGGCTTCAACAACAGAAATACAATTCATTAAATAAAATTAACATCAATATAATGAACTGGAAAGGAGAAAGAAAGTGAAAAGGAGAAACATGATGGAGTGTCAGCAAGAATAGGATGACAAGACTTATTTTATACAATTCTCTAGGAAGCCCTGAAATTACACATTCAGTACATCTATCTGTAAACTTTATTCTCTCTCCCTTTAAGAGCAAACTTGGATGAGAAGAAAATAAAAGACAACTAAAATCTGTGAAACTCTTAATGTGAGTTTTCCATTACACATTTCCTGAAATTTCACCTGCTTGTCCACTTGGACATCAGGACCTTTTCACTAAAAGAAAGACCAGAGATGAAAAAGTATTCTGGTTTTTCCATTGACTATTGAGAACTATCACTAAACAAAACAAACTTGACCAAGGAAGCCCATAATTGTTCTTCAGTATGCACTTTAGGAGACACGATCTCAGCTAACCCAAGCTCTTTCTTCTGAACCTTCTTTCCAGTGAAAAAGCAGCTCATTTCCACAGAAAATCTGCATAATCGATTTGTTTAAAAACACCTGGGCCTCAAGTGTTATAGCTAACTTGATTCTAAATGGTAAGCCAGAGTTCTTTGAAATAAAAATATCATGAGGGTACAACATATTCAGGCTAATAATTTGGAGACTTTGGGCCATGCATTTATATGAGTATCTGAACAATGATTGCTTAATCATGACAAATTTTTATCAATGGCTGAGAAATAACTGTAGAATGCAGAAAACAGTACTTACTCATTTAGTAGCTGTGTCTTGTTAGCAAGTGATTTAACCTCTCAAGGCTTTAATTGAATTATCTTTAAAATGAAGACAATTTATGTGGCTGAAACCTTAATGCAATAGTTCCAAACTAACTTCCTTCTGTATTTATATGTCAGATTTGGATTTAGATATTACTATTTCACTTAATTCTGGTGAAGGCAATGGCACCCCACTCCAGTACTCTTGCCTGGAAAATCCCATGGGCAGAGGAGCCTGGTAGGCTGCAGTCCATGGGGTTGCTAAGAGTGGGACACAACTGAACGAGTTCACTTTCACTTTTCACTTTCATGCATTGGAGAAGGAAATGGCAACCCACTCCAGTGTTCTTGCCTGGAGAATCCCAGGGACGGAGGAGCCTGGTGGGCTGCTGTCTATGGGGTCGCACAGAGTCAGACACGACTGAAGCGACTTAGCAGCAGCAGCAACATTCACTTAACTTGAAAGAGGAGACTTGAGAAGAGATATATGAACGTAAATTGCTTGCATTAATAATGTCATGGTATATAAATTGTTTGGAGTGGGAGCTGGATATTATCATGTCAAAAAGCTAAAAATGCTTATTTGAAGCTATTTTGCTCATTCCTTTTGTCTTTTTGAGAGGGTTAATGACAGATGTTAGCTTGTTTCAGGCCACATAGCCGATATCACAGATCAGGGATTCAAACTTAGAATCCAGTGGTCTTCCCACTTATGAATTAAGTCCTTTAATTTTAATGTGTGCTTTCATTCAGTCAGCTAAGATGGTATCTTTGACCTGTAGCATCTCTGGCAGGGGCTACTGTGTTTGTCCTCAGTTATTAACAGAACTTCTGGATGTGCTGCTTGAATATCATTTCTGGTTTCTCCTAATTTTAGGAGTGAAAGTAATAATCTGTCTAAAATTTATTTAGAAAGTATTTTAATGTCATAATTAAATGCTCCACATAATTGCACTAGGAGGAAGGCAAGGAACCTATTTCACTGATGTTAAGTGATTTTTTTCCCCCGTGCTGGAGTGAAACCAGGCTTCCTGTCTCTAACTGTAGAGTGCTCTCCAACACCCTGAACAGCTGCAGAGACACCAAGATGGATGACTTGCTTTCATCTCCCTGACACACAGCGTCTCTACCCCCACAATCTGGCAAAGGCTACAGAAAAGTTGGCAGCCTGAAATATACAGTCCCTTCTCTAAAGAATGTAAACATAATTACATAATAAATTACACACTCATTTAAAATCTCATTAATGTGTTTCAAAATAATGTTGCTATTTTGAAATAATGTCAGGTAGAGCAGAGGAGGGGGAAGGAGAGAGGAGATAAGCTCTTGGTTCTTAGTAAGATAAATTCACCATTGAGGAAACAAATATATCTTTTTCCCTTTCTGGGCTCCTTATCCATCAAATGATGCTTATCAGACTTATAACAACTTCATTTGCAGAGTATATTGGTGAAGAATGGTAGGCCTCATGGAACAGAGCCAGAGAAGACATGAGCTTTAGCCTTATACCCACAAACTATGGAAAGGGTGTTCAACTTAATCCATATCTCAGAACTCTAATTTTAATTCTAAATGCATTTAGATTCATGATAGATTTTTAAAAAATACTAAATATATTCCTAACAAAATAGCTTGAAATTTAAAAGTATATGTTGTCTTGTAAAAAGAATTTTACTTTTCTATTGATTTTTATTATTATTCCAGCAATAATATCTGCATCTCTTATGGGACCAAAATTATCAGGAGGTTCTTCTCTGTTCATTCCTTTATAAGCTATATGGCTACTTCTACATAAACTTTGAAAAAAAGTGAAAGGATAATTTTGGCAAAGGAAAAGCATATGACTCTATACAATCTGCCAAATCTTTATTTTTTAAATTTATTTTTTAATTGGAGTAAAATTGTTTAAAAATGTGTCAGTTTCTGCCGTACAAAAACTTGAATCGTCTACAAGTATACAAATATCCTCTCCTTCTTGAGCCTCCCTTCCACCCCCACCATCCTACCCTTATAGGTCTTCACAGAGCACCAAGCTATTCTCCTTGTGCCATAGAGAAACCTCCCACTGGCTATCTATTTTACACATGGTAGGCATGTAATGCAGGAGTTATTATGGATTAGGTTTTTTTAAATCAATACCCACTTAAATAGTTCAGCAGCAGCAGATATTATAAGACAGAACACAATCAATTTCCTGGAAGGTGCCATTCATTATGAATATGAGACTTCTTGAGATTGGGTCATCCTGTTTTAATATCATTGTAGTTTTGATTTTTTATTGTATTAATTTGGAAATATCATGATATTAGAGTGGTTCAATAGATTCCTGATCCTTCTTAGTGAGTGTTTGACAAATTCTCACTAGAAGGATAAATGAATGAATTAATTAATGGATGAATAAAATCTTTTCTATTATTTTTTCTTTGGAGAAAGAAGTAACTTCTTTCTGAGTAAATATATATTTATATATATATATAATGCTTATTGTTCTTTGTTTTCCTTGTTATTATTTTTGGCTTTTAAATGAATAAGAATACAAGTTATATCATAGGTCCTGATGTCTGAGTTTATTCTAGAAATGGATGCTAAAAGAATTTTAGTTTTTCAGTATTTGGTTTGTCAAATTAGTGAAATTTAGAATCTGGTATTTAAAATCAATCAGATACATTTTAGTAGTGTCAAAGAACATGCAGAACAAAGACCCAAAAGCAATGCAGCTCGTCTCTGGGGTCCATGACAAAATGGAAAAATGTAGTTTAAAACAGTGTCTCATTTCTGGCAGGAAGAATTAGAAGAAAATTCTCTCTTCAAAAACTCACCTGCATCACCATCTGTTTCGAAGAAAAATGTCTCCTGAGAAAAAAGAGATGGAGTTCTGATAGTCTGAATCATCTCTATCCTCTACCTATGGCCAGTGAGTTTCAAGGATATTCACACATGATTGATACGCAGGGCAGCCCCCAAGAGGAACAAAGGTAACAGACTCACAGGGTAAAGAGTCTGCCTGCCATGCAGGAGACGTGAGTTCCATCCCTGGGTTGGGAAAGTCCCTTGGAGTAGGAAATGGCAACCCACTCCAGTATTCTTCCCTGGAAAACCCATGGACAGAAGGGCCTGGTGGGCTACAGTCCATGGGGTCACAAAGAATTGGACATGGCTTAGTGACTAAAAAACAGTATGGAACACAGCACAAGGAAATCTCCATAATGAAAAAGGTCACCGTTCAGTTCAGTTCAGTCACTCAGTCGTGTCCAACTCTTTGTGGCCCCATGAATTGCAGCACGTCAGGCCTCCCTGTCCATCACCAACTCCTGGCGTTCACTCAGACTCACGTCCATCGAGTCAGTGATGCCATCCAGCCATCTCATCCTCTGTCATCCCCTTCTCTTCCTGCCCCCAGTCCCTCCCAGCATCAGAGTCTTTTCCAATGAGTCAATTCTTCACATCAGGTGGCCAGAGTACTGGAGTTTCAGCTTTAGCATCATTCCTTCCAAAGAAATCCCAGGGCTGATCTCCTTCAGAATGGACTGGTTGGATCTCCTTGCAGTCCAAGGGACTCTCAAGAGTCTTCTCCAACACCATAGTTCAAAAGCATCAATTCTTCACCACTCAGCCTTCTTCACAGTCCAACTCTCACATCCATACATGACCACAGGAAAAACCATAGCCTTGACTAGACGGATCTTAGTCGGCAAAGTAATGTCTCTGCTTTTGAATATGCTATCTAGGTTGGTCATAACTTTTCTTCCAAGGAGTAAGCGTCTTTTAATTTCATGGCTGCAATCACTATCTGCAGTGATTTGGGAGCCCAAAAAATAAAGTCTGACACTGTTTCCACTGTTTCCCTGTCTATTTCCCATGAAGTGATGAGACCGGATGCCAGGATCTTTGTTTTCTGAATGTTGAGCCTTAAGCCAACTTTTTCACTCTCCTCTTTCACTTTCATCAAGAGGCTTTTTAGCTCCTCTTCACTTTCTGCCATAAGGGTGGTGTCATCTGCATATCTGAGGTTATTGATATTTCTCCCATCAATCTTGATTCCAGCTTGTGTTCCTTCCAGTCCAGCATTTCTCATGATGTACTCTGCATAGAAGTTAAATACGCAGGGTGACAATATACAGCCTTGACATACTCCTTTTCCTGTTGGGAACCAGTCTGTTGTTCCATGTCCAGTTCGAACTGTTGCTTCCTGACCTGCATACAGATTTATCAAGAGGCAGGTCAGGTGGTCTGCTATTCCCATCTCTTGAAGAATTTTCCACAGTTTGTTGTGATCCACACAGTCAAAGGCTTTGGCATAGTCAATAAAGCAGAAATAGATGTTTTTCTGGAACTCTCTTGTTTTTTCCATGATCCAGCAGATGTTGGCAATTTGATCTCTGGTTCCTGTGCCTTTTCTAAAACCAGCTTGAACACCAGGGAGTTCACGGTTCATGTATTGCTGAAGCCTGGCTTGGAGAATTTTGAGCATTACTTTACTAGCATGTGAGATGAGTGCAATTGTGTGGTAGTTTGAGCATTCTTTGGCATTGCCTTTCTTTGGGATTGGAATGAAAACTGACCTTTTCCAGTCCTGTGGCTACTGCTGAGTTTTCCAAATTTGCTGGCATATTGAGTGCAGCACTTTCACAGCATCATCTTTCAAAATTTGAAAGAGCTCTACTGGAATTCCATCACCTCCACCAGCTTTGTTCATAGTGATGCTTTCTAAGGCCCACTTGACTTCACATTCCAAGATGTCTGGCTCTAGATTAGTGATCATATCTATCACTATCTGGGTCGTGAAGATCTTTTTTGTACAGTTCTTCCATGTGTTCTTGCCACCTCTTCTTAATATCTTCTGCTTCTGTTAGGTCCATGCCATTTCTGTCCTTTATCGAGCCCATCTTTGCATGAAATATTCCCTTGGTATCTCTAATTTTCTTGAAGAGATCTCTAGTCTTTCCCATTCTGTTGTTTTCCTCTATTTCTTTGCATTGATCACTGAAGAAGGCTTCTTATCTCTTCTTGCTATGCTTTGAAACTCTGCATTCAGATGCTTATATCTTCCCTTTTCTCCTTTGCTTTTTGCTTCTCTTCTTTTCACAGCTATTTGTAAGGCCTCCCCAGACAGCCATTTTACTTTTTTGCATTTCTTTTGCATGGGGATGGTCTTGATCCCTGTCTCCTGTACAGTGTCATGAACCTCATTCCATAGTTCATCAGGCACTCTATCTATCAGATCTAGGCCCTTAAATCTATTTCTCACTTCTACTGTATAAACATAAGGGATTTGATTTAGGTCATACATGAATGGTCTAGTGGTTTTCCCTACTTTCTTCAATTTAAGTCTGAATTTGGTAATAAGGAGTTCATGATCTGAGCCACAGTCAGCTCTTGGTCTTGTTTTTGTTGGCTGTATAGAGCTTCTCGCAGGAGGGCCTAGAGGAGCCATCCCATGTTGAAGGTCAGGAAGGGCGGCAGTGAGGAGATACCCCTCATCCAAGGTAAGGAGCAGTGGCTGCTCTTTGCTGGAGCAGCCATTTAGAGATACCCCAGGCCCAAGGTAAGAGAAACCCAAGTAAGATGGTAGGTGTTGCAAGAGGGCATCAGAGGGCAGACACACTGAAGCCATATTCACAGAAAACTAGTCAATCTAATCATACTAGGACCACAGCCTTGTCTAACTCAATGAAACTAAGCCATGCCCACGGGGCAACCCAAGAAGCATGGGTCATGGTGGAGAGGTCTGACAGAAAGTGGTCCACTGGAGAAGGGAATGGCAAACCACTTCAGTATTCTTGCCTTGAGAACCCCATGAACAGTATGAAGAGGCAAAATGATAGGATACTGAAAGAGGAACTCCCCAGGTCAGTAGGTGCCCAATATGTTATTGGAGATCAGTGGACAAATAACTCCAGAAAGAATGAAGGGATGGAGCCAAAGCAAAAACAATACCCAGTTGTGGATGTGACTGGTGATAGAAGCAAGGTCGGATGCTGTAAAGAGCAATATTGCATAGGAACCTGGAATGTCAGGCCCATGAATCAAGGCAAATTGGAAGTGGTCAAACAAGAGATGGCAAGAGTGAACATCGACATTCTAGGAATCAGCAAACTAAAATGGACTGGAATGGGTGAATTTAACTCAGATGACCCTTATATCTACTACTGCGGGCAGGAATCCCTCAGAAGAAATGGAGTAGCCATCGTGGTCAACAAAAGAGTCTAAAATGCAGTACTTGGATGCAATCTCAAAAACGACAGAATGATCTCTGTCTCCAAGGCAAACCATTCAATATCATGGTAATCCAAATCTATGCCCCAACCAATAATGCTAATGAAGCTGAAGTTGAACGGTTCTATGAAGACCTACAAGACCTTTTAGATCTAACACCCCAAAAAGATGTCCTTTTCATTATAGGGGACTGGAATGCAAAAGTAGGAAGCCAAGAAACACCTGGAGTAACAGACGAATTTGGCCTTGGAATGCGGAATGAAGCAGGGCAAAGACTAATCGAGTTTTGCCAAGAAAATGCACTGGTCATAGCAAACACCCTCTTCCAACAACACAAGAGAAGACTCTACACATGGACCTCACCAGATGGTCAACACCAAAATCAGATTGATTATATTCTTTGCAGCCAAATAATGCTCAAACTACCACACAATTGCACTCATCTCACATGCTAGTAAAGTAATGTTCAAAATTCTCCAAGCCAGGCTTCAACAATGTGAACCATGAACTTCCAGATGTTCAAGCTGGATTTAGAAAAGGCAGAAGAACCAGAAATCGAATTGTCAACATCCACTGAATCATTGGAAAAGCAAGAGAGTTCCAGAAAAATATCTATTTCTGCTTTATTGACTATGCCAAAGCCTTTAACTGTGTGGATCACAACAAACTGTGGAAAATTCTTCAAGAGATGGGAATACCAGACCACCTGACCTGCCTCTTGAGAAACCTGTATGCAGGTCAGGAAACAACAGTTAGAACTGGACATGGAACAACAGACTGGTTCCAAATAGGAAAAGGAGTACTTCAAGGCTGTATATTGTCACCCTGCTTATTTTACTTATATGAAGAATACATCATGAGAAACGCTGGACTGGAAGAAGCACAAGCTGAAATCAAGATTGCCAGGGAAAATATCAATAACCTAAGATATGCAGATGACACCACACTTGTGGCAGAAAGCAAAGAAGAACTAAAGAGCCTCTTGATGAAAGTGAAAGAGGAGTGAAAAAGTTGGCTTAAAACTCAACATTCAGAAAACTAAGATCATGGCATCTGGTCCAATCACTTCATGACAAATAGATTGGGAAACAATGGAAACAGTGACAGGCTTTCTTTCCTTGGGCTTCAAAATCACTGCAGATGGTGACTGCAGCCATGAAATTAAAAGACACTCCTTGAAAGAAAAGTTTGACCAACCTAGACAGCATATGAAAAAGCAGAGACATTTCTTTGCCAACAAAGGTCCGTCTAGTCAAAGCTATGGTTTTCCAGAAGTCATGTATGCATGTGAGAGTTGCACTGTAAATAAAGCTGAGTGCTGAAGAATTGATGATTTTGAACTGTGGTGTTGGGGAAGACTCTTGAAAGTCCTTTGGACTGCAAGGAGATCCAACCAGTCCATTCTAAAGGAGTTCAGTCCTGAATATATATTGGAAGGACTGATGCTGAAACTGAAACTATAATACTTTGGCCACCTGATATGAACAATTGACTCATGTGAAAACACCCTGATGCTGGGAAAGATTAAGAGGGGGATGAGAAGGAATACAGAGGATTAGATGGTTGGATTGCCTCACCAACTCAATGGACATGAGTTTGAGTAAACTCTGGGAGTTGGACAGGGAGGCCTGGTGTGCTGCAGTCCATGGTGTTGCAAAGAGTTGGACAGGGCTGAGAGACTGAACTGAAAGACCTACCCTACCAGATTGCCTGGAGAAGTGTGCCTCACTCCACCTGGAGCAGTGTCCCTACTCCACCATGAACTCCCTCAGGGCGTGTTGAAGGTCAACAGCTGCAACAATGTAGGGTTCAGTCTCCACAGAGGCAGATGGCAAATGCCATTTTCGTTCAGTTGTCTGCAACGATCTTGGTAAGTGCTGACTGTAGTTGACTATAAAGATATATATGTGTGTGTGTGTGTGTGTGTGTGTGTATAATGGAATATTATTCAGTTATAAAAATGCGGAAATCCTACTGTGCAACAGCTGGTATATGCATACATTCAAAGGGAATAATTTTCTGATTCATTCATGTTTCTCAGTTAAGAATAATACAGTGAATACAGCAGCTTTTGAGAATCTTTGGATAATTTTATCCCTTACCATCCTATTCTCAATTTTATAGTTGTTAAACATTCTGAGAGGCTTCCCTGGTGGCTCAGAGGTTAAAGCGTCTGCCTCTAATGTGGGAGACATGGGTTCAGTCCCTGGGTCAGGAAGATCCCCTGGAGAAGGAAATGGTAACCCACTCCAGTATTCTTGCCTGGAGAATCCCATGGACAGAGGAGCCTGGTGGGCTACAGTCCATGGGGTCGCAAAGAGTCAGACAGGACTGAGCAGCTTAACTGAGCTTAACATTCTATCACTGATTCCCTTCTAGAAAGAAATGAGTTAATGTTGACTGTGTTTTAGATTTTTCTCTACTAATTGAATAAATAGCTAAGATGAAGGCTTGGAAACATATACCACGTAATATGGCTGAAAAAAATTTAACAATGAAATAAGAGCTAGAAAACTTTCCATGCAGAGAGAAAGTTGTGTGGCTGGCATTTCATTTTCTTTTCCTTCCATCTTGACTATCGTTCTTCAGTTCAACTCTGGCGTTTGCTGAGAGAATCAAGTAGTTTACATTGAGTCTCCTGTTCCCTTCTATGGCTAATTCTGTCTGATACGATAATTGTGGCTTTTTTTTCAGAACAGCAAAAAGTAGCTTAGAAACTTCCCTCTTAATTTCCATATACTTTTTTTCCTTAGGATCTAAAATGTATTTTGCATGTAAAAATGATTAAGCTGTGTTAGAGTTGGATACTCTCAAGTATTTTAAAAACAGGAAACACTTGGATGTTCCATATCCTTTCAGCTTGCTTGTTGACTACTGTCTTCTTTTCTGTCTTCATGCTAGTTCTTATGACCTCATCAAAATAACAGGAACTTATTCCAAATTGTCTTTCTTATATACTTTTAGACTGTCAATTAATATGTGTTGTTGTCAATTTTAACCTACTATGAGTCTGAAACTTTTAGAGTTGGAGCTGGCTGGATTAGTACTTCCTAAATCTCACTGCATTAATCTATCTAAGTTGAAGCTTAAAGTGTTTTTTAAGCTCCCAAATTCATTTTGATGTGGAAATAGTCATAGGAACCAACAGACCAGAAGACTTTTAGGTTCTTCTTCAACTCTGAGATTTTATGATCCTAAACTCTCAGCCTGTGGCAGGGTTCATTTTAAAATATAAATTATTTTTTACTGTGATATACCAGTTTGTGAGTTTCCTTTCAATGGGGGAATTTCTAATTTCCTGAGCATCACAACGTTTTGAAAGAGATACCTCAAAGTGTGTATGATATATATTTTAAAAAATACTAACTCAAACACAGTTCTGGGTTTAATAGTCACTATAGTCACTGTATCTTGTTCATGCTACAATGGTTCGTTTTAGCAAATACTTTCACATTCCAGGTTCCTTGTATTCAAAGAGTTACAGGAGATGGAGACGGGGATGAGTTACAGGAGATGGAGACGGGGATAATTTAAAAGAGACAAAAGTCATACATTTAGAGTAATTACTTTTTTTTTTTCCTAGAGAATATTCAGGTATCTTAACCCAGCCACAGTAAGTGAGACTTTGCCTAAATTTAATTTGTGTCTTTACAATGGTTATTTTACTCTTATTAAAACCTGTGCAATTAGACATTTGGAAAACTTTTCAAAGTAAAATTTAGTTCTGCATGAAAACCACCCTAATCTCCTCTGGGATTTGACTTTTTACTCAAAACATCAGCAGCAAAGTGTACCATAGTCCATGCTCTCTTTGAACATGCTTACCTCACTGCCTTGCTCTACTGATACTGGTGGGCCTGACTTGCCTTTCTTCTACAGAATCTGCTCTTTTTTTAAAAAAGGCAGAATCTCAACAGTCTAATCTCTGGGTTCAATTAAACTAAGCAGGAGCCCAGATTTTCATCTGAGCATCTGAGTTCTGTGCATAATTTCCTTTGAAGATCTCAGAAGTTCATTTAATATATCAGTTAAGACTTACTGTTTTTGCAAGCAGCAGAGATTAAATATGACTAATTTAAGATGAAAAAGGAAATGATAAAATCATATTTGGTAACTCCAGAAAAACTAAAGGTCTAGCGTTTGAGACTATGAAGCCAAAACAAGCCTGAAGTCACGTGACAGAGTGATTTTTATGAATATACTCTGAAGAACCAGATTCTAATACCATCAATACTGGATTTACTGCCAGCAGAACACCTCCCTTGCAAGAATGGATTCCTCATCTGTTTCGTAGAACTAGTTTCAGAGTCCAGACTTGGATCAATATACAAGGTCTTGTGCTCAATACTGTAATCTCTTTAATAAGAAAGTCTGAGGAAATCCATATGTGGCTTTTTTTATTTTTTTGGCTTGCATAGCAGAAATTTCTGCTTTATATAAGAGGGAGGATTACCCAGACATAGGAAAGGAGATATGATTTTGGCTGGCAAAACTCCCTACAAATATCTACTTTATACATCCTCTTTAATTGCCCCAATTTATCATACCTCCTTTTTTTCAAAACATTTATAACACCCCATCCACCATAATGTGTCTATGCCTTATGCAATGATACACTTCTCTATCATCTAAATTTTATTTTCAGTTAGGATACTTTTGGGTATAAGATAGAACTCAGTTGGCATAAACCATAGGAATTTATAAACCTATTATGTATTAAGTTGTTTCAGTCATGTACGACTCTGTACAACCCTATGGACTGTAGCCTGCCAGGCTCTTCTGTCCATGGGATTCTCCGGGCAAGAATACTGGAGTGGATTGCCATGCCCTCCTCCAGGGATCTTCCCAACCCAGAGATCAAACCCTCTTTTATGTCTCCTGCATTGGCAGAAAGGTTCTTTACTGCTAGCGCCTCCTGGGAAGCCCAAGAATAATTCTGGAGAATAAGCTGTTTGCTTATTCAGTAACACAAGGATACCAGATAGAGGAGAGAGAGAGAGGGAAAGAGAAAGGAAAACAGTTTTATCTCCCTTACCTCTTATTGTTGGGGGAAGATTATTTTCCAGAACATTCCAACAGACTTTCTCTTATAAATATTGGCCAAGACTATGTCTTCTGCATGTGTCTAAATTAGTTACTGGTAAAGAAAATGGGATTACAGTGGTTGTCTTAGACCCTTGGGGCAATAGAGGGCTCATCTTTTCTGATACGGTTTTTTGATAAGTGTAAAAAACAATGAATCAGAGTTCTGAAAGGTAGAACTGCTTCTTTTTAGGCAGTTTCTGCCATAATGGACCTCCCTTTTTTTTTTTTTTTTCTCTTAAGTTTCTTGAATTATAACAGAAGTATCTGGCTTAAATTATCTCTAAATTTTCTTCCATGCTAATTTAAGTAGGCTAATTTCAGAAAGGTTTCCTGGTGGCTCAGTGGTGAAAAATCTGCCTGCCAATGCAGGAGAGGTGGGTTCGATCCTTGGTCCAGGAAGATCCCTCGGAGAAGGGAATAGCAACCCACCTCCGGTATTCTTGCCTGGGAAATCCCATGGACAGAGAAGCCTGGAGGGGTTGCCAGTCCACAGGGGCACCAAAGAATTGGACATGACTTAGCCACTAAACAACAATAAACAACAATTTCAGGAAAATACAGAAATACTCTCTTTAATGATCATTAATATACAATGAGAGAGATAGAGGAAGATAGACATATAACTGCAACTCAAGGCAGAATGAGGTACATATTTTATAGAGATACCAGTTATAATGGGATCACACTGAAATTATACATTAATTGCTTGTATGTAGTAATTCTCAATACAGATGGACTAAAGTTATAGTTTATAGACATAATATATTTCAATTAATAAGATATAGTATGAAAATCTAATAAGACACTAAAAATTACTGACTTGATTGAGATATTTTGATCTACAGAATAACAGAAAACAAAAACGTGTTTTTTTTTTTGCCACAATTTTTTTCTTAAAGTGAACATTCATACATGCAAGAAAATCTAGCTCATATTGAGGACCATTGTTACAATAAATTCACATTTATAGAGGTATATATTTTGCATTTGAATACCGAATTCTTCTAGGAGTTTGGTTTAATTTCAAAACATAACTTCATTTTTAAGAGATTTGGAAAAGACTTTAGAGTTTACAAACTGCTTTCCCATTCACTATCTCATGTACTTTTAAAACTAATTAATAAGCTAATAGTTTTAATGTTTATTAGAGATGACACAAGTAAATAAAAACTAAGGTTCAAATAACTAGTAACTCACAGTTTTAATGATTAGTACTCAGGTCCATTGACTCCAAGTCCAGTGATCACTGTGCCATCTAATTTTTATTTTTCCAAAAGAGAAGAGTATTCAATACCAAAGTCTTCAATATGATTAAAAATTCATAAATGGATACCATTGGATGGAACTTTGTCTTTCCTAGTACAGTGTCCAAGAAATCAATTATCCATTTTTTTACTTAAAGAATAAGGTAACCTAGTAGAATAAGGTAACCTAGTAGGTCTTACCTTGTGGTTCAGCTGGTAAAGAATCTGCCTGCAACGTGGGAGACCTGGGTTTGATCCCTGGGTTGGGAAGATCCCTGGGTTGGAGAAGGGAAAGGCCCACTCCAGTACTCTGGCCTGGAGAATTCCCTGGACAATGTAGTCCATGGGGTCACAAAGAGTTGGACTTGACTGAGCAACTTTCACTTTCACTTTCAACTTAGAATAATTTTCTTTAAAGGGAACGTTAGCACGACATTATTTTGCCCACAAAGGTCCATCTAGTCAAGGCTATGGTTTTTCCAGTGGTCATGTGTGGATATGAGAGTTGGACTATAAAGAAAGTTGAGTGCAGAAGAATTGATGCTTTTGAACTATGGTGTTGGAGAAGACTCTTGAGAGTCCCTTGGCCTGCAAGGAGATCCAACCTGTCCATCCTAAAGGAGATTAGTCCTGGGTGTTCATTGGAAGGACTGATGTTGAAGCTGAAACTCCAATACTTTGGCTACCTGATACGAAGAGCTGACTAATTTGAAAAGACCCTGACGCTGGGAAAGATTGAGGGCAGGAGGAGAAGGGGACAATAGAGGATGAGATGGTTGGATGGCATCACTGATTCAATGGACATGGGTTTGTGTGTACTCTGGGAGTTGGTGATGGACAGGGAAGCCTGGCATGCTGCGGTTCATGGGGTCGCAAAGAGTTGGACACGACTGAGTGACTGAACTAACTGTACTGAAATCAGTTAAAATTATAATTAACAAAATATAATCTCTGAAATTCACCAAGGTGATTACTGGGTTGATACTGTGAATGAGGGAAGATATTTCAGACTGATTGGTAGAAGAATGGGATTCACACCAGAGCCCTTCCACTGATTATGTGACCCTTGGGGAGGTCATTTTCTTCCTAGTATTAGACAAAAAGAGTGTAGTGTTAGATGCATTGTCGTAGGTTCTTTCTAACTCACATAGCTATTTCTGTAGACATAAATTAATCAAGGATTCATAGAACATTGCATCCAAAAGAGACCTTCCAGATAATTTATTCTAATCATTTATTTATGGATAAAGATATCTCTGGCTGGAAAGTAAAGCCCTTCATAGTCACAAAGAAAATTAACATGTTTTATTCTTCCATTTATGTTGTTGTTCAGTCGCTCAGTCCTGTCTGACTCTTTATGAACCCATGAACTGCACAAGCGAGGCCTCCCTGTCCTTCATTATCTCCCAAAGTTAGCTTAAACTTATGTCCAGTGAGTTGGTAATGCCAACCAAACATCTCTTCCTCAGTTGCTCCTTGTCCTCCTGCCCTCAATCTTTCCCAGCATCAGGGTCTTTTCCAATGAGTTAGCTCTTTGCATAATGTGGCCAAAATATTGGAGCTTCAGCTTCAGCATCAGTCCTTTCAATGGATGGTCAGGGTTGGTTTCCTTTTGGATTGACTGGTTAGATCTCCTTTCTGTCTGGGGGCTCTCAAGAGTCTTCTCCAGTACCACAGTTCAAAAACACCAATTCTTCAGTGTTCAGTCTTCAGCAATAGCTCAGTTTCTTAGTAAGTGTCACTCATTATTCTCTATAGACGATGTATGAAAGACTCTGAAATTTAAGATAAACAAAATTTATTAGCCTAGTAGTAAGTGTTCATTACTATGAATAGGGCCATTGGTTCTTCTTCAAAGCAACTGGCTAACTTATTTCCTTGGACAAATCACTTACTTATCTTGATTTCAACTTCCTCATAAAAGAAAAGATTGGAATATATTGGACGCACATACGCTAAGAATTTTTATGAAAATTCCATTAATTCATCTATTTATTTAAGCAGTATTTATTGAGTGCCCAGTATATGCTGGGTTTTTCTTGGCTTTCTTCTGGGTTTTAGGTTTGCAAAAGCAAGCAAAATACATATGTTCTCAATCCTGGGAAGATGCACTCTCCTCTGAAAGGAGGAAAAAAATTTTTTTTCCAAAAAAGATACAAAAATAAATTCAAAGCCTAATGCTAGACATTTTAAGGGGCAGCAAATGTGTGAATTAAAAATCTGTGACTAATGAAGATTTAAAATCGACTAGAGAACAGAATCTTAAAGCAGATTCTATGTGACTTTTACAGAGTATTGTATCACGGGAGCCTATTTTGTGTTTACAAATAATAAACACCAAACCGGTTAACAAGTGAATAAATGGAAGAGACAACAATACTTGAAACGTTTGTGATCACATTTTTTTCCCTTCTATATTTATGATTCTTTTTATAAAGAAGAGAAACTGTTGAATTTGTGGTTTTAAAGCATTAATAAAACTTTAAAAAGGATAGCTTCATTGCTTGAGAAGTTGATCTGGAGAAGCAGAAATAAAGGAGAGTTGTTTATGTTCTTATTTTAGATTCACATCTAGCTCTACAATTTATTCATCTTCTTCATCAGAAATATTGATGATTTAGGAAAGGTTATTTGCTTGGAATTTTTTCCATGCCATTCCATTTTGTCTTGGCAAAGGGGTGAGTTCTTCTTGATGACAAAAATATTAACTCTAAGCAGGAATGACTCTCTCATTCAAAGATCGTGATATTAACGCTTTAGGAAAGTTGTCATGCACAATTGCAAGGCAAAACATATTTTGTTCTTTTGTGATAACTGACACAGCTATAAATAGAAGACACATCCTTCATGTACTGCTATAAATAGAAGAAACATCCTTCATGTTAAATGGTGAAAGTTTTGCATATTTGTAAAGTTCAAAGTAGAGGAATGAAGAATAATAAAAGGGAAAATAACCACATAACCATTCTGATTCTTGTGCAAATTATACACCACAAAAGACAAGATCAATTATCTCATAAATGAGAAATCTGAGAGAATTTCCATTAATATTTCATATTCATTATTTAATTAGCACTTTGAAGCATATAAAGTAAAATATATGTATACATGTATCTATCTATATTCCTAAAGTGCTGCACCTTTTATATTTTTGTTATGACACAAATTTTCCTTAGGCCATGAATTTGAAGGATTTTAAGCATCATACTTAGATTTCTCAAATCACATAGTTCAAAAACTCAGGAGTTCCCAGATGAAATCTGAAATGACCCACCCACTAATGTGGAAGGCAAAGAGAGACAAAGAAAGAAGAGGACTACTCCAAATTGGTAGGGAACAGGTCTAATAAGCAAGGGAACTTCCATGTGAGGCTTGTCCTAGGTGATATAAAATAAGCAGATCTCTGTATCAGCCTGCTAGAATCTTAAAAGGTTCTATATCTAGGCCTTAACTGGGTTCAGTCATATACATAGTCAGATGGTCTCAACAACACGTTGCTCTCCCACAGTTGTGTCCTTGAAAATTGCTCTCATTCTGAGAACAGTGAGTGGAGTGTACATCCAGAGGACAGGGTACGAGATGAGCAGTTTTGGATTGCCTGGATCTAGCTCTAGAATCAATCAGAGACCATGTCCTCTTGATGACATTCCCCCATCATACACTTTAGATCACATATAATTAAAGCATTTCAAAGCATAAAGTCTTTTTCATTTCTAATCAAACATTGTTTTAATCCTCAAATTTCAAAGCATTTATTAAAACCAAGGATACATGGAGTCCTTGACCCAAATCTCACAAGATCATAAATTATTTTTTCCATATTTTTATTTCAATTTATCCAATTGTTATACACAAGGCATGTAGTAGGTAATGTGAAAGATAATTAGTTCTCTCCCTTGAATAAGCTCATGGTATGTTAGTTTTTACTTATGTCTCTATCTCTTAAACTTTGTCTCTTCTTTTTTCCATTTCACCATTAAAATTTATTGTATAGTCCCATCCTTCAAACTGGCCAAGAATCTCATAAGATTTAAGACAAGCAGTGATAGCACATCCTGATAAAATTAACAAAGATGTAAGCAGAGTGCAAAGCAAACTATGTGAACTAACATTACATGGGAAAAAATCCATAAATATAATGATATTAAAATGACTTAATATTCTGTAAAAATCCCATAAAATATTAACGTAGACTTTCATTTGAACTAAGATGGAGAGACAGGGAGGAAATTTATCTTTATATTTAAATAACTTGACAATTGGACAAAATACATGACCCAATGAAAAACTGTTTTCCTGAAAAGGGAAATGAGTAAGCTGCAAAATTTCCCCTGCTTAATGTCTACAACATGTGTCTAAGTGTCTAAGTGACACTCAGGATAAAGAAACCAAACAGAACTTCATGTTCTTACTTGGTTAAGAAGAGAATTTAGTCATTTAAATAGATATCAAAGTTCAGAAAGATTAAAGTGGTTAGAGTCTGGGGGCAGAATACTATAAAAAATGGCACTGCATAGAGGGAAATCACATGAGGTATTCAAAGAGGTTCCCTTAGGTCTTCAGCTGAGTATTATCTGCACACACATCAGAAGACACAATCAGAGAAAGCAACCTACAGGGGAAAGCAGAACAACAGCAAGATCCCATAATGGGCTAGGAATAATGGTTGCTCCCACCAAACTGGAAAGACCTTACACTTGGAAACGAATGCCACTTCAGTAGTATGGGTAAATTACTCATAGATTAAAACCCTTGAATCTTCCCCAAGAAAACGCACACCTGTGAGAACAGCTAATGTTGAAGTGCTACAAATAACAAATGTTGGTGTGGGTGTGAAGGAAAGGTAATTCTTGTACATTCATGATGAGAACATAAATTGGTTCAGCCACTATGGAAAATAGCATGGAGATTCCTAAAAAAACTAGGAGTTTGAACTACCATATGATCCAGCAATTTGAACTACCATATGATCCATACATCTGAAGAAAATGAAAACTGTAAAGAAAAGATGTGCACTTCAGTGTTCAGTTCAGTTCAGTTCAATCACTCAGTCATGTCCGACTCTTTGTGACCCCATGAATCGCAGCACGCCAGGCCTCCGTGTCCATCACCAACTCCCGGCGTTCACTCAGACTCACGTCCATTGAGTCAGTGATGCCATCCAGCCATCTCATCCTCTGCCGTCCCCTTCTCCTCCTGCCCTCAATCCCTCCAAGCCTCAGAGTCTTTTACAATGAGTCAACTCTTCACATGAGGTGGACAAAGTACTGGAGTTTCAGCTTTAGCATCATTCCTTCCAAAGAAATCCCAGGGTTGATCTCCTTCAGAATGGACTGGTTTGATCTTGCAGTCCAAGGGACTCTCAAGAGTCTTCTCCAACACCACAGTTCAAAAGGATCGTGTTCACAGAGGTATTATTTACAATAACCAAGATAAAGAAGCAATAGAAGCAATCAACAGATGAATGGATCCAGAAGAAGTGATACACAAACAAAAACTGCATGCTGGAATATTACTCAGCCATGAAAAGAATAAAATTTTGCCATTTGCAACAACAAGGATGGACCTGGAGTATATTATGTTAAGTAAAATAAATCTGACAGAGAAAGACAAATACTGTATATTACCAATTACATGTGAAATCTAAAAAATATAATAGACAAATTAATATAATAAAACAGAAATAGACTTATAAATGTAGAGAATAAACCAGTATTTGCCAGAAGAGAAAGAGATGGGGCGTGGCCAGCTAGGTGTAAGGGACTGTGAGATAAAAACTGCTATGTATATAATAATCCATAAGAAGCAAAAAGCATCTGAAGGCAGAGTTCTAAAGGATAGCAAGAAGAGATAAGAAAGCCTTCTTCAGTGATCAATGCAAAGAAATAGAGGAAAAGAACAGAATGCTAAAGACTAGAGATCTCTTCAAGAAAATTAGAGATACCAAGGGAACATTTCATGCAAAGATGGGCTCGATAAAGGACAGAAATGGTATGGACCTCACAGAAGCAGAAGATATCAAGAAGAGGTGGCAAGAATACACAGAACTGTACAAAAAAGATCTTCAGGAACCGGATAATCACGACGGTGTGATCACTCATCTAGAGCCAGACATCTTGGAATGTGAAGTCAAGTGAACCTTAGAAAGCATCACTACTAACAAAGCTAGTGGAGGTGATGGAATTCCAGTTGAGCTATTTCAAATCCTGAAAGATGAAGCTGTGAAAGTGCTGCACTCAATATGCCAGCAAATTTGGAAAACTCAGCAGTGGTCACAGGACTGGAAAAGGTCAGTTTTCATTCCTTTCACTCATCTCACACGCTAGTAAAGTAATGCTCAAAATTCTCCAAGCCAGGCTTCAGCAATACATGAACCGTGAACTTCCTGATGTTCAAGCCAGTTTTAGAAAAAGGCAGATGATCCAGAGATCAAATTGCCAACATCTGCTGGATCATGGAAAAAGCAAGAGAGTTCCAGAAAAATATCTATTTCTGCGTTATTGACTATGCCAAACCATTTGACTGTGTGGATCACAATAAACTGTGGGAAATTCTGAAAGAGATGGGAATACCAGACCACCGGACCTGCCTCTTGAGAAATCTGTAGGCAGGCCAGGAAGCAACAATTAGAACTGAACATGGAACAACAGACTGGTTCCAAATAGGAAAAGGAGTACGTCAAGGCTGTATATTGTCACCCTGCTTATTTAACTTCTATGCAGAGTACATCATGAGAAATGCTGGACTGGAAGGAACACAAGCTGGAATCAAGATTGATGGGAGAAATATCAATAACCTCAGATATGCAGATGACACCACCCTTATGGCAGAAAGTGAAGAGGAACTAAAAATCTCTTGATGAAAGTAAAAGAGGAGAGTGAAAAAGTTGGCTTAAAGCTCAACATTCAGAAAATGAAGATCATGGCATCTGGTCCTATCACTTCATGGGAAATAGATGGGGAAACAGTGGAAACAGTGTCAGACTTTATATTTTTGGGGGCTCCAAAATCACTGCAGATGATGATTGCAGCCATGAAATTAAAAGATGCTTACTCCTTGGAAGAAAAGTTATGAGCAACCTAGATAGTATATTCAAAAACAGAGACATTACTTTGCTGACTAAGGTCCATCTAGTCAAGGCTATGTTTTTTCCTGTGGTCATGTATGGATGTGAGAGTTGGACTGTGAAGAAGGCTGAGCGCCGTAGAATTGATGCTTTTGAACTGTGGTGTTGGAGAAGACTTTCCCTTGGATTGCAAGGAGATCCAACCAGTCCATTCTGAAGGAGATCAGCCCTGGGATTTCTTTGGAAGGAATGATGCTAAAGCTGAAACTCCAGTACTTTGGCCACCTCATGCAAAAAGTTGACTCATTGGAAAAGACTTTGACGCTGGGAGGGATTGGGGGCAGGAGAAGAAGGGCACGACAGAGGATGAGATGGCTGGATGGCATCACGGACTCGATGGACGTGAGTCTGAGTGAACTCCGTGAGATGGTGATGGACAGGGAGGCCTGGCGTGCTGCGATTCATGGGGTCGCAAAGAGTCGGACACGACTGAGTGACTGAACTGAACTGAACTGAACTGAACTGATAGCACAGGAATAAAGCCAATATTTTATAATAACTATAAATGGAGTATAATTTATAAAAATATTGAATTACTATGTTATACATCTGTAGCTGATATAATATTGTAAATAAACTATACTTCAGTTTAAAAAAATGAGGGAAGTCTGAACATTTCACAACAAATTGAAACTTAATGAGACATGACTATTACGTGTAATTTGGTATCTGGATGAGGTGTGGAACAGAGAAAGGAGAAAAATAAAAATGAAGAAAATTTGAATATTGTCTTTAGCTAATACAAATACATCATTATTGGATCATTAATGTTAAAAAATGTAACACTAATGTAAGATATTAATAGTCAGAGAAGTGTTATGTAACATACATGTGAACTTTGTACAGCTTTTGCCATCTTAAGTATATCTAAATAATTCTACAACAATGTTAAAAAAATCATTGCTGTCTGAAAGAAACCAAATGCAAAATGCTATGTATATGCTTCCATTTATATGACATTCCAGAACACTCAATACTATAGTGGCTGAAAATAGATCAGTAGTTGTTATAAGCTATATATGAAGGAAGGATATTGACTGAAAAAGACAAGGAAATTTTTGTGGTGATTGATTTGATACTTTTGGTGGTATTTATATGACTGTGAATATTTATCAACATTTATTGTAAGTAAACTGGATCCCAATAAACTTTTTGAAATTATAAAAGTCAATTTCAGGAAAACTAGAAATCTGTGAATCTGCTTTAGATTTTTTTCAGAAAGTAAGAATCATTTAAATAAATACACAAGATCATCTTCTCTTTCAATAAGTCTAGAGTTCTAAGAACTGAAAATATATTCATCATGTTTACTTTTTAATGAGTTGCCATTGGTAGACAGCTGCTCCTAGGGCAAAGGGATGTGTGACTTGCTTAATTTGCTCCAAGAGTCACCACTGGCAAGGATGTATCCTAGAGAATATAGGTGAAGATGCTTTTTGAAGGTGCCTTTTTAATTTATTTTCATGATCTAATTGTGCTACTCAATTTTCTTAAATTAACTGAATTTTCTTAGAAGCATGTATAATATTTCTTCATACATAATACATTGTATTTTGTATTGGACATACAGGATTTATTTACACTAAAATAAAATTTGAATATAAAGATACACAGTCAAAATTACTTATTAACACTTAGTTACATTTCTTTATTTAAATATTATAATTGTATCACATAAGTCTTAAATATAAAAAAGAAACATAAGGAGGAATTATACAGCTCGGAAAAACTGGAAAAATCCTCCTGGAAGAGATGGCAGTGTTCCAGTCTGGAAAGAGTACAGTCTTTGAAATTGGACCGTGTGATCTCAGGAGAGCTGATTTCAAATCTCAGCTCCATTCTTTTACCACCCAATAATACTGAATATCAATGAATATTGATGAGCATCAGTTCTATCCATTTCACAGGTTATTGTGAAGATCCAATGAAATAATATCTGTGAAAATACCTGTATACTATAAATTAATATGCTGAACCTTAATAAATTGCCAGCATTTGAATTTTTATTTCTGATGTGGTGATTTCACACAGTTCAATTTGATACTTGAATAATACTTTTTTTTTTTTAATTATAAGCTGCTCCACCCTGCATGTGAAAAGCTAGACAGCAGATAGCAACAAGTACATTTCAGGTAAGAGAAATGGCGTAAATAAAGTCCTGAGAGTGTTGAAGACAAATGTGGAAGTGTGACCAGAGAAAATGAAATAAAACCTGATTGGGATGTACAGAACTTAGAGGGAAGATGGAGGAAACACTACTGGGAAAGAGGGACTGGTCTTACAGAGAAAATCCTTTAATACCAGGCTGAATCATTTTAGCTTAATTCAAAGGCAGTGAGATTTTTGAGAAGGGGTGTAATATGCTCAGGGTTTGCATAAAAAAGTTTACTCTGGCATCATGGAAAGGAAGGTGGAGAGACAGGAGGATGGAAAATCACTTGGAAGGATTCTGCTTTCATCCAGTGCTACGTACTGGGGATTATCTCAGGATGTTTTCCTAAGATACTTGTAGATGTGCATGGAGTTAGGGAAGGTTTAACACTTGGAGAGTCAGGAGAGAAGAAAAAAAATCACACAATGAAACCCTGTCTTTATTTACGTTAAGATCTAACATCCACAGAAAAGATTTTCAGGCCCCACCTTCCTGCCTGTTTTCCTAAGATACTTGTAGATGTTCATGGACTTAGGGAAGGTTTAACACTTGGAGAGTCAGGAGAGAAGAAAAAAATCACACAATGAAACCCTGTCTTTATTTACATAAAGATCTAAAATCCATAGAAAAGATTTTCAGCTCTCTCCTTCCTGCCTCAACTGCCCTTCTGTGTTCCAGCTGTCAGTTCAGTTCAGTCACTCAGTCATGTCTGACCCTTTGGGACCCTATGGACTGCAGCACACCAGGCTTCCCTCTCCATCACAGACTCCCGGAGCTTGCTCAAACTCATGTCCAAAAGACATTTAATGGTACACTATTTTCATTGTGTGGTTTTGAAACCATCTGTCAATCAACTGCAGTTCTCTTTATTGTCTCTTCTTAATGAGTTTGTGAAGGACTTTGTAACCTTTGAAAATCAATTTTTGGTCTTCTGAGGAAATTACCCCTTAAAAAAATGCAGTTGTCTAATTGGACACACTGCAAGCAGGAAAGAAAACTATGCGAAGAAATCACAAATTTAGAATAATCAAGTCAGCTTAACTGTGTCTCCCAAATCTGAATATATCTGAATTGAGAAGCTTTTCTTTTGAAGACAGAATTTTTTCTCAGCTATTTTCATGTTCCTGCCCAGGAAACATTTACAAATCCCTCCATTAATATTCAGTGTGAATTTGTGGTGGCATGCTGAATATTTGACTGACATGGTCAAAAAGTACTTCTTTAGTGTAGGAGGTACACTTGAGATTACATTGTGGGAAACACAGTGAAGAAAATAAAAAATTTAATCTTTTGTTTCAGATATTTGCATTTAAGTGCCGTAATAATTGTATTTGTGAAAATTGTCACTGTGGCAAAATTTTATAATAATTTCAAGCAATTTCATGAGGATCACACCCCCCAAATAAGGAAAAGAAAGAGGGAACTATATCCCCAAAGTCACATAACTAGCAAATTATAGAGGCAGAGTTATAAACCAGGTAGGTCATCTTATTTTGGAGCCCACGTAACTGCCTCACTATCCTGCTTTCATCAAACACAGCTCGAACTACTGTCGTAAGCCTTACTTTCTGCTCTGTACATTGAATTATAGTTCTATGTGGCTATGTTTGGGCTTCCCAGGTGGCACTAATGGTAAAGAACTCACCTGCCAATGCAGGAGACATAAGAGACACAGGTTCGATCCTTGGGTCTGGAAGATCCCCTGGAGGAGGGCGTAACAACCCGCTCCAATATTCTTGCCTGGAGAGTCTCAAGGACAGAGAAAACTGATGATGGAAGTGACTTAGCACACATGCACACACGTGTCTATGTCTCTCTTTCCAACATGCAGAAAGATAATGTGATTTGAAGACCTTATTTAGAATAGTGCCTGATAATGTGAATTTAATAAGTAATAGCTCATATTATAAATTAAAATAGAGAGGGAAAACAAATTTTGGTTTTATGTTATCCAGAAGAACTTGAACTAAGACTTAAAATGTGAGAAGGATTTTGATACGTAAAGTTTAATAGGAACAATATCCAAGGTAGGACACTAAAGCATGCAGGTAGAAGAGTGGGGTGGGGCTTGGAAGAACTGTGACTAAATGGAAGGTGATTCTTGGAAGGACTGATGCTATTGCTGTTATTGCTGAGTCATGTCTGACTCTTTGAGACCCTATGGACTGCAGCATTCCAGGCTTCCTTGTCCTTTACATTTGCCGGAGCCTGCTCAAACTCAAGGAAGGATTGATGGGGAGGAACAATTTGAAATCTAGCCAGAATCCTAAATAAAGGGAATTTGTGTGTTCTGTGTGCCATGGAAAACCCATTTACAGATTTGTCAGTAGGAAAAGGAACAGAATGTTTGTACTTGACAAAAATACTTTTGGAAGCAGAGTGGGAAGTGAGTTGAAGAGAGGAAAACCAGTAGAGAGATACAGCTAGTTGCCCATGATTACCGTTTAAGGACTAAGATTTATAGGCTGCTTTCCATGTGTCAACCGTTATTCTGATCTCATTTAGTACATTAAATCATTTTTATAATAAACTTATGAGTTGAATATTTATTGATGCAGCTTTCCCCCATTTCACTGTTAAAGTATCCTGGTTTGGACAATACTTTATCTGGTCATCTCACTCATGCTATCCCTGAGCGAAGGAAGTTGCAATAACATGAGACAGTGCTATAGTAAAGCAGCTGTAACAATCAGTGTATGTATTGTGAGGGATTGGAAGTCAGGAGCCTTGAATATAATTTGTAGGTTTACTGTGCAATTAGCTCTTTTATCAAGTATTTCTGATCCTAAGAACCAAATATTGTTATAGCTAGAAGGGACACTAGAAATCACTAAAATCAACAGATCTTAACTTTATGTGTGGTGGTGGTGGTGGTGGTGGTGGTGGTGGTTTACTCGCTAAGTCGTGTCCGACTCTTGCGACCCCATGGACTGTAGCCTGCCAGGCTCCTCTGTCCATGGGATTCTCTAGGCAAGAATACTGGAGTGGGTTGCCATTTCTTTCTCCAGGGGATCTTCCTGACCCAGGAATTGAACCAGGGTCTCATGCATTGCAGGCAGATGATGTACACGGACCTAAAGACACCATAGATAAAATTCAAGGAGATTATAGATCCCCAGCCTTGTAGGCAAACTTTGGAGTATGTTAGTATATGGTCTTTTTTTTTCCCCCCTTAGAAAAACATCTTCATTGGTTTATTACATTTTCAGTTAAGAGCCATTTATCTGAGACAAGCCATAAAAAGCTGAGTAGCATAGAGGGAAAAGTAAGTATTTTATACAGTTCCAGAATTAACACTTCTTTTGTTCTCTCTTTTTTATATACCAATATAAACCACTGAAAGGATGAACTTTTGCATTTTAATGTTTGATATAGTTTATTTAGCCAAAGAAAAGTGAACAGTGAATATGAGATTTAAGGAGTCAGAGATTGTATTTGTTTTATTTACAGTGTTCCTAGTACAATAATTTAACCTGCCACAAGGTAGGCTCTCAGAGACTATCTGTTGAATGAATTAATGAATAATAGTAAACTGTCTGATTCCTTGTTTCTACGTTGGATTTCTGAGAACGATGTACATTTCAACCACACGGTGGTGCCATTTTACAGTTTATTTGAAAAGTAGTGCTAAATAAGAAAGCAAATAACCCAGCATAGTACTTTTCTTTTGATAAAGCAATTTAAATCCAGAGTCTGACATAAATTATTTAGATAATTTATCCAGAAAATCTAGTCACTTAGAGACACTTGAAGGGTAAAATAACCACAAGACTTGAATTGCTGATGGAAGATGTTAGTATAGCGCATGAATAGTTTTTGCTGATGCTGTTTAGCACAGGGAATGTCTAAATCCAAATGACATCTACCTGCTAACTTGTATGCACTACATTACAGCACTCTTTTGGTCATTAAGCACCCTTGAAACTGAGAAACACCCACAAGAAAATGGGATTAAGATAAAGATTTCACCTGATGACTAAAGGGGGTGACTTATGGGGCCATAAAAATCTCAGGAAGAGAAACAGTAAGAACTGGAGCTTCTTCAGATGTTTCTATGTTATCTCAGTTCAAGATAAATCAAGGAACTGGGATGAAAGGAGAAAGAAAATGGAACTTTCTAAGTGGGTTAAAGCCATAGGGAAAGGCAGTTGTGAAGGCTACTCGTAATGTTCTAAGAAGTGGGTGGTTCTCATTTAGTTTAGTTTTTACATACAATAATGGGGGAGGGAGGAGGCAGGAAACAGGTGAGAGTTTCAGTAACCCTACCCAACACCATTTCAGAATTGACTTTATGGTTTTCTGTCTAAAGTTCTCAGGCTGCCTCTGCAAATTCATTCTGTCTCCAATACACACACACACACACACACACACACACACACACACACATCAGATGTTGCCTTCTGCAATTGTAGCCACCAGTCTCATCCTCTGCATCCTGCCCTAGGTTTCCAGTTGATATGAAGTCAACTATTTAAATACTGCTTCCTACTTGCTATTAATGTACTCTTTTTTCTCTCTCTCTCTCATTTAAGTGTCCTGATGGAGATCTCATCATTCTAAACCTCCCAAAGACAGACATACTTTGAATTAATACTGGGGTTACGTTCCTTTTGTAAATGATCCATGACCAACTAGTAAAAAGAAACATAAAAACAGTCCTAGGACAAGGAATAGAGAATAACTGATACAGACTGCATTTTGTAGATTTTCTTTGACTCACTACAACAGTCTTCTCTAAACCCTATGACATACTTCCTTACATTCTCTTTTTATAGCTTTACTTCCCAAATGCTAAAGGTTTTAATGCCGCCTCATTTTTATTAAAAACTCTAAGATACACATGCCAAAATCTCACTGCATCAATCTAATAAATAATGCCTCAAAATTTTGAATTTTTCTTTCACCCAACCATATGAAAATGATGTTTTCTCAATGACTAACAGTATTTCATTACAACATCCATCCCATCAGTGAAATCCTCTTAAATGATAGGGCCCACATGGGTTCTCATTGATAAGATGGCTCATTTATATCAACCACACAAACAAAGAATAAAATCACAGTGAGTCATTTCTTAGTATCAGTTGACCGAAGTATTGGAGTTTCAGTTTTAGCATCAGTCCTTCCAATGGATATTCAGGACTGATTTCCTTCAGAATGGACTGGTTGGATCTCCTTGCAGTCCAAGGGACTCTCAAGAGTCTTCTCCAACATCACAGTTCAAAAGCATCAATTCTTTGGCGCTCAGCTTCCTTTATACTCTAACTCTCACATCCATACATGACCACTGGAAAAACCATAGCTTTGGCTAGACTGACATTTGTTGGCAAAGTGTTGTCTCTGCTTTTTAATATGCTCTCTAGGTTGGTCATAGCTTTTCTTCCAAGGAGCAAGCATCTTTTAATTTCATGGCTGCAATCACCATCTACAATGATTTTGGAGCCCCAAAATATAAAATCTGTCACGGTTTCCAGTGCATCACAATCTATTTGCCATGAGTGATGGGGCCAGACGCCATAATCTTAGTTTTCTGAATGTTGAGCTTTAAGCCAAATTTTCCTCTCCTCTTTCACTTTCATCAAGAGGCTCTTTAGTTCTTCTTCACTTTCTGCCATAAGGGTGGTGTCATCTGCATATTTGAGGTTATTGATATTTCTCCTGGCAATCTTGATTCCAGTTTGTGCTTCATCCAGCCCAGCATTTTGACGATGTAATCTTCATATAAGTAAAATAAGCAGGGTCACAATATACAGCTTTGACATACTCCTTTCCTTATTTGGAACCAGTCCATGTTGTTCCATGTCCAGTTCTAACTGTTGCTTCTTGACCTGCATACAGATTTCTCAGGAGGCAGGTCAGGTGGTTTGGTATTCCAATCTCCTTAAGAATTTTTCAGGTTTGTTTTGATCCACACAGTTGAAGTCTTTGGTGTAGTCAATAAAGCAGAAGTTGATGATTTTCTGGCACTCTCTTGTCTTTCCGATGATCCAGTGGATGCTGGCAATTTGATCTCTGGTTCCCCTGCCATTTCTAAATCCAGCTTGAACATCTGGAAGTTAATAGTTCACATACTGTTGAAGCCTAGCTTGGAGAATTTTGAGCATTACTTTGCTAGCATCTGAGATGAGTGCAATTGTGTGGTAGGTTGAGCATTCTTTGGCATTGCCTTTCTTTCGGATTGGATGAAAATTGACCTTTTTGAGTCCTATGGCCACTGCTGAGTTTTCCAAATTTGCTTTCATATTGAGTGCAGCTCTTTCAAAAAATCATCTTTTAGGATTTGAAATAGCTCAGCTGATATTGCCTCACCTTCAGTAGCTTTGCTTGTAGTGATGCTTCCTAAGGTCCACTTGACTTTGTACTCCAGGATGTCTGGCTCCAGTTGAGTGATTATACCATCATGGTTATCTGGGTCACGAAGATCTTTTTTGTACAGTTCTACTGTGTATTCTTGTCACCTCTTCTTGGTATCTTCTGCTTCTGTTAGGTCCATACAATTTCCGTCCTTTATTGTGCCCATCTTTGCATGAAATTTTCCTTGGTTTCTCTAATTTTCTTGAAGAGAAATCTAGTCTTTCCCATTCTATTAGTTTCCTCTATTTCTTTGCATTGACCACTAAAGAAGCCTTTGTTATCTCCCCTTGCTATTCTTTGGAACTTTCCATTCAAATGAGTGTATCTTTCCCTTTCTCCTTTGCCTTTCACTTCCCTTCCTTTCTCAACTATTTGTAAGGCCTCCTCAGACAAACATTTTGCTTTTTTGCACTTTTTTTTCCTTGGGGATGGTCTTGATCACTGCCTCTTCTACAATGTCACATACCTCTGTCCATAGTTTTTAGACACTCTATCAGATCTAATCCCTTGGATCTATTTGTCACTTCCACTATATAATCATAAGGGATTTGATTTAGGTCATACTTGAATTGTCTAGTGATTTCCCATACTTTCTTCAGTTTAAGTCTGAATTTGGCAATAAGAAATTCATGATCTGAGACACAATCACCTCCTGGTCTTCTTGTTGCTGATTGTATAGAGCTTCTCCATCTTTGTCTGCAAAGAATGTAATCAATCTGATTTCAGTATTGACCATCTGGTGATGTCCATGTGTAGAGTCTTCTCTTGTGTTGTTGGAAGAGGGTGCATGCTATGACCAGTGCATTCTCTTAGTAAAACTCTAACCTTTGCCCTGTTTCATTTTGTACTCCAAGGCCAAATTTGCCTGTTACTCCAGGTATCTCTTGACTTCCTGCTTTTGCAGTCCAGTCCTCTATAATGAAAAAGACATCTTTTTTGGGGTGTTAGCTGTAAAAGGTCTTGTAGATCTTCACAGAACTGTTAACTTCAGCTTCTTCAGCATTACTGGATGGGGCAGAGACTTGAATTACTGTGATATTGAATGATTTGCCTTGGAAACAAACAGAGATAATTTTGTCACTTTAGAGATTGCATCCAAGTACTGCATTTCGGATTCTTTTGTTGAATATGATGATTACTCCATATCTTCTAAGGGATTCTTGCCCACGGTAGTAGATATAATGGTCATCTGAGTTAAATTCACACATTCCAGTCCACTTTAGTTCACTGGTTGCTAAAATTAATTCACTGATTCTTGGGGTCAGAACAAACTTCAAAGGCTAGTCTCAAAAACAACTGCTTGGATTTATTTGTATCTGACTGTAATCCCATTTATGCCCCAGGACATTATTGAAAACAATAGAGCAGTCAACCAGCAATTAGAAGAGCCTAAACACTGGGTGGGACATCAAAGTAAACAGAAAGTTTAACAGAAAGATCAGAGAAAGTGACAGTCAAAGAAAATCCTGCTAAAATCACTGTCCTCATAAGATGACTGTGTGCGTGCCCGAAGTTGTACCCTTTGAAGAGCAACATCAGATGGTTCAAGCTGTTAGGGAAATAGACTTCACTAAAATAATCTAGCCAATTTACTAAGCAAAGTAACAGAAAACACAACAAAACAAGCCCCAGAACAGGGTAAGGAGAATCAGCATCCAGAATCACTACAATATATCACCTAAAATATCAAACTTAAAAAAAAAAATTATAGACAGACAACAAAACAAGAAAGTGTGACCTGTATACACACACACACACACACACACACACACACACACACACACACAAAGCAGGCAGCCTGTGAAAGGACCCAGAGGTAGAATTTGATGGACAAGGACTTCAAAGCAGGCAAGTACTTAGTTGCTCAGTCATGTCTGACTCTTTGCAACTCCATGGACTGTAGCCCACCTGACTCCTCTGTCCATGGGATTTTCCATGCAGGAATACTGGAGTGGGTAGCCATTCCCTTCTCCAGGGTATTTTCTCAACCCGGGAATAGAACCTGAGTCTCCTGCATTGCAGGCAGATTTTTCTGTTGTTGCTGTTTTTTTAGCATCTAAACCACCAGAGAAGCCCTGAAAGCAGGCACAACTATATCCAAATAACTAAAAGAAGCTATGTTTAACAGAGTAAAGAAAGCTAAGATGGCAATATCTCATCTAATGGTAAATACCAATAAAGAGATAGAAATCGTAAAAAAGAATCAAATGAAAACTATTGAAATTGCCAGAGTATTTTCAAATATGTTTCAATAACCAAAATAAAATATTAACTAAAGTAGGGGTGAGTAGAGTAGGTTTGAACTGGGAAAAGAATCAATGAACTATAATGTAGAATGAGAAGCAGTTCAGTGGCTCAGTTGTGTCCAACTCCTTGCAACCTCATAGACTGCAGCATACCAGGCTTCCCTGTCCATCACCAGCTCCCAGAGCTTGTTCAAACTCATGTCTATCAACTTGGTGATGCCATCCAACCATCCCATCCTATGTCATCCCTTCTCCTGCCTTCAAATTTTCCCAGCATCAGGGTCTTTTCCAGTGAGTTGGTTCTTCACATCAGGTGGCGAAAATATTGGAGCTTCAGCTTCAGCATCAGTCCTTCCAATGAATATTCAGGACTGATTTCCTTTAGGATAGGATGGACTGGTTGGATCTCCTTGCAGTCCAAGGGACTCTCAAGAGTCTTCTCCAACACCACAGTTCAAAAGCATCAATTCTTCGGCACTCAGCTTTCTTAATAGTCCAGCTCTCACATCCATACATGACCACTGGAAAAACCATAGTTGTCACTGGATGAACCTTTGATGATAAAGAAATATCTCTGCCTTTTAATATTAATATTAATGTTCATATTAATGCTCTCAAAGTTGGTCATGGCTTTTCTTCCAAGGAGAAATTAATTAATTCTTTTAATTTCATGACTGCAGTCACCATCTGCAGTGATTTTGGACTCCCCCCAAATAAAGTCTCTCTCACTGTTTCCATTGTTTCCCCATACATTTGCCATGAAGTGATGGGACTGAGTACTATGATCTTCATTTTTTGAATGTTGAGTTTTAAGCCAAGTTTTCCCTTCTCCTCTTTCACTTTCATCAAGAGGCTCTTTAAGTTTTTCTTTGCTTTCTGCCATAAGGGTGTTGTCATCTGCATATCTGAGGTTATCGATATTTCTCCTGGCAATCTTGATTCCAGCTAGTGCTTCATCCAGTCTGGCATTTCACATGCTGGACCCTTCATATAAGTTAAATAAGCAGGGTGACAATATACAGGCTTAAGGTACTTGTTTGCTTATTTGGAACTAGTCTGTTGTTCCATGTCCAATTCTAACTGTTGCTTCTTAACCTGCATACAGATTTCTCAGCAGGCAATTAAGAATGAGAATAGGTGACCTAAAAAACAGTGATATCAAAGACTGAATAAAAATGAACAGAGCTAAAAATATTAGAGAAAATATTGGCTAAAAATTCACAAATTTGATGAGAAACATCAATCTACACATTCTTGGGGCCCCATGAATTTGAAATGAGACATACAAAGAAATCATAAAGATATTATAGTAAAAATGTCAAAGCCATAGACAAAATTTGAAAGCAACAAGAACAAAAATGGCTTATAGCATATAAGGAACCCTAATAAAAGAATTAGCTGACTTGTGGAGACCAGAGAGCAACAAAATAACAGATTCAAAGTGCCAAAAGAAAGGTAGTGTCAACCAAGAATCTTATACCTAGGAAAACTATATATTATAAATACAGGTGAAAGAAAGACATTTCCAAATAAACATTGAGAGAATTCTTTTCTAAAAGAATCACCTAATGTTAATTCAAATCCACATGCAAAAATATAGTGCTGTTAAATGTTATGTTGTATTGGTTAAAGACTATATTCATTTCTTCTTTCTTTCTGAATTGATTTTAAAAAGTAATCATATAAAATAATATGTATATAACATGATGTTGGACCTACTAAATATAAAAATGGAATATATTTGGCACTAATAGCATAAAAGAAGTATTTGAGAGAAAAGGCAGTTTGGAGAAGGAAATATCAGAAGATGGTAAATTGAACCAAACTAATAAATGAAAAGTCTATGAATTGAAAATAAGAAGATGAGTGTTACAAATTTTATAAATACATACTTAGCTCTTCTTTTGTCAGTTTGTTTAGTAAACATAAAATTATACAAATTAATAATCATAGTAATGTATCTGGTTTGTAATATGGATAGATGTACTACATGTAACAGTAACACAAAAGGGGATACTATGAAAAACTATCTGCCAACAAATTATATAGCTTAGATATTATGTACAAATTCCTAGAAAGACATAAATTATTGAAACTGACTCAAGAAGAAAGACAAATTCTGAATGATGTATAACAAATATAGATATTGAATTACTAAGAATAAAACTTTCCATAAAAAAATCCCAGACCCAGAAGGCTCTCCCATTGTATTGTCTTAGCACCCTTGTCAAAAATCAGTTGACCATAAACATGGACATTCTTGTATTCTTTTGGACTACATATTTGGTTTTGGCTATTTGACATGATAGATCAATGGAACAGACTTGAAAATTCAGAAACAAGCCCTCGCATTCATGGTCCACTGACTTTTGACAAGGATGCTAAGATAATACAGTGGAGAAAGAATAGTATTTTCAACAAATAATGCAGAGATAACTAGAGAGCCATATTCAAAACAAATAATTTACACTTCTGTTTTATATCACATAAAAAAAAAATTGGTCCAAAGTCTTAAATATGCTATCCTTAGAAGAAAAATAGTCATGTTTTAAGAAGAAATTGTGCTTCAAAAGTAACCATCATGAAAGTGAATAGACAACACCCTAAATGGGAGAAAACATTTTTTTCATATATTTATAAAAGACTTTAATCTAGAGTACATAGAAAAATAACCTTTATAATTCAGTATAAAAAGACAACCCAATTAATACCAGATAAAGAATTTGAATAGACATTTCTCCAAAAGGCAAAAACAAGTGGTGAGTAAACAAATTCATTAGCCACCAGGGAAATGCAAATCAAAAGCACAATGAGAAACTACTCTATACTAATAAAAGTATCAAAAAGGCCACGTGTTGGTGAGAATGTGCAGAAACTGGAACCATCACTGTACTGGTAGAAATGAAAAGTGGTGCAACCATTTTAGAAAACAGCCTTCCAGTTCCTCAAATAACTAAACACAAATTTACCATCTGTTGTCGTTATTCAGTTGCCAAGTTGTGTTTAACTCTTTGTGACCCCATGGACTGGAGCACACCAGGCCTCCCTGTCCCTCACCATCTCCTGGAGTTTGCCCAAGTTCGTGTCCACTGAATCAGTGATACCACCCTACTGTCTCATCCTCTGTTGCCCTCTTCTGCCTTCAATCTTTCCCAGCATCAGGGTCTTTTTCAATGAGTCGACTTTACATCAGGTGGCCAAAGTATTGAAGCCACAGCTTCAGCATCAATCCTTCCAATGAATATTCAGGGTTGATTTCCTTTAGGATTTACTGGTTTGATCTCCTTGCAGTCCAAGGGTCTCTCAAGAGTCTTCTCCAGCACCACAGTTCAAAAGCATCAATTTTGCCTTCTTTATGGCCCAACTCTCACATCCATACGTAACTACTAGATTTATCATATGACCCAGTAATTTCACCCTTACTTGTCTATACACCAAAGACAATTAAAAACACATCCACATAAAAACTTATATGCAAATATTCATGGCTGCATTATTAATAATAGTAGAAACAATCTAAAGGTCAAACAATTGATAAATGGATAAATAACATCTAATATAATCATACAACAGAATATTATTAATCAGTAAAAATAAAGCACTTATACTTGTGTATATAAAGTTTAACATGGGTTAACCTTGAAAATATTATACAAAAGGAATCCAATCACAGAACCACATATGGTATGATCCCATTTGTATGAAATATCCAGAGCAGGCATATCTATAAGGCATAAAGTAAAACTCTGGTTGTCTAGGGCTGGAGGGATTGGGGTAACATAAGTCAATCTGCTAATAAGATCAATTTTCTTTATAAATGGAGAGATGTTTTAAAATCAACCAAAGTTATGGTTGTGCAATTCTGTGAATACACTAAAAACATTAAATTTTACAACTTAAATATGTGAATTACATGACTTATATCTCAATAAAGCTGTTATTTTTTGAAAATAACCTTTTCTGATGAAATTTCAGAAATACAAATATAACTATGAAACTTCTAAAAGCTTTCAGAAAGGCAAAAGAAGTTACCTGTAAAGGAATAGGTATCAGCATGGCCTTAAAAAAAGCAATAACAGAAGGAGATATGATTTCAAAATCCTGGAGAAAAAGTTAATTTTCAATTTGATTTTTATACTAGAATGTTCTAATTCAACTGTAAATACTGTATTAGTTTCCTAATGTTGCATAACAAATTACTACATACTTAGCATCTTAAAACTATCTATACTGACCAATTTCCAAGAGCCCAGCCTGACTTAATAGGGCTTTCTACTCAGGGTCTCACATTGGAATAATTTATATACTTGTTAGGCTATATTACTCTGGAGCTCCAGGTTCTCTCTGAACTCTTCCGGTTGTTGGAAGAATTCAGTTATAGGACTGATCTCTCCTCTTCCTCTCCACTCTTGGTTGGGGGCTAATTTCAGCTCTTAGAAGACACTCCAGTTCCTTGCCATGTGGCCGTCCCATAGGTCCCGTTACAACATGGCAGTCTATTTCTTCATAATCAGTAGGATAATCTCTCTAGACAATCTTCTAGGATATTTTAGTCTCTAGCCTGACTATGCCATTAACTTTGCTTAGAAGAAAGTGACAGTTTCCCATCCTCACTCAAGGGAAGGGGACTATATAAAGAGTTGACTAATTTGAGGGTGGTCTTAGAATTCTCCCTGTCATACAGGGTATGCCTTTTCAGAGCAAGTTATCTCAAACTTGATCTTACAAAACATGACAAACAAACAAATGGGGAGTTGTGATAAAGAGTGCGCATATACCAAGAGAATGAAGTTACAATCATAAGGTTACAATCAGTGGACTCTGGTGTCAATTCATACCAGTTCCTAAGAGCTGACTGCCAACTTTTTCAGAATAAAATAATATAAATTTACAACTAAATAAATTGTATTTAAAACACAGATAATGAATACTCAACATCACTTCCTAGTTATTTTACTGCTGTTTGTTACTACCTATGCTGTTGAGGTTATTTACATATATCTCTATGGTAGGTAATAGTGAACTCATTTTTCATTCATGAAATAGAGCTCATCTCATTCCAATCATGCATTCAGTGACTTCATGCTAGCAGTCTGATATTAGCCTTGTAGGGAGTATTTGCACCATGGGAATTGGCAAATATTACAAACAGGGGCTCAATCCACCATGATAGTGCTGGTTGTTAAATATTTAGCACATAATTGGTTGCAGGCAGAAAGTTTACATTTCAAGGCACTACGCCCTACAGCAAAGCAGTACGAATTGGATCTTTATAGCTATGAAATTTGAATAATAAGATGATAGTAAAGGGTCTTGAGAATTTGGGGATGGGGAAAAATATTCATAGGGTAGGACAAGGGATTCAGATATGGATATGGTATAAGACCTGCACATCCATACCCTGACCCAAACTTTCCATTCCAACTTATTTTGGAATGAAAATTTCTTAGTGACTTTGCTAAAGACTACACTTCATTAAGGGTTTCCCTGATGGCTCACTGGTAAAGAATATGCCTGCCAACGCAGGAGATGTGGATTTGATCCCTGGGTCAGGAAGATCCCGTGGAGAAAGGAATGTAAGTCTACTCCAGCATTCTTGCCAAGAAAATCTCAAGGACAGAGGAGACTTGCAGGCTACAGTCCATGGGGTAACAAAGAGTCAAACATGATTTAGTAACTAAACAGCAGCAGCAGCATCTCATCGTAATTCCTGGTTCTGAAGGATTAATAATCCCTAGATGAGGAAATTACTTTTCTTGATGATCCTGTGAAGTAACAAGGAAAATAAAGATTAGCTGGCCCAGATGGAGAACAAATTTTTAATATTATCAGTCCATGAGTATCATATTCCTTTAATCTTCACCTTTACTGAAATATATGCATACTGTGGGCAAATGTCAACTCTGTCTGAAAATTCTTTAGGTAAAGCACAGGGCTTTCAAAGAATAGATGCTCAGTAAATATTTTATGTAAGTGTAATATTAAGTTGAATTGAACTGGGCTACATGGAATGGAATTAAAGCTTATGTCTAGTAATTTACAAACAAATGATTTAAGGACCATAAAGATAATGTGCTTAGAATAAGTGCTTATGAACAGAAGTAATTTGATGGTCTCTAATGTATTTATGATGATTCTATTTAAAAATGTTATATATAAAGTGAGTCCAGAAGCATATATCCATTTATTCTTAAAATACAATTTTATTAATTTTCTGAAAAACAATTAAATTAGAAAATTCCAACTAAAATTAACAACACAACTCTTCCCCAAAAGTTTCTCTTCTTTATGTGCATTTTGAATATTTTATTTTCCTACCTGAATTGCCAGGGGAGTGTCAAATACTGTCTGACTTCTACTTTAAAGCACATTAAAAAAAAAAAAAAAACACTCCAGGAAACATTAAAATATACAGTAATTTCTTTATGCAGAAAAACTGTGGCAGGAAAAAAAAATTGTTAAAGTGTCTTATTCTTCAGTTACATTTTCAATGAGTACCCGCTTGAACCCACTATTTTATAAGTAGCTATGCTCACAATTCTAATATTTCAGTTTTCATTGTACAGGGTAAAGTTTCTGATATAGTCCTGGGAAATGACATCCTCAGCCAACTCTCTAATTTGCAACACCTCCAATTTTGTAGCCTCTACTGACTACAGTTCAGTGCTAAGTTTTAAACTTGGCAATAAACAAAAACTCTGACCTTGCTATTTGATTTAATCAAATCCAGCATTAAACTGAATGCTAACAGGTATACCCACAATGTTCTTCAACCAAGTCATAACCTCTAATTTTTCATGCTTTCATATTTTTGTTATTCACCAGCTCCATTTTATCTTCATTTTCCCTCATGAACAACTTATATTCCACGTTTCACTCTTACAATCATTCAGTCATTACTTTGAAAAACCCAGTATCCCATTTCTCTCTCTGCCTTCATAATCACTGCAAAAATAACTCAACCATCCATTATTTCTGTGACAACACCACAGCAGCTGGAAAGAGTCATGCAAATGGGTAGAAAGACTACTGAAACAAATCATCACAAGTTAGTTGGCTTAAAATATAACAGAAAAGTGTGTTTGTGTCCATAACAGAAAATTACTCTATCACAAATCTGGGAGACAAAAGTCTGAAATAATTATTATCAACTGAAACGAAGTGTTGTCAGGACCATACTCCCCCAGAGACTGTGGTGGAGAATATGTTCCTTGACTCTACCAGCTTCTGGTGAGTGCTGGCAATATTTGCCATGTGGCTGCATCATTTCAGTTTCTTCTTTATGGTCACATTGCCTCCTTTCCTTTGTAAGAGTATAATCTTCATCTTCTGTATGTAAAAGATACTTGTTATGGCATTTAGAATCTACCTGGATAATCCTGGATAATTTTCTCATTTCAATATCCTAAACTTAATCACATCTTGAAAAAATATTACAATATAAGTTCACATTCATAGGTTCTAAGCTATAGCGTTTAATACCTTTGGGAGACTATTTACCAATCCACCACAAATGGTTGCACTTTAAATTCATGATCTAAAATTTTAAGTAGGTTCTCTACATTGCCTAGCAATCTTACTATGTCTACTAACTCTCCAAGATGCTCTCTGTTGAATATTTCATATTTTCTCTTCCAAACTTCTCTTTTAGCTAATGACTATGAATCTTCACATGATGTTTTCATTTCCTATCTCTCCAGCTTCCTTCCATGCCACTGTTCAATTGCCCATTATGTGCTAGCCACACATATAAAGTTTATCCAACATAAGAGCTTTTCAAATTCAGAGCATTTTATATATACCACTCTCTCTCTCTGATAGGCTACATTCCACTACTGTTTCTTCTTTCATCCATCCTGTAAATCAAAACCAAAACTTTTCTTGCTTAATCTGCTGGTGTCACAAAAATCACTTTACATTGGTCTTTACAGACAACATTGTCTTATTTACTGTTTCCTCTGTCTACACACTTTGTCTATTTAATGTCTAATGACCATGATTGTTTATTCACCATTAGATACCTAGTATTTTGTTCAATGTCTAGAACTTAAAAGGTTTACAGTTATTTCCCAAGTGAACGAATTACTGGGACTCACATAGTAAAATGTAACAATTTTAGGTTAGAATAGCTTTATGGCTAGAAATGTGAACTTGGGAATCAGAGACTTATTTTTGAATTCTAGCTTTCTCATTTTTTAACTGGAAGAACTTGGGAAGATTTAATATCTCAATAATCTGCCTACCATTAGTTAAAAAATTGTAAGTTGTCATGACTCGACCTATTACTAGTTCTGTGACTATGTACTTTGTCAGATCTGTTTTTACAACTTTATAATGGCAGACCTGAATTCAATGATCTCTAATCTTCAAATCATGTCTAATATTCTATATTTCCTCTTTGTGTGAGATTCTAAATGGGAAAATTCAATAGGATAGAAAAGCCTTGAAATTTGAGAAAAATAACATAACTAAATATCTGCTGAATATTTGAAACTATTTAAACTTGTCAATGTTTGTTTAGTAGTAAAATATACAACATGAAAATGTTGGTTATCACACCCCTATCTTCCCAAATTTTCCTGTGTTTTATTGAAAAGTTGACAAGACACACATTTGCCAATCATCTTTTATCCTTGAAATTTGACAGATTTGAAAGCTGTGACAAAGAACTAATTTCAGTTCAGCTTGGGTTATTCTCTGAAACCTTTATGGAACTAGATGGATGTGTTCTATGTGGAACAGGTGATAGGTTTGAACAACACATTTGTGAGATGGATAGCTAAGAAACAGTAGGAGTTCACTCAAGAATTTTTATTTTATATAATGTCAGGATATGGAGAAAAAATTAACCTCTTTGGAACAATAAGACAATGTCATCTTTAGAAACCATTGGTTACTAATCAGAAAAATATTTTTAAATGATTTAAATAATCTTTTAGGTAAGAACTGAAGGCCAGCACATATGATTAACAGACCTTTGATATCAGAACAATGAAAGATATTTAGGAATTTCAGACACTGAGCAATGCAGAAGAAAGAACACAGAACCTAAAATCAGGATTATCTGGATTCTGGTTCTTGTGCTGCCACAGCTTGCTTCATAACAATATTTCAAAGGAAGGTATATGAGGCCAAAGTGTTTCTTCCTGCACTACAATGTGTTGACTCACATATTTCCTGTCAACTTCTGCACTATTTGTATCATTGGTTAAAATAATCTAATACATGCATATGTGTTAGTCATTCAGTCATATCCAACTCTTTGGGGCCCCGTGGACTGTACCCTGCTAGACTGCTTTGTCCATGGAATTCTCCAGGCAAGAATACTGGAATGGGTTGCCATTCCCTTCTCCAAGGGGATCTTCCAGACCCAGGGATCAAACCCAGTTCTCCTGCATTGCAGGAGGTTTTCCTTATGGTTTGAGCCACCAGGGAAGCCCTCCAATAAGATTAAATTCAAAGACCCTGACCAGTAAAAATATTTATAATTTCACAAAAAATGAAGTCTAGTGATTTGGCCACTTAGTAGTTGTTCAGCTGCAGAAATGAAATTGTTGAAAACCAAACCCAGAGCCTCATCCTGAGAGAGGTTGAATTATAATGCAAATTGAATACTCAACCTCACAGAGTTTTATTGTTACAAGAAGGGCATTGATTAAGATAGAATGGGATCCTCAAAATGGGAATGGGGGCATGGGAAGCTCCTGAGGAAGCTGGAAACATTAAACTCATAAATTCTGATGAGTTTTCTTTGCCAATAGAAGTTTCCTTTGTATCTGTGTCTAAGATTAACCCTGCTTTGCCTAAAGAAACTATAGTGGCCTTCCCTGAAATAATTGCAAGCCACCATAGATTCTCTTCAGGACCCCAGCCGCAAGCCTCTTTGCTTCTAGACTTAGCAGTTCAGTGCAGTAAGCCAGGCTTCCCTGTCCATCTAGACTTATAACTAGACTCAGTCCCAGCAAGAACTGTGTTCTGTGTAGATGTATGCCATACTCCAAAAGAACTACAAGCTTTTTCCAATTTATACAGACAGATATCCACGGAATATGTATGGGAATGGATGTTGAAGGTGTTGGATAATGGAGGAAGGAACATAAAATTAAATCAGGATGACTTTATTGATATGGGCCTATGAAGCAGAGATTCTGAATTAAATGTTGCAAAGTAGAGGGTTAGCAGGTGTCTTTCTCTTTGATTTGGCTGATACATAGACCAAAACACAGACCAAAAGGTGGCCTACACTAAATTAAGTTGAAATGCCAGAACTGCCTAGGTATGTGGCAAAATGCTCCAAAGGCTTAGGGGAACTGGAATGTTAGATTGTTATTTATCATGTAAGACCTATTTGGGATTGGCATGAAAACTGACCTTTTCTTGTCCTGTGGCCACTGCTGAGTTTTCCAAATTTGCTGGCATATTGAGTGCAGCACTTTCACAGCATCATCTTTCAGGATTTGAAATAGCTCAACTGGAATTCCATCACCTCCACTTGCTTTGTTCGTAGTGATGCTTTCTAAGGCCCACTCGACTTCACATTCCAGGATGTCTGGCTCTAGGTGAGTGATCATACCATCATTGTTATCTTGGTTGTGAAGCTTTTTTTGGTACAGTTCTTCTGTGTATTCTTGCCACCTCTTCTTAATATCTTCTGCTTCAATTAGGTCCATACGATTTCTGTCCTTTATCGAGCCCATCTTTGCATGAAATGTTCCCTTGGTATCTCTAGTTTTCTTGAAGAGATCTCTAGTCTTCCCCGTTCTGTTGTTTCCCTCTATTTCTTTGCACTGATCGTTGAGGAAGGCTTTCTTATCTCTTCTTGCTATTCTTTGGAACTCTGCATTCAGATGCTTCTATCTTTCCTTTACTCCTTTGCTTTTCACTTCTCTTCTTTTCACAGCTATTTGTAAGGCCTTCCCAGACAGCCATTTTGCTTTTTTGCATTTCTTTTCCATGGGGATGGTCTTGATCCCTGTCTCCTGTACAATGTCACGAACCTCAGTCCATGCTCAAAATTCTCCAAGCCAGGCTTCAGCAATACATGAACCGTGAACTCCCTGATGTTCAAGCTGGACTTAGAAAAGGCAGAGGAACCAGAGATCAAATTGCCAACACCCACTGGATCATCAAAAAAGCAAGAGAGTTCCAGAAAAAACATCTATTTCTTCTTTATTGACTATGCCAAAGCCTTTGACTGTGTGGATCACAATCAACTGTGGAAAATTCTGAAAGAGATGGGAATAGCAGACCACCTGACCTGCCTCTTGAAAAACCTATATGCAGGTCAGGAAGCAACAGTTCGAACTGGACATGGAACAACAGACTGGTTCCAAATAGGAAAAGGAGTACGTCAACGCTGTATATTGTCACTCTGCTTATTTAACTTCTATGCAGAGTACATGTTGAGAAACTCTGGGCTGGAAGAAGCACAAGCTGGAATCAAGATTGCCGGGAGAAATATCAATAACCTCAGTATGCAAATGACACCACCCTTATGGCAGAAAGTGAAGAGGAACTAAAAAGCTTCTTGATGAAAGTGAAAGAGGAGAGTGAAAAGATTGGCTTAAAGCTCAACATTCAGAAAACGAAGATCATGGCATCTGGTCCCATCACTTCATGGGAAATAGATGGGAAACAGTGGAAACAGTGTCAGACTTTATTTTTGGGCTCCCAAATCACTGCAGATGGTGACTGCAGCCATGAAATTAAAAGACGCTTACTCATTGGAAGGAAAATTATGACCAACCTAGATAGCATATTGAAAAGCAGAGATATTACTTTGCCAACAAAGGTCCATCTAGTCAAGGCTATGGTTTTTCCAGTGGTCATGTATGGATGTGAGAGTTGGACTGTGAAGAAAGCTGAGTGCTGAAGAATTGATGCTTTTGAACTGTGGTGTTGGAGAAGACTCTTGAGAGTCCCTTGGACTGCAAGGAGATCCAACCAGCCCATTCTGAAGGAGATCAACCCTGGGTTTTCTTTGGAAGGAATGATGCTAAAGCTGAAACTACAGGACTTTGGCCACCTCATGCAAAAGAGTTGACTCATTGGAAAAGACTCTGATGCTGGGAGGGATTGGGGGCAGGAGGAGAAGGGGACGACAGAGGATGAGATGGCTGGATGGCATCACCGACTCGATGGACATGAGTTTGAGTGAACTCAGGGAGATGGTGATGGACAGGGAGGCCTGGAGTCCTGCGGTTCGTGGGGTTGCAAAGAGTCGGACATGACTGAGTAACTGAACTGAGCTGAACTGAACTGAAGACCTATTTACCCCCGCAGAGTCCAGAGTTCACACCTTTCAAAATGACTGTTAAGAGATGAGTTTGTGAGGGAAACTCGAGCATCCTTGAAGAGCTTCTTGATCACTCTTTTCTGTAGGTCAGAAATTATCATGAGAACTGCTATCACTGAATTAGGGAAGTTGAAGTATGATGGAGATAATCGGACTTCAGAGTGGCAGGGGCCAAGTGGCAATACTTAGTTGCTGAAGGCAAGGTGGGTGTGGTTTCCATTTGGATAACAGTGTCAAAACAGTAATTAGAATAGTTTGGCAGTGTAGAAGAAATAAAATAGTGGACAGTCTAGTAAATCCTTACTTACTATGTACATAGGATAGTTCTAGGTCATAAAAACAGAGCCACCATCATTCCCAGCGATTAGGACTCCACACTTCCACTGCAGGGAGCATGGGTTTAATTTGATCCCTGTTCAGGGAACTAAGACCCTGCAAGCTGCATGTGTGAGTGTATGTGTGTGTGAGTGTGTGTACACATACATATGTATTCATTTTATATACAATAACTATCACATATATATGTGTATATGTGTGTATAGAAAGAAAGAATGACAGTGCTAAGTCATGTACCGCTCTTACAACCCCACGGACTGTAGACTGCCAGGCTTCTCTGTCCAGGGGATTCTCCAGGCAAGAACACTGGAGTGGGTTGCCATTTCCTTCTCCAATGCATGAAAGTGAAAAGTGAAAGTGAAGTCACTCAGTTGTGTCCGACTCTTAGCGACCCCATGGACTGCAGCCTACCAGGTTCCTCCATCCATGGGATTTTCCAGTCAGGAGTACTGGAGTGGGGTGCCATTGCCTTCTCCATATATGTAATGAAGTAAATACCAAATTCAGTGCTTGCTTTTTTCTAAAGTTTTCTGGAAACCATGAGGATGCTTGGAAAAGATCTGTTACTTTGAAGGTCTTGTGGTTTAAATGTCTTTCTGAACACAATTGACTTTTGGTGGACACATTTAGAAGTACCTTTTCTTAAATACTAGCAGAGCTGGTTAGGACTTCCTCTACTTGTTCTAGAAGATAATATCTAACACTTCTCTTGGTGTTACCTTCTTCAGTGTGCCTTCAGCCATTCAGTTGTGTCTTTGGAGCTCTTTTTGTTTACTTCTTTTATTTTTAAAAAACTCTTTCTATTTTATTTTAACATGAAATTCCTTGGCACAATGAATGCCAAGAATATAAACCATGGATTTACCCTTAAGGCTAAACTTCCCTTTGAACCCTTCTCACTTTTTTGTTAAACATTACCAGTTGCATTCACCCTTCCTTGAATAGAAATTTCTTACCCCCTACACAGCCACTGGCAATGACTGCCTCTGCCTACCTCAGCTTTTGAGACTCAAATTCATTTCAAATTAGTTCCTTGAAAAAATAAAAATAAAAATGCTGGGAAAGCTGAAGGGATTTGAGATACTGATTGAAATACTACCTAGTTATTACCTATCAGATTATAGTTTTAGGCTGGTCTTCTAGGGAAACCTATGTATACAGGGTGAGTGAACCAAGGCCAGGGAAGAAGAACATTAAGAGTGGTCTGTCCCCTTTTCAAGACGGAGTGATGACTATGGCTTTCCTTGTCTCTCAGGACTGGAGCTATGGACAGAGGCATCGATATGCTACAGGCACAACTCTCTGAAGCTGCCTTACTCCTGCCTAGTCTTTCTAATTCTACTTTCTTAAGTATTAATTAGCAAATGAACTAATCCAAAACCACTTAAATGTTGGCTATTTACACACTCATTGCCATTTTGTGAAGAAAAAGGGTAGGTTAAATTACTTTTAAAAAGATGCCATGGTGCCAACAAACTTAGTTGTTTAATTTATGTTTGATAATAAGAAAAAAAAAAAAAAAAACTAATTGCCATTGTATCCCCCCTCCCTACTTAGCCTCCGTGCTTCATACTTGTTCTTTTCTCTTAAATGAGAAAGAATTTTCATGGAAACGCTCTTGCTAGAATGTGCTGATTGTTACATTAATTCTTCCCTTAGCTCTATTGCTTGGCAGGAATTTTGGACTTTACTCAGGAACTGCTTAGTGAGCTTGTCCGTGGATAGGATTAGTTTAATCTCCTCTCATAAGCCTCTAAGCACTGGGAAGGGCTGGGGTAGAGGAGAAAGAGTGGTAAGGCTGAGAGGCCAGGGTAAAAAGCATTGCTGATGACCAATGCCAAGGTTTATTTTGTCTCAGAACTAAGTCTGAACAGTGAGGAGAAAGGAGGGAGGGGAGAGGAGTTAGGAATGGGAAGGGAGCGGTAGGGGAGGAGATGGCAATTTTGGTGAATAAGAGTGTTAAACCAGGATGAAGATGGTGATCTCTTCATGGTTTTACTGTGCTTGGAATGTCTCCAAGCCCTGGGGGCTGTGCACAAATGAGAGGGAAATAGAAGGGGAGGGGGGAATAGAATGATGACTAGAGTCCCCAAATAAAGAACCCAGAGAAAAGGAGGAAAGAAAAAAGAGGAATTTCTGGATATAAAGGAGGAAGCAGGGAGACTTGAGACTTGGCTCATTTCTTTGGTGGACTTTATCCACCATGCAGATGGCCTAGGTGGGGACAGTGTGATTTTAACAGAGTTCCTAATCTTTTCACCCTTGATGAAGATTAAACAAATTGAGTTAGATGAGTTTTATGACACAAAGTTTGTAAAATGTCTTATGAACTCTACTGTGCAAGAGAAATATACGAATTTATTATTTATTATTATCATTGTCATGCCTGTGTCTGGAAAGCAATAGATTATAAAGATTTGTTTGTGTATTGACATGATAAATTCACTGTATATTTAATTTAAAATTGTATTGTATACTATGTCTTTTTCCAAATAATAGATAATGAAATTTTACTAATAAAGGAAGCATTTTTTTTTAAATAGACAATAGGGCTTGCAATTTTGAACCAAGGGAACATTCCATGCAAAGATGGGCACATAATGAACAGAAAAGATATGGACCTAACAGAAGCAGAAGATATTAAGAAGAGGTGGCAAGAATACACAGAACAACTGTACAGAAAAAGATCTTAATGACTCAGATAACCACGATGGTGTGATCACTCACCTAGAGCCAGACATCCTGGAGTGTGAAGTCAAGTGGATCTTAGGAAGCATCACTATGAACAAAGCTAGTAAAGATAATGGAATTTCAGCTGAGCTGTTTTAAATCCTAAAAGGTGATGCTGTGTAAGTGCTGCACTCAATATGCCAGCAAATTTGGAAAACTTAGCAGTGGCCACAGGACTGGAAAAGGTCAGTTTTCATTCCAATCCCAAAGAAGGACAATGCCATACAATGTTCAAACTACCACATATTTGCACTCATTTCACATGCTAGCAAGGTCATGCTCAAAAATCTTTCAAGTTAGGTTTCAACAGTTTGTGAACCAAGAACTTCCAGATGTTAAAGCTGGATTTAAAAATGACAGAGGAACCAGAGATAACCAGAGATCAAATTACCAACATCCTTTGGATCTTAGAGAAAGGAAGAGAATTCCAGAAAAACATCTACTTCTACTTCAAAGACTATGCTAAAGCCTTTGACTGTTTGGATCACAACAAACTGTGGAAAATTCTTCAAGAGATGGGAATACAAGACCACCTTACTTGCTTCTTGAGAAACCTGTGTGCCAGTCAAGAAACAACAGTTAGAACCGGACATGGAACAGACTTGTTTCAAATTGGGAAAGGAGTACGTTAAGGCTTATATTGTCACCCTGCTTATTTAACTTATATGCAGAGTACATCATGAGAAACGCTGGGCTGGAAGAAGCACAAGCTGGAGTCAAGATTGCTGGGAGAAATATCAATAATCTCAGATATGCAGATGATACAACCCTTATGGCAGAAAACAAAGAGGAACTAAAGAACCTCTTGATAAAGGTGAAAGAGGAGAGTGAAAAAGCTGGCTTAAAACTCAACATTCAAAAAACAAAGATCATGTCATCCATTCCCATCACTTCATGGCAAGTAGGTAGAGAAACAATGCAAACAGTGACTGACTATTTTCTTGGACTCCAAAATCACTGCAGATGGTGACTGCAGCCATGAAATTAAATGATGCTTGCTCCTTGGAAGAAAAGTTATGACAAACCTAAGCAGTGTATTAAAAAGTGGAGACATTACTTTGCCAACAAAGTCACATATCGTCAAAGGAATGGCTTTTCCAGTAGTCATGTATGGATGTGAGAGTTGGACTGTAAAGAAGGCTGAGTGCCAAAGAATTGATGCTTCTGAACTGTGGTGTTGGAGAAGACTCTTGAGAGTCTTTTGAATTGCAAGGAAATCAAACAATCAATCTTAAAGGAAATCAACCCTGAATACTCATTGGAAGGACTGATGCTGAAGCTAAAGCTCCAATACTTTGGCCACATGATGTGAAGAGGTGAATCATTAGAAAAGACACTGATACTGTGAAAGACTGAAGGCAGGAGGAGAAGGAAATGACAGAGGATGAGATGGCTGGATGGCATCACTGACTCAATGGACATGAGTTTGAGCAAGCTCCAGGAGATAGTGAAGGACAGGGAAGTCTGGCGGGTTGCAGTCCATGGGGTCACAGAGTCCGACATGAACAACAAGGGCCTGAAATTTTGAATTTGAATAACAGTAAATGTGTTAAGACTGGAAGTTTTATTCTTGGTCTGAAGAAAGCAACTAGAACTCTTTCCCAAGATAATCTAAAATTGAACAGGATAAAATATGAGATGTTTAAGGAATTTTGTCTTCTTAACTTTTTTTGTCTATCAGTTATACATTTACACATTGTATGTATGTTTAATTGTTGAAAATTAATATCTAAAATAGTAAACTGAAGTGTTTTGCATATTTTTATGCATATTTCTGCAAATCTAATTTTTTCCTTTATGTGTATTTTCAGAGATTTGTCAATTGCGTTAGTTTTTCTTAAGCAATGACTCTTAACTTGTTTACCTTCTTAAGTGTAAATTAGTTCTTTAGTTCATTACTTTCTATTCTTACCTTTATCTCACTGGGGTTTATCCTACTGTTCTTTTTACTGCTTATTTATCTTCCTCACATAGTTCATTAATATTTAGCATTTTTCTCCCAAATTTAATTATTTAAAACTTACAATTTTCTTTTGCATTATTGCTTTATCACAGGTTTCATTAAGTAGCCTTTTAATTACCTTTCATTTCTAAGCACTCTTTAATCTTTATAATGTATTAATTGATTCATTAGTTACTTTACATTTTTTAAAATTTCCAACTGTACTTTTTTCATTGATGAATTTATCTTCAATGTTTTATATTTCTAAGTTAATTTCATAGAATATGAACTCCATGATATTTTTACAATAAACAAGATTGCTTTATGGTCATCAGATTGCATGAGTGTTCTATATTTGCCTTAAATTAATTTTCATTCACCAATTTTTCAATATAAGAGAATGTATATGAATAACAGATCATTTACTGTTTTTCTAATCATCAATATTCTTACTGAATATTGGATATTTAATCTGCATAACCTATTAAATTCTGTGAGGTGTGTAATAAAGTCTTCAGTCTTCACTATCACTCTCCCCTTGCTCACTCAGGCAAGCTGGACCCTTTGCATTTCTTAAAGACTCCAAACATATTCAAAAATCAAGGTCCTTATTTTGATGTGGAATGCTTTTGCCCCCAAGTTCTATATAGCTTGCTCCCTCATTTGCTTTGTATTTGACCAGTTTATTTATTTTTTAATAAACATTAAAAATACATTTTAATTATTATAAAGGGGAAAATTTCAACATTATTTCTTTAATGTTCAGTTCAATTCAGTCGCTCAGTCATGTCCGACTCTTTGTGACCCCATGAACCGCAGCACACCAGGCCTCCTTGTCCATCACCAACTCCCGGAGTTTACTCAAACTCACATCCATCGAGTCAGTGATGCCATCCAGCCATCTCATCCTCTGTTGTCCCCTTCTCCTCCTTCCCCAATCCCTCCCATCATCAGGGTCTTTTCCAGTGAGTCAACTCTTCTCATGAGGTGGCCAAAGTATTGGAGTTTAAGCCTCAGCATCAGTCCTTCCAATGAACACCCAGGACTACTCCCCTTTAGGATGGATAGGTTGGATCTCCTTGCAGTCTTTAATGTTGATAGATTCAATCAGTTTAAACAAATATACAAACATAGAGATGATCATTTCGGTTAAATTTTGATTCAAATAATATATTTTGGCGATTTGGGGTATCATACAATCTGTTCCATTGAAGAGGAAAAATCACCTTCCTGTGATTTTTATTTTTTTCCTGAGGGCAGCATCCTGCTGGGAAGCTTATTTTATCCCCTAAGTTTGCTTCCTTCCACTCCTCCCCCCACCAACAATGATGACTGGCTTACAAACAGAAATTTGTATCAAAAAAAAAAAAACCCAGAAATTTGTATCAGTTGACATGTTTAGTAAGAACCATTATAAGAGAAAGGGTCAAGTGAAAGTCTCTAAAACTATCCCCTCCCACCTTGGTTTGTAGCCAAGGTAGTAAAACAGAAGCAATATGCCCTGGGAATAACTGAAGATATTAATTCTATAAAACAAAACTTAAAGAACACAAGTTATGGAGTCCTCATTATTCCTTATTAAATTTACCTAATTGGCTTCTAAAAAAGAAAACCCAGGTAAATTGTGGCAGATCATCATAAACTGCCATAAAGGTGAGCAACCTCAATCTCAAGTATGGCTGCTCTGGTAGATGTGTGTCCTTCACTGAAAGGAATCTGCAAAAAATTTGGCATTTAATCTATAAATTCTGGACTGGGAAATGCATTACTCTTAATCCTCATTGACAAAGAAGCACAAAAACAGTTCATGTGGAAAGAAAGAAATGCACATTGACTGTCTTGCCTAATGGCTATATTAATTCCAATTTTTGGTCACAATATCACACCATCATCTGCAGAGGTTTTGTTCATGTAGGGTTTCTATAGACTATTATGCCATACAACTACATTAATGCTATCATGTGAAATATTCTACAAGACATTTTCATATACTTACTGGGTATATCCTGTCTTCTAAAGTTATGTTTAGTATTTTGCCCATTTCTTCCATGAGTTTTATGTTCTTTTGTTATTCACTTGCAGCAGTTTATTGTGTTTCAAAATAATTAGGACACATGTATTGCAAATATTTTCCCAACCTTTCAACTGAGTTTTCTCACTCTTAGTAATATCATTTGATGAACCACAACTTTAACTTTAACAAAGTCTAATTTATTAATACTTTATGGTTAATATTTAAGAAATCTACTTAAGAAAACTATTTCAAGGACATGAGCATTTCTTCTATACTATCTTTTAGAAGCTTCTTTCTTATGATTGTTTTACTGTTTGCTTTTGGATCTGCAATTTTTCTGGAGTTGAGTTTGGGGCATGATGTGAAATACTGGTCAACATTCATGTATTTTGAAAACATGGATATTCAACTGAACCAGCACCATGTGTTGGGAATGCCACATCTCTCTCCCCACCCCACCCCCATTTTGTAGTATTACTTTAGCCATATATGTATGTGTGTGTTAAGTCGTATTTTTAGTACAGATACTACTTGTGTTATATCAAGTTTAGTGTAAGTGTTGTTGTAAGTTATACTTTGACATACGTTATACCAGAATTATTTTGGTTGTTTAGATCCCTTGCATTTCCATACACATTTTAGAATCAGTTTCCAATTTCTAGGAGAAAAAAGAAAACACTTGAATAAAATACTTTTTTCCTGGTATTTCAATTGGGATTATATTGACAGAAATGTTATCTTTGTGACATTGAACCTTTCAGTCTATGAATATAGCATATCCCCTCTGCCATTTAGATCTCCCTGATTTGTCTCAAAATTAAACCCTAATATAAAATCTTATACTAGGATTATACTTCCCTTGTGGCTCAAATGATAAGAGTCTGCTTTCAATACAGGAGACCCAGGTTCAATCCCTGTGTTGGGAAGATCCCCTGGAGGAGGGCATGGCAACCCACTCCAGTATTCTTGTGTGGAGAATCCCATGGACAGAGAAGCCTGGTGGGCTACAGTCCATGGGGTCGTACAGAGTAAGACATGCCTGAGCAACTAACACACATACATAAATCTTAAGAGCTTCCCAGGTGGCTTAGTGGTAAAGAGTCTACTTGCCATTGCAGGAGACACAGAAAGATCCTCTGGAGGAGGAACAGGCAACCCATCCCAGCATTCTTGCCTGGAAAATTGAATGGACAGAGGAGCCTGGCAGACTACAGTCCGCGGGGTCCCAAAAAGTCTGATGTGACTCAGTGACTGAGCATGAGCACGAGAATAGAATCCTAAATATTTTCTGATTATCTTAAACATATTTTACTTTGCCTGTGAAAGCAATCCACTTTTGTGTTAGTTCTCCTTTCTAATGATTCCATTCAATTTATTACTGAAAATGTAAAAAGGGGCAGAAGCACCCATAGATCACTAGATCAACCACTAGAGAAGCTTCGAGTCGATGTGAAGATTCTGTGGCCCCTTTCCTGGATATGTTCACCCAATTAATTCATCTATATGAATTTTCATGTAGCCCTTACTTCTCCATCTTGCCTCAAATATTGCATGAAATGCTTATTAAATTTTGGATAGATGATGACTATTTTATTCCTTTGTTAGAAGTCATGGTCAGAGCTTTTAAATCATTTGCACATTGAACATTCAGGAAAAAGCAGAAGCTATGCCAGGCTTTCTGGAGGAATTCTCTCAGCTGCCCTGTGTTTGGCCAGCCTCACTTATACCTCCATTCTGTTCCCGTTAGCTTTAAATCCTACTCTTGCATTTTCTTCTGGGACTGCACTTATTTGTTTCAGTTGGACTTATTTTTACTGCCTGGCTGGAATATCTTGGATCATTTGATATTGTTTGAGCCTAACGTTTGGCCTAAGGTTTTGCTTCCAGACATAAGACCAACTGGGTCAACAATCCAAATTTTAATATACCTGGATTCATAAATAGATTCAACATTCTGTTTCCATTTTGTCTCTGCTAATTGTTTATAAAACCCCATATCTACAAAGTTAATAATTCTATGAAAACAATTGACATTTAGTTGAATTCATCCAATATCAGCTTTACATTATCACCATTTCCTTCTTTTGGAGAATCTCATACTGTATTGTTACTAACTTTCCCTCTGTAATCCTACCAAAGATCAGTTTCAAGCTCACTTTGGTAGTTTGTAGGATATACTGTGTCTGTGCACAGTATAAATCAGAGTACTATCTTCTATAATCTACTCTTTTTCACTTAAAAATATATCATGAAATTCTGTGTTATATATAAAATGACCATCAGTCTTTCTTGTTATTTCTTCTAAGGTAAATCTGAACGTTCTGAATTGAGATGATCTGATGATTCACAGAACAAAGAGAGCAACTACTTACTATGGAGATTCAATGAATTTGGAGTCATTCAATAGAGATAAAGACCACTTAAAAAACAGCAAGTAGAATGGTAGTTACTAGGGGCTGAGTGAATGGGAGAAATAGGGAGATGTTGGTGAAAGGGGACAAACTTCCAGTATAAGACAAATAAATTCTGGGGCTCTGATGTATAGCTTGACAATTGTACCTAACAATACTGTGTTCTGTATTTGAAAGTTGCTCAGAGAGTAAGCCTTAAATATTCTCCCCACAAAAAAAAAAAAAAAAAAGAGAGAGAGAATTGTCTCATGCCACGTTGTGGATATGTTTGCTAACACTGTAATGGTGATCATTTTGTGGGTATATGCATATCAAATTGACATGTTGTATACCTTAAACTCACACAATGTTATATGTCAGTGATATAAAGCTGGGGAGGGGAATGGAGTTGTTTTGGAGATCCCTGAAATTAAAAGACGCTTTTTCCCTGGAAGTGAAGCTATGACCAACCTAGACAGCATATTAAAAAGCAGAGACATTACTTTGCCAACAAAAGTCCATCCAGTTAAAGCTATGGTTTTTCCAGTAGTCATGTATGTATGTGAGAGTTGGACTATAAAGAAAGGCGAGCGCCGAAGAGTTGATGCTTTTGAATTGTGGTGTTGGAAAAGACTCTTGAGAGTTCTTTGGACTGCAAGGAGACTCAACCAGTCAATCCTAAAGGAGATCAATCCTAAGTGTTCATTGGAAGCATTAATACTGAAGCTGAAACTCCAATACTTTGGCCATCTGATGCAAAGAACTGACTCATTTGAAAAGACCCTGATGCTGGGAAAGATTGAAGGCAGGAGGAGAAGGGGACAACAGAGGATGAGATGATTGGATGGCATCACTGACTCAATGGACGTGAGTCTGAGCAAGCTCCAGGAATTGGTGATGGACAGGGAGGCCAGGCATGCTGTAGTCCATGGGGTCACAAAGAGTAGGACACAACTGAGCAACTGAACTGAACTGAAGTTCCTAGAGCAATTCTTGGACATGAAACCTGGTGAACTCTTATTAAGTTTGATTCTCTGGTCTAGAGCTAAGGTATCAACTGAAAAAATTTCTAATTTTCCAGATATCTCTACTTGGTGCACAAATCTGTGATTATAACTTATTCCTTGGAGCAATTTAGAATTTAGGACCTGATCTCAAGGAAATCCTGACACATTCAAGTTTCTGTGACAAAAGGCAGAGAGTAGGTCTTCCTCTTTTCCAGGGCAGTCATTTGCTCACTCAACTCCATTAACCACTGAAATTTTTAATTACATATTTGTCACCACTATATAGATAACATTTCAGAAAGCTTAGTCTTATAAAAATCTATTCTGTTGTCACTAGCATGTTCTATTTATCCTTCAATAGATTGCTTGAGTTCTTCCTCCATAAAGATTTTTGTAATCATGCTAGTCCATATTAGCTTCTTTGTTTAAATGCTTCTGGAACTTAAAATTTCAAAGCTGCAAATCTATTACACAGTTTTAAAGAAGACTTGGAGACCTCTAGCTTGCCAATCCCATTTTACAGAAAGAAGTCTGAGAAACAGAAGTGAGATAGATGGGAATGGTATATAATTTAATATCACATATGTTGTTTAAATGTTACTATTACATCCATATGTTTGGTTACATATATGCAATTATGCATGTTTATATACACATAACATATATGTATGTAATATATTTTCTTGATTAGTCATCTTGAGTGTTTCATTACCTCCCTCAATCTTAAAATCCAATGTTATTTATTTACCTAATTCATTGAATTAATTTGGAGACTTTTACAAAATAATTTTATAAAGACTCCCAAACTATAAATAGATAATATCTTCCTATCAATCAAACATAATAAAACTTTATTTAAATGTACTTCTTCAGATTCTTAATTCTTTCTCTCTCTTTATAATCAGGCTGAAAAATAAGAAATGCCTACAGAACAAGTGGAGGTTTATTAGTATTGATCCTGTTCAGAGCTGTGCGGAATAGCATAAGGATACAAGAAAAAGAAAAGCCACATTCTAGCTCTGAGCACAAAGTGTCTAGGTGGTTTGTCAATGTGCAGTTAAATCCCCCTCTGAATGGAAACATTAAAAATTCTTCCCACTGTGCCTTTAAAAAGCTTCTTGTGTGTGAGTTTGGATTCTGCTGCCAGGCCTCGCTGGGACATTCCTCATCTCTCACCACTGAGATTCTTTAAATATCTGTCAACCAGTTGCCGCACTTGCTGAATAGTACAGCATTACGTCATGCTCTCAGAAAAGGTAGCAAACAAGCTGATTGTTCCCTCTGCTTATTATTTATTTTAGGCAAATGTGAATTCTTAGGTTTGAGACACAGCACGAGTGGTAACAAGAGCACAAAATAATAACTTAAAGAAGGTGAAGGGGAGGGGTTGGCAGCCGGTTCTTACTTGGGAAAGTTGCAGGAGATAGGGTATGGGGTGAACAGGGGGTGAAATGTGAGTTAAAAGAAAAATCCAAGTGTGCGTCTGGGCTCCTTTAACGGAGGCGGAATACTGACTAGTTGAGCAAATTAAGTCCTTTCAGGGACGTCCAGATAAATGATTGGTTTGCATTCAAGCAGAAAACACCATTATTTCTGGCTCCGTGTAGTGTGAATTAGAGAAGAAAGATGACAGTTCCTCTTCTGTAACCTGAATATATGAGAGATAAGAAACCTGCAGGAAAGCGAGAGAGACGTACTACTTTTTATTTTCCTTGCAAGAAAGTGAATTTATTAAGGGAGACTTTTTTTAAATATCAAATTAATGAAAAGTGAAAAGAAGCAAATATTCACTCTCTCTGCAAAACACCCATCCTAAATCGTGTGGAGGTGAGGTGAAGAGTAACCAGATCCTGAAGAGATGGATCAGCCCCTTTACGTGCTGGGCTGTGGGCCCAACTGCTCAAGAGCAGTAGTGGAGGCTGCTGATACTGAGGAGCAGTTAAAGTTAGGGTTTGGATGTTTTATGTGAACTAGAACCTTCTCTGATATCTGAATCAGAACAATTTGAATAAAAATCCCCTTCAGTAATCTGAATCTTTGAAGTACAAAGACATTATGTTTGTGAGAACAAAATATTGAAAGATGACATTTATGCATTTGTGAAGAAGCTCATTTCTTATTAAGCTAGAATAGGGTGATGACAGAAACATTCACTGACTATTGATGGAAAATTGAAGAAAAAGGCAATGCCACACACACACACACACACACACACATATATATATATATAAACTTAGCATGCTTAAAGTTTCAATGCTAGTTTTAAAATACAAAGCTTTTATTTGTACTAGCTATTAGATTCTAAATTAAGTAAAAAAATAATTAATTTTGAGCAGACTTTCATTTGTATTATTAAAGTTCAGAATAATAATTTTTATCCTTACAACTTATGAGATAAAGTAATATATGAAATTTAGAGAGTGACTTAATCACAGATATATATAGTTGAAGAGTCATTTGTATGATAAAAAGAGGTTTAAAAAGATATAACTAGACAACATTGTGACTATGGTTAATAATTCTGTATTGCATACTTGAAAGTCGCTAAGGGAGTGCATCTTAAAAGTTATCATCACAAGAAAAAGATTCTCTGTAACTATGGTGATGGATATTAACTAGACTTATGTGGTCATCATTTTGCAATATATACCAGTATCTAATCTTTATTGTACTCTTGAAACTAATATAATGTTGAAGTGAAGTGAAGTCGCTCAGTCGTGTCTGACTCTTTGCGACCCCATAGACTGTAGCCTATCAGGCTCCTCCGTCCATAGGATTTTCCAGGCAAGAGTGCTGGAGTGGATTGCCATTTCCTTCTCCAGGGGATCTTCCCGACCCAGGAATCGAACCCGGGTCTCCCACATTGCAGGCAGACGCTTTACCGTCTGAGCCACCAGGGAAGCATGTCTATTATACCACAATGAAAAATGGCTTTGATACAAAAGATGAAATGAAAAAAAGGAGAGAGATATACAAACACAGAGACATATGCATTTAATAGAGGTAAGACATAGAATGTAGACACACATATATATTTACATATAGAAACTTGTCAGTATAGTGTGGATCTGGATTTGAATCTTGGTTTGGTTGTATATGATTGTGTCAGCTTGGTTTATCTAATTAGTGTCTCTAAACCACAATCTTCTATGTAAAATGAGTATAATTCCTATTTTATAGAGTTGTTTATTAGATTAAGTGATATCACATACATAACATCACATACATAAAGGATTTAGTACTGTAACATGTGCATGGTAAATGCCCAAATGTTTCTTGATATTTTGTATCTTCTTTTTATCACTAGCTTAGTTTACTGCCTTTTTGTTGTCTGTAATGTGTTAATTCGGAGAAGGCAATGGCACCCCACTCCAGTACTCTTGCCTGGAAAATCCCATGGATGGAGCAGCCTGGTAGGCTGCAGTCCATGGGGTCGCTGAGTTGGATATGACTGAACGAATTCACTTTCACTTTTCACTTTCATACATTGGAGAAGGAAATGGCAACCCACTCCAGTGTTCTTGCCTGAAGAATCCCAGGGACGGGGGAGCCTGGTGGGCTGCCGTCTATGGGGTCACACAGAGTCGGACACGACTGAAGCAACTTAGCAGCAGTAGCAATGTGTTAATTAAGACCCTATCTATTAAGAACAACAGGAATCAATGAAAAAGATAAAAAGTCTTCACCAAAACAGACGTTCAGGGGAAAAGATAAGAAAGTTTGTGCAAATACATTCTGAATATTTCATCAATATTAGTGCATGGGAATAATAATGTGAAGGTAAGATGGGAATGTTTATATAGTGTCTCTTCTATTGGCTATAAAGAGACTAAATTGGTAAGGTTCATAAGTATACATGCCTTTCCATTTCTCCCCCATTTATTTATTCCAGTACAATTTTGGATCAGGCTAATGTTTGAGTTGTCAGAGCATGCTTCACCCATCATATACACAGAAAACCTAGGTATTGCCATGGAAATGAGAAAGGATGGCCTGGATTCCTTACAGCCTGAATGCTTCAAAACAAACAACCTTGCTCTATGGGCCCACACAGCCTACTTTAATCAGCATTAATAGCTCTGACAACCAGCTCTTTTATCTGCTCTGTTCACAACAATTTGCTAAAGATAATTAAAAATTCCTGGTGTTTGCCAACAATTCTAGAACCACATTCTTCAACCTAAAAAGATAAAAATAGAAGTGTAGCAGCAGTAATCATGTTAGTAGTTTTTGACTGGAAAATTCAAAGAAGTTTAAAAAAAAAGTGCAGAGGAAGTGGTTTTGATTTTGAAGAGGGAGGTGGCATTACATTAACTTCAAAGATGTAACTTTTGCTGGGATAGAAAAGATATTTGTAAATAAGATAGGAATTGGCATAAAATTTTCTTAAAAATCAGCATACCTAGTCATTAGATGAAGTAACTGTTGTGAATATTTTATGTTATTTAAAACTCTGTTATCAGGGATTCTTCACTTAAAATTCATAGACAGGGAACTAACTATGGGAAACCACAGTATCCTTGAAATTTTAGACAATATTGTGAGTTTGTTTCCATTAGTGATACTTTTTTTTGGGATACAAGATGAATAGCTCAAGAGTTTTTAACATGGTTTGTTACTCACAAAAATTATTATTATGGTCATTATTTTTCATAGTCTTTGCATTTTCCTATGTTGTTAATTTTAAAGTTATTATACTGGAAATGAATTTAGAATATACTTCAAGAGCAATCAAGAGTAATTACCTTTGAGAATTTATCCTAAGTAGACAATCCACACAACAAGTACATATCAATTAGCAGGTTTTTTAGCTGTTTCATTGAAAAAATAGCTTTAAGAATATTTGCTATTTCACATTACAAGAAGTGTAAAAACAAGAGTTACATGATTAGTTAATCCCGTAATTAATTCTCTATCTTTCTGCCTTCCTCCGCGTGTTCACTTAACCACTAAAGCTGGGGTCCGCAGGTAGCAGGATGACAGCTGCAGTTCCAGGAATCACATGTAGACAGCAAAACCCAGAAGTTTGACTTATTTAAAATCTAGAAAACTTTCCCCAGATTCCCTCTAATGCCCTTTCATTGGTCCAAACTTCATTATCACCTTTGCCTAAAACAATTATTAGCAAGAAGATGATGTTTCAGTTTGTACAGATGGGGACAGGTCCAGACCACTTGAAGGATGAGGTTGCTCAAAGGAGAGTAAAAAAAAAAAAAAAAAAATTAGAGATCTGTTAGACAGAAAGAAGATGGCCATTGCATAGACAAGATTTACCAGCCACAATTCACTGCCCAGGAAATTAATTTTTAAAAATAGTTATTTATAATTAAGTGAAAATGTTATTTTTTTGTGGTTAAATATTTTACACATTTGGATAAGAATTGATAGTACTATGGTCATGCCTTTAACCCAGCCACTTAGCTTAACAAGTACTAATATTTGCTAGATCTTTATTAAAAGAAGAAAATTGCAAATATACTTGTGACTACACCTGTACTTAACTTTGATTATAGTTCTTTCTGTTCTTCCTCAGCTATGACTATTAACCTGAATTCCTTATGTCCTTTCTCATGCTGAATTTTATATTTGTGCTATATATTTATGCATTGTAGGAAAATTTTAAAAACACATTTGTGATTTCCCATTCTTGGGTAAAGGAAATACAATAAATATTGTTTGAGAGAAAACAAATAATAATATTCTATTCCTAAGATAGAATTCCTGAGATATCAATGCTGACTCCGGGAGGGTTTTAATTCCTTTGGTCCTAAATTTTGTTTCGGGCTGTGCAGTGCTGGAGCAGCGAGCAGCGGCTGAAACTCCAATACTATGGCCACCTGATGTGAACAGCTGACTCATTTGAAAAGACCCTGTTGCTGGGAAAGATTGAAGGTGGGAGGAGAAGGGGACGACAGAGGATGAGCTGATTGGATGGCATCACCAACTCAATGAACATGAGTTTGGGTAGACGTCCGGGAGTTGGTGATGGACAGGGAGACCTCGCATGCTGCAGTTCATGGGGTCACAAAGAGTTGGACACGACTGAACAACTGAACTGAACTGAACTGAAATTTTGTTTCATAAGGTCAGTTAGGCAAACAAACCCATAAAAATTAGAATGCTGTTTCAATAAAAAGCCAGTAATAATTAATCCCTTCCTGTAACTTAAAATATTTGAGGAAATACGTCAGTAAAAATCATGTCTGTATAGTGTATGAATAGCAAGAACAAGAAGGACATAAACTCTAACTTCATTATGTCATAAGGATGATGCTTTGAGATCCAATTGAATTTTTAAGCTCTTCATATAAATATACAACTGAAAATGGGGATCTGGTAGTACGTAGTCCAGGAGAAAGCATTGATATTCTGTCATCAACTATATTCATTCTGCAGGAAATTTCCAGAATGTAATGTAAGTGTCCTGCCTGAAGGGGTATGGAGTTGGTGCCCCTATTTGCTGTGCTGTCTGCACTATCCAAATATATATATTTGTATGTATGTATCTTTCTTTAAGACTGTGGAGTTAACAATTCTCAGTTCAACTGATCCATAGGGATAGGATAGGGAGTTTGGGACCAAGCCCAATTCTCACTGCCCATAATTGCTCAGGTTCCAGACAGAGCATGTCTTATTCATCTATACCATATGCAAAGTATGTAGCAGTCAACAAACAATCCAAGATTTAAAAAACAAAAAAACCCTCACATGTTAGAAGGTCATTTTCTTTAGGCATAAACAATGGAAATAAGATGGGATAAATGGTCTTTTAAATGACTATTATAAGGTGGTCACATATTAGTCTGGGCTTCCCAGTGTGTGCTGGTGGTAAAGAACACGCCTGCCGATGTAATGCAGGAGATATAAGAGATGCAGTTTCAATCCCTGGGTGGGGATGATCCCCTGGAGTGGGTAATGGCAACCCACTCCAGTATGCTTACTGGAGAACCCCGTGGACAGAGGAGCCTGGCAAGCCACAGTCCATAGGAGCACAGAGTCAGACATGACTGAAGTAACTTAGCACCCGTGCAAGCACATGTTAATTGGAAATTTGAGTTCACTTTGGGGGCTTGGGGAAGTTTCATGGAACATTTGAGCTAGTTCTAGAAGAATAAGAATGATTTACCAGGTAAAGAATAGAGGAAGAAAATGTCAAACAAGTAAGGAATACTGTATTTCAAGTAGGAAAGCAATTCCAGTTGGTTCCTGGTCTTTTGAAGGTCACTTGTTACATACACTTTGATTAGATCCACTGCCTTGGCCCTTAATAGACTGCAAATCTCCTTCCATTTTGAGAAAATTTTTTCAGTACAGCTCCTGGGCTTCTGAGGCTCCCTTCTAATAATGCTTTTCATTTATTCTTAGTTCCATCTTCTGACTTCCTTTTGCCTTCCTACTTCCCTCAGATGTAATTCTCATCTCAAACCAAATACTGTTAGTATTCTTCCACAATAGACCTTGTAATCCATTGACACTAGAGCATAAATTTGTAGCGACTGGAAACTCATTTCCCTGTCTTCAAGCACAAGGTGAGTTTAAGCACAAGCTGAGGAAAAGCTATTGTATTTCCAAAGAATGAAAAAAACCAGTGACCTTTTTAGCAATAGGCCTGTGACAAAAAGGACTTCCCTGATGGCTCAGACAGAAGGTCCACCTGCAACATGAGAGACCTGGGTTTGATCCTTGGGTCGGGAAGATCCCCTGGAGAAGGAAATGGCAACCCACTCCAGTATTCTTGCTCCAGTCCATGGTGTTGCAGAATCGGACATGACTGAAAACTAAGCACTGAGACAAAAAAGGCTGTCTTCCCCTGAGTCCTGATCCGCAGATAGTTTACATTTGAAAATAATTCCATTCCACATTTCAGCTGGTGATGTAGACCAGCTGTTTCCTTTCACTTTCATTCTACACTGAATGAACATCCAGAAACTATAAAATTAACTTTTGCCAAAAGTCCAGTGAAGCAGGATTAGCTATGGCTGTTAACAAGGAGCCACTGACTTAGAATTCCTCAAAAATGGCTTGTACTTGGGTTGGGGGAACACAATTTGCCAAAAGGGAAATTTGTGGGTGTTAAATTTAGAAGTGAATAGAAAACTTTAGGACTTCAAAATCCCATTTGGCTCCTAAGCCAGACACAACTTCAGGGCTGTGTGGGGCTTTCTCTCTCTCTCTTTTTTTCTTTTCCTATTTTATTCCCATGGCAGTCTTAGAGGAAGGAGCAAGAATTCCTTTCAAGTAAGAGTGTTTATTGCCTGCATGATGCAGGCTTCCATTTAGTTAGAAAAACATGTTTTTCAATTAACTTTCCCCTGATAAACAATGATTTAATTTAAAGGGATGGCTGTTTTGCAAATTGCAATAAAACACATTTTATGTAGGAGAAAACATTACTTTTCAAAGAAAGGATGATTAGTTGCCAGTTTCTAAAGGCAGAGTCTAATTTTTGAGTTCTTGCTTCTCCTGCCACAGTATTTTTAGTAACATACCTGAAATGCAAAAGCCTGGATAATATCACTTCTGTTCAAGTGAAGATGGCATTCACCCAGTCTAATACATTTGGTTTTCAATGGTTTGGCTTTGGGTAAACAGATTCTCTCCTGATAGCAATTTGACTTAAAACTGATACAAGGTCTTGGCCTGACTGAGAAAGAATGCCTCATCATTTCCTATCAAATCTTCACATTTTAGTCTCTCTATCTCCCTCTATCGACCTCTTTTTGCTTCTCTTATTTTCTCCCTCTGTGTCATTACCATATTTAATGCCTGCAAGCATGAGCATGAGGAATATCAGAATATTTATTCCTCTGTGACATACCAAGCCAAATAATTAGAATGTAAATCTTGACTCTCATTCAGTTAGCATCATATACAGATTTCTAGGCATATTCATATATTAAAAAATACATAAAAAGAAAACATGCAAGGATATATAAATTATTATGTAAAATTTATAGTAAATTTATTGATAAAACTAAATGAAAAATGTACTGATTTTATGATTAACCATGGTGAAAACCATGATGAAAAACAGTAATAGCAATAACAACAACTAACTAAAGAAGATACCTTTCCTTCTCCAAACCACCCTTCCAAACCACCTGCAGAAATTTTCAGAATACATCTTATCTAGCAACTTGAGTTCTTACCTGGCATTCAAAACCTTTAGCTTAGTATGCCTGCATGCATGCTCAGTCGCTTCAGTCATGTCTGACTCTTTGGGATGCTATGAACTTTATCTGTCCAGTCTCCTCTGTCCATGGGATTCTTCAGGGAAGAATACCAGAACGGGTTGCCATGTCCTCTTCCAGGGGATCTTTCCAACCCAGGGATCAAACTCTCATCTCCAGTGGCTTCGGCACTGCAGGTGGATTACTGCTGAGCCACCAGGAAAGCCCTTAGCTTAGGATATTGACAGTTAAAGTAGAAACCACCAGGCAGTATTTGACCCAGAATTATTTCTTAATTCTGGCACTAGTGTGCAATTTGAGAATGGGGGTAAGAGTGAGAGAAATGCACAATGCTAAGAATCTAAACAATTATATGAAATACTAACTTCACTGTGATGCAGATGATCTTACATACTTGGCAGAATTTTAGGAAAATATTTTCCATGAAGCATATTTATATGTTATTCTCTGCATATCTTTGAGAGGTGATGTCTTTATGTGTAAGTGTGTGTATGTGTGTAAGAGATCAAGTGGGTTACCAGTTGAACATGAAAAAAAACGAAATTGTGTGCACCTTGTACCTGCCAAAAGAGCATACTTGGCATGTTCATGCCTGCTCTGGAATGCTTTCCAAGTCTCAGGGTGTCTAAGCAGCCTCACAACCCTGGACTATCCTGTGGGTCTAGGAATGCCAAAGACCAACGTACACTGTCTTGGTGACCCCTGTGGAGTGTGTACTTTAATGAATAACTTAGGCTTTCAAGAAATGAGAGTGGGTCCTAGAAGGAAACCAATTCTACTGAGTACATGGTAAGCTACTCTGGTGGCTCAGATAGTAAAGAATCTGCCTGCAATGCAGGAGACCCAGATTTGATCCCTGGGTTGGGAAAATCCCCTGGAGAGGGAAATGGCAACTCTCTCCAGTATTCTTGCCTGGAAAATCCCATGGATAGGGGAGCCTTGTGGGCTACAGTCCATAGGGTCACAAAGAGTCGGACATGACTGAGTAACTAACAATTAAGAAGATAAGGTAGATTCATAGAGCGGAAGTTAGAAGTTATGTTTGTGGATTCTTTCCAAATGGTAAGAATCTGAAGACAAAGATCCGTATAGGAATCAGAGACATGTGTGAGATTCCTGCAGTGGATTCTTTTGTAGTTTCATAAAATTTTTAAATTATTCATTCTAGTTTTGTGGGTCACAACATTAGAGGTTTGATAGGGATTTTATTGAATTTATAGATTGCTTTGGATATTTTAATAAGATTTACTATCTCAGTCCATGAATATAGAATATCATCCCCTTTATTTGTGTCTTAAGTTTTTCTATCAATGACTTACAGTTTTCAGTGTACAGATGTTTCATTTCCCTATTTAAATTTATTCCCAAGTATTTTATACTTTATTATACAATTGGAAATGGGATTGGTTTCATAATTTCTTTTTCTCAGAGTTTGTTATTAGTGTATAGAAATGCCAACGGATTTCTGTATGTATAGATTTTGTATCCTGCAGTTTTGCTACATTCACTTATTATTTCTAGCAATTTTTTGGTGGAGTCTTAGGGTTTTCTATATATATTATTATGCCATCTTCAGAGAGTGACAATTTGTTTCTTCATTTGCAATTTGGATAACTTTTATTTATATGCATTAAATCTTCTTTCTGGATAGACCCCTTTATCTTTATGCAGTGCCCTTTGTATTTTATTACATTCTCTTTTAAAGTCTATTTTGTCTGATTTGAGTATAGCTAATCCAGGCTTTCCCCCCCATTTTCATTTGTATGTAATACCTTTTTTTCTATTACCTTCTTTTTAGTCAATCCTGCCTGGCCACCAGAACCAGATATTCTAGGATGCCTTCTATGTGGGCTTCATGTAGCCTTCTGTTATGCCAGAGACTTATTTATAACAACCCTTGGAGATAATCCTATAACATTTTATAAAAATGAAAAATAAATTCAAAGGATTGAGAAAAAGATTATGGTTTGAACTCAAGTTTTTTCTGTTTTTAAAGTCAAAATTTTTCTTACCACTCAATGAGAAAGTTAGTCAAGTCTGTGTATTTGCATGCAGAAATACTTCTATTGAGCATTGCAAGAGACAACCAATCTATGGCCACATTTCTCTATTAACATAACCAGATAAGGAAGAGTTCTGTTCAGTCACTCAAAGATTCGTGTCCGAATCTTTGCAACCCGATGGACTGCAGCACACCAGGCTTCCCTGTCCATCACCAACTCCCAGCACTTACTTAAACTCATGTCCATCGAGTTTGTGATGCCATCTAACCATCTCATCCCTTGTCATCCCCTTTTCCAGCCTTCAATCTTTCCCATTCTTTGCATGAGGTGGCCAAAATATTGGAGTTTCAGCTTCAACGTCAGTCCTTCCAATGAACATTTCAGGGCTGACTTCCCTCAGGATGCACTGGTTGGATCTCCTTGCAGTCCAAGGGACTCTCAAGAGTCTTCTCCAATACCACAGTTCAAAAGCATCAATTCTTCCGCGCTCAGCTTTCTTTATAGTCCAACTCTCACATCCATACATGACCACTGGAAAAACCATAGCCTTAACTAGATGCCCATACACAGAAATTGTCAGAATAAAGAAGCACCCTTGAAATAACAGAGGTGTCCTATTTTATTGTGGGCTGTCTTAGTTAATACGAGTCTTCTAATCACTGGACCTATTTAAACAAAAGGGAAAAAAAAATCGCTCTTCCTACCCCCACCCTTTAACATTTTTTTTTTTTTTAAAGATCAGACTATAGAAATAGAGCATCTTGTCTTCGCCTGCTGGAGATATGGGATAGTTACCTACTAGGCTGACTGTATCATGCATGCATGTAACCTTCTGGGACTTTATCTCTTAGAGGTTTTGGTAAGTTTTATACCTAAACCTGGGCTCTTCAGCATTGCCTAAGTCCTGCCAACAGCTGATTGATTTCTCTTCACTCTATCATCTAAGGTTATAGACAGAACAGTAATGTTTTTTCTGCTTTTGAAAAGGGTCATGATCGACTATATATAAAGTTCTGCATTCCTGGAGAGGGCTCCCTAGGTTGGATGCTGCTGGTATTTTATATCTCTAGAATTATTTTATTTTATTATTCTTAAAATGAAGTCTCTCCTAGATGAAGAAGAAGTTGAAGGAAAGTATAACTCTGACTTTCAGTTTATGAAGGTGTCCCTGCTCTGTTTAATTAAAACTGCCTTAAGGCCTTTTAATCCAATTTTTTTCTTGGATTCACAATATATTACTAAAATCTGCTGACTATTTATATTTCAGTAAAGAATTTCTCTTGCCCTAGGGAAATAATGTAGGCACCAAGGTGTTTGGACAAATAGAGGGTTTTTTTAAAAAATATTATTTGAATTTAGAACTACTATTTCATATAGATAATCACCTAACAATATAATGACTAATAAAAAGTCCTTCAAGAAAAGTACATTTATTGTCCTTAAAGTCTTCAAAAATGAAATCAACAAGTTAAACTGCTATTTCATTTTGGGGGTAAAATTAAATTTTATATTTTATACAATTACTATCAGAAACTTTGATCCTGATGTTAATGTGAAAACCAAGACAAAATTGTGATAAGACTTGGTCAAGTTTACATAACTCGGGATGATGATTATTTAAATCCAAGTTTAATGTTATGAAGAGTCAGGTTTTATTTACTGTACAATTCTATCTTGTGTACTGTGATACTTATAAAGAGAGTGCTTTCCTTTTACTCTTAGAAAACTAATCTCTCTTTCCCAAAGTAATATATTAAATGTATTCAGTTCAGTTCAGTTCAGTTACTAGGTCGTGTCCGACTCTTTGTGACCCCATGAACTGCAGTACACCAGGCCGCCCTGTCCGTCACCAACTCCTGGAGGAGAGTGGTGACCCAAACCCATGTCCATTGTGTCGGTGATGCCATCCAGCCATCTCATCCTCTGGCGTCCCCTTCTCCTCCTGCCTTCAATTTTTCCCAGCATCAGGGTCTTTTCAAATGAGTCAGCTCTCCACATCAGGTGGCTGAAGTATTGGAGTTTCAGCTTCAACATCAGTCCTTCCAATGAATACCCAGGGCTGATCTCTTGAAGTATACTACAAATGCTTAGAAAAGTAGAGGTGCTAGTGTAAGACGAGGCATGGCATAGTCAGTGCGAACAGGCTTTCTCCAGCCTCAGCTCCAGCAATGTATTTATTGAGCATAGGGTCTTAGACAAAACCAGAAGCTAAGTCTTTGATTCAGTTGTGTTTTGCATTTCCAAACAAATTTATGCACAAATTTAGCCACCGTTAACAAACTGGCTTTTAAAACAAAAGTGTAATGTACATGTTTGTAAATAAGCTAAAGAAATTCCTCATGGTCAGAAGTTATTAAAAGAATATAATCTTAGAAAAAGCTAACAAAAACTTAGTTATGTAGACTCAAAAGTTTTATGCATATGTCTGTGTTTTCTTTTAAGTGGACTCAAGCTGGACATAATCTTTTGGTAACTTATTCTGAATACTTCTCCAGATTCACCTGTTTTTTTAAATTATGAAGAAAAAAATATAAGATTATTCTAGTAAAAAGTTTAAAACATACTGCAAAAAGTATGTAATATGATGTAATGAATAAGAGTATGGATTAAAGAAGCAGAAAAGCTGGCTCTGTCACTCACTAGCTGTATTACCTTGGATAAGTTGTTTAACCTTCATGTGCTCCTATTTCCTCATACATAGAAATGCAGATTATATTTTCCATATAGGAATGTTGTAAGCATAAAATAATCAAATACATATAAAACTATTAGGAATGTATCTGTCATATAAAAGCATTTAATAACTGGTGACTCTTGGATATTACAACTACACACATATGTCAGTATGAGTATAGTTTAGACTAGAAATTTAGTGGGAGGAATCTCTTCTAAACTATTATTTCTCTTCTAAACTGGGATTTCCCAGGAAAGAATTCTGAAGTGGGTTGCCATTTCCTACTTTAGGGGGTCTTCCTGACCGAGAGGTTGAACCTATGTCTCTTGTGTCTCCTGCATTATCAGGCAGATTCTTTACCACTGCGCTACCTAGGAATCCCAGGAGAGAGGCTAAGTAAGAGGAGTGTCTTCTAAACTGTTATTGGAGGACTTGTGGTTTGCTCCCTAAGGCCATTAGCCTTGAGGGCCAGGGAAGGAATGTGTACTTATTTTTACATACCTTGATTTGCTAATTAGTTAGCCATTCTTTACAGTTTTCATTTCCCTAAAATCTATACTCTCTTTAATAGCCAGCTTTGTATTTTCACACAGAAGTAAAATATTCTCTTGCTTTTCAGTATTCAGTGATGCCACAATGGTATTTCAAGTTAGTGTAGAATGGCCAAGGTGGTTTAGTCATGCCTGGCAGCTGGTATTTTCTGGTTAAGAAGTCAGCCTGGCTTTGTGACAAGACCACCTTGATTTCTTCCATATGTTGTTGGTGTTGTTCAGTCACTAAGTCTTGTCCGACTCTTTGAGACCCCATCAACTGCAGCATGCCAGGCTTCCCTATCCTTCACTGTCTCCCTGAGTTTGCCCGAACTCATGTCCATTGAGTCACTGATGCCATCCAACCATCTCATCCTCTCTTTTACCCTTCTTCTCTTGCCCTCAGTCTTTCCCACCATCAGGGTCTTTTCCAGTGAGTTGGCTCTTTGCATCAGGTGGCCAAACTATCAGAGCTTTAGCTTCAGCATCAGTTCTGTCAATGAATATTCAGGGTTGATTTCATTTATGATTGGTTTGGTGTGCTTGCTGTCCAAGAGACTCTCAGCCGTCTTTACGGTCCAACTCTCACTTCCATACATGACTACTGGAAAAACCATAGCTTTGACTATATGGACCTCTGTCAGCAAAGTGATGTCTCTGCTTTTTAATACACTGTCTTTGTAGTGTCTCTGTATTTCTTTGGATTCTCAAAGTCTACCACCTGGATTATAAGAGGCAGGAAGTGAAAGCTCCTAATTATTTTAGGCCCCAAAGTTAAAATGTTCAAATTATTGCTTTTGCCACAGACTGTCAGTAAAAGTCAATCACAAAGGCAGCCACCTTGAAGAAGGGTAACAAGCTCTACCCTTTGCTGTAAACTGAGAGCATTGGGAGTATTTCTTTCTTCCTCTTTCTTTCTCTCTTTCTTTTGCGTATATATACAGGTTAAATAATTTGATCTACATTTTTGGAAATTGAGGCATCTTATAAACACACGATAAGTGAGAGGTAAAACAAGCTTTTTAGATCCAAAGGCTGATTGTGCAAAAGTATGTTTTCTGAAGTTCACTTCAGTGATAAACTTGCTATCAGGATTATATAATACTCCAGTGACCAATTTGGATTTGATTGATTGACCAATTTTAACATGTAGTCATTAGCTTTGGAACTAGGTGACTTTCATTGGTTACCATGGATTTAATATCACCTATAGTCTGTCTAGTCAAGGCTATGGCTTTTCCAGTGGTCATGTATGGATGTGAGAGTTGGACTGTGAAGAAGGCTGAGTGACAAAGAATTGATGCTTTTGAACTGTGGTGTTGGTGCAAGGAGATCCAACTAGTCCAGTCTGAAGGAGATCAGCCCTGGGATTTCTTTGGAAGGAATGATGCTAAAGCTGAAACTCCAGTACTTTGGCCACCTCATGTGAAGAGTTAACTCATTGGAGAAGACTCTGATGCTGGGAGGGATTGGGAACAGGAGAAGAAGGGGACGACAGAGGATGAGATGGCTGGATGGCATCACTGACTCGATGGACATGAGTCTGAGTGAACTCCGTGAGATGGTGATGGACAGGGAGGCCTGGCATGTTGGGATTCATGGGGTCGCAGAGTCAGACACGACTGAGTGACTGAACTGAATTGAACTGAAATTCCATTAAACTAAAGATCCAACTATTTGGGCTACCGGAGTAGGTATAGTTTGATAACTATAAAACATGAGCTAACTGACCAAAAATTTTAAGTTGTACACTTATTTCTATAGGGTGACATCTCTTTAGGTGGTATTAGCCATATTAAGGCATATTTCACTGGATATTTAGTAGATTTTTGGTGACCAGCTAATGGTTTTCTTTCAATTCAGTCATTATGGTCAACAAATCAAAAATAATAAGCAAAAGAAATAACTGAAGATTATTTTCCTGAGATAGGACATAATCTCAGCAGGGGGCACTGGGATTGCCTCTTCCTTCATGGTAACAATGACAAAGTTTTAGCATAAGAGAAATATGGCTGAGGCTAACCCAACAATGCCTATCGAAACTGTTCAGATGGAGAATTTTGTGCTGCCAGTGGATGTTATTCTAGGGAAATACTGTAAATTCTTACTACTTTAACTCCATTTACATCAGTTAAAAACATTGATATGAACACATGTAAGGGTTCTTAGCACTTTAATGAACTTTAACAATAAGTCTTCTTTGCCCTTTCATATATGAGCAAATTGGGACCTAGAGAAGTTAAGGACATTGGCTGAGTAAATAGACTAAATTAGTAGTTTGTCGCTCATTCGTGTCCAACTGTTTGCCCCCCTACCAGGCTCCTCCCTCCATGGGATTCTCCAGGCAAGAGTACTGGAGTGGGTTGCCATTTCCTTCTCCAGGGGATCTTCCCGACCCAGGGATTGAACCCGGGTCTCCTGCGTTGTGGGCAGATGCTTTAACCTCTGAGCCACCAGGGATTGATCAAGTTTAACATGAATACCTTTCACACAGAAAATGTTGGAAGTTGAGCAATACCTCAACAAATCCCATTTGTTGTGATGTCTCCTGACCACAATCTCTTTTGCCTGCTCTTTGTAGATCAATCATTTCTAAATTTCATTCAAAGTAAATAGTTATGCAAAATATACAAACATTTTTCGCATGAGTATTTTGCAGTATGGGGCTTCTCAGGTGGCTCAGTGGTAAAGAATCTGCCAGCCATGCTGGAGACATGGGTTTCATCCCCGGGTTGGGAAGATCCTCTAGAGAAGAAAATGGCAGCCCACTCCAGTATTCTTACCTGGGAAATCCCATGGACAGAGGAGCCCGGTGGACTAGAGTCCATGGGGTTGCAAAGAGTTGGACACAACTTACTGGCTACATAGCAGCATGCATTTTACATTATAAAGTGTATATTATGCAAGTATGCAGCTTAAAATGAGGCTAATTCAATAATGTTGATTGGCAAATTCTGTTAATTTTTTCAAGCTTTCCAAAGTAAGACATAAAGCAATACTTTTGTTTTCTAATCTTGTGAGATACTGGTACTCATTACGGGTGGTTCAGTGGCTAGGATTTTATACTTTCATTGCCGATGGCACAGGTTTGATCCTTGGTCAGAGAACTAAGATCCCACAAGCTATTCAGAGTGGCAATATATGTGTATGTGTGTAGTCATTAGGCTAATAAAAATTAGGACTTGACCTGAAATTGAAGGGAAGAAGAAGTTGTCACCACAACATTTGCCTCTATTTCACAGGAATAATTTAGGCTGGTTAATTTAAAAGCAAACAATGCAATAGACATGGGTAAAGCTCTGAAAACTAAGAAGTTACCCCTTTTTAAGAGACATTGTTTATTCTTAGGTGTAAGCTCTATTTGTAAGGGTGTCTCCCTCTCTGTACCAGGAAGAGAAAGTTGACTAAATATCTAGAAACATTAATGGAGAAGGCTATGACAAATTTGTATTACAAACTTACCATTGTTTACTGTGCTTTCCCTGATAATCTCCCCAAACTAGCGTTCCTCCACCACCAGCATCTTCTTTTGTCTTTGCATGCTAAGTTGCTTCAGTCATGTCCATCTCTTTGCAATCCTATGGACTGTAGCCTGTCAGACTCCTCTGTCCATGGGGATTCTCCAGGCAAGAATACTGGAGTGGGTTGCCATGCCCTCCTCCAGGGGATCTTCCCAACCCAGGGATCCAGCTCGCCTCTCTTATGTTTCCTGCACTGGCAGATGGGCTCTTTACCACTGGTGCCACCTGGAAAACCCTCTTTTGTATTTAGCTGGAGGCTGGAGGTTGTGGCTTGGCCCATTTCAAGGAGCTTCCCTGGATATCTTCTATGTTGTACATGATGTGTATATATCATTAAATTTCTATTTGTTTTTATCCAGTTAAACTTTTATTGTGGGGAGGGAGTTTCAGCCAAGAACCTAGAGAAGTAGAGGGAAAATTATTTTTTCTTTTCCACAAAACCCAGGTTTATCATAAACCCTTGTTTTTCTACTACAACCAATTCTGATATGGCCCAGATTACCACTTCTTAGTGCAAATATTCTTACTTGAACACTCATACTTCACAAAGAATCATTTCCTTACCTTGGCCACTGTCATTTGCAAAGCGATTTAAAGAGACATGAATAAGAGTGACATAAAGATAGGGCACCAGGTCTCCCTCCAATTTGCATTTTTTTTTCATCTCTTAGGAGCCTCATTTGTCCATTTACTACTCTTTGGCCACACAATGTTTGGGACTTGGTAAATCCCAAAGAAAGGCAATGCCAAAGAATGCTCAAACTATCGCATGATTGCATTCATCTAACATGCTAGTAAAGTAATGCTCAAAATTCTCCAAGCCAGGCTTCAGCAGTACGTGAACCGTGAACTCTCAAATGTTCAAGCTGGTTTTAGAAAAGGTAGAGGAACCAGAGATCAAATTGCCAACATCCGCTGGATCATCAAAAAAGCAAGAGAGTTTCAGAAGAAACATCTATTTCTGCTTTACTGACTCTGCCAAAGCCTTTGACTGTGTGGATCACAAGAAACTGTGAAAAATTCTGAGAGAGATGGGAATACCAGACCACCTGACCTGCCTCTTGAGAAATCTGCATGCAAGTCAGGAAGCAACAGTTAGAACTGGACATGGAACAACAGACTGGTTCCAAGAAGGAAAAGGAGTACGTCAAGGCTGTATATTGTCACCCTGCTTATTTAACTTACATGCAGAGTACATCATGAGAAACACTGGACTGGAAGAAGAACAGGCTGGAATCAAGATTGCTGGGAGAAATATCAATAACCTCAGATATGCAGATGACACCACCCTTATGGCAGAAAGTGAAGAGGAACTCAAAGCCTCTTGATGAAAGTGAAAGAGGAGAGCAAAAAAGTTGGCCTAAAGCTCAACATTCAGAAAACGAAGATCATGGCATCTGGTCCCATCACTTCATGGGAAATAGATGGGGAAAGAGTGGAAACAGTGTCAGACTTTATTTTTTTTGTACTCCCAAATCACTGCAGATGGTGACTGGAGCCATGAAATTAAAAGACGCTTCCTCCTTGGGAGAAAAGTTATGACCAACCTAGATAGCATATTGAAAAGCAGAGACATTATTTTGCCAACAAAGGTCCATCTAGTCAAGGCTATGGTTTTTCCAGTAGTCATGTATGGATGTGAGAATTGGATTGTGAAGAAAGCTGAGTGCCAAAGAATTGATGCTTTTGAACTGTGGTGTTGGAGAAGACTCTTGAGAGTCCCTTGGACTGCAAGGAGATCCAACCAGTCCATCCTGAAGGAGATCAGCCCTGGGTGTTCTTTGGAAGGAATGATGCTAAAGCTGAAACTCCAGTACTTTGGCCACCTCATGCAAAGAGTTGACTCACTGGAAAAGACTCTGATGCTGGGAGGGATTGGGGGCAGGAGGAGAAGGGGACGACACAGGATGAGATGGCTGGATGGCATCACCGCCTCGATGTATGTGAGTCTGAGTGAACTCTGGGAGTTGGTGATGGACAGGGAGGCCTGGCATGCTGCGATTCATGGGGTGGCAAAGAGTCGAACACGACTGAGCGACTGAACTGAACACAACTGAACTGAAAGTTTGTTAAGTATTGAATAAACTAATTCATTAATTTACCTACTTTCCCGCCCTACCAGCCTATAAATCTATCATCATACTGAGAAGGATTAAAAACAAACAAATAAAAAGACCCCTCAGAATGAGAAAAAAAAAAGCATACACTACAGGAATGTCTGAACAGGGAAAGGACTCCACGAAATTGTTTTCTGTGAATTTACATCCTTAAGAGGATTACCTCTAGAGGGGTAGTGGTGCCTTTTTCTCCAGAGTAGGCAGTTATGGGGCAGTTTGGGATCACCTTTTAGCCTCTAGTTTCATTAAGAGCTCAGCACCCTGGGTGGAGAACTGACTGAGCTGGTTGCTACTCAAATGAGAAGAGCTTTCTTACTCTGTGGAAATGGAGAAGCCATTTACAACATTGACCGTGTAGTTTGGGGCACTAAGAATCCTCAAGAATTTCTAGTTGTGGCTATTCTTTAAAGTCAACTTTACTCAGATAAAGTCTGCATAAAGTAAATTAGAACCACTTAAGTATAGTTTGATAAGTTTTGGAAGACAAACATCTTTGGTATAAATGCCATCAGAATCAAATATTTCCAACATCCTAGACAGTTTCTTCATGGTACTTTGCAGTCAATCCATCCCAACTACAGACCAAAAACAACCACTGATCTGCTTTTGATAAAAATAGATGAGTTTTACCTTTTCTAGAATTATATATGAATAGAGTTATCCACTATACACTTTTTGTGCCTGACAATTTCTCTCAGCATAATGCTTTGAGATTGATTCATGCTATTTCATGTATTCAGTTTCAGTTCAGTCACTCAGTCATGTCCGACTCTTTGCAACCCCAGTGGACAGCAGCAGGGCATGTATTAGTGAAGCCAAATCTGGCCTCTAGACCTTGACACTGAATTAAATCTCAGAGACAGAATTCTGGGTGAAGTAGAAATGAATAGCTTTATTGCTTTGCCCGGCAAAGGGGGCCACAGCAGGCTAATGCCCTCAAAACTGAATCCCAACCTGGAGGGGTTAGTGAGGAGGTCTATAGTAATGGTTCACAAAGGGCATGGTCAGCCCATGGACATTTTTCTGACTGGTTGGTGGTGAAGTAAGTGGGAGTCACCATTGTCAACTTTCTGCTTCCAAGAGGTCTGGGTCTGAGGTCTACAAGCTTATGGGAAGCATACAGTTAACTTCTTCCACCGGGTGGGGGTTTTAGTATCTGTAAAACAGTTCAAAGGTATTATTATGTTTATTCCTTGAGGGGGAACTAGGAAACTGCCTCAAGGCTGCACTACTGTTTTTTGACTATTCTTCCCTTGTCTCAGCATACACTCCCTTCCTTAATAAGCAACTGTTTGAGCCTGCTCATTGGAACTCAGGCTTCTCTGGTGGCTCAGAGAAAAGTAAAAGAATCTGCCCATTATGCAGGAGATGCAGGTCTGTGGGTTCTCTCCCTGGATCAAGAAGATCCCCTGGAGGAGGAAATGGTAACCCACTCCAGTATTCTTGCCTGGGAAATGCCACGGACAGAAGAACCTGGTGGGCTACAGTTCAAAAGGTAGCAAAGTGTCATACATGACTTAGGGATTAAACCATTATTGGAACTCAGGGAAGGTCATGGAAGCTGAATGAAGCTTATTTCCTGTAATCAAGAAATGGGGGACTCAGAAAGGCTTCTGTGCCGGGAGCCCCACGGGATCTTGCTTGGTTTCATTAGAATCCCTTTTTTATGCTGCTCACTTGGCTTTGGACTTTTGATTACTTCCGATTTTGGGTTATTATGAATGAAACTGCTATGTACATTTGTGTACAGGTCTTTGAAGGAACATATTTTCCATTTGTCTTGGGTAAATATCTAGGAATGGAATTGCTGGGTAATATAGCCTGAGCAATTCCAACTTTATAAGTAATTGCAAATTGTTTTCCAAAGTGATTGTATAATTTTATAATTATACATTTGTGAGAGTATATTTGCATATATTGAGATAATAATATATTTTTTACCTTTTATTCTGTCAGTATTACCAAATCTGGTAAATAACATGGATTTGTTTTTGAATGTTAAATCAATCCTACATTTTTGGGTTAAACCTTATTTATTCCAAGATACTAGCTTATAGTTTTCTTTTCTAGCAATGTCTTTGTTTTGCTTTTTATATCATAAGATGACTTGGGAAGTTTCTGAAAGAATTTGTGAAGGATTTATATTATTTTTATCCTATAAGATATTAGGAATCACCAATAATGCCTTTTGGGCCTGAATTTTTTTATTTTGAACCCAGTTTCTTTAACCATATTAAACTGTATACAATTTCTAACCCTATTGCAAATATCTTTATCTATATGATATCAATATCTTCCAGTAATTTGTCCATTTCACTTATGTCATTTAAGTGCCATGGGCAGGATGCCTTACAAACAACATAAATTTATTTCTTCTAGTTCTAGATGCTGGAAGTCTGAGATCAGAGTGCCAGCATGCTTGAGTTCTGTGGAGGACCTCTTCATGGTTGCAGACTATAGTCCTCTCATTACATCCTCACATGGTAGAAAAAGAGGATGAGAAAGCTCTCTAGAGGGGACCCACTTAGAAAAACAATAACCCCATTCATGATGGCTCCACCTTTATGACATAATCATAAGACCCACCTCATAATATCATAACATTTGGGCTAAGGATTTCAACACATAATTTGGAGGGACACAGTCATTGCTGTTGTCAAGGTGTTCGTAATATTATCTTGCTATCCTTTTCATATTTGAGGAAAGTGGCATCCATCTGCCATTCCTTGTATTTTGAGCTTCTCGCTTCTTCTTATCCATCTCCCTAGCAATATGTCACTTTTATCTTTTTTTAATCAGCTTTTATTTGATTAATCAATGGCCTTGCACACACCCTGATCCTTATTAGCAACCCTGCCCTCAAACTACCTCTCTAAGACTCCTCACAAAATTCCCTCAGGTTGGGACACACAGTTTTTGAAGGGCACAAGCCCATGTGTCTTCTTTTGTCTAGCAAAGCAATAAAACTATTCTTTACTTCACCCAAGACTCTGTCTCTGAGATTTGATTCGCCACCAGTGCGTGGAGGCTGTTTTCGCCATCAATATGGACAAGTAAATATTCAGTGCTCCCACTTTTTAGCTGTAGAATGGAGATAAGTATTCAACAACTCTGGAGAAAGAAATGGCAACCCACTCCAGTATTCTTGCCTGGGACATCCTATGTACAGAGCCTGGTGGGCTATAGTTCACAAGGTCACAAAAATCTTAAACAACTAAACAAGAATAATATAACAACCCTATGGGAGTATTGGTTGTATTAAGCAAATTAATACTTGATTGGATTGCTGATGTGCCCACTGGTTTCTGTGATTGTTGTCTGAGGAAGGCAGGAGGTGTTTTCCACCAGAACTTCTGAGTGTCTCTCACTGGGAGTGGGAAGTCTCAGGCCTTCTTGGGATGAAGAGGTTTTTGTGAGCAGTTTGTTGTACTGAGATTTCCTGCAAGGGTGGCTGAACAAAGGACACTGTTGTGGTGGGATTTCCTCTTACCAGTACTCCTCCTCTCCTACTCCAATGTCTCTGAGCAAAGGAGTGACTCTCAGGAACAAAAAAGCTTTCTGGGTTTGACTACTTATTCTGGCAGGGTTCCATTTGCTGGTACTATTCAACTGACTACATCACTCTTACTTTAAGAAGGGAATCTCAGGCCCACAGGAATAAAAAAGGCTTCCCTTGTTGCAAATCTCTTATGGTGACAGCATCTTTTTTAGCTATTGCTGCCCAGCTGTCCAGTATCTCCTGCTGGAGGAGAGTGTCAGATTTGTCTAGGAAGAATGATTCCCCGGTTGCTTACTGTCCTCCTTGTTCCTGGTGCCATACTAATGTGGCGTTGTCACTGAACTCCTGTTCAATCATAGAAAGAAATGAGCCAACTTGAGCTGCTTTCTGTTGCATGAGCTGGAGGCTGGGAAACTTCTGGGTCCACTCTGAGTGTGGGGTCTGTGTATGTGTGTGTGTGGGAGGGTGGTCATAAGTCTTCCTGTCATTCATTAAGTTGCCCAGTCAGTCCTGGGGTACCATATTATTTGGCTTTCCTCTCACTACCCTTCAGTATTCTTTAGTTCTTACATTATATCCAGGGTTTTAGCTTTACTTATTAGGGAGGAGCAGAGATAAATGGGTGCATTCAATCTCATCCAGCAAGAAGTTGTGGATTATTTTTGAACATTAAGATTGCTTAAAAATAATATGAAGTGAATGGCCAATTTCAAATTTTAATCCACATCTTCTTGCAATTTAGTGGAAATATGATATACAGTTTAAAATAAATACTGGATCCAGTAAATTTTAGCTGGGGTTACTGTTCTTAATATTAGCCACTCTGTTCTTCATAAACTTTTATAGTTCATTTACTCTCTCATTAATTTATCAGCTTGCTCTAATTTGTGATGTACCAAACAAGTGTAATAACTTCTTGTGTTATAACAGGAAGAGAACACAAAAATCTCCTTTATTCTTGGTTGCTCCCATTCAATCTTTTGACAGTTAAAGATTTACACTGTAATTAATAATGTAAAATTCTGACAGTGATATACAAAGTCAGTTAAGATGTGTATCTCATCTTTTAAAAATAAATAGTAAGAGAAGAGTAAAATACATTCCCACTAGAAAGAGTGCATGATTTATTTTGAGTATATACAAGTTTTTCAAAATACTGCATACCTGGCCAAAGACACATTGTTAAAGACACATGTACACGTGTACACACACATGCATATGACCAAATAAACATCATAAAACACATAATATAGACAAAATTACATATAACAAATAACAATGAAAATGGTTGCTATTAAAATATTGTTTTTGCCTATGGAAATGAATATCAAATTAACATTAATGTGACTTCCACAACTGGTTATTATTGCTGGTTATTATTGTGGCCTTAATAACCAGCAAATTTAAATAAAAAATAAAATAAAATGAGAAAAAGTAACTAAAAATAAAGTTTCATGTATCATATTTCCATGTAAAAATATTCAAGCTGATAGATTATTTTAGTAGAAGAACATAATTTGTATTCATTTAAAAACATTCCTTCTGGAGATTCTAAGAAATCAGGTATTTAATGAGGGCAAGTTAACCATTAGAAGTAAGTTAATTATTTATATCATTCTAAATTATCTCCTTCACAAAAATGACTAAATATTACATGTCTTGGTGTGTAGTTATTACATTATCAAAAGGTTGAGAAAATTATGCCTCTAGAGTAGAAAAAAACTTTTTATAAAATAAAACATTTTAAATTGGTTATTAATTCTAAAGCCAGTCATTTGATTTCATTATTCTGTCTGTAAAATCAGTTAAAGGCTATTTGGAAGGAACAGGGATCAAGATGAGCTGAAGAATGATGCAATGCTAAACATCTGGATTTGTTAACATTATGATCATATTATTGATCTCTTGCTAATGAAAAATACTTAATACTTCTGATGTTTAAAATGAAAATTCCTTGATAGTCTCTGCTTTTGAATCCCAAAAGTTCTATATTTAACAACAGTATTTTATGATTGAATGCATGTATTTTTAAATTATGCTTTGGTACAGTTTATAACATACTTTCAAAAATTTAAATATTTCAGAGGGACTTAAGGCACAGAAAGGGAAATAAGTCACAATAAACCCAAATCAGAAACTTAAACACTATGATCTTTCAACTTCACTACATTATTTGTTAGAGCATTGTATTTACTACATTTAAAAATAAGCATCAGTGTCTGAATATGCTTGCTAAAGTTGATTAAAGTTATTTATTTATTTCTAACTGTAAAAACACTTTGAGACCCTCTTTAACAATAGATGCAATGAGTAATCATTGTAAATAATATAAATATGAATTCAGTGTTTAATCATCTGACTTTGTAATTGAGGCAAATGGCAGTGGCTGACACACAGGAGTAGCACCAAAGGCAGTAATCTATTCCCTTCACACAAATAGCTGCCCAAAGGCAGATGGAGCGCCAGTTGTGTTGGGTGCAGGTGATTACTGCCCAGCCTGCACACCACAAGGCTGTTTTTCTCTCCACCGGTAAACCATCCATTAACTTCCCTAAGAGCCGAAAGCAAAAGGAGAGGAATTTATGAAGTCGCTCGCCCATATGGCTGGTAGTGAGTTAATCTGTGTTTGAGCAGCAGGTAGCACCAGCCAGTCTGTCTGTTGGGGCTGTTAGTAACCCAGGGGCAGATCAGGGAACAGCAGGGAAGGGGATCAACTCAGCCTGCAAATACAGTCAGGAATGTGGCAGGAAATTATTTCTGAAAACACACTTTGCAGCATAAGGGCAGCCATCAGATGCTGCATGATAATCTATCTGCACTTTGTACACTGGTGATTAAATAGTGCTGTACATGTAGGAGTAAATTTAATATGTATTTACAGATAGAGCACTATCGTGGGATTTTCCTTTATATAGCTTCCTGCATTAAAGCAATTATTTCAAGTGTTCCTTAAAAAATGAGATATGAAGCCAGTGAGATTCTAAAATTGTGAAAAAAAAAAAAAAGAAATTTCTTTAGATTAGCTGTATTAGTAAAGAATATGGCTCTAGTCAAAAGGTAGGACAGTAAAGGTGAGTGCTCCGAGTAACTAGGATAAAATTGGGGTTGGATAACAGTCCTATGGTTAAAATAGCAAAATAGGAAGAAAAAAGGAAAGTAATGTAAGAATTGCTTGGAAACACTAAGAGAAGGCTGAGACGCGGGGAGAGTTAGATACTAAAGCTTAAATAAGGAACCGTGGAAATGGTAGGATGACTGAATGATGGTTATTAGCATTTTCTGCCTTCCCACCCATCCCTTCCTTCCTCCTCCATACTTTCTTCCTTTTTGTTCCCTCCTATGTCTGTCTATCTATTTAATCTACCATCTATATATGTGAATGTGAAGATTTGGTATAATTTTGTATTCACAGGCTTAAAATTAAGACATTTACAAAAGATGAACTAGAGCAAAGAATATGCTTATAGTCTTTTGTTTCTTGTTCATGAAAATAAAGCAATTAACTTATTCATGCTTATTCATTATAGTCAGAGCATTATTGTCATTCCTTAAAGGCAATTGAAGAGAAAGTTTGAAGACAAAATGTTCAAAGAGGAAAAAGAGGGGAAAGGGGGAATTAGATGAAGGGAGTAAAAAGGTATAGAATTTCAGTTATAGGACAAATAAGTATCAAGGATATAATGTACAACATGGTAAATATGTTTAATACTGTTGCATGTTTTATAGGGAAATTCTTGAGAGTAAACCTCATCACAAGGAATTTTTCCCTACTTTTTAATTTTGTATCTATATAAGATGATAAATGTCCACTATTATAGTAATCATTTCATGATGTTTGCAAGTCAAATCATTATACTGTACATCATAAACTTATACAGTGCTGTGTGTCAATTATTTCATAATTAAACTGGAAGAGAAACAAAAAAAAGAGGAAAGAGAAAGCTGAATTTAAATGTCCATGTCCTCTCAAATCTCATATCTTTTAATTAGACTGTTTAATATTGTTTATATCAAATTAGTCAGTCTTAAAGGAAATCAACCATGAATATTCACTGGAAGGACTGATGCTGAAGATGAAGCTCCAGTATTGGGTCACCTGATGTGAACAGTTGATTCATTGGAAAAGTCCTTGATGCTGGGAAAGATTGAGGGCAGAAAGAGAAGAGGGCATCAGAGGATGAGATGGCTGGATGGCATCACTGTTGCAATGGACATGAACTTGGGCAAACTCTGGGAGATGGTGAGGGACAGGGGGCCTTTGCACTCCATGGGGTTGCAAAGAGTTGGATAAGACTGGGTGACTGAACAAGAGAACATGGTAACTTCAAATCCTCACTAGTATCCCTGTTTCAATTAATATTTATAAGAATTAGAGTCAAGTTTCGAATGTGGACTTCAAGACAGAGAAGAAAAAAAATATTTTATTTTCTCCATCCTTTAGGGAAAGAATTAGTTGAAAACCTATTACATATAGTGTATTAGCCCCAGCCAAATATTGAAAGAGATACAAAAATAAGAAGATATTACTAGCCATTGTACAATTCATAGATGAAGTAAATGTCATTCCTAATGATCTTGGAGAGAGAGCAGTGAGCAGTTCTGAAAAGAGATCTTAGTTTCCTACCTAGGAATTGAACCTGTGTAGCCAATGAAAACCAGGAGTACTAGCCACTAGACCATCATGAATGGAGGAGCCTAGTAGGTTGCAGTCCAAGGGGTTGCTAAGAGTCGGACACGGCTGAGCGACTTCACTTTCACTTTTCACTTTCATGCATTGGAGAAGGAAATGGCAACCCACCCCAGGGTTCTTGCCTGGAGAATCCCAGGGACGGGGGAGCCTGGTGGGCTGCCGTCTATGCGGTTGCACAGAGTCGGACACGACTGAAGCGACTTAGCAGCAGCAGACCACCAGGGGCTAAAGTCTAGAAGTGACATGACTCTGACTCTTTCCCATTTGAAAGCAAACATGTTTCAAGGAGGCAAAAATTGTACAAAGATACAAAGTTTATTATTAGAGACAGTGTAAGGTGTGAGAGAGCACACAGAGAAGCAGTTTGTTTGTTGAAGTTAGAAGCAAGGCAGAAATACACACCCAGAGAGAAAGGGTATGAGTGTTCTTTCTAATGATGAGGAACTCAGTAAAGAGGTGATTTAAATCACTTATATGGGCTTCAGTGGTAAACAATCCTTCTGCAAAGCAGGAGACGCAGGTTTGATCCCTGGGTCAAGAAGATCCCCTGGAGGGGAAATGGCAGCGCTCTCCAGTATTCTTGCCTGGGAAATCACATGGACAGAGGAGCCTGGTGGGATACAGTCCATGGGGTCCAACACAAAAGAGCTGGACATGACTTAGCGGCTGAGCACAAAGCACAAAATCACTTATATAGGACAGTTCTTCTGGGTCTTTGATTGGCCAAAGATATTACCTTGACCTCAAGAGTGGTCATCTTATCTCTTTACCTCAGCAGAGCTCAGCTTCTGCGACTAGCTTTGTTCTTGAAGTATCTGGATGAAAACAAAGCTTTAATTTTACACTTGGCAAACGAGTTGTCTAGCCCAGGGGTCCATCCATCTCCTAACTCACTGTGATGTTCACAATACTTAGTGTGATTACTCAGAAGAAATATTTTCAGAAAGCTAAAAATTCTATTTGTTTTTAATAATCTTTTTTATGTTAGAAGCTTATGCTGACCTCAAAGATCTTCAAGAACATAAATATTGAACAAGTTAAAGTTTCAGTTATGCAAGCTGATTAAATTCTGGAGATTTGCTATACAATATTGGGTCTATAGTTAACAGTACTGCATTGAACAATTAAAAATTTGTTAAGAGGATAATTTTTACATAAAGTATTTTTGCCCATAATTAAAAAAAAAAAATCTCCAGAGAGGGAAAGAATTGATCAGGGAGATCAAGTCTATGCCCTATGGTCAAAATGCAGCATCATCTTCCATTTTCTGAGGCTTGTGACCATTAGTTTCAATTTATTTCATCTCAACTTCTGTTCAATCATAGCTAAAATTCCAAAACTAAAATATTTACTATTTTTATGACTCTATGGTTTGACCCTAGTAATAGGGTTTGGGCATTTCTACAAGTGACATTATTCTATTTTCTTTGTAGAAACATGGAAAGTGAATTCTTGTTAATTCTGGCACAAAGTATTTGCTGAGATATTTTTTGACTGACTGAATGTATAAATGAGTGAGCCAATAAATTATACCTTATAATCATCCGCTACCATGTACTTAATTGTGGATACTCTTGGGCATAGACCTCAGAGACCAAGTCAGGTTTTCTTCTCTCTGTTTCAAATTGGAATAAACCTCTAAACAAATTTCTTAGAGTGATCAAAAAAGGCATTTGAGCTGGGCCTTGGAGTTCTCGGTTAAGAAGGAATGGAGTGAAGTAGAAGTATTACAGGTCAATAATATGTCAAACACTGAGGTATAAAGGAAAAAATACCAGACTGTGCCTAGATGGACAATGCAGAATAGTATAGAACCTAATTCAGTTTTTATGTAGTTTTGAAATTATACCATTGAGTCTCTGAAATATGAAGTTTAAATCAACATTAATTCTGCCAAAGATGTTATGAGTGAGAAGGCAGCAAGCCCTGGAAGTGATGATCTGGAAGAAGTTTGATGATTCTTAATGGTTAAGTAGAAGATGAGCAACAAGGGCCTCAGCTGGAAATATGTATCCACCAAAATATGTGGTGGTATTTATATGTATTTTTTGTAATGTTTAGTAAGATTATATAAGTTTCATATAGTATTTAAAGAGTGTTTCTATACTGAAGGAGCTTATATTTTGTTAAGTGGGAGGAATTTGTATCTTATTAGCAAAATACTCTATATGTATATACATATACAAAAATAATGATTTAAGGTTACTCAGCAATTTCATATTCACCACTCTGTTTTAATTTTATAATAATATATATATATTTTTAAATCACAACAACTCTCTAATAGGCTCCGTTTTATTATAAAGGACCAGAAATTATTTTATAAAAACAAGTAAACACTGGTGTTATTCACTTACTTCATTAATTTTTAAAGTTATCATCCAAGTTTTATATGGACATGTTTAAAAGCAACAGCCCAATCCCACACCAAATTCTTAAAGGCAAAGATTTCTAGCTTATTTGTATTGTTTATTATATTAGTTACCTCCATAAAAACTATGTATGCACAGCTGTTCTTTGTTTTAGAAAATGTGTTCAATGTCTATGGTCTTCCTTCTATAACCAAAAAAGATTTAGTACATTTAAACCACCTTCTCATCTCCTCTTCTCATGTACTTCTAATATAGTTATGTCACTATTTATTCTTTTGGCTACATTTTTATCATTAGGAAGTATTCAGTTCAGTTCAGTTGCTCAGCTGTGTCTGACTCTTTGCGACTCCATGGACCGCAGCATGCCAGGCCTCCCTGTCCATCACCAACTCTGTGAGTTTACTCAAATTCATGTCCATTCAGTCAGTGATGCCATCCGACTATCTCATCCTCTGTCGTCCCCTTCTCCTCCTGCCTTCAATCTTTCCCAGCATCAGGGTCTTTTCAAATGAGTCAGCTCTTCATATCAGGTGGCCAAAGTATTGGAGTTTCAGCTTCAACATATTAAAGATATGCAAAATAGACCACAAATTAGAGTATCAAATACGTATGTGACCACTACACAGCTTAACAAATAAAATATTGACTATACATTGAAATCTTCTGTATAAACCTTATAATAACAGTCTCCTTCTTTCTTCCCTCATGGTAACCACGTCTTAAAATTTGCATTTGTTATTCTCATATGACTATTTTTATTAATACCTATACGTCATCTTGTTCGAAATCCTGAAGTCATATGCATTTGGGAATTTAGAACTTTTCGTATTTTAAAAATTGTACCTTTATAGATACTACATATTACATGACACTCCTTGAAGAGTCTGGAGCAAACCCTACAGCCAAAATATTTTAATATTTCTATAGGAAAAAGTACAGTTATCCATAATAAATATAATAAAATTTATAAATAGATTAATGTTATTTTGGCCATATTTTATCATCAAGTGAGTTAAGATTAAGTAAAATTTTGTAGCCAGTTGATTTAGAGGAAAATAAACTTCTGATTTTCAGAGCTTTAAAGATTTTAGAATTAATAAATATAATATTATGAAATTATATTAAAGAATGTACTTCTTAATAAATTCCTAATGCATTTAATCTTCTCCTCAGTCTATGAAGTGAGGATACCAGCACCCCTCCAATTTTCATGGTTTTCCCAATTTCCCACATCCCCTGCCCTCTCTGGTTTGGTGACACTTGAATTCTGTATAATCATAAGTGTGTTTGCATTTCCATGTATATAGGGGAATTCTAAAAGTGGCATCTCAATAGAATGTTTTTCATTGCTTTGATTATGTGAATAGGGATCATGCAGAGCAGTGATCACATCCATGATCCTATCATTTTTAAGTCTATTTAGTTTCATTGCATTATATCTGAGAAATATATTCTTAACTTCATCCAAACTTTCCATCCAAATATGTTTCCCATCAGCTCCCTATGATTCCAGAAACTCTATCAGATCATACATTAAAAATTGACCCCTTCCTTGCTGCTGCTGCCTTCTTTGTGTGAGGCAAACTCCTCTGTGCAATTTAAACTTTTGTTTCTACTTTCCCCTGACATCTGTACCTACTCCTCCATCTGCATTCAGACACTTATTGAAATATCTCATTTACTAATGACCCTGAGTTGTATTTTTCTATTTAAGTTGTGTCGTGTTGTGCTGAGTCACTCAGTCGTGTCCAGCTCTTTGTGACCCCATGGACTATAATCCACCAGACTCCTCTGTCCATGGGGATTCTTCATGCAAGGATACTAGAGTGGATTGCCATGCCTTCCTGCAGGGGATTGTCCCAACCCACAGATTGAATTCAGGTCTCCTACATTGCAGGCAGATTCTTTACCATCTGAACCATCAGGGGAACCCAAGAATACTGGAGTAGGTAGCCTATCCCTTCTTCAGGGAATCTTCCTGACCCAGCAATCGAACCGGGGTCTCTTGTACTGCAGGCAGATTCTTTACCAGCTGAGCTCCCAGGGAAGTCCAATACCTATATATAAAAATAATGTTTTCTATATATAAAAATCACTATTATTTTATGGTGGTATCTGGAAAGAGAGAAAATAAATTTATATTGCTAGCTTACTATTTCTAATAAGAATTTCTAAATGACCAAAACTGTAGAGGATCTTATTACCCAGGAGTAAGATGCCAAGGTACAGGGCTCAAAACAATAGTTTTGATTTTAAAGTGTTGGGGAATTCAATACAGCAAACAGTAAAAGTACAATAAAAATGAAGATGCACTTTGAAAATATGGGTAAGTGAAAATAATTTCTACTTTCTCACAGAGAAATCAAAACTTGAAACTGATTCTTGATTCTAGGGTTATTTTATTTTGACACAATAGGAAGAAAGCACAAGTGTATAATTAAGAAAAACAAAAGCATAAAATAAATGAATTCAATAAAAAAAATCATAGTTACACATTTCCATTGGTGATTTGAAGTAAAGGCAGAATTTCTGAGTTCCTAACGACACAGCTAAGTTAATTTAAATAGGCAACTTATAGCAGGCTACTCAAAAACATTAATTTTAAGAAGTAAAGGAGTTGCTGTTGACATCTCACTCACATTCTTTTATCTTTCCACCCAGTGTATACTTGCCCCACTTCTAGAATGTGTACATCTTTGTCAGAGAGTTAAAGCCTCTTTATTCAACCATGCAGCAGTTCAGAAATGCAAGTTGATGGAAATTGGTACATAAATATTTCAACTTCTGTTATGAACTGCATGTTTACGTCCTTTCAAAATTCATGATGTTGAAGCCTTAACTTCCAGTGTGATTGTATTTGGAAATGGGACCTGTGAGGAGGTGATAGAAGTTGAGTGAGATCTACTCTGATAGACAGAATGCTCTGATAACAAGAGGAAGAGATGGCAGAGATCTCTTTCAGCCTATGCTCAAAAGAAAGGCCATGTGAGGACAGAGTAGCCATCTGCAAGCCAGGAAGAGAGATTTCACCAGAAACTGAACCCTGCGTGAACCTTGACTTTGGGCTTCCTAGCTTCCAGAACTGCAACAAACAAATGTGTGATGTTTAAGCCGCTAGTCTTGTTACTATGGTTCAGTGGTAAGGAGTCTGCCTGCCAGTGCAGGAGACACAGGAAATATGGGTTCCATTGCCTGGATAGGAAAGACACCCTGGAGGAGGAAATGGCAACCCACTATAGTGTTCTTGCCTGAGAAATTCCATGGGCAGAGGAGGTTGGCAGGCTGCAGTCCATGGAGTCACCTAAGCACATAGCACATATCTACATACATTTTGTTATTATCTTCTATCAGTTTGAGCCAGTCCCTTGAGAGGTATGTGTTCCATGCTGATTATCAGTTTCTCCACTGAGACTATTTACACTGGGCTTAGAGACTTATGTTTTGTTGGCCACTGTCAGCCTGGTAGGCTATAGTCCATGGGGTCGCTAAGTCAGACATGACTGAGCAACTTCACTTTCACTTTTCACTTTCATGCATTGGAGAAGGAAATGGCAACCCACTCCAGTGTTCTTGCCTGGAGAATCCCAGGGATGGGGAAGCCTGGTGGGCTGCCCTCTATGGGGCTGCACAGAGTCAGACACGACTGAAGCAACTTAGCAGCAGCAGCAGCAGCAACAGTAACCCACGTCACTGTTTCCTTCAACTCACCTTTTCACTCTAATTTTTATCTGAGGTTCTGCTTTTGGAGTAACCCAAACGAGGACAAGAATCATATGCACAGTTCAGGTCTTTTGAAATTGTTAATACTTGTGAAGGGGTAGGGATTTAGGGGTTAGGCAAGGACAGAAGAGGCAGGCAAGAAGACTTTAGCTTTAGCTTTACCTTACTTTATCCATCTGCCTTATTTCCAAAGGCCTCAAGAGTAAATAGCATTTTTAAAAAGCCATACCCCATTGTTCCTCAATGTCCAGGTCCTAAGGAGTAAATTATTTTTCTCCCTTTTAGGGATTTGGAATGGGAAATGCAACAAGAAGTCTAACATAAATTGTATTTAACAAGAAAGATGGAAAATAACCATCTTTAATGCAAAAAGGCATTTTCCAGTTGAATAATAATGTTATTTGTTATTCACAGTGAAAGACAGTTTTAGGGGTAGAGAAATATATGATTTTAATAATGCCTGAAATACTGAATATGCTGGAGTTTTTATAAAGACAGATCTTTGAATTTATGTCAATGAATTGCTTGGATAAATTCTATCAAAAATATAAGTCACTGAGTGGAACCTCTCAGTTCATCAACCAGTTTATCTCTATATGGTTAAGGAATGACCAAGGAAAAGAAGTAGCCAATATATCATGCTTGCCTTTCTAATTGAAATCCAGTCTTTGTTTCGTGTCCTTGGATCATCTATCTCTATATCTTCTTAGTCTTTCTCAGGAATAGCATCTTCTTTCCTTAATTACTCTTTTGCTCCTTCTACTCTCCTTTCTTCCAGATTGCTTACCTTAGAATCAGTACTTGAGTTATTCATACTTGAGAAAGAAAAGAAAAATGAGTGCTAAGTCGTGTCCGACTTGCGAACTGTAGACTGCCGGGCTCCTCTGTCCAGGGGATTCTCCAGGCAAGAATACTGGAGTGGGGTGCCATTTCCTTCTCCAAGGGATCTTCCCAACCCAGGAATCAAACCCTGGTATCCTGCATTGTAGGCAGATTCTTTACCAACTGAGCTATGTGGGAAGCCCTCTCATACTTTGAGAGTTAAATGGAAACTTTAATCTGTGGGATTCCAAGTGCTGTTTAAAAATTTTCCATTAAAATTATCCAAGGCCTTCCTAATTACATTGGTTACAGGGTTTTATTTGATAAAATACCACTATTCAAAAGAAGCAAATAGAAAGAAGGCTATTTGGCTGGTTATTGACAATAAGAGCCTGTTGTCTATGTTCAAGACTAGTAATAATCTACTGTTATAGAGTTTATTAATTCCACTAAAGCCTTTAATATAAGCTCATATTAATTGTATCTTTAAGCTTCATTCCTCAGCTTAGCAATGCTGAAATTTCCTAATTGGAATCTGGGCTGTAATTATAATTTACTTAGTTGGAATTTATGAAGTATGTTGCCTCTCATAATTCTTAAAGTTGAATCCCAAGTCAAAACTTTTGAAAGAGAGGCATGAGGCAGGCCGACCTATACTTGGAGGATGCTGTCATTTTATATGTAATAACCCCCTCAGAAGATATGGGCATTTGGGTATTTATATTCTTGTGATGCTGTCTGTGTGAGTACATTTTTCTTTTCAAATTTATTAAGAAAAAAAGCTTATGAATTCAGTAACTAAAAGTTGGGAAGATTCTTAAAAATGTTCAAAATGTGGGACTTCCCTGGCAGCCCAGCTGATGCAAGTTTGATCCACAGGCTGTAGTGTGACAAAAAAAAAATAAAGTTCAAAATGTAAAATTTTTTGGAGAAGAGCTCCTTTTGTTTATTTTATACTTCTTCACAATCACCTTATACATTATTTTTTTCAGATGAGGAAGATACCAGCAAGGATTCAGACAAAAATATTTTAAATCAAACTGACGTGTGCTTCACCATCAGCATGTAAGAAGTTGAAGTCAATAGCACAAACTGTTTCTAGAAAGTGCATTTATCACTGATAGAGTTGTGTTAGATGCATCATGATGCTAAAAATTTCATGTCACAGATATGACCTCTATAAAGGTATCTGCTGGCTTCTCTCAATCTTATTATCCAAAACATAGGATAGTTAAGATAGTGATATTCTTGTGGCAAAGAACCATGATTATAATTCAAAGAACAAGCATTTCTGACAGTAGATTGGAAATTTTCTCCATATGAAAGGATTTTAAAATTAGCTAATTTGATTATCTTAAATGATATTTACATAATCCCAGTGTGTAAAATGATAAATGTATGGAGAATATACCATAGGTACATTCAGAACTATACATTTAAAGAAAGTGAAAGTGAAGTCACTCAGTCATGTCTGACTCTTTGCAACCTCATGGACTATAGTCTACCAGGCTCCATCCATGGCATTTTCCAAGCAAGATTGCTAGAGTGGGTTGCCATTTCCTTCTCCAGGAGATCTTCCCGACCCAGGGATTGAACCCGGGTCTCCCTCATTGTAGGCAGACCCTTTACCATCTGAGCCACCAGGGAAGCAAATGGCAAAATCTGAATAGGATCGAGATATTGTTTTATATGGCTTACTTTCTCTTACTTTAGAATTATGGGATGGGGAAGAGAAGCAAATACTAGCTTCTGGTTTAAAATGTATGGGCAATTCAAGCTTGATATACTTTTCTGTTATTGCTGCCATCCATAATAATAATTATAGTTTACTGAATATAATGATAGACCAAGCTTTAAGCAAAATACATTACATTACCTAATTCTCATGTTCTTGAGCAACAAGTAAAGAAGGTGGAGTTCAGAGACAAAGTAACTTTTCTGTGTGTATATTTTACTAGATAATGGTATATCTGGGTTTGGAACAGCCTTTTTGAATGACAAAGAATTTTGAATAGAATTTTCAGAGGGAGATAAAATTTCTACACCATCGATCATAAGAATCAAATAAAATGATGTGTCTGAATAATTTTTGTAAATGACAAAGAATGAAACAGCACTATTAACATCCTGCTGAAAGAAGACACACATAGATTGCTCGATAAGTGTACATGTGCTAAGTCGTTTCAGCTGTGTCTGATTCTGTGACCCTAGGACCATAGCCCGTCAGGCTCCTCTGTTCATGGGATTCTCCGGGCAAGAATATTGGAGTGGGTTGCCATGCTCTTCTCCAGGTGATCTTCCCAACTCAGGAATCGAACCTGCTTCTTTTGCATCTCCTGCATTGCAGTGGGTTCTTTACCACTAGAGCCACCTGGGAAGCCCATGGTCAATAAGACATGTGCACAAATACAAGGTGAAGTGCAAATACCAATAGAAAGGGACAGAGAATGTGCCACTGTGTCCCAAGGAGGAACCAGTCCATCCAGATAGGGTAAAGGAATGTTAATCAAAGTGCTACTATTTTTAGCCAAATATGAATATTTGAAAAACAGAGTAGGTAAAGTCTGTGCCAATTAAAGGAAATACTGAAGGAAATCTTCTATTTAATATATTTAGTTCTTTAGTTCTCTATTTTATGTTGTAAGAGACATAAAGAAATTGCAAACAAAGCCCAGTATTTCAGGATGGGAACTCGTTTATTGAAGAAGTGACTTAGAGTCCTAAAACAATTGAAGAAGAGTATATACCAGGTGGTGCTAGTGGTAAAGAACCCTCCTGCCAATGCAGGAGACCTAAGAGACATGGGTTCAATCCCTGGATTGTAAAGAACCCCTGGAGAAGGAAATGGCAACCCACTCCCGTATTCTTGCCTAGAGAATTCCATGGAGAGAGGACCCTGGCAAGTCCATGGGGTCGCAAAGAGTTGGGACACCATTGAAGCGACTTAGCATGTATGCGTGCATATGACAGTTGGGTACCTTGATGGTGTCCTCTTGGTTTAAAATCTCTTTAAAAGATAATTGGCAAAAAAAAAAAAAAAAGGTGAAAACAGTAGCACAAAAGCCACAACAGGTAAAAGGAAGTATAGGAAGGAAGGATACAGTCTCAAGGTTCTCATACTATATGGGAAGTTGTATGCTGTCCTAAGGACTTGCCTGGTGGCTCAGACGGTAAAACGTCTGTCTACAATGTGGGAGACTGAGTTCGATCCCTGGGTAGGGAAGATTCCCTGGAGAAGGAAATGACAAACCACTCCACTACTCTTGCCTGGGAAATCCCATGGACGGAGGAGCCTGGTGTCCATGGGGTCTCAAAGAGTCGGACAGGACTGAGCGACTTCACTTTCATGCTGTCATATGGAAGTCAAACAAATCATACAAAAATGATGACTCAAAATTGCCAAAATTGGAAATCAATGATGGACACTATTATTGACTAAGAGAAATTGAAAGAATTATAAGAAAATACCATGAAAAATTTTAAAAATTAGACAACTTCAACAAAATGTACAAATTCTTGGAAAGCCTAAAATTATTAACAGCAAAACTAATTCAAGCAGAAATAAAAAGCCTGAAAAGATTGATAACAAATAAATATTTAAGTAATTAAAAATCTTCTCATAAAAAATACCTAAGGCCTACATGGCTTCAAAGGTGAATTAAATCAAATAATAAAGAAAAAATTAGTAACAAGCCTTTATACATTGTTTTAGAAAACAGAGAAGGAACATTTCCCTGCTCATTCTATGAGGCCAGTATCACTCTGGTATCAAAACCAGTGACATCATAAGCAATGAAAAAAATAGAACAGATGAACAACACTCATGAACACAGATGCACAGATCTTTACAAAATACCAACAAAACTAATCTAACAATATAAAAATATACATGATGAAAATGTGAGATTTATCCCACAAATATGAGGTTGGTTTACTATTCAAAAATGAATTCTATTAATGTACCATATTATTAGAATAAAGGACAAAAACATACACTATCATTTCAAGAAACACAGAAAAAGCATTTGAAAAAAACACAACACCTAGTCTTGAATAAAACTCTAAGCAAACCAGATGTAGAAGGGAAATTCTTCAACCCAATAAATGAGAGTTACGGTAAACTTAAAGTTAACATCATAGTTTATGGCAAAAGACTAAGTTGTTTTTCTCCTAAGATCAGTATCAAGTCAAGGATGATTACTCTTAACTTTTATTTTCAGGCTTGTACTAGTGATTGTAGTCAGGACAATAAAGACAAAAGAAAAACTGGATGGGGAAAGGAAGAGAGAAAAGTATCTTTGTTTGCAGGTGACATAATCCTGTGCATCACAATAGACATCAATGACAAAACAGGTTACAAAATCAATTTACAGAAATCATTTGTATTTCCAAATATTAGCAACAAATGTTAGAAACTTTACAAAATAATGAGAAAATTAAACAATTTGGAAAAACAAAATTTTTTAAAAGATACAAAATTGCAAAGTTCCCTGAAGAAATAGACAATCAAAGCTATGCATTAATTGATTTTGCAATTGCAAAGAAAGTCCAGCAAAGAAAACTCTAGGCCCAGGAGGCTTCACTGGTGAATTCTACTGAACATTTCAGAAAAATTAAAAGAATACCAATTCTATACAAACACTTTGAATATTAAAGAGGAGGAAATACTTTCTGAATCATTCTACAAGGCCAGTATTTCTCTAATATGAAAAGATAACTACAACCATACTATTCAAGAACAGAGATATAAAAATTCATAATAAAATTTTAGCAAACAGAAAACAGTAATATATTAAAAAGAGTGGTATGGATGACTGAGTAGGATTTATCCCAATAACACAAGGGTCATTTAACACTTGGAAAATCAATCAACATAATTCATCATCTTGATAGGCACGTACATACACACTAAACTGCATGATCATCTTAATAGATGTAGAAAAGACATTTGGCCAAACCCAATAAACAATCTTGTTAACACTCAACATCTAGAAATAAAGAAGACCACCCTCAATCCAGCTAAAAGCAATCTATGAAAAACCTGGCATCATATATAATGGTATTAATAAAATACTGAATAGTTTTCACCTATAAAAAGAAAAAAAATAAACAGATACTTGCTTTAACCTCTACTATTCTGCATCATATTGGGAATTCTAGCCCATATACTTAGGTTAGTAAGAGAAATAAACGTCATCCAGATTGTAGAGAAAGAATTAAACCTCTTTTTATTCACAGCTCAGTTCAGTTCAATTGCTCATTTGTGTCCAACTCTTTGGGACCCCATGGACTGCAGCACACCAGGTTTCCCTGTCTTTCACCAACTCCCAGAGCTTGCTCAAACTCATGTCCATCAAGGTGGTGATGCCATCCAACCATCTCATTCTCTGTCATCCCCTTCTCCTCCTGCCTTCAATTTTTCCCAGCATCAGGATCTTTTCCAGTGAGTCAGTTCTTCGCATCAGGTAGCCAAAGGATTGGAGCTTCAGCTTCAGCACCAGTCCTTCCAGTGAATATTCAGGAATGATTTCCTTTAGGATGGACTGGTTTGATCTCCTTGCAATCCAAGGGACTTTGAGGAGTCTTCTCCAACACCATAGTTTCAAAAGCATCAGTTCTTCAGTGCTCAGCCTTCTTTGTGGTTCAACTCTCACAACCATACATGACTACTGGAAAAACCACAGCTTTGACTAGAGGGACCTTTGTCGGTAAAGTAGTGTCTCTGTTTTTTAATATGCTGTTTAGGCAGGCATAGTTTTTCTTCCAAGGAGTTCAGTTCAGTTCAGTTCAGTCACTCAGTCATGTCCGACTCTTTGCGACCCCATGAATCGCAGCACGCCAGGCCTCCCTGTCCATCACCAACTCCCGGAGTTCACACAGACTCATGTCCATCGTATCCGTGATGCCATCCAGCCATCTCATCCTCTGTCGTCCCCTTCTCCTCCTGCCCCCAATCCCTCCCAGCATCAGAGTCTTTTCCAATGAGTCAACTCTTCACATGAGGTGGCCAAAGTACTGGAGTTTCAGCTTTAGCATCATTCCTTCCAAAGAAATCCCAGGGCTGATCTCCTTCAGAATGGACTGGTTGGATCTCCTTGCAGTCCAAGGGACTCTCAAGAGTCTTCTCCAACACCACAGTTGAAACGCATCAATTCTTTGGCGCTCAGCCTTCTTCACAGTCCAACTCTCACATCCATACATGACCACAGGAAAAACCATAGCCTTGATTAGATGGACCTTAGCTGGCAAAGTAATGTCTCTGCTTTTGAATATACTGTCTAGGTTGGTCATAACTTTTCTCCCAAGGAGGAAGTGTCTTTTAATCTCATGGCTGCAGTCACCATCTGCAGGAATTTGGGAGCCCAAAAAAACAAAGTCTGAGACTGTTTCCACTGTTTCCCCATCTATTTCCCATGAAGTGATGGGACCAGATGCCATGATCTTCGTTTTCTGAATGTTGAGGTTTAAGCCAACTTTTTCACTCTCCTCTTTCACTTTCATCAAGAGGCTTTTTAGTTCCTCTTCACTTTCTGCCAGAAGGGTGGTGTCATCTGCATATCTGAGGTTATTGATATTTCTCCAGGCAATCTTGATTCCAGCTTGTGTTTCTTCCAGTCCAGCGTTTCTCATGATGTACTCTGCATATATGTTAAATAAGCAGGGTGACAATATACAGCCTTGACGTACTCCTTTTCCTATTTGGAACCAGTCTGTTGTTCCATGTCCAGTTCTAACTGTTGCTTCCTGGCCTGAATACAGATTTCTCAAGAGGCAGGTCAGGCGGTCTGCTATTCCCATCTCTTGAAGAATTTTCCAGTTTATTGTGATCCACACAGTCAAAGGCTTTGGCATAGTCAATAAAGCAGAAATAGATGTTTTTCTGGAACTCTCTTTCCATGATCCAGCAGATGTTGGCAATTTGATCTCTGGTTCCTCTGCCTTTTCTAAAACCAGCTTGAACATCAGGGAGTTCACGGTTCACGTATTGCTGAAGTCTGGCTTGGAGAATTTTGAGCATTACTTTACTAGCATGTGAGATGAGTGCAATTGTGCAGTAGTTTGAGCATTCTTTGGCATTGCCTTTCTTTGGGATTGGAATGAAAACTGACCTTTTCCAGTCCTGTGGCCACTGCGTGTCTTTTAATTTCATGGCTGCAGTCACAATCTGCAGTGGTTTTGGAACTCAAGAAAATAAAATCTATCACTGTTTTCATTGTTTCCCCATCTATTTGCCATGAAGTGATGGGACCAGACGCCATGATCTTAGTTTTTTGAATGTTAGTTCTAAGCTACCTTTTTCACTTTCCTCTCTGGGGAAGCCTGGAGGGCTACAGTCCATGGAGTCGCTAAGAGTTGGACACGACTAAGCGACTTCACTTTCACTTTTCACTTTCATGTATTGGAGAAGGAAATGGCAACCCACTCCAGTGTTCTTGCCTGGAGAATCCCAGGGACAGCGGAGCCTGGTGGGCTGCTCTCTATGGGGTTGCACAGAGTCGGACACGACTGAAGCAACTTAGCAGCAGCAGCAGCTTTCACTTTCATCAAGAGGCTCTTTAGTTCCTCTTCACTTTCTGCTGTAAGGGTAGTGTCATCTGCATACATGAGGTATTGATATTTCTCCCAGCAATCTTGATTCCAACTTGTGCTTCATCCAACCTGGCATTTCACATGATGTATTCTGCATATAAGTTAAATAAGCAAGCTGACAATATACAGTCTTGACGTACTCCTTTCCCAATTTGGAACCAGTCTGTTGTTCCATGTCTGGTTCTAACTGTTGTCATGACCTGCATACAGCTTTCTCAGGAGGCAGGTAAGGTGGTCTGGTATGCCCATCTCTTTCAGAATTTTCCACAGTTTATTGTGATCCACACAGTAAAAGGCTTTAATGTAATCAGTATAGCAGAAGTAGATGTTTTTCTGCAACTCTCCTGCTTTTTCAATGATCCAACTGACGTTGGCAATTTGATCTCTGGTTCCTCTGCCTTTTCTAAATCCAGTTTGAATACCTGGAAGTTCATGGTTCAAGTACTGTTGAAGCCTGGCTTGGAGAATTTTGAACATTACTTTGCTAGTGTGTGAGATAAGTGCAATTGTGTGATAATTTGAACATTCTTTGGCATTGCCTTTCTTTGGGATTGGAATGAAAACTGACCTTTTCCAGTCCTATGGCCACTGCTGAGTTTTCCAAATTTGCTGGCATATTGAGTGCAGCACTTTCACAGCATCATCTTTTAGGATTTGAGATAGCTCAATTGCAATACCATTACCTCCGCTACTTTGCTGTGTCATGATGCTTCCTAAGGCCCACTTGACTTCACATTCCAGCATGTCTTGCTCTATGTGAGTGATCACACCATCGTGGTTATCTGGTCATTTATATCTTTTTGTATAGTTCTTCTGTGTATTCTTGCCACCTCTTCTTAATATCTTCTGCTTCTGTTAGGTCCATACCATTTCTGTCCTTTATCAAGCCCATCTTTGCATGAAATATTCCCTTGATATCTCTAATTTTCCTGAAGAGATCTCTAGTCTTTCCCATTCTATTGCTTTCCTCTATTTCTTTGCACTGATCACTGAGGAAGTCTTTCTTATCTCTCCTTGCCATTCTTTTTATTCACAAATCATGTGATTTGGTAAAAATCTATGAAATCTGCTAAGAGCCAATAAAACTAATACATGATTTTTCAAGGTTGCACAATATATGATCAACATTAAAAATCTATTGTATTTTTATGTATAAGCATCAAAAGCAATGCCATTTCCAACAGCATCCTAAATGTAAAATATACAATATGTGTAATATTTGTTCAATGAAACTATGAAACATTGCTGTGAGTAATTAATGTAGTCTAAATAAATGAAGTTCTGTGCTGAATTCATGTATAGAAAGACCAAAATCCCAAAAGGCTTCTGTTTTTTGGTAGAAAGTGACCATTTGATTTCAAGATACATATGAAAACACAAAGTCAAGAATCAGCTTTAAAAAGTAACAGTAATGTGAAGGACTTCTAGACATTAAGACATCATAAAAGGGGCTTCCCTTTTGTCTCAGTGGGTAAAGAATTTGCCTGCAATGCAGGAGACACAGGAAATGTGGGTTTGATCCTGGGGTCTGGAAGATTCCCTGGAGGATGGCATGATAACTCACTTTAGTCCTCTTGCCTGGACAATACCATGGACAGAAGAGCCTCGTGGGCTACAGTCCATAGAGCTGCGAAGAGTTGGTCATGACTGAAGTGACTGAATACACACACAGGTAAAGATACAAAAATCAAGATAGTGTAAAGTTGACATCAAAATAGATGAAGGGAACAGAATACTCATGAAGTAAACCCATATATATATCAATGATAGATAATTTACCAAATTTCAAGGACTATTCAATGGGGAAATGACAATCTTTTTAGCAATGGCTTTGGGACAATTATATATCCATATGTAAAAGAGTAAAGTTAATCCATATCTAACAACATATACAAAAATTTTAGAAAATGTAAACTATCTATAGAGACAGATGAGTAGTTTTTAGTATATTGCTGCTTTTTGTTTGCTTAGGGAATGCATGGGCAGGAATGACAGGAGTGAGAGATTCTAAAGGAGAAATTTCAAAAGACATAGGCAAAATAGGTCATAGACCTAAAGGTAAATCTTAAAATCATAAGACTTCTAGAAGAAAAATTATGAGAAAAATCTTTGTGACCTGGGGACTTTTCTTAGTTGTAGCACCAAAGGCCTAATTCATATGAGGGAAAAAAATTATTGTGACCTGGGTTTGTTAAAAACATACTGTAAAGAAAATGGAAAGACTATATATCAACAGTGAGAAAATAGTTGAAAGTCACATATTTGATAAAGGATTTATGCTGAATATATTCTGAATATAAAAAGAATTCTCTAAGCTCAAAAGTGAGGTAACAAACATCCAATAAAAAAGCAAAAAATAGGCAATACACTTGAATAAGCAGTTCACCATCAAATATACGACGACAGATAAATACATGAAAAGACGGTCATCATTATTAGTCATTGTTGTTGTTTTTCAGTTGCCCAGTTGTATTCGACTCTTTGCATCCACATGGATTACAGAACACCAGGCTTCCCTGCCCCTCACAGTCTTCTGGAGTTTGGCCAAGTTCATGTCCATTGCATCAGTGATACCATCCAGCCATCTCATCCTCTGACATCCTCTTCTCCTGCCCTCAGTCTTTCCCAGCATTAGAGTTTTTTTCCAATGAGTTGGCTGTTTGCATCAGGTAACCAGAATACTGGCTCCTCAGCTTCAGCAGCAGTCCTTCCAATGAGTATTCAGGGCTGATTTCCTTTAATATTGACTGGCTTGATCTCCTTGCTGTCCAGGGGGCTCTCAGCAGTCTTCTTCAGCACCACAGTTCAAAGGCATCCATTCTTTGGCGCTCTGCCTTCTTTATGGTCCAGCTCTCACAACCATACGTGACCACAGGAAAAGACCATAACTTTGGCTGTACAGACCTTTATCGACAGAGTAATGTCTCAGCTTAACAACACACTGTCAAGGTTTATCAAATCTTTTCTGTCAAGAAGCAATTGTCTTCTGAGTTTATGCCTGCACTCACCATCGGCAGTGGTTTTAGAGCCCAAGAAATAGCTTTTAAAAACATTAAGTTTTAAGCTTTTTTTTTTTAACCTCTTCTTTACCCTCATCAAGAGGTTTTTTAGTTCCTCTTTGCTTTCTGCCTTCAAAGTGGTATCATCTGCATATCTGAGATGGTTGATGTTTCTCCCACCTCTCTAGATTCCAGCTTTTAACTCATCCAGCCTGGCATTTCTTACAATGTGCTCAGCATATAAGTTAAACAGGGTGAAAACAGATGGTCCTGTCATACTCCCTTCTCAACCCTGAACCAATCATTTGTTCCATACAGGTTTCTAACTGTTGCCTCTTTACCAGCACACAGGTTTTTTAGGAGACAGGTAAGATGGTTTGGTATTCCCATCTCTTTAAGACCTTTCCACAGTTTGTTATGATCCACATAGTCAAAGACCTTAGCATAGTCAATGAAACAGAAGTAGATGTTTTTCTGGAATTCCTTTGTTTTCTATATGATCCAGGGAATGTTGGCAATTTGATCTCTGGTTCCTCTGCATTTTCTAAACCCAGCCTGGACATCTGGAGGTTCTTGGTTCACAAAATGCTGAAGCCTACCATGCAAAATTTTAAGTATGACTTTACTAACATGGGAGATGAACACAATTGTCTGATGGCTTGAACACTCTTTAATACTGTCCTTCGTGGGAACTGGGACAAGGATTGACATTTTCCAGCCCTGCGGTCACTGCTGGGTCTTCCAGATTTGCTGACATATTGAATGCAACACTTTGATGGCATCATCTTTTAAGGTTTTGAATAGCTCTACTGGAATTCCATCATATCCACCAGCTTATTGACAGCAGTGCTTCCTAAGGCCCCTCTGACTTCACACTCCAGAATGTCTGGCTCTGGGGGACTGACCACACCATTGTGGTTATCTGGTTCATTAAGGTCTTTTTTGCACAGTTCTTCTATGTATTGTTTCCATCTCTTTTTGATCTCTTCAGCTTCTACTAGGTCTCTACTTTTCCTGTCCTTTATTGTGCTGATCTTTGGGCAAAACGTTCCATTGATATTTTCAAATGAGTCATTAAGAAAATGAAAATTAAAGCTACAATGAGCTACATTGTACATCTATTAAAATATCTACCATACTGCTTGATGACAAAGGTTTATCATAACTAAACGCTAATATATTCAGTGGGAAGATAAAAGCCTATGTTCACTTGGTAAAAAAGTGTGGAAATTTCTTGAAATATTAAAAATACACCTAACATATTACCTATGCATCCCACTTCTACCGCCTACCAATACAAAATCTAGTGCACAAGACATCTCAAATGTCTGTTAACAGATACATTTATGCATTCTAAGCTGCTTTAGTCATGTCTGACTCTTTGCAACTCCATGGACTGTAGCCCACCAGTCTCCTCTGTCCATGGAATTCTCCAGGCAAGAATACTGGAGTGGGTTGCCATGTCCTTCTCCAGGGGAATCTTCCCAACCCAGGGATCGAACCCTCATCTCTCATGTCTCCTGCATTGACAGGAGGGATCTTTACCACTAGTGCCACATGGGAAACCACACATATATAAACAGATTGTTATACAGATATTGAGTATTACTTAGTGGAAATTTGTGTAATAATAAAAATGGCATACAACGACATGGAAGAAAGCAAATTTAAAAAAAAGAATACACTCTCTTCCATGAATACAAAATTTTAGAAAATGCAAACTAATCTATAGAGACAGATGAGTAGTTGCTCAGGGAATGCATGGGCAGGAGTGAGAGATTCTAATGGGGAAATTATGAAGAAGAAATTTCTGAGGGTGATGCATATGTTTGAAGTCAATAAAGTTAATTATATGATAATTTTTTGCTTATTTGCAGATAAAAATAACTCAGTCAATGGAGAGAGAAATATCAGGGGCTGAAAAGGATGTAGGAAAGTTTCCTATTCATTGAAAGAAAGCTTCCTGATAGATAGATGATTAGTTTATTTCTACAGAACAAATCATCTCCAAATAAAATCATTTTATTATACGTATGGCTTTTGTGGATAAGAGATCAAGGCTCAGAAAGCCTGGCTTTGTGTTCTCTTTGTGTTCCATAGTGTTTGGTGCCTCAGCTGGGAAGGTCTGAGCAGCTGAGGTGTGGTATCATTTGCAGGCTTCTTCCCTCACGTGTACGGTACACAGACGGAAATGACTCAAGTGACTTCTTCCCTCCAATAGTTTCAGAGTCTCTTCATGTGGCCTATCACATAACTTGTCCAGAAGGGTGGCCTCAGTGTAGTTGGAATTTTGATAGTACAGCCCTGGTTCAAAAGAGAGTGTTTCAGTTGACAGGATGGAAGCTTCATGACCTTAGAGACTTGGGCCTCTGTATGCGTGGATACGTGCTCAGTCCTCCACTTGTGTTGGACTCTCGGCAGTACAATGGACTGTAGCCCGCCAATCTCCTCTGTCCATGGAGTTCTCCAGGTGAGAATACTGGAGTGGGTTGCCATGCCCTCCTCTAGGGGATCTTCCTGACCCAGGGATCTAACTCTCATCTCTTATATCTCCTTTATTGGCAGGTGAGTTCCTTACCACTAGTGCCACCTGGGAAGCCCCATATGAAGCACCTCGTCCATCTATTTGTCAAAGAATTTACAAGCCATCTAAATTTAACCAAAGGAAATACAGACTCCTATCTATCTATTGGAGTCTAGACAGAGCATTTAAGGCTGTGTTTTGTCCTGTTACTTGTGAGCGTGCACTCAGTTGTGTCTGACTCTTTGCAAACCCATGGACTGAAGCCCACCAGACTCCTCAGTCCATGGGATTTCCCAGGGAAGAATACTTGAGCCGGTTGCCATTTTCTTCTCCAGGGTACCTTCCCAACCCAGAGATTGAAACTGTGTCTCTTGCATCTAATTTTAGAGAGAAGAAAATCTCAGGTTTATGGAAGTGGTGGATAATTAAATCTCCCTAATTTTCTCAGCAAAACACATGACACATCTAACTGTTGAAACATGTATGATAGGGCTAGATTGAAGATGAGAGAAAGAAAATCTTGTGATTTGTTATGAAGGGGAAAGTTCTAGAAAAGACATCTAGGCTGAGAAATCAATCAATTTTGAGGATCTTCTGGGAATGAGAAAAATAATGAAATGAGAAAAACGTTTAAAATAAAATTTATTAATCAAATGTGATAAAGATACAGTGAGTAAAGTAAAAATGTAAATAACAAATTGAGGAAAAAAATAAATGATAGTTTATCATTTTTAGGATTAAAATACTCACAAATCAGTAAGACCAATGGCTCAAGATAGAAGAACACAGTGTTCTGAAAATGAACTAATACTGCATATAAGCCTGCAGCATTATGTGAAAACTTGGCATATCCTTTTATGTGAATATTGGTACTAATTCAAAAATAAGGAATAACAAAGGCTTTTTTCATTTTTAAGGTTTTTTGTTAGCTTTTTAATATCTGATGACTATGAAACACACAGCACACATTTGACATCTTGCCGTAATATTTGCTGTTGGCATCAGGAACATATTTGAATTTCAATATCAGCATGGATCAGCACGTACTTTGTTATAGATTTTGTGTGGGAAGGAGAAGAATATTTCCATGTTGAACAGAATAAAAGAAATACTTCATAAATTTCATACAAAAATATATTTTGAATAATTTCAGTTTATTTTATCACAATAAACATGAATATACAAACTTGTCACTGGGGCACTTATAAGTTCATAAACTCATGTTTCCCTTTGAATAGCAAAATAGAAAGAAACCATCCTTTCCCAAATGGTGCTCTCTCTTTATCCCAACAGGTGGGCTTCAAGCTTTTCTATACATGCAGTTATTACTGGACAAATCTTTCTCCCTTTTTCTAAGCCATTCACCCCTCCCTCGAGCTCCAGTTCTTTATGATGAGATGACTCATTAAACTTCCTTCCTAGCAGGGAGCTGACACCCAATTAATGAGCTGACACTATTCTGTGTCCGCTCTCACTACTGCAATAAGGCTTTGTTTACAAACACAGGCTGTTGTGCCTGTTAGAGACTGCAGGTTAAAATCTCCCTGCTGGGCCAGTTTGTTCAGAATCATAAGGCTTCTTTAAACAATGTCTTTGTGCGTTGAACATCAGAGATTCTGCTTTCAGCAGGATGCAAGTCACCCTAATGGCAACATCCTCTTTGGCGGGAAAGGGACAAATGGGACAAGGTTTTGGATTGTAAATAATATAAATGGTATTATTTTATTATAAAATCATTCTCAATCCATCTACAGGTAGATAATTGTTTACTTTTAGGATAAAATTTCAGATATGCAGACTTTTGTTCTTCAACTAAATGCATTGTTAAATCTAGACTTCATCTGAGTTTTCCTCCTTCTGTCAGAATTCAATCCGCTTTTCTCCATTTGGCAAACGCCTTTCTAACTTCCAGCCCCAGAAATTAATAAGATAGCATCTCTTCTGTGAAATCTTTCTCAAATTTTTCTAGAAGGAGTAACTGTCTATGCAAATTTTGTAGGAATTTTTTAATGCTACTATAGTAGTATTTATCACATTAGTTCCCTTTTAATTCTTCTCCTTCACTAAAGAAATGACCAAGATATAGCAAAGTGCATGACACATAGTATATAGTTGCTTAGTCTTTAAATTCAATGAATATGGGTTTCCCACAATTGTGCTTGAAACCTATTGGTACATAACAAGGACCTCACTGGTTGCCATAAGCACATATCCTTCTATTCTGTTTGTAGGTAGTTGTAGAAGAATAGCAGTCATGTCTGACTCTTTGTGACCCCATGGACTGTAGCCCACCAAGCTTCTCTGTCCAGGGAACTTTTCAGGCAAGAATACTGTGAGTTGTCATTTCCTACTCCAGAGCATCTTAATGATCCAGGGACTGAACCCATTTCTCTTGTGTCTCTTATTCTGTTTTGTACTCTATGTTTTTTCCTGCCTAGTTAATTATCTGTCCATATCAGCCCTATTAGTACCTATGTAAAACTAGCAGACAGGTATAGTGCCAGCCATGTGGCTCTCCTTCCAACTAAGTTTGATATAAATAATATAACATGTTGTATGTGAAACAAGATTGGGATGAGAGATGGGTCAAGATTTTTAGCTTTCGTATTTTTCTGGCTAATGGACTCATTGACCAAGTGTGAACACACTGGTGCTATGTGGATTCTTGAGTCTACTTTTTCACATGTATTTGAAGTGTCTTGAAGATACCTAATTGAAGATGCGAGGAAACAGTAGATTTTTGTGTCTACAACTAAAGAAAATTTCAGTACAGGTATGTATGTATAGTCATCTGCACATAGTAGTTGTGAAGTCGTGGACGTTGATGAGAAAACTTAGAAAAGGAGTATAAAGATAAGAACATCTAGGACTGAGTTTTGAGAAACCTCAACCCATAATGGTCAGATATAGGAAAAAAAAGAGAGTTGGTAAGGAGAGAAAGAGGCTCAATGGTAAAGAACCCACCTGCAAACAGATTTACTCAATGCAGAAGATGCAGGTTTGATCCCTGGGTTGGGAAGATCCCCTGGAGAAAGAAATGGCAACCCACTCCAGTATTTTTGTCTGGGAAATTCCAGCGACAGAGGAGTCTGCCAAACTACAGTCCATAGCGTTGCAAAAGAGTGGGACATGACTTAGCGGCTAAACCACCACCAAGAAGTGGCTGAGATGGAGAATAACTCCAGCAGTATAGAGTCAAGAAATCAAGGGACAGAGAAATTTTGGTAGATGAAAAAGAGCTAACAAATGCTGCTGACAGATCAATTAAGACAAAAACTGAAGATAGTACATTGAATATATTGACATGGAGCTTGTCCATTACATTAACCATCTGTTTCAGTAGAGTAATACACGCAAAAGTCAGATTGGAATGGGCTTAAGAGTTAGTGCATGATGAAGATATAGAAACTTTGAATATAAGTGATTTTTTTAAAACTGTGGTAAATCTACATAACATAAAACCTACCATTCTAATCATTTTAAGTGCACATTTCAGTGTCATTAAGTACATTTACATTTTTATACAATGACTGTCATTATCCATCTCCAGAACTTTTTCATCTTCCCAAACTGAAATGCCATGTACCTTTAACACTAGCTCCCCATTCCTCTTTCTTCCCAACTATTTAAAGCAGTGGGAGGAAATAGAGAAGAGTTAGAGAAGATTGTGGATTTGAGAGACCTTGTCAATATTTTCTTTTTTTTTTCTAAATGAAAGAGTGGCATTTTTAAAAGTTTCTAAGAAAAATCCATTTGAGACAATTAATAACAAAATCTTCCTAGGAATAAATAATGCAATTGTGATTCAACAATAAAAATTAAGAGTCTTAAATAGGAAAAGGGATGGTTTCTTTACGGAAGCAAGAAAAAGGAAATACAAAATCTATAAATATAAGTAAATTAATGTTTGGTATTAAGAAAACTGGAAACTTCCTCTGTGATTATTTATATTCTTTTTATGAATTTCAATGCAGAATTCATTAGCCCACTGGGTAGGGGTGGGGGAGGTATGAAGAAAGTAAAGTAGGTTTGATAAAGTTGCTATAGACAATAGCAAAATGATTTGACTAGAATAGCTGAAAATAGGTATTCCAGAACAGATGCTCTCTTGCATTTTAGATATGCATTCAAACACATATATAGTGAAGTTCTTTTATACAGCATGTATTAAACGAGCCACATAACACCAGATACTGCACTAATCATAAGCGAACACAAGGTGAACAAGAAAGAGCCCATTACCTCAGGATCCCATAATCTCATATAAGAATAATTAATTTTTTTCCAACTCTATACTGTCCCTGAATATTAGGACCTGGATCCTTTCAATACTTACTTTGGAATGGAGATAAATAGGCCAGGAAGAGAAATAACTACTCATGGTGTTTCTATTGGATAAAAAGTAAAAACCTAAAGAGGATTTAGGTGTTAAAATGATATTACTAAACCAAAGTAATGGCAAAGCAATACTTTCCTTTAAAAAACAACTGACATTGATCCAAGTCCAAAGGCTCCCATGTATTCAATAGTTTCACAGTAAATATTGACTCAGTGTCCAAATTCCCATTTAGAGGCCCATGCTGATTCGACAATGTCTGAATATGAAGAATGCATATGAATAGTGAAAGAGCTCAAAGCTATAAAATTAGAAACTACACTTATCTGTTAATCACTGGTTTAAGAAAAATAGATACAAAGCTCCCAAAGCACAAGACAGCATATTCACTATTTAGGAAATGTATGTAGAAATATAGGAAATAAATATTTTGTAAAAGAAATATATATGTATAGCAGTTTTAGTCCGTTGTCTTCTCTAGAAACTCAGAAAAATAAGAATTAAATTGAAATAAAAAGCATATTCAATAAAATAACCATGAGTTCAAACAAATCATAATATGCACTGTTCATAGTAGAAATTAGGAATTAATCTAAACACCTTATGTAAAAGAATTCCTTAACTCTCAGAACAAATATGTGATTTAAATGCTATTTTTGTTTTCATTTCACAAATGAGAGAACTGATACAAGGAGAAGCTAAGAAATATATCCAGGGATTTGTAGATAGTAAGTGGTAGAGACAGACTTCGAGCTGGGATGTCTGGTTCTAGTGTTTAAACTCTTTATACTGTCTCTCAACCATTACTCTGTAATGGAGAAATGCTGAGAAATCTGGGAGCCAATATATACTTCCCCAAACTGAGGACAGATCTGTAAAAAAAAAAGAAGTGTGTTTCAGCTCACACATTCAGTATAGACTCATCCAATAATCCTTTGGTCAAGGTGACAAGAAGCCATTTTTACACTCAGAAGTCTTCAGATGGAAGACATATGAGAACAATAAAATTTTTATTGTCTTAGACCTAGTCTCTTTATTGGAGAAAATGGTTGGAAGTCAAGGAAGAAAAGGAGAATGAGAAATTAGGGAGTCCTAGATCTTAATTAATAGAATCTATAACCATAAAGTGGAGAAGGCAACGGCACCCCACTCCAGTACTCTTGCCTGGCAAATCCCATGGACAGAGGAGCCTGGTAGGCTGCAGTCCATGGGGTCGCTAGGAGTCAGACATCACTGAGCGACTTCACTTTCACTTCTCACTTTCATGCATTGGAGAAGGAAATGGCAACCCACTCCACTGTTCTTGCCTGGAGAATCCCAGGGATGGGGGAGCCTGGTGGGCTGCCGTCTCTGGGGTCACACAGAGTCGGGCATGACAGAAGCGACTTAGCAGCATAACCATAAAGAGATGGGAATACCGGAGCACCTGACCTGCCTCTTGAAAAACCTATATGCAGGTCAGGAAGCAACAGTTAGAACTGGACATGGAACAACAGACTGGTTCCAAATAGCAAAAGGAGTACGTCAAGGCTGTATATTGTCACCCTGCTTATTTAACTTCTATGCAGAGTACATCATGAGAAACGCTGGGCTGGAAGAAGCACAAGCTGGAATCAAGACTGCCGGGAGAAATATCAATAACCTCAGATATGCAGATGACACCACCCTTATGGCAGAAAGTGAAGAGAAACTCAAAAGCCTCTTGATGAAAGTGAAAGTGGAGAATGAAAAAGTTGGCTTAAAGCTCAACATTCAGAAAATGAAGATCATTGCATCTGGTCCCATCACTTCATGGGAAATAGATGGGGAAAGAGTGGAAACAGTGTCAGACTTTGTTTTTTTGGGCTCCAAAATCACTGCAGATGGTGACTGCAGCCATGAAATTAAAAGATGTTTACTCCTTGGGAGAAAAATCGTGACCAACCTAGATAGCATATTCAAAAGCAGAGACATTACTTTGCCAGCAAATGTCCGTCTAGTCAAGGCTATGGTTTTTCCTGTGGTCATGTATGGATGTGAGAGTTGGACTGTGAAGAAGGCTGAGCGCCAAAGAATTGATGCATTTGAACTGTGGTGTTGGAGAAGACTCTTGAGAGTCCCTTGGACTGCAAGGAGATCCAACCAGTTCATCCTAAAGGAGATCAGCCCTGGGATTTCTTTGGAGGGAATGATGCTGAAATTGAGACTCCAGTACTTTGGCCACCTCATGTGAAGAGTTGACTCATTGGAAAAGACTTTGATGCTAGGAGGGATTGGGGGCAGGAGGAGAAGGGGACGACAGAGGATGAGATGGCTGGATAACATCACGGACTCGATGGACATGAGTCTGAGTGAACTCTGGGAGTTGGTGATGGACAGGGAGGCCTGGTGTGCTGGGATTCATGGGGTCGCAAAGAGTCAGACACAACTGAGCGACTGAACTGACTGATTGCCATGTGGATGGTCCTCCTTGGTGGCTCAGATGGTAAAGAATCTGCCTTATCCTGGGTTTGATCCCCAAGTGGGGAAAATCCCCTGGAGAAGGAAATGGCTACCACTCCAGTGTTCTTGCCTGGAGAATCCCACAGACAGAAGAGCCTGGTGGGCTACAGTCCATGGGGTCACAAAGAGTCAGACACGACTGAAGCGACTTAGAACACAGGCACACATAGCCATGTGGGGGCTTCCCTAGTGCCACAGAACCACCCTGCCAATACAGGAGATCTAAGAGATGCAGATTCAATCCCTGGGTCAGGAAGATCCCCTGGAGAAGGAAATGGCAGTCCACTCCAGTATTCTTGCTTGAGAATGCATGGACAGAGGAGCCTGGCAAGTACAGTCCATAGAGTCACAAATAGCTGGACACAAATGAAGCGGCTTAGCACACATGCATGCATGCATATAGCTATATGTGTCATAAGTAGCAGTGTCTTAAGTCTTCTTTTGCTATGAAGCATGGCTATGATACTGTTGCCACACTTATCTTCAGTCTCACCTGAATATCTTACTAACTTCAAAAGCACACTGTGTACAAGACAATCAGGAATCTGGGTTTTGACAATACTTTGATGTAGTAAGCTGAGTCTCTTGAATCTCTAACCTTCCTTCTACCACTGAATTTCCATAATTTATTAATTATATTTTTTAGTTTCCAGAATGGCAGACAAGTTATTACTAGGCTTGTGCTTTTCAATTTTATTCTGCAAGAATCCATTATGGTCATACTGTGTAGCTTATGAATATGTATTTATTTTTTTCATATAATATTTCTGCAAACATTTATTGGGCATGTCCCAGGATTTGGATACTCTGTTAATGATTGAAATAAAAAAATATATCAGTCATTATTGTTATCATGTTATAAAATCAAGCATGCCTATAAATGATAGCATTCTGAATATCATTCTTGCAAGGAACTTATAAAGTTTTAATATCTTTATTTTATGCAGAAGGAGACTAAGACTTTGAAAATGAAAACAACTTGACCAAGGTTCTATACCTAATCAGTGACAGAGACAGAATTGAATCCAGTTACAGCTAAGTTTAAGGCTTGTGCTATGCTGTGCTCAGTTACTTCAGTTATCTCTGACTCTTTGTGACGCTATGGACTGTAGTCTGCCAGGCTCCTTTATCCATGGAATTCTCCAGATAAGAGTACTGTAGTGGGTTGCCATGCCCTTCCCCAGGGGATCTTCCCAACCCAGGGATCAAACCTGTGTCTCCTGTATTACAGGAGCTAAGTAAAGAGAGCTAACTCTTTACCACTGAGCCATCAGGAAAGCCCCAAGTTTAAGGCTTATGTTCTTAATAACTACAGATTTTTTCTACCTCTACCTGAGTGATAGAAGACACAGAATGAGGCAATTGCAGCTAAAACAAAGAATTTCTTTAAATACACTGATAGAAATCAGAGAGAAAGAAATGATTGCTCTCTTGCCAAGAAGAGAAAACTGGATCTAGGTTTTAAGGAATGAGTACAAGATTTCCAGGAAGAGAAGCAAAAAATAAAAACAAACAAACAGAAACACCTGTATTCGCAAAGGCAAAGAAGAGGAGAATATGGTTAGGCTTAGGGAATGTAAAGTGAAAAGAAAGTGAAGTCGCTCAGTCGTGTCTGACTCTTTGCAACCCCATGGACTCTAGCCTACCAGGCTTCTCTATCCATGGTTCCAGGCAAGGGTACTGGAGTGAGTTGCCATTTCCTTCTCCAGGGGAGCTTCCCAACCCAGGGATTGAACCTGGGCCTCTTGTATTTCAGGCAGATGCTTTACCATCTGAGCCACTAGGGGAGTGTGGCTAAAGATTATTGGGAAGTGTGGCTAGAGATTATTGGGAAGTGTGGCTAGAGATTATTGGGAAGTGTGGCTAGAGATTATTAAGGCCTGTGAATGGTGGAAATGAAAGCTGAGGTTTGAAAAGGAAATTAGAGCTAGATCATAAAGAGTTATGAACACATTACAAAGAAATTAGAGTTTCACTTGTTCTTGAGCATAATTCTCAAAGTTGTCTAGTGAAAACTTTAGTAAATATCAGATACAGTTTATTTGGTTCTTTTTGCTTATAATTTTCCCACCACTATCACAGGATACCAACCAACTCACTTAAATTTGCCAGGCAATGGTATTGCCTCAAGGCACAATTTCTACTTTTTTAATTAGTACATAATATAGTTAAAAGTGACACACAAATATATATATAAATATATATAGTATATACATAATAGGGTTTCCTAGGTGGTGCTAGTGATAAAGAACCCACCTGCCAATTCAGGTGACATAAAAACCTTGGTTTTGATCCCTGGGTAGGGAAGATGCCCAGGAGCAGGAAATGGCAACCCACTCCAGTATTCCTGCCTGGAAAATCCCATGGACAGAGGAGTCTGACAGGCTGCAGTCCATGGAGTTGCAAAGAATCAAACACGACTGAGAAAAACACCAATACAGTATACTAAGACATATATATGGAATTTAGAAAGATGGTAACGATAACCCTGTATGCGAGACAGCAAAAGAGACACAGATGCATAGAACGGACTTTTGGACTCTGAGGGAGAAGGAGAGGGTGGGATGATTTGGGAGAATGGCATTGAAACATGTATACTATCAAGTAAGAAACGAATCACCAGTCTATGTTCGATACAGGATACAGAATGCTTGGGGCTGGTGCACGGGGATGATCCAGAGAGATGATATGGGGTGGGAGGTGGGAGGGGGGTTCAAGATTAGGAACTCATGTACACCCGTGGTGGATTCATGTCAATGTATGGCAAAACCAATACAGTATTGTAAAGTAAAATAAAGTAAAAAAAAAAAAACAACCTAAAAGTAACATTAAAAAAAAAAATCAAACACGACTGAAGCAACTCAGCATGCATGTACATATACATAATACTTAAAACCATGTATATGCCTATGTGTGTATATTAATAGACAGAAAACAAGCCTTCCTAATTCTGTTTATTCTTGCTTCCTTACACTTATTTGACCTCTGGGGCATTTTTGCCATGAAGTACTTACTAATAAGCAATAGAACTATGGTACCCAGAGTCCCACTTTGGTTAAAACCAAAGGACAGGGCTGCAGTCATCTGAAGACTTGACAGGGGCTGGCTGACCTGCTTCCACATGACCACTGACACAGACCACAGTCCTTTGTCACAGGAGCATCTGCACAGGGTTGCTTGAGTGCCCTCAAAACATGGCAGCTGGCTTCCTCTGTGGGTGATCCCAGAGAGATAGCAAGGAAGAAGATACACTGTTTTTCATAACATAGTCTTATGTTGACCACTTTTAAAACAGTCTGTTTGTTCCAAGACAGTCACTAAGTCCAGAGGACTCAAGGGAAGAGGCATTTGGGCATGTTTTTGAATCACCAACCACACAGCCCTTTTGAGTGTGAGTGGAGAAGCTCAGAACCCTGCTACCTCGGTCACCTCCTTATTTTTCACTACATCTTTAAGATTTCGTTATGGAAACCCAGGATCCCTCAAAAAGAAGTTTAAAATCATTGCTAGCCTAGGTAACTTTTAATGTGGAAAATGTTAACATTTCAAGTAAATATGGTGTTCATCATCTGCTTTAACGTAGATTATAATTTTTTGTGTGAATTCTGATAAAATTTTACCTAGAAGCACTTTATTCATTTAAATATCATATGAAACATAATTTGAGGTTCCTAGTTCTGTCTAGTCTTCAATATAATAAAAGTTCTACTAACCATGAATTCTTGCAATTCTGAAATAGTTAATAAAAATAGGACGTTTAATTTAAGAATGACTGCTTCTGCTAACCATTAAAACAATATTCCCTAAGCAAAGTTAGGTTCTTATATTTGTAGTAGTAACAACAGCTTTCATTTTTATTTTCATAAGCATTGCATAGTTATATGTGAGTTTATTTCTGTTTTTAAAATAAGTTCATTTGTAGAATTTTTTGAGATTCCACATGTAAGTTATATCATATGATATTTGTATTTAGTGGGGGGAGGGGAGAGAGAAATTTGGAGTTTGGGATTAGCATATGCACACTACCTACTGAATATAAAATAGAGAAACAACAAGGTCCTACTGTATGGTCCAGGTAATGATACTATCTTGTAATAACCTATAATGGAAAAGAATCTGTAACTGAATCACTTGCTGTATACTTGAAACTAACACTACACTGTAAATTAACAATACTTCAAGAAAAATTTTTGAAAGGAGTATTACATATGTCTATCCAATTCTTTTAAAAATATAAGCATACAAATAGAACTTTTTGTATAAGAATCATATGACAGACATACATTTTGGGTTTTATTCTCAATTGTATGAACATGGGCAAGTCACACCACTCTTATCAGCTTGACTGTCTTCTGTAATCATGAAATAATTAAAATATATTGCTGAATTAGATGGTCTAAATGTCCTCTGGCACAGTATTTGATTTTAAAATTCCCACTTCTAGTTGAAAGTAAATCCTGGTAAAAATCTTATTGCTACAGTCTGTGCTTATGTCTAGAGTGCCAAATAAATGGTAGATGTTTAAGTGAATAAAAATACATGAGAAAATACCCAGGAAAGGGTCTTTTTAACTTATCTATTACATGTAAAACATGCAGAAAGTGTTACATATGATTTCATTGGAAATCACACAGGTGTTCTTAATATTGATAGAAAGTTTTATCTGTATACAAGGTTCCAATAGACATTTCCCCTTTAAAATAAACTACCTTCATTGAATTAGCTTAATCTAAAAGATCAAACAATGAAGTAAAGTACCAGGGTGTAGCTACGTGATGGGTGTTTATGTGAAGAGGAGAAAGTGAATCAAATTATGAATCCAGAGCTTAAAACAATACATTTTAGGCATTCTTAACTCCTAATTAATAATAAAATAAACAAAAATATGTGGATTTAAGAAATTAGGACTCTTTCAGGTATTACCTTATTATTGATCTGCTCAATAAATTTCCATCAGCTGAAAGGAAGAATTATTTTCATGACCAAATAGATAGCATCCATTGTACAGGTCAGGTCACCACAAGGGAGTGGCACCACTTAGCTAATCAGACCTGGAACACAGGTAGCCTCTGATAGAAAGCCATCCCATTTTGGCCACATTGCATAAGCTTTTCAAAACACTAGAAGTTCTAAAGAGAAAGAACTCTGATGTATAAGTTGCAGAGGTCATCTCTCAGTGTGGGGCAGGAAGCTTTTATCATTGAAGCAACCATCCCTTCACTGAACAGATGTCTTGGAACTCTTTTGCTTCGTATGGTTTCTTTAACTAATGACTTAAATAAGCTCTATTTTTATCCTTGATAGAGCCTTACCTTCTTGGTTTGGATTCACCATTTCTATGAAATTTATGCTGAAGTGTCAGGTCACCTAAAGACAATCAGAACTATATAAGAGTGTTATAGGTCTCTCTCTATCTCATTTTTAACAAACACATATCTAGCATTTAACTTCTACCATGCCTGATGCTAAAAACCTTACATAAAGTTTTACTCAATTTATCCTTACACTAACCCTCTGTGTTAGATCTGGCAGGTCAGGCTCTATTTATGGATAAAGAAATTGTAAGTTAAAGGAGTCAGCAATTTCCCCAAAGTCACACTTCAGCTAAGTGTCAGAGCATTGCTCCAAACTAACTACAGATTCCATGCTCAACACTGTCCCACTTCTTTGTTATTCCAAGATTCCTCTAGGTGTATTTGTAGCAATTTGTAGCTTTGAGTGTTTAAGAACATGCTGTAGCTAGCTAATTTAAAAAAGGAAAACTGTATAAACCATTATCAAAATAATATAAAACAACTAACCACATTCACATACACATTCATTCACATGCAACACTGTTCATGTGTATTCTTTGTAATGGCAGAATGTTCAGGTGAGTCTACTTGGTTATATCTATAATATTTCTTCCATTTGAGTTCACTGATAAACACTGGAAGAAATGTGAAGCTGTTGGTGACCGTCTAGTAAGAGAGACTACATAGTCACTTTTGTATAATTACTATTTCTAATTTAAATGATAATATAAAATATATATATACCATCCCGAGCAATTAATATCAGAAAATTAGTAAATAAAAGGTAGGGTTTGAAACTGTTTAGCAAACCTTTAAAGAGGAAATGTTTCCTGGTTGGTAGACTCCTTTTCCATAGACATCATGGAGGTTTTGTTTTTCTTTTTGGTATCCAGAAAGTTTAGAGTTCTAGATGAAGTTGATAAAACTTAGACAGTCAATAGGTCTTAGAGTCAATAAACAAATCTCTATTAATTATGTCTGATTTTGAGTACACAGATTGCATAACCCTAAATATTTGGGTACTTGTGATGGGTACCAAATATGAGCCCTGCATACCAATTTATGAATTATGAAAAGTATGCATTTGGTACCACTGTTCAGCTGAATACCAGGAGTATATGTGATTTTTCAATTTATCTGACAGAAATAAAATTCAAAAAAATATTTTAAACTATCTACTATTACTTTCCCAAGAAACCTTCCTGTCTATAAAATAGAATATCTCTTTATTCTTCTTCAGGCCCAGTGATGGCCCAGTCTAATACTTCTCCTCCTTTTCATATATCTGCCTTTTTCTCTAGGTAATTCAAGTATAAATAATGCACTTACATGGCTCTCACTAAAGACTTTTCTGCAGTTCTTTTCTCAAGGCTTCTCTTATTCCTCTAGTGGCAATCACACCCATAACAGATGACATCTGTGCCCCAGATCATTGTGAACCACTCAGGTAGGCCATGTGTTGTACCTTGACCTAACATCTCATTTCTGTTCCCACCACTGTGGCCAATTAAATGAGGGTCTCGTACGGAGCCAGTTGACTGGTCGTGTGCCGGCTATCACCACAAGAGCTTAAGGGCCACAAATCTCTGTTATTACCAAGCTGTTGCTGCCAGAAGCATGCTGATTCTTGACAAAAAGAATAGATTAGGATCAATCAAATCTCCTGGAGGCTTGTCAGTGGGACTTTTAACCACACCTTCTACCTCAAACTTTCCCCTTCACCTCCTTCCAAACACCTACGCAGCAGCAAGCTAACAAGGTGTCTGCCAAACCATATGTTCATAATTAGCTAACTTCTTGCCTGTCGCTAGAGGCACCACTGATTCAGCAACAGCCCTCAAGGGTGTGGGGCATCCAATAAGACACCACCAACCAGCACCTACCCCTCCCCTCTGCGGTAGGAGAAGAGGCATACTTAATTCCAGCTGTGGCTTTGTTGAGTGAATTAACTTTATCCTCAATTTAAAAAGCCAGCATGAAATCAAAGGAGACCACAGAAAAGGAAAATAGAGAAAATGGAAAAAAAAATGCTGTAGGTTAACTCAACAAATCTGATGAATGAACCTCAACTGGTTGGCCTCATTTAGCCAATCACTGCAAAGCAGGTTTCTGGCACTGTTGTTACTTCTGGCGCAATTCTTCCTTTAATTTCCCAGTTCTGTGGTTAAAGTCTCTCGTTACACAGAGGGGATCGATGATATAATTGTTTATGAGCCAGTGGAACACATTTTTAGGTAGCAGTGAGGTTACCAAGCAATGAGATATTAATGTTAGAAACAGCAGTGTACGATGCTGGCTAAGAAATCTCATCTCAAGGTAAGAGTGCTGCATATGAAATTAATTTTGCAATCTCTTCTTTGAGCCTATAAATTCTTGAGTGTGTGGTTTTCTTTATGGGAAAAAGTTGGCAAATATCTTTCAAAAAGTTCTAGAGCACAGAGAATTATGAAATCTTTTTGTTCTCGTTGACTAAGGAAGAAATGTCTAATATTCTGAAAAAATACATTTTCACTAAATTTATTTATATGAGGATTATTAATAGATTGTACTGTTTTCAATTAAATAATCTGTATAATGTTTGAATACAGTTATCAATATTATTTTTCTTAAAGGATTAAAAATTAATACTAAAGGCATATATGATCCTGAATTTTAGTAGAAAAAATTGGTCAATGTCATTTCTTAGTTTCAAGACTATGATGAATAACTTTTTAAACTTGCAAAACCCTAAGGATGCTTTTCCTATAGCATAAATATTATATACTTAATTTAAAATTTATATAATTTAATGAATTATTTAAATTAGAACAGAAAAAACTAGTTAAGCAAAAATATGTATTCTTAATATATATTCTTAAAATTAAAATTGCTGCAAAAATTGAGTGCCTAAATGCAGTTGTGTAAAAAAGCAGTATTTATATTTTTATAAATGATGCTTACGAGACCAAAATGTGGACTATAAAAAGATAAAGCATTTACATTGAAAATAATGACATTAAATAATTTGTGTTAAAAGTGATTAAGTAGAAATTAGTTTATTGTTTAAACAATGTTGGTCTCAGAATATTGTGATTTTACTGTTGTAGTTGATATTACCATGAAATCCTCCTATGATGCATTCTAAGAACTTTGGACAATGTATAGAACAGGACTGGAGCACGCTCAAGCTCTAGATATATACTGAGGATAGGTCATTGTTTTAAGTATCAGCTTGAGCTTTAATTTCATTGTCAATCACATAATCTCTGCTATTATATTAAAAAGCCATTGAGGTTGGCAGGGACTCAGGGGTTTTGAGTAACAGACATTGTCATGATGCTATGTGACTTAAGAAACAACTGATGTGGTTTGTGACCAGGGAATTAGAAAACATAAGCCAAAGGGAAAATCCAGAGACCACAGATTGGTACAAGTTACAGGCAATTTTTTTTTAATAAGCCCTTTATAATAATGTCAGACAAGACACATCTAGTATCTTCCCTACCCTCTATGGAATAAACCATTTACAATCAGAGCCATATGTTTGCTTTCAAAGAAAAGTTGCCACCCTAAAATATTCCTTAAAAATATTTTTACAACTTGTCATTATGCAAATAGCACATTTCTTTTATTAAAAAAAGAACAATAAAATAACTTGCTAAAAAATGCCCATAAGCTAATGAGCACTCTTTTCAGTTTACTCTCTCCAAATTTTCAACTTTGATATGTTTTAAACAAGATAGAATATGAATCAACTAAAATATAATATTGTTTCCGTAGCCAAGGATATTTATAATTCCACAATAAGGGGGTCTTTATTTTAACTTTCAGTGTGATAAACTTATAATGTGATTTACCTTAATGAGTATTATACTGGGCTTCCCTGGTGGTTCAAATGGTAAAGAATCTGCCAACAATGTGGGACACCTGGGTTTGATCCTTGGGTGGGGAACATCCCCTGGAGGAGGAAATGGCAATCCACTCTAGTACTTTTGTCTGGAGAATCCCACGGACAGAGAAGCCTGGCAAGCTAAAGTACATGGGGTCACAAAGAGTCAGACACAACTGAGTGACTAAGCATAGAGTATTATGCTATGGAGCATGAAGATATATATACTAGAAATAAGAAACAACGATGATTGAGTTTTAAGAACTGATTTTGAGGAATCTTAAAAATCTTACAGACTGTTGCAATAAGAAATGGTGGACCTTTGTAGAACATTAAGTAGTGAGCTTACACGATGATAGGATGCTTTAACAAAATATGGGCAGTAGTGAACAGTGAAGATTGGAGGCAACAAGAGGCTTATTGAAGATGCTGTGTTCCATATCAGTGATGTGCACTTGGCCAAGGACAGTGAAAATGGGGCTGGATAGAAAAAGATAAATGAGACATATTAAAGACTGAATCAGATTACTATAACTAACCAACAAAGGAGAGATTCAAGATAAGATCAAATTGGCAAACTTCAGCAGGAAAAAAATATGACAGTGGCAAAGGTGATGTGAAGAGAGACGATGAGGTTGGAAATCAGCTTTTTGGCAGAAAACGTACTGAATTTGGTTTTAGTCAAATTACGTTTGAGGCATGATATGCATACTAGGAATAGGCACCTGACAGATCTAGGGTTCTGATGAGCAGATTGGGAACATTTCAGTTTGGGAGTTAGATGTGGTACGGATTACTAGACACATCTAAATAGACTGTTCTTCAAGGGAGGGGAGATAAATCAAGAAAAACAGGTCAGATCTTACATGTAGCTCAGTCAGTAAACAATCTGCCTGCAATGCAGGAATCTACCTGCAGTGCAGGAGAACTGGGTTCGATTCCTGGGTTAGAAAGATGCCCTGGAGAAGGAAATGGCAACCCACTCTACTGTTCTTGCCTGAGAAATCCCATGGATAGAGGATCTGGCAGGCTACAGTCCATGTAGTCACAAAAACGGACATGACAGAGCGACTAAACCACCACCTACACGTTCACTCCCAGAGTAAAGGGGCAGAAGGGAAGGAGTTAGGAATGAGAACAGAGGAAGAATTTTAAGAAAAGAGTCAGTAACCAAACCTAATAAATTTTTAAAGGTATTCTCAAAAGCAAGGAAAAGTAAAAACGTCTCGTGGAGCATAGAAGTCAAATCTAAAGAAAATGGCTAAAAATCCAGGGAAGCCCAGTTAAACATCAATGGCAATTTTGAAAGACCATTTGCAAAATATGGGATCCGAAAGTATCCAAACACTGTGGAAACAGTGATAAGGAAACACAAGCAACATTTTGTGATGTATTATTTAGTATTTTACAACTATGTTTATAAGGGGAGCTGTCAATAATTCTCCTCTCATGCTATTTTTGTTAAGATTTTGATATGAAAGTTATATTAGCTTCATAAAAGGAATTGGAGTATGTTATCTCTTTTTCTCTTCTCTGCAACTATTTGTAATATAAATTGAGATTACCAGTCCTTTGAAAGTTTGACTAAAAACTCACTTATAAAATCATCTAACCCAGTGTATATTTTGGAGGGAGATTTTTGACTATGCATTTAGTTCCTTTAAAAGTCATCATAATACTTTGGGCTAGTATTCCCTTGAGTCATTATGTTTTATATTTCTATGAGTGGTCATTTCTTCTAAGTTTCCATAAATATTTGCATTAACAAATTTCTTATAATTAAAAACTCCAGCAGCATGGAGACAAAGACCTAGAGAACAGACTTGCTGGATACAGTGGGGAAAGAGAGAGTAAAACTAACTGAGAAAGTAGCATTGAAACATATGCATTACCATATAGAAAATAGATGACTAGTGGAAATTTGCTGTATGATGCAGGGAGCTCTGTGACAACCTAGAGGGGTGGGATAGGGTGGGAAGTAAGAGGGAGGGAACATATGTACACCTATGGCTGATTCATGCTGATGTATGGCAGAAACTACCACAATATTGTAAAGCAATTATCCTCTAATTAAAGATAAATAAATTTTAAAAAACTTCAACCAAAATTAAAGGTATAATTTCCTTCTCATTTCTAATATTTATTTCTCTTCATAATCAGAGATCTATATATGTTTATTGGACTAATGTCTTTCAAAAAATTACTATTGAGTTTGTAGGATTAATTCAACATTTTTTCAGTTCTTTGTTTCAGTTCCTCCCATTAAAAAAAAATCATTTACTCTCTTCTAATTTTTGAAATTCTTTTATCTTAATTTAGATTAATCTTAAATTAAAATTTAGTTAACTTTTGATTTTTCTCATTTTCCAGTATTTTAATTTGAGTTGTGAAACAACTTCTAAATCTTTGTTTCTAACAAATTTTTATACAAAATTATTTTATGTAGTTCCAAAAATTTTATGATATGCATTGTGTGTTTTTGCTTTAGTTCATTTATTAGTTAGACATGTAAACATGGGGTTTTAATTAATTTTTTCAGGTATATTGGTTTTAGTTTACATTATTAATTTATAATTTTAAAACACAGTAATTTACTAGAAAGTACTCCCTAATCTCTGAGTTCAGCAAAGCTAAAGAGTGACTTTACTGTCATTATGGTGTAAGACAAAAATGCCAGAAGCTTGAACCATGATAGTGGGCTGTACCAGAAAAGGCATTCAGGATTGAGATTCCATGACTGATGGGCTGTAGAAGGTGAGAGTGAGAGAAGAGTCACATATGACTTTCATGATCATAGCTTGAGCAACAGAATGGATGGAGTCACCACTTACTGAGATGGAGGAGGCTGAGAATGATAGCAAAGACTGCATTCAGTTTTGGACAAGTTATGCCTGTGTTGCCTGTGAGATAGCAAACAGAGGATAACAAGAATGCAATAAATATACAAACCATGCAATCACAAGAAATTTCAGGCCATAACTGTGGAAAGTCTTCGAAAACATGGCAATAGAATAGTTTGTCCAGGAAAAAGTCATAGAATAATTTTTGAAAGGTAGCAAGACTGAAAGGTTGAGCAATTGCAATGTCTGATGTAGGAGGTGGAGTTTGCCATGGCAACTCTGGAGTGACAGAGTGTGAAGAGGACATGTCATAGTGGACAAGAAAATGGAGTATTTTGAGAAGAAGGGAATGATGAGCAAAGAGATGTCATTAACAATAAAGTTAAGAACAATTGAAAACTATTTTTATTTATTTATTTTTTGTTTGTTTTGCCTCTCTGCTTGGCAGTGGGATCTTATTTCTGGACCAGGGATAGAACTTGTGCCCTCTGCAGTGGAAGCATGGAATGATAATCCCTGGACCACTAAGGAAGTCCCCAAAACTATATTGATGCATAATATAACAGAAACTGGAGTACAAATTGGTGATTTCCGAACTGAGGTCTTTATCAGTATGATGATTAATAGGGATTTGAATAGTTCAGGAAGTCCGATGAATTGTGCATATTTTATTGACAGGATTGAATGGAGCTGTCAGATAACTAAGTCTTCTAAAAATTCTCCTAACAAACTACCTCATAGTGAGAGCCCTCCTTGTTCCAACAAGAGTGATAAGTATTTATTCAAAGCAACTTTGATAAAATGGACAGTTTCCATCTGGAACACAAAATGATTTCAGTAATAAATACCCCCTTTCATAAAGATATTAATCCTTTCAATTTTGTTTTGTGATTTATAGTTTGCCAAGCACCTTTCACACTGTTTCATTTAATTGATACTGTCAACTGCAGGAAAAGAGAAATCTCTACTCTTCATATATCTGCTTTAATAATAGAAACAGACCCAGTCTACAGGTCTAACTTCTTTCTTAGTCCTTTTTTGGTTTCTGCCCATAGGAAGAGGATTGGCCACTGACTCTTCTGAACGTTAATGATATGCTTCTATTTTCCTGATAGGTATGGCTTCAATTCTGTAAGAAGCATGCAGATGTCCTGTTGTTTTACTTCTTTTTTAAAAAAACATTTTTTATACTACTGGTTTTTATTTTTTGGCCACACCACATAGTGTGTGGGATCTTAGTTTCCTGACCAAGGATCAAACCCATGCCTCCTGCGGTGGAAACATGGAGTCTTAACCACTGGATAGCCAGGGAAGTCCTCTTTTACTTCTTAGACTCCCATGCTTTCTACTCCTATGTGTAAAGCACACATTTTCACACAGCCATCACGTCTACCCTTCCAATGAAGGCCCTATGTTCACTCATAGTGAGAGCCCTCCATATTCCATTAAGAGTGTGATAAGCACTTATTCAAAGCAATCATTCTATTTCACCAGAGCAACCCTGTTCTGTCTGTGCAAGATGGGGTGGTATAGCTGTGGTGTCTGCGTGTGTTTTTGTATTAGTGTGCACGCTAAATTGCTTCAGTAGTGTCCAACTCTTTGCAACCTTATGTCCATGGGATTCTCCAGGCAAGAATACTGGAGGGGGTTTCCATACAACCTCTAGGGGATACTCCCAACCCAGGGATTGAACCCGGATCTCCTGTAGTGGAGGCAAATTCTTTACCACTGGGAAGCCCAAAATAGCTACAGACATTTACATAACTAGCTGAATGAATGGAGCTAGTACTACAAAACTAGCCATTCTGTAATAGACTCAAAGGTAGCTCACTCAGATGGTGGTGGTGGTGGTTTCGTCACTTAGCTGTGTCTGACTTTTGCTACCCTGTAGCCTGCCAGGTGCCTCTGTCCATGGGATTTCCCAGGCAAGGATACTGGAGTGGGTTGCCATTTCCTTCTCTCACTTAGATATCCAAACCTAAATGCATTCCTCCATTATATTTTACTAGAGCAACCCTGTACTGGGGATTATCAGGCGAACACCCAGATTAATGCATACAGCACACACATACTTTCACCTCATTGACATATTATTTTTGTATATTTTAACAAACTCAGAGAAGAAATGAATTACTATTCATTTATTATACAACTAAAAACTGAAGTTCTAAGGTCTTAGAACTTAACCAATTTCAAGTTATTAATAAAAAGTAAATTGAGGATTAAAATCCAAATCTTTTCAGTTTCTTTTCATTATTATTTTACCCAGTCTATATTTTTTCACACTATCACTATGTAATATGTTAACTTTGATTGATCAAAACATACATCTTTCCATCTATAAAATCTTTGTCATATTTGTATTCATCAATAATTCCATTAAAAAACTTTAAATCATAACATAATTTCTATACCTACCAAATAATTCAGTTGACTTGTCATCTTTATACAAACATTATTAAAATGTGGAGCTCTGTTTTATGTTCCCACATCAAAACTTTTAAAAATCAGAAAAGAAAAAGAGAACACATGCAGAGTCACACTTAATGAATAGAACACAGCCATAACTATCCTAATCATGAAATATTGTAGTCACAAAAGGAAACTGATAATCTCATGTGAATGATAATGAGCTCATGGTAAAATTCCTTCCAACTTCTGAGGAGTATAAATATTCTGGAAGATAATAAATGGAATATCTGATACTAGAGAGCATTGAGCTGATGGAACAGAGAAAACAAATATTTAAAACACAGATATAAATATTCTTAGATATGTAAGGGAGGATGTTGGAAAACAGAAAGCAAGAATCAGTTGGTGATATTGGTTATCAAAAATTTATTAGCTGGGAAAAACAAAACTGAAAGGATTGGGTAAGGGAATAGATGCAGCCCAATAAAGAAATGGAAATTAACAGAGACTTGTTAATTCTCTCATAATAGGAAAACCAGAAATGATGAAAAACAATGTAGGGAAGCAACAAATGACAATAACTGAAATTCCTCATGATGATGCCGTCAGTTCTCAGACTGAAAAGCTTTGTAAAGTTTCAACACTTAAGGAAAAAAAAAAATCCCAACACCTAATAACATACTGATATATAAGAATTTCAGAGATATAGCCTAACAGATCCCAATAGAATAAAAAAAAAAGTCTACAAAAGAACCAATGAATCAGATTAATGGCAGATCTTCTTGATCTAAAGATATGTTAAGTGATTTCTTAATTAAAAAAATACAGATGCAAATTAATATCTCATCTCAACCTATATGATTCTTAAGATGATGGGTAGATCTTTATTTGTTCTTCACAAACTTCACAAACCTGCTTTCTTTGGAATTTAAGAAATGAGTTCCTGGTATTTTTAGTTTCAAGTGAAAATCAAATTTATTTAATAAAGCATACTCTTAAAAAATACACATGGTCATAATAACTTTCCTTTTAAAATACCATCAAACAAAAAGAGATCTTAGTTATGAATAATGGCCTTCAACTCCTACTCATGATTTTACTGCTCTTCCATTGGTTTAAATATTTTCATAAATTTAATGATAGAGGATAGAAATTATAGATCTAGTTGGTATTTAAAGTAAATTCAATTAGCCTCGTGCTAGAAATTCATATTGTACAAAATGTTATAATTGCTGCAACATATATTTCTTTCACATTTACTTTGAATTAAAAAGTGAAGTCGAGAACATGGATTACCATTAAGAGGCCCTCGTCCTTTACGTAAATCAGGATATATTGGAAAAGTCTTCAGGAAGCCCCCTCTAGTGTCTGAAGAAAGCAACAGCTCACTGGCAAAGATCTGAGAAAGACAAAGATGTGAGAATTTTAGTTTCTCTTCTAAAGTGGCTGATATTGGAGATCATCAATTCCAATATTCATTCTGTTTGCAAATAGGAAAACTAAAGGTCCAGAGAGGGAGTGTTTTGTCTAAGATCACACTGAAGGTCAATGTTATATCGAGTATGTCAACCCAAATCTCCTGACTCAGTTCACAGCACACTACTCTACCTTGTGTACTTGGTTTTGGGCCAAGTGGGCCCAGGGTAGGATAAAAGCAAGAAATTTGGGGTAATGTGTTTTTTTTTTTTTAAAGATAGGATTATAGAAATGAGTGAAGGGTCACTGGGATTAAAGGGAAGAAAAAGATGGTTAGCATGAAAGTTTAGGGAACTATGGTAAAAAAAGTCACAGCAATTATTTGCTTATTGTCATCAGTATGAATAGAATTTACTGACAAGAACAACATGAAAATGTCATAACAAAGCAATAAACCTTGATTTTCTGCCCCACTCCAGCTCATGATAATGGACTGGCAGTGGGGTTGTTATTTAACAACAGTCATGGTGTATTATCCTTAAACAGGATGTGCAATTTTTGGCCTCCCCTCCTTCCTTCAGAATATCTAAGGGGCAAAAACTCTGTAGAAAAATACCCCAAGGACTAGCCCTAAGGATGTCAATTTGCAATAGCCTGGTTATTTTACCCTTAAGTGTATGACTTTTCTGTATACTGTTGCTAAGAGTTAGTTTGTGAAAATTTTCAGCTGTTCCTTTTGAGTGAGTTTTGAATGTGAGAGTGTACTGTGGAGGTAGCTGCTGCTGCCGCTGTCGCTTCAGTCGTGGCCAACTCTGTGCGACCCCATAGATGGCAGCCCACCAGGCTCCCCCGTCCCTGGGATTCTCCAGGCAAGAACACTGGAATGGGTTGCCATTTCCTTCTCCAAAGCATGAAAGTGAAAAGTGAAAGTGAAGTCGCTCAGTTGTGTCCGACTCTTAGCGACCCCATGGACTGCAGCCTACCAGGCTCCTCCGTCCATGGGATTTTCCAGGCAGAGTACTAGACTTGGTTGCCATTGCCTTCTCCATTGTGGAGGTAGAGAGATGTATCAAATTGTTCATAGTCTACTGGGGAAGACACAAAAGCCCAGGAGGGAAGATGGGAACATGTTATGCTTAGTATCTTTCAGGTTTCAGCCTTTTCTGTATCTTAGCAACTTGGAAGGTGATGTTGAAGGCTCTGGACATGTATTCCCTGAATACATATTCCTAGGGCTTAAGGGAAGCTAATACATGAGTTAAGGGCTACCCTGGTGGCTCAGTGGTAAAGAATCATCTTGCCAGTGATTTTTTTTGTAAAAATAGAATATATCAGTTCAGTTCAGTTCAGTCGCTCAGTCGTGTCCGACTCTTTGCGACCCCATGAATTGCAGCACTCCAGGCCTCCCTGTCCATCACCAACTCCCAGAGTTCACCCAAATTCATGTGCATCGAGTCGGTGATGCCATCCAGCCATCTCATCCTCTGTCGTCCCCTTCTCCTCCTGCCCCCAATCCCTCGCAGCATCAGAGTCTTTTCCAATGAGTCAACCCTTTGATGAGGTGACCAAAGTACTGGAGTTTCAGCTTTAGCATCATTCCTTCCAAAGAACATCCAGGACTGATCTCCTCTAGAACGGACTGGTTGGATCTCCTTGGAGTCACAGGGACTCTCAAGGGTCTTCTCCAACACCACAGTTCAAAAGCATCAATTCTTTGGCACTCAGCTTTCTTCACAGTCCGACTCTCATATCCATACATGACCACTGGAAAAACCATAGCCTTGACTAAATGGACCTTTGTTGGCAAAGTAATGTCTCTGCTTTTGAATATGCTATCTAGGTTGGTCATAACTTTCCTTCCAAGAGTAAGTATCTTTTTTTTTTTTTTAATTTTAAAATCTTTAATTCTTACATGCATTCCCAAACATGAACCCCCCTCCCACCTCCCTCCCCATAACATCTCTCTGGGTCATCCCCATGCACCAGCCCCAAGCATGCTGTATCCTGCATCAGACATAGACTGGCGATTCGATTTTTACATGATAGTATACATGTTAGAATACCATTCTCCCAAATCATCCTACCCTCTCCCTCTCCCTCTGAGTCCAAAAGTCCATTATACACATCTGTGTCTTTTTTGCTGTCTTGCATACAGGGTCGTCATTGCCATCTTTCTAAATTCCATATATATGTGTTAGTATACTGTATTGGTGTTTTTCTTTCTGGCTTACTTCACTCTGTATAATCGGCTCCAGTTTCATCCATCTCATCAGAACTGATTCAAATGAATTCTTTTTAATGGCTGAGTAATACTCCATTGTGTATATGTACCACAGCTTTCTTATCCATTCATCTGCTGATGGACATCTAGGTTGTTTCCATGTCCTGGCTATTATAAACAGTGCTGCGGTGAACATTGGGGTACATGTGTCTCTTTCAATTCTGGTTTCCTCGGTGTGTATGCCCAGCAGTGGGATTGCTGGGTCATAAGGTAGTTCTATTTGCAATTTTTTAAGGAATCTCCACACTGTTCTCCAAAGTGGCTGTACTAGTTTGCATTCCCACCAACAGTGTAGGAGGGTTCCCTTTTCTCCACACCCTCTCCAGCATTTATTGCTTGCAGATTTTTGGATCACAGACATTCTGACTGGTGTGAAGTGGTACCTCATTGTGGTTTCGATTTGCATTTCTCTCAGACATAAATCACAGCAGGATCCTCTATGATCCACCTCCCAGAATTCTGGAAATAAAAGCAAAAATAAACAAATGGGATCTAATTAAAATTAAAAGCTGCTGCACAACAAAGGAAAACATAAGCAAGGTGAAAAGACAGCCTTCTGAATGGGAGAAAATAATAGCAAATGAAGCAACTGACAAACAACTAATCTCAAAAATATACAAGCAACTTATGCAGCTCAATTCCAGAAAAATAAACGACCCAATCAAAAAATGGGCCAAAGAACTAAATAGACATTTCTCCAAAGAAGACATACAGATGGCTAACAAACACATGAAAAGATGTTCAACATCACTCATTATTAGAGAAATCCAAGAGTAAGTATCTTTAATTTCATGGCTGCAATCACCATCTGCAGTGATTTTGGAGCCTAAAAGATTAAAGTCTGACACTGTTTCCACTGTTTCTCCATCTATTTCCCATAAAGTGATGGGACCAGATGCCATGATCTTCGTTTTCTGAATGTTGAGCTTTAAGCCAACTTCTTCACTCTCTTCTTTCACTTTCATCAAGAAGCTCTTTAGTTCCTTTTCATTTTCTGCCGTAAGGGTGGTGTCATCTGCACATCTGAGGTTATTGATATTTCTCCCGGCAATCTTGATTCCAGCCTGTGCTTCTTCCAGTCCAGTGTTTCTCATGATGTACTCTGCATAGAAGTTAAATAAGCAGGGTGACAATATACAGCCTTGACGTACTCCTTTTGCTATTTGGAACCAGTCTGTTGTTCCATGTCCAGTTCTAACTGTTGCTTCCTGACCTGCATACAGATTTCTCAAGAGGCAGGTCAGGTGGTCTGCTATTCCCATCTCTTTCAGAATTTTCCACAATTTATTGTGATCCACACAGTCAAAGGCTTTGGCATAGTCAATAAAGCAGAAATAGATGTTTTTCTAGTACTCTCTTTCTTTTTCCATGATCCAGCAGATGTTGGCAATTTGATCTCTGGTTCCTGTGCCTTTTCTAAAACCAGCTTGAACGTCTGGAAGTTCACAGTTCATGTACTGCTGAAGCCTGGCTTGGAGAATTTTGAGCATTACTTTATTAGCGTGTGAGATGAATACAATTGTGCGGTAGTTTGAACATTCTTTGGCATTGTCTTTCTTTGGGAATGGAATGACAACTGACCTTTTCCAGTCCTGTGGCCACTGCTGAGTTTTCCAAATTTGCTGGCATATTGAGTGCAGCACTTTCATAGCATTATCTTTCAGAATTTGAAACAGCTCTACTGGAATTCCATCACCTCCACTAGCTTTGTTCTTAGTGATGCTTTCTAAAGCCCACTTGACTTCACATTCCAAGATGTCTGGCTCTAGGTGAGTGATCACATCATCATGATTATCTGGGTCATGAAGATCTTTTTTGTACAGTTCTTCTGTGTATTCTTGCCACCTCTTCTTAATATCTTCTGCTTCTGGTAGGTCCAGACCATTTCTGTCCTTTATCGAGCCCATCTTTGCATGAAATATTCCCTTGGTATCTCTAATTTTCTTGAAGAGATCTCTAGGCTTCCCCATTCTGTTGTTTTCCTCTATTTCTTTGCATTGATCCCTGAGGAAGGCTTTCTTATCTCTCCTTGCTATTCTTTGGAACTCTGCATTCAGATGCTTGTATCTTTCCTTTTCTCCTTTGCTTCTTGCTTCTCTTCTTTTCACAGCTATTTGTAAGGCCTCCCCAGACAGCCATTTGCTTTTTTGCATTTCTTTTGCATGGGGATGGTCTTGATCCCTGTCTCCTGTATAATGTCATGAACCTCCATCCATAGTTCATCAGGCACTCTATCTAACAGATGTAGTCCCTTAAATCTATTTCTCACTTCCACTGTTTAATCATAAGGGATTTGATTTAGGTCATACCTGAATGGTAAAATTGATGCTTTTGAACTGTGGTGTTGGAGAAGACTCTTGAGAGTCCCTTGGACTGCAAGGAGATCCAACCAGTCCATTCTGAAGGAGATCAGTCCTGGGTGTTCTTTGGAATGAATGATGCTAAAGCTGAAACTCCAGTACTTTGGCCACCTCATGCGAAGAGTTGACCTATTGGAAAAATCTCTGATGCTGGGAGGGAACGAGGGCAGGAGAAGGGGACGACAGAGGATGAGATGGCTGGATGGCATCACTGACTCGATGCACGTGAGTTAGAGTGAACTCCGGGAGTTGGTGATGGACAGGGAAGCCTGGCGTGCTGCGATTCATGGGGTCACAAAGAGTCGGACACGACTGAGCGACTGAACTGAACTGAACTGAACTGAGTGGTATATAGTGCTTGTAAATGTACTAAGAATATATGCAGTCGCAGATTCTTTACCAAAACTTTTGTCTGTCACTACATTGAGGTTCCTATAAAACTTTTCAACAAACCCTCAAATATGGATCAATTCAAATATTCTTTTTATTTGTCTCTACCTCTTATGGTACTGATCACATAATTTAGGTACTACACTTCCATAGTTATTCTCTTCATTTGAACACTTATCTGATGATCAGTTCCCTCATCTTGTAGCAATTTTGAACCTTCATAGCTTTCCACAAGCCTGTATTTCTGTCTCTTAGTGGATTGATTGTCTCCTTTAGAGGTAAAATAGAAATGACCAAGTAGGTACTTTCTCAATTTTCTCTTAGAACGTAGGTCACATCAATATTCTTCCATATCTTTGTATCACCAATTAGATCTTTTTCCTATTGAAACTCTAATGTCTATCTTTTCTCTGGATGCTGAATCCTATATTCTTCCTATTTTCAAAGGTAATTTTGTATTTCAGTATATAATTTTCATGTTTATAAAGCTCAATATTGTTAGGATAATAGTTCTCAAAATGATACAGAGATTCAATGTATACCAAACAAAACCCTAGTCAGCTTTAGTGAAAAATGACAAACTGACAATGAAGATTCAAATGGACAAATATAGTTCAAATATATAGGTCTCTTAAACAAAGCTGTAAAGTTTGAAGAACTTAAAAATTACAGTGATTAAAACAATGTAGGGCTGGAGGAAATGAAAGATGACATGAATGAAGAACAGGAAGTACAATGTAGACCCAACTATATGATCACTTGATTTATGATTTATAGCAACACTAACACTGCAGTGCAGCGGAGGAAAATAACAACTTTTAATAAATATATTGGCTCAGTTAGATATGTGGAAAAGGATGAATCTTAAACTCTTCCTCACCTAATACAAACATTACATCAGATTGCAGATGCAAAAGTAAAGGAGGAAATATTTTAGAAGCAAAGATAGGAGGCTATCTTTATGACCTTTTGGGTAGGCAAATATTAAAAAAATTAAGACAAAAAAGAATTAACATAAAGGTAATAGTGACCAATTGAATTATTTTAAAATCCAGAATTTGTGGACATCAAAAGACACCAATAGAAGTACAAAAGCAGCATACAGAAATAGATGAAGATATTTTATTATGAAATAATCAATTTTGATAGGATTACTGTATGATGAATTTTGGATTCTCATTAAATATTTTATTATTTTGGAAACTATGTATTAAGTATCTACTAAATGCCCAGGATCCTGTTCACTGGGATCTTTAAAAACATTATTTCATTTATTCGTCACCACAATCATACAAAGTATGTGGTAATATATTTATGAAGAAAATGACTCAGTGATTTAGTGACTTGCTCTTAATCTCATTTCTAATAGGAGACAGAGATGTGACTTAAAGAATCCAAAGTCCAAATTCTATCTAGGTTGGCTTTATTCAGTATCTAGATACATACATATTTTAGGTTGTGTATCTTAAGTTTTGAGTAGAAAGAAATTCGAGTATCATATTTATACCATAGAACCCTTCAGTGGGTTCTTGAATTTGGGGAATCTAACTGCTAAGCAAGCTTGAGGCATTGCTGAAGGGAAAGTAGAAGAGGAACGGAAAACTTCAGTGCCAAAGAAGAAAAGATAATCCAGAAAAAGTCCTGTATAAGGATACAGGAAAAAACAGGCAGGCATTATATAGCCCAGAAACAGAAAAGAGGTATTTCTGTGTAATGGAAAGACTGTACTGGCCTACGTATATGCAGAAATGTGCCCAAGAAAGAGCTCGGCTAGGAGAAGGCAATGGCACCCCACTTCAGTACTCTTTCCTGGAAAATCCCATGGACGGAGGAGCCTGGTAGGCTGCAGTCCATGGGGTCGCGAAGACTCGGACACGACTGAGCGACTTCACTTTCACTTTTCACTTTCATGCATTGGAGAAGGAAATGGCAATCCACTCCAGTGTTCTTGCCTGGAGAATCCTAGGGACGACGGAGCCTGGTGGGCTGCCATCTATGGGGTCGCACAGAGTCAGACACGACTGAAGCGACTTAGCAGCAGCAGCAGCAGCAGCAGGGTCTCTCCAGGGTAAACCTGGAAATGTCCCATGATCCATCTGCTGCTGTGTTTCTCTCCCTATAAAATGAAAGAAATGAACCAAAGTGTCTCAAATATTCATCTCTAATACTAAATGAATCTCTCTGTGTATCTACCAAGTGCTATGCATAGGGCAAAGAACACATACAGCCTTTACAAAGGGAATACCAAATTGTCTACAACTAATGTTTTTCTTTTCTATTTATTTTTCAAAATTATTGGTTAGTCACATTTGAATCAATGCTTTAAATGGTTGAATTTGTTTAAATCACAATACTTTTTTTTTCTGTAAATTTTAGGTTTTTATTTCTCGCAGGGACACATTCCTTATTAAATTGTAGTGAGCTCAGTCTTATCAGGCGAATAACATTGATTTGGTTTCCCACATGACTACTTTGGTATTATAATTTTAACATATATTTCTTTCACACATAGCTTTCCACATGGGTTTCTTTTATGCAAATAAATACAACTGTGAAAATCTCTGGGAATAAATAAATAAATACCCTCAGTTATTGCGGAGCAGCCAAATTCCCATAGAGGGCAGTATGGTTTTAGCTGAATCAGTATTAAATTCTATTTCATTGTAAAGAACGTAATTACTCTTTAAAAAAATAAAAGAGTAAAGGACAGAGAACATATGATTTTAAAATAATATATAGCCATTATAAAATTTTACGACTAAAATAATTTTTAAATAACCAATTATGCCAAAGTTTAGATAAAACTACTTTGATGTTTATGTATACTGCATAATTACTATCAGATTATATAGTTTGTATTCCTTCTTTTGATGTCATATTTAAAGTTTTTCTAGTGTTATTGAATTCTGTGTATATTATTTTTGATGAAGGGTCAAAATGCCTTCGTAAGGATACGTGTTAATTTAAACCATTTTAGCTCTTGATTGAACTTTGGGTAAATTTTATATTTTCACAATTAATGTTGTGATATTCATATTTTCATTTAAATGTATCTTACTTTCTGAATAACATGTTCTTAAACTATAATAAATAAGTGCAAATTTATTAACATGTAAATATTCTTTACATTTATCACAAGAAGTGCTTTACAGAAATGTTATACCAGTTAACACTTGTGTGACTATAGCTTTGACAACATGTAATTTTACTTTTACTAGGAAAAATAATATCTCACTTTATTCATAATAATAAAAAGTTTTGGTATGAATAATAGTTCAAAAGTAAACATTCTAAATTATTTCAGTAAAATCTAGGAATAGGTAGTAGGCAAATTGAGTGTAAAAGCATTTTAAAGATCTCCTAAGAGGGGCACACGAGAATAAATTTGAGGGAAATGAAGATACTTTTTAAGTATTATCTCACTGAAATGGAAAGAATAAATGAGGAAACATGATGCTTTCTTGAGGTAAATCACTGAGCTGGTGGCAGTCTATATCACTTAGAGTTTCACAGCTTTGTCTAGACTCATTCTACCTGGTTTGAAACACACTGGTTCCACCACGTACCTGTGTGACATTGAATAAGTGGCTGAAATCCTCAGTAGTTAGATATGATAATTATGTCTACCCTAGAGGATCACGTCTACCTCTAGTCATGAGGACAGAACTAGATAATATAGATTATTATAGATTAACTATAATCATAGATAATACAGACTATTAACACTTAGAACAGGCACAGAGGATACGCTCACTAAATATTTACAAGAGTCAGAGTGAAAACAAAGTAATGAAAATCTGAAAGTGAATGCAATTGAGAGACAGAAAAGAGATACAACATTAATGTCAGAAAGTAGACCTTGTGATTGAAAGCACTAAACAATGTATAAGGTAGATTGATATGTATTAATAAAGGACACATTTATTAATATAAGATATACAGGTATAGATCTTTGTAGCACAAACAATACAGGAGTTAAATACATAAAGAGTTACGTATTAGAATATCAGCAACTTGATGAAAATAAAATTACAATCTCATTAAAAACCTTTAATAGATCTCTTTTGAAATTTGAGTAAAGCTAAGTACTTCCTGAACATTAACTGATTTAATACTCATCATAATTACCTTGTGATGTGGACACAGTTTTAATCTTTATTGCAACTAAGGAAAAGCACAAAAGATAAATCAAAATTTTTCTTTTTATAGATGTCTAATAAAAGTGATGGTGGTGATGATTTAGTTATTTGCTAAGTCTTATCCAACTCTTGCAACCCCATGGACTGTAGCCTGCCAGACTCTTCTGTCCATGGGATTCTCCAGGCAAGAATACTGGAGTGGGTTGCCATTTCCTTCTCCAGAGGATCTTCCTGACCTGGGGATTGAACCCGGGTCTCCCAAATTGCAGGCAGACGCTTTACCATCTAAGCCCACCAGGGAAGCCCAATAAAAATAATAAATCTCTCATAAACTTGATTAAGGACAAAAGAATGGGAGTAAAATATATGAGATTAGAGCTAACAGGACTAAACTGAAGAGGATATGAAAAGAATAATAAAATGTTATGATATGTAATTCTATGGTAACAGCTTTGAAAACCTAAAAAATTGATTTGGGGGCAAAATATATAATTATTACAAATGAATGAAAAATAAGTGAAAAATTTTACATAGTTACTTATAATTGAAAAATATTGAAGGGCTGGATAGACTCATAGGTGATTTCTATCAAATATTTAAATTGCAGATACTTCAAGTATATTACAGTAATATGGAAACTATTAGAAAATCTATAGAGATGAAAATAAATGTGATAAAATTTAGTTGTCTATTTAGTTGTGATAAAATTTAGTTGTCTAATACTAGTAATAAAAATAAAATCAGAAAGAAAAGAAAGTACTAAACTTAATATTTGACTACTCAAGTAAAACAGTGTACTGTTATAAATAGTAAAGCTTTAAAGTAATTATATTTAAGGTTTAGACTGGATAAGGAGGTTTGCTTTTGTCTTTAGTTTTCAATATTTTCTGGAATGTAAAGAAAACAAGAGAGTAAGGGAAAATCAATCTTATTAATACTGGAAAAAAAAAGAGTTTCACTTCTTTCTGCTGATATGATTGTATCCATCCCTGGATGTTCTAGAAAAATCTATTAAAATTAATATCTGAGTTTGTAAGGAATGTGAGTATAAATAGATATAAAAAATAGTTTTCTCTTTTGCTTCTGAAGCATATAGAAGTGGAAAGAGGAAAATCAAACCTCATTGATAATAGCACATACACACACAGCTGAAAATGCTTAGAAACTAAGAGTGGAGTAGGAGCTATATTATATATATATATATATATGTATATATTTGAAGTATATATGAAATTGTGTATGAAATATGTGAAAGTGAAGTCACGCACTTGTGTCTGACTTTTTGCCACCCCATGGACTGTAGCCTACCAGGCTCCTCCATCCATGGAATTTTGCAAGCAAGAGTACTGGAGTGGGTTGCCATTTCCTTCTCCAGGGGATCTTCCCAACCCAGTGATCAAACCTGGGTCTCCTACATTGCAGGCAGACACTTTACTGTCTGAGCCAGTAGGGAAGCCCATGATATATATAGATATAGATATATAGATATAGATATCTAAATATTATATATATATATCTAGAGCCACCAGGGAAGCCCATGAAATATATATATATATATATATATATATATATATATAAATATATATATATATATAATCTTTTGAGTAAGATGAAATATTCTCAGTAAACAGAATTAGCTGTATGCTGCTAGTTAAAATGTGAAGTATTGTAGGCAATATAAAAAGAAGTGTCTAGCAGTATCTATTAAAGTAATAAGACCTTTGACCCAGCAAATACTCTCCTGGGACTCTATCTTTGAGAAATAAGTTGCCACTACATCTAGATATATGCATTGAGAAAGTTTATTATGCAATATTTATAGCAACAAAATACAAAAATAATCTAAATTTACACTGAGAGAAATTATTGTATATATTACATAGCCAATGTATTATGTTATGGCCAATAAACCTTTTAAAATTATTTTACTTGGTTTCTATTAAAATCAGTTTACTTGGTTTCTACAAGGAATCATTGAATGAGAAACATATATAGATGAATCTATATCTCTTCCCATTCTTCTGTAAAATGATGTCAAAATGTAAAATAATGTTAAAAATAGTCCTACATGGCATATGTGGATGTATTGTCTATACATGTTTCCATACACTTAATAACATGGGCATGGATAAACTACCTATGTGGGATATGTTGGTAGGAATCAGTGTCCAGGATAGAGAAAAACAATGGATCACTATGGCTTCTTAACAACCCCAAAACTTAGTGGCTTAAAGCAGTGATTCTTAACTGGGGATCATTTTGCCTACCAAGAGGCATGTTTTGATTGTCATGACTTGAGAAGGGATTGCTGCTGACAGGGATGATGTTAAGGATCTTTCTGATGCACAGGGCAGCCCTCCACAGCAAAGAATTGTCCAGCATATCAGTAGGACAAAGCTGAGAAATCCTGGCTTAAAGAAATGGCAATAATCATTTGGCTCATGAATCTGCAGTTTGGTCCAGGAAGAACTGAATAAGAGGAGCTCGTTTCTGCTCTAGCCAGTGTCAGGCTAGAAGGCCAGGCTGAAATCACATGAAAACCCTCTCACTTAATATGATTTGGTTTGGTTGTTGACTGTGGGCTGAGACCCTAGATAGTCAACAGGCCTGTGGGCACCCAACCTTTCTCATAACAGTGTGGCTAGGTTCCAGGGAGAGAGAGACAGAGAAATAGAAACACACACACACACACACACACACACACACACACACACAGAAATCATATTATCTTATGTTGTTTATTTGACTCAGGTAGTTCAAGGAAACTAGCAGTTTCAAGAGGAAGCAAACTAGACTCTAGACACCACCTCCTGACAGGAGTGCATAGTTCTAAAAGCACATGTACAGATGGAAATACTGTATTGTCCACTTTTGAAAGTTATAATTTGCCACACAACAACAATGAAAGATACACATTTTAAAAATTACTTCTGTAAAATTATCTATAAGTGTGTGTGGGTATTTTAGCATTCTTGGTAAAGTTAACAATTTTACATGTCAGTAAGCATTTGCTATTATCTTCTATGAATAAAGTCCATTGCACATTTTTTCTATTGTTAAGTTTAGAGTTTCCTTATTTACTTGTATATGTTCTTTATTATTAACTGTTCTCCACTTCTTTCCATAAAACACTTAAACTCCTTAAAAGAATAGAAAAAAAACATGAAGTTGGCATAGAAAAAATAGGAGAGACAGAAGAAATTAAGAAAATGCAAGGACATCAAACAAGAACCAAATGAGGGTAAAAATTAGTGCCATAAAAACCTTGACCTTCATATAGGCTCTACACTTACACAGCAACACAGGGAAGAGGGAAACTTAAACCAACTCTCAATGTACACATTTATTTTGACATAAAGAACAGATTTAGTCAGGGAATTGTGGGGGGACACGAGAAAATAATACAATATTTAATGAATTACCACAATTTCAATGACAAACCACAATTACACAATACAGACTGTCCCTGACTTACAGCGGTTTGACCCACTTACAGTGGTGTGAAAATTATATACACTAGTGGAAACCATACTTTGACTTTTGAATTTCAGTCTTTTCCCAGGCTGACAATATATGGTACAATATTCTCTTTGATGCTGGCCAGTGGCAGTGAGGGTAAATGCAACGGTGAGGCGGCACTAGTGGTGAAGAACACGCCCGCCAATGCGGGAGATGCAAGAGACGCTGTTTGATTTCTGGGTCCAGAAGATCCCCTGGAGGAGGAAATGGCAACCCACTCCAGTGTTCTTGTCTGGAGAATCCCATGTAAGCTAATATAAGGGTGCTGAGCACTTTTAAGTTAGACCAGGCTAGCTATGATGTTTGGTAGGTGAGGTGTATTAAATATATTTTCAACTTAATATTTTCAACCTAGCATTTATCAGGATGTAACACCATTTTAAGTTAAGGAATATCTGTGTACAATAAGAAAAATAAACCTTTGAAATATTGCATGTCTGTTCTCTTTTATGTAATTTCATATACATACTTGCATAATGGGGCTTCTCAGATGGCGCTAGTGGTCAAGAACCTGCTTGCCAATCAGGAGACATAAGATGTGGGTTTGATCCTTGGGTGGTAGATCCCCTGGAGGAGGAAATGGCAACCCACTCCAGTGGTCTTGCCTGGAGAATCCAATGGACAGAGGAGCCTGGTGGGCTATCATTCATAGGGTCACAAAGAGTCAGACATGACTGAAGCGACTTAGCAACAGCTGCATATACATAATGGATATTTTTCAGCCATAAAAAAGAAAGAAATCTTGCCATTCACAACATTATGGAGGAACCTTGAGGGCATCATATTCAGTGAAATGTCAGCAAGAGAAAGTCAAATACTGTATAATCTCACTTTTATGTAGAATCTAAAAACAAACAAAGTGAAAATTAATAAATACAGAGAACAGATTGGTAGTTACCAGAGACAGATGTGGGGAAATGGGCAAAATGGTTGAATGTATTCAAAAGGTACAAACTTCAAAAGATAAATAAATCACGGGGATGTAATGTACAGCATGGTGACTGTAGTTCATTACACTGTTGCATATTTAAAAGTTGATAATAGAGTAGGTCTGTAAAAAGTTTGCATTTATGCTTAAAAAGCCTTCCGGCAACCAGAGTTTGGATTAATATTAGAATATGGTAGCATTTTATATTACAACTGAATAATGACGCTTAAACAAATGGCATATGTCGCTAATACAGCTGTAATTTAATTTCAGAGGACTATGTTTTTCTCACAATATTTAGAATACCTGAAGAAGGCCATTAGAATAACTTTTTAATCATTCTAAACTGTAAAATAAAAGCTCCATAGCTCAAGACATCAAATTGAAAAATGTGACTGCCTCTTAAACATTGAAGAATTGTTATAATCATTAATCATTTACTAAAAAACAACATTGATTAGTAGCAAGATTGGGTGGAAATTTTTAGATTCAGTTTCTGGTTCTAGTTTTTCACTTAAGAAGTGGTCTTGGGAAGCTCCAGAACCCTTCTGGATGTTCCTCAGGAGATAAGAGAACAGATGCAATTATATCTAAAGCATCTTTCTATTTTAAAAATTATAAATCCAGAGATTTAAAGTTTTAGGCACAACCCAAGATCAATAAAAAATAATATTTTGGTTTCGTTTTTACAGGAGAACTTGTTCTGCCCAAGGGTATAGGGACATGAATTGCCCAGGTGTAACTGGTTGGAGGAAGGGCCTCCATTTTATACAATCCTGAATTTGGAAGACCTGTATTGTATCCAACAACTGGTGTTTTGGAAACAAATGTCACTTTACTCATCTAGTTAAACCCTCAATAACTTCCCACTACTCTTAAGATAGAGCTTGATGCCTTCATGACCTTTTCTCATATACTTCCACAGCCCCATTACTCATCACTTTGGTTCAGAATATGTGTTTCAGTACCTTGGCATGTGCTTTTTACCTTCCTTGGTTTATATGTCCCTCTCCTCCACCTGTTCAACTCCAACTCTTCCTTCAAATTTTTGCTAAAATGTCATTTCCTCAAGAAAATATATCTTGACACCTCAATCTACTACCAGCTTTCTTCTTCCAGGTAAATAAGTTAGGACACAGGTTCAACATTCCCACACCCTGTAATTCCCCTTTCATTGCACTTAGCCACAGTTTCAATTTAGGTTAATATATCCTTGGAAGAAAAGTTATGACCAACCTAGACAGCATATTGAAAAGCAGAAACATTACTTTGCCAACAAAGGTCTGTCTAATCAAGGCTATGGTTTTTCCAGTGGTCGTGTATGGATGTGAGAGTTGGACTGTGAAAAAGGCTGAACGCCCAAAAATTGACGCTTCTGAACTCTGGTGTTGGAGAAGACTCTTGAGAGTCCCTTGGACTGCAAGGAGATCCAACCAGTCCATTCTGAAGGAGATCAGCCTTTGGAGATCAGTTCTTTGGAGGGAATGATGCTAAAGCTGAAACTCCAGTACTTTGGCCACCTCATGCGAAGAGTTGACTCATTGGAAAAGACTCTGATGCTGGGAGGGATTGGGGGCAGGAGGAGAAGGGGATGACAGAGGATGAGATGGCTGGATGGCATCACTGACTTGATGGACGTGAGCCTGAGTGAACTCCAGGAGTTGGTGATGGACAGGGAGGCCTGGAGTGCCGTGATTCATGGGGTCGCAAAGAGTCAGACATGACTAAGCGACTGAACTGAACTGAACTGATGCACAGTGTTTACCTCCTAGAGCAGAAACATCATTAAGGCAGAGATTATTATCCCCATTACATATATAAAACAGAAGAAAATGGAAGAACTCACTTACTTTTTGAATGAATGCCTACTGCATTCACTAAATAATCTTTCTGTTTTTTGCCTTTGATGGAATACCTCCAGGGATGAAGCACCCACTATTGCTTAAGGAAAAAAGAAAATTATTTCTGTTTTGACAGCTCTTTTAAAAAGTATCTTCAACTATTGAAACTAAATCTGTGTCCCTGTAATTTCTACCTCATTTCTCTTTTGGCCTCTGACTTTATGTAGAATGAATGATTCTTGAGTCTCATGAAATTTGTAGGACTTTCTCTGTTCTGTACATACATTTTCAGCTAGAATATAGTTCAAATTTTCAATGCAAAATGAATATAGAACCTGATATCTGCAGCAAAATGACTAAATAAAGGAGAGCAAAAGATGAAAGGTCATCTTTTCTTTCACCAAGAGCAAAAAAGTAAAATACTTACTTAATGTGTGATTTCTTTAGCCTCAAGAAACCAAAGGATTTAGTAAACCCATTTTCACATTCTCCTTCTTTTCTGATTGTCACTTTTTGATCCATTTTCTTCTTATTGGCTTTTATTTATTTATTAAATTTTATAATTTATTATGATATCATCACCTACTTTCAGTTCAGTTCAGTTCAGTTGCTGTCATGTTCGACTCTTTACAACCCATGGACTGTAGCACATGAGGCTTCCCTGTTCATCACCAACTCCCAGAGTTTACTCAAACTCATGTCCATTGAGTTGGTGATGCCATCCACCATCTCATCCTCTATCGTCCCCTTCTCCTCCCACCTTCAATCTTTCCCAGCATAAGGGTCCTTTCAAATGAGTCAGTTCTTCGCATCAAGTGGCCAAAGTATTGGAGTTTGAGCTTCAGCATCAGTCCTTCCAATAAATATTCAGAATTGATTTCCTTTAGTATGGACTGTTTGGATCTCCTTGCTGTCCAAGTGACTCTGAAGAGTCTTCTCCAACACCACAGTTCAAAAGCATCCATTCCTCAGCACTCATCTTTCTTTATAGTCCAACTCTCACATCCATACATGACTACTGGAAAAACCATAGCTTTGACTAGACGGACCTTTGTTGGCAAAGTAATGTCTCTGCTTTTGAATATGCTATCTAGATTGGTCACAACTTTCCTTCCAAGGAGTAAGTGTCTTTTAATTTCATGGCTGCAGTCACCATCTGCAGTGATTTTGGAGCCCCCAAAAATAAAGTCTGTCACTGTTTCCATTGTTTCCAAGTGATGGGACCAGATGCCGTGATCCTACTTTTCTGAATGCTGAGTTTTAAGCCAACTTTTTAACTCTCCTCTTTCACTTTCATCAAGAGGATCTTTAGTTCTTCTTTGCTATCTGCCAAAAGTGTGGTGTCATTTGCATATCTGAGGTTATTGATATTTCTCCCAGCAATCTTGATTCTAATCTTTGATACCTACTTTAACTGTGTGCATTTCATTTTTCTCAACACCCTAGTCTCTCAAAGTCTTCAGTTCCCAAATCAAAGCAGCAATGTGAGAAGGAAGCTCAGCCTCAGTTCAGTTCAGTTCAGTTGCTCAGTTGTGTCCGACTCTTTGTGACCCCATGGACTGCAGCATGCCAGGCCTCCCAGTCCACACCAACTCCCAGAATTTACTCAAACTCATGCCCACTCATGCCCACTGAGACAGTGATGCCTCCCACCCTCAATCTTTCCCAGCACCAGGGTCTTTTCAAATGAGTCTACTCTTCGCATCAGGGGGCCAAAGTTTTGGAGTTTCAGCTTCAGCATCAGTCCTTTCAATGAATATTTAGGACTGATTTCCTTTAGGAAATTAAAGCTCAGGCTGGTAACCTTTAATTTTCCCTTGAGCCCTGGTAAGTTGTGACTTAGTATAACCTGACTCATTAAGGTCCTGCACTCCAAATTCTTAGTTTTCCTTAAAATTTAAACTCTTAAAACCTGAGATGGACTCAATATATCCTCACACTAAGTATACTTCTTTCGCTTACTATGACTAGTTCTCAGGATGTGTAGGGGCCCTGAGATTGAAAGAAAAGATGCTAAGGAATGGGGATTGGCAGTGACCCTTCCCTACAACCAACATTTTCACCCACTGCCACCCTCTTGCCATATTCCAAATCACCCTTGGTCCCAATGGAAGTTCAACTAAATCACAGCAAAACTCTTAATCTCTATTCTCTATCCCTGTAAAGATATGCATGGAAATTAATTACAAAGATTCTTAATCTCAAAATACTCTTAAATTATAAATTCTCATCATTGGAAATAATTTTAAGGAGCATATCTTCTTAGTATTACCAGGGTATGAATGAAAAATTAAAAAAAAAAATCTGAGATTACTGGTAATCTGGCCCTTCTTTGAGTTTTTCTAATGACCAAGACCTCACTGCTCACAAAGTATCTAGTTCTATCTTTACATAGTACTGAGTGTTAGAATGTCTTTCTTTTTTAAACTGAAATCTGCTAACTTGTTAACTATACCTATTGGCACTAGTTCTATTTAATCCCTTTAATATTTTGTTTTCATTTAAAGATTATAATAATTTATTTTCTTCTTGTATATATTTAAGAAAGATCCAAACCGTCTTGTATTTTGTGATGTTTTATTTTAGTATCAGAGCCTCACTAAATCTTTGTAAATTTTGGCATTTGGAGCAACGCAGTATAAATAAATAAAGTGCCTATTTTGTTGTAAAGCATTTTTGTCCTCTCTGTAGACTTATATGGTTTTTAAAATAGCTTTGAAGCCGTGGAAAGAAAAGAAATAAAGAATCTTTCTGCCCCCACTTCTTCCTTCATACTACAAATTTGGATTCAAATAAAAACATGTGAAATACTTATTTTAATCAGTACACTCACAGATATTATCTATTACTACTGTTAAAGTTGCTTTCATTTTAAATATGATGTTATAACACAAAAAATTATCACTAGTGATTTTCCCCTTACTTTTTCAATTGTATGAATATACTTGTATTATCCTAATAGTTAACATAATGCTGTTTGTCCATGTCTGTAACACTTTTCCAAAAATATTTTCTATGATTCATAGTCCATGCTATGAACATACATGGACTCTATTTATTGAAGGTCCTTTCAAAAGCAATTTATTGAAAGAGTCTCTTATTGGACATTTAGAACGTTTTTACAGTGTTTATTATATGATAATCAAAGTGGTATATTATTTTTGTTCAAATTTGTTATTTTTATAAATTGATCATTTTGTGCTGCTTATCTAAAAGATATGGATATTTTATTTATTTTTATTTTTTAATATTTATTCATTTATTTGGCTGCACCAGGTCTTAGTTGCAGCATGTGGGATCTAATTCCCTGACCATGGATCGAACCTGGGCACCCTGCATTGGGAGCTCAGAGTCTTAATCCCTGGACCAGCAGGGAAGTCCCAAATGGATATTTTAAAGTTCTTAAAATATACATATATGGTTGATTTCATATAATTCTTTTCTGATTACTTATGCTTTATTAAAAAGCATAGAATTTATGTGTGTGTGGCCTATGTATGTGTGGCAGTAAATAACGATCCTTTCTCTCTTTCTTGAACTAAAAACAAGCTATAGACACAAAAAGGCAGGTATGTGATGTAAAAGTTACCTTTATCAGTTGAAGAAAAGAAGCCTGATTGTCAAATATGACTTAATATTTGTAGTTTTAATAGGCTTCCTAGTAGTTATTTGCCCTATCATGGTGACACTGACCAGCCACACACAGTTCCAGTTGGGATGGAACCCTCCCTTCTTCCTTTCCTCAGAGGAAGCAGAAATAGTGTGTTATGCAGATGCTGATATAAATGTGGGTAATTCGTTTCCTTTCCTTTCTCCAATCCCACCAATCAAATAAAGCTTGTCTCATGGGAACAGCTGCCCCTTTATATAAAAGTGGAAAAGGAGTACAAGTCTTTGTTTCCCAGCACCTTTTTCACTTCACTCTGTAAGTATTTCAAGGCAATGGGCTTCATTGATTCTGTCAGATACATGCATATATATATATATATATATACATAAGCAAGCATATAAACATGTACATTTATATACATGTAAATATATACATACTAAAGGATACTCAAAGAATGATTGCTAGTAATTTTTTAAAAAAGACAAAAGCTCTGCAATATGCAACTTGAGTTACCAGTTGTGTTCTTGGATGATAAACTATATTTTTTAAGAGCTTAGTCAATTCACTCATTTGTGTTATGATACCCTCTCACCTTTAAATGAAGCTTTGGAAACTTATTGTGTTCAAGATTATTAGCTATAGTTTGTTCATGCAGTGCTAGTACTGCTGCTCCAGAGGCAGACAGCACACAGGTTTCTGTTTGGAGGAAGCAAAACCAGATTATTTGCACATGATGACCCTCTATTTATACATTCACAGAGGATTTTGGAGTTTTACTTTATTGTTGTCATGGTACCGTATTCATAGTCTAATGCTTCTGCTTATTCATTTAAGTGTTATTTAGCATTATTAATTACATCACTAACTCAACGAACATGAGTTTGAGCAAACTCTGGGAGATAGTGAAGGACAGGGATGCCTGGCGTGTTGCAGTTCATGGGGTCAGAGTTGGACACAACTTAGCGACCGAACAACAACGATTTCATTATTCTCTGTATTTTCCTCAGATTGTTTTTGAATGTATAAATGCTTCCACTAACTAGAGGTTGGCATTATGCTTTCATTTAATAATTTTTAAGAAGTGGAAAAAAGTTTGACTAGAGACATCCAAATCTGATTATTACAAATTTCAAAGTAAATTTCTTTGATTGTAAATAATGTGACTTTGCCACAGATTATTGGGTCAAAAAGAATTCAGCTAACATTTTCTGGAGTTTTATGGATTACAAAGATAGATGGGATTATAACTTCACTTAAGCTTAATATTTTATATCTAAACATATATTTTTGTCTTCTTTTCATGAAAGATGTCATATTATTTCAGATTCTTCATTCCAGGGCAGAAGGAGTCTGGTCCTGATTGTCCTGTTTTGCTATTACACACTGAACTAAACTTTTTGAAGAAACCAGTCAGTGATATCCTTATTTTTATTCTCATTAGTATAAAATTAGATGCCACAATCCATGCTAATGCACCTTTTAGCTCTTTAATGCCTAGTCAGCAATCCAGCCACTAACCTCAAGATCAAAAATCTGTAAGAGAGATTGAAGGAGCAGCAAAGATACTGAAGTCTAATTTATGAAAGTACTAAGGTTCCTGAAGCAGAAATCCATTTTATTTCAGGTTAGAATTGGACCAGCATATCTCTGATACATAATAACCATAATAATTTGCTATTTCCATGATTTACTAATGTGATTGGAGTGAAGCAATCATGGGTAGAGTTGCATTTGTTCTGTGTTGTTTAGGATTCCACATTTCTAATCTTTCTGTTAATGTAAATAGCTTTCACTACTCGTGTATTTTTAGAGTAGTATTGAGATTGTTTTATTCCAATTTGATGAGAGAGGTTGTCAAAGAGCACAGTACACCAAAGCACAATGAGTTAAAGCCTTGGGAAATAGCAGTGCCTCCAGGCGTCACAGTGACTTGACAGGGCCTGGGAGGAATGAGATATTTGTTCACAAATATTATTTTCTGAAGTGCTATGTTAGGTGAAAAATCAGAAAAAGCAACATTACAGAGTATAAAAGGGGTTTGCTTCACTTTACACAGTGAATACAGATTTGCATTCACTTGCTAGGTATCCTTCATTATGAAGTAAAGAGTTGATATTTGAAAGATTTGTGAATATTATTATAGTATATGATGGCTCTTAATACAATCCAATACAACTGAAAAATTAAGCAATCATTCAATAAGTCAATAAATAAAGTTCTAAATCTGGTTATAAAGCTATTATAATAAATTCTGGCTGAAACTTCCAATAAGATAGTGTTATATATCTGTATTCTCCTGCCCCCTCATTCTATATAGCTCTAATCTGAGTCAGGCCTGTACAGAACATTGCACTCTATAATTTGTCTTTTCTGGCTAATATCCTGATACTAACAGTTGATTTTCTTTTGTATACTCTTTGTTCATGTAGAGATAGCTTTCGCCAGGGCATAAGTTATGCATGAGCTTCTCAGGTCGCTCAGTGGTTAAGGAATGTGCCTGCAACGCAGTAGACACAGGTTCTATCCCTGGGTGGGGGAAGATACCCTGGAGAAGGGCATAGTAGCCCACTCCAGTATTCTTGCCTGGAGAATCCCATGGACAGAGGAGCCTGGCAGACTACAGTCCATGGGGTCGCAAAGAGTCAAACATTGACTGAAGCGACTGAGCACGCACGCATGCAAGCTATTGCATATGTGATGGTTACTAGAAGCTATGCTGGGTAAGTGGTAGGTGAACGAAAGGCAAGATTCTGTCCATGTTGACATGATTGATTTCTGTGTATCGCTCTGGGGGAGCGATATTCAACACTAAAACTAAATATGTCATGGTTCTCCAGGCATGCTGAAATAAAACATGCAAATGTCAAATCTCCTACTGTAAATCAGTTACTGCATTGAATTTCCTCTAAGGGTTTTTTTTTTTTTTTTTTACCTATATGTGAGAGCAGGCACAGTATCTTTCTATTCCCTGGAGACTTAGCTATGAAACCTATAGGGAAAGGTTATGTTTTAAAAAGAATTTTTAAATTGTTCTTTTATTATATATGCTACTGAATTAATTAAAGTGTTAGTCTGAATTCACTAATAAGGTAGTCAAATAAAGAGTCCTCCAGGGGTGAAATAAAAGAACATTCCATATGCCAATCTATTTATCTCCTTGGCGCCCACCTCTGATCATACTTTTTTTTTTGCCTGAAGACTTGGTTTGTGTGTGGATCAAATTACCTTCTATTTTGTTATATTTTTACCCTGGCAGGAGGCAGTTATTAGCCACTTTCCTTTTAACACCATCCCTTCAGCCACTATACAAAAGGCAATTTTAAACTGATCTTATTTTCCATTGAAGAAAAAAAATCTACATGGGTTGCAGTCACTAAGGAAGGTGCCCCTTCCTCTTTCATACTTTTAAATAAAAAATGGCCAAAGGATTTCACATTACTGCTGAATTGATCCTTTTTTTTTTTTCAAAAAATAATCTAACAAACAAACAATAAGGCTTATATCTAAGCTGCTGCTGGTGCTGCTAAGTCGTTTCAATCATGTCCGACTCTGTGCGACCCCATAGACGGCAGCCCACCAGGCTCCCCCGTCCCTGGGATTCTCCAGGGAAGCACACTGGAGTGGGTTGCCATTTCCTTCTCCAATGCGTAAAAGTGAAAGTGAAGTCACTCAGTCATGTCCGACTCTTAGCGACCCCATGGACTGCAGCCCACCAGGCTCCTCTGTCCATGAGATTTTCCAGGCAAGAGTACTGGCATGGGGTGCCATTGCCTTCTCCGATATCTAAGCAGTAGACCTTAAATAAAAATATGAGCTTAAGTCAGAACTTAAGAATTGGGAAATTTTTTCTAGTAGTTGATGATTTCAGGAAAGCTTTATCTTCTGATTTATATTAAACTGTCAATAGCGCTTCACTGTTTAAAGATTCTCTACCACTATACACTATACACTATACACTCCCACACCATTAAGCTAAAGTAGTTAAGGATTTATGAAATATTTGTGTGCTGAAAATCCATCAAAAACTTAAAAAAATTTTCTACTCAAAAGACCCGAGAATTTTACAAATTAGTTCATATTTTTATTTATTTTTAGTAGTCAAGGTACTACAGCTTATGTGTTCAAAGAGTTAATAATAGCTCCAAGTCATGATTTAGGCAGTGAATTAGGGATTTTTCAAGCCATTAGTAATCAGCTTTTTAACAAACCTCTCAGGTAGGTACTTTCTTAATTCACCAGAGGAGCTAACTGAGGATTTGGAGACCATAATATAGCCTCAGCTGACTCAGTCTCAGAGGATACAGCAGGAATTTGAATGCAAATATATTTGGATGTAAACAAAGCTCTGCCCTTCATATCATTCCATATTTGCTTAGGATTTCTCAGGTGATGCTAGTGGTGAAGAGCCCATCTGCCAGTGCAGGAGATTTAAGAGACACAGGTTCAGTTCCTGGGTCGGGAAGATCCCCTGTAGAAGGGTATGACAACCCACTCCAGTATTCTTGCCTGAAGAATCCCATGGACAGAGGAGTCTGTTGAGCTATACCACGCACACATGCTTGCTTGCTTAATTACCTATTTGCATCATTTTTGGAGTCAAGAAATTGTATCTTCCAAAGGCTTCCATGTCTTATTTATGATAGTTTCCCAAAGCAAAACAACTCCCTCCTCCTTTTTCTTGTCCCTGGTGCTCATTGCAAAGCTCATTAGGATCTTCTTTGCCATGAACAAGATCACTGATTCTTACCACCTGCTGCTGCTGCTGCTGCTAAGTTGCTTCAGTCTTGTCCGACTCTGTGCGACCCCATAGACTGCAGCTCACTAGGCTCCTCTGTCCCTGGGATTCTCCAGGCAAGAATACTGGAGTGGGTTGCCATTTCCTTCTCCAATGCATGAAAGTGAAAAGTGAAACTGAAGTCGCTCAGTCGTGCCCGACTCTTACCACCTAAATGGTGGTAATTTTAGTCTATTTTCCCCCTCATGTCAAGGTCACATTGCAAGGACATCCTTGCCCTTTATGCAGGAGACCACCGTCTCACATCACGGTCTGAGATGAGTCCTGTTGAGTGACACTCTGGCAATATCTTTCAGGGAGTGATTCTCAAAGCTGATACTAGTCACTTAAAAAGGCTTGTGAATCAACAGTATTCGAAAAGCAGAAAGGGACTCTACTGAATCTGGCACCTTCTTCCCTTTTTTTTTTTTTTTTTACTTTGGACACAGAACTTAATGAGCATCTGCTATATGTTTTGTGTGCATGTGTGTGCTAAGTTGCTTCAGTTGTGTCCTGCTCTTTGCAACCCTTTGGACTGAATCTGCCAAGTTCCTCTGTCCATGGGATTCTCCAGGCAAGACTGGAGTGGGTTGCTATGCCCTTCTCCAGGGGATCTTCCCAACCGAGGGATTGAACCCACATCTCCTGCATCTCCTGCGTTGCAGGCGGATTCTTTACCATTGAGCCACCATGGAAACCCCCGCTATATGTTAGTCACTGCTAAATGCTTGTATGGTAAATACAAGGCAGAATGAATAAAGGTCAAAACTGGTTTAGAGAAAGGATTTTGCAAATCAGAATCAGAACTTTTCTCAGTTCCTTCACTATGTCTGTGTTAGTCTGCTAGGGTTTCCATAACAAGAACCACAGACTGGATGCGTTAAACGACAGAAATTTATTTTCTCACAATTCTAAAGGCTGCAAGTCCAAAAATCAGGATGTCAGTGGGCTTCTTGATTTCTCCTGGGACGTCACTCCTTGACATGCAGATGGCTGCCTTTTCTCTGTGTCCTCTCATGGCCATTTCTCTGTGCATGCCATCTTTGGGGTCTCTTCCTTTTCTTATGACCCTGGACCTATAAGATTAGAGTGCCACCCTCGTGACTTCTTTACATTCATGATCTCGTTAGAGGCTTTATCTTCAAATACATTGAAGGTTAGAGATTCAGCACATATAAAATTGAAGGGAACACAATTCAGTCCATAAAAATGCCCATTACATAAATGGCCATTAATGTACAGTAGAAAGAAATCAAAGAGAGTCAAACTATAATTATGATAATTAGCATGGATGCTGGTGCCAGAAGTTCAAATCTCTAGTCTGCCACTTTTTAATTGTGTGAACATTGGTCAAATTTAACTTCAGGGCTTCATTCACTATCTTTTGAAACAGGGACAAGACTAATGACTTCCTGGGTTATTGCAGATGAAACAAGAGTTGATTCTTAGTGGTAGATGATTAGTTTTTAAAATGACATTATTCTTTTTTTCTCCTCTGAATATAACATTGTGGGAATGGTGAGGATAAAATGCAAGAGGAAAAATGGGAGAAATAAAACACTCTAATTGAGAAATATTAGCACACTAAATTTTCTTTATTATATTAATTTAGTCTATAGAACAGTTGTGAAGAAAAACCAACACAGAGACACAGTTGAGACTCCTAAATTTATAGTTTAATTCATTCTTTATTCAGCACTTAGTACATGTTAGAAATTGTTCTGGGAGTTTGGGAGACAGCAGTGAGCAAAATAGTCAGAAATGGCTATTCCCCTGAAGCTTACTTTCTAGAATGAATAGAGATCACCTCCACATTTCACACCCACTTCAGAAGCTAGGGAAAATGAGACATATTTAATAGTAGGAAAAAGCCAATCAATCAGCAAGCTGATATTTACCAAGAAGCCAGAGAAAACCCCAGGAGCAGTATTCACCTGGAGGTTGGAAGGCTTCCCCAAGTGCTGCTCTGATGCCTGAGAACCTGGTGTGGGCTTTTTTTGACAACACTCTCTGGCTCTGGGGCCAACCTGTGCGCCCCGCCCAGCCCGGCAGGTGCAGACTCTCGCGGGCAAGAGCTGGTGCGCCCCATCGGTCAGGGCGGCGCCGTCACCGCGGGTCCTGATGCCGGGCCAGTGGGACGCGCAGCAAGCCAGCATTCGCGCGGATTTTGAAGCCGCGTTGCACACCCGAAGCGCCGCGGGCCCGCCGTGAACACACTGCCTGGAACCCTGAGCCGTTGATCCTGGGTCTGGGGAGCAGGTCGCCGAGAGTGCCAGTGACTTTGGCTTTGGCTGGATGTCTCCTGACCCACGTCACCAGCCTGACAGCCTTGCACCAAATCAGAGGGCGGCGCTCGTCACCGGGAGCTCCTGCAGATTAGAACTCGCCTCTCCTAGCTCCTCCCCTCAGTCCCATTTAAAGCTACCACCCGCTTATCCGAAAATTGAGTGGGCTCAGTTTCCTCAGCGCCTTCTTCCAGGGCAAGATGGTAAGTGAGGAGCTGGCATTAGCTAGTTCCCTGGCGAAACCGGGGGAGCTCTGAGAGCCAGAAAACTTTGCCTTTAGAATTTCTTCCACCTTGGAAACAAGATTACTCTGCTACCTGCCAATTAAAACAGGTCTTCTTTGCTGCTCCATCTCCCTTTTCCTCTCCCCCATCTTCTCCTGGCTTTCTGTGTCTGCCTCTCCGGCTCCTTCATTCTCAGCCTCTCTCATCCTTTTGTTCTTTATTTCTATTCGGAACTGTCTCCCAACTTTTCCTCTACACCTGCACTCACTTTTCATTCCACCTCTTCCTCTCGATTATGCACATATTTGCAAACACTTGAACTTGAGGCTAGGGGTATTTGGGGTTTGTTTTCTTCTCAGGTGTCAATTGCATAATAGCACAGCTCTGATTCCAATAATAACCTCAGGGAAAGAGCCTGCAAACATGCCTTTAGAATAAAAGAAAATCGCACTTGATAAACCTTTGGCTGAATTTCTTTGGTCTGCAATGCCCACGCTGGACTTGCTTCAAGACTGGACTTTTTCAAAACTTAACTTATTGGGAATGTTAACAAAGTATGACTTAATTGACTTAACTTTCTTTTTTCCTCTTATTTGTTTTCTCTCTGTTTATGCTATGCCCAAGAAAGTTCACAAGTCAACAAAAGACTTGTCATGGTCAAAAAGAGTTTGTCCAAAGCTAGTCTCTGATGAAATGAATGGCTTTTACCTGATTAAACATTGACAAATAATTAGGAATGGTCTGTTGTACAAATTAACCCAGGGAGGCTGCATACCTGCTCCTGACTGGACATTTGGAAAGACTGTGTTTGAGGTTTGAGGAGGCAGGGGCAGGAGGGTGTTCACTGGCTCAGAACACAGTAGAGAATACATGCCAGACAGTTAGTCGTGCAAGATAACTTTGGAAAGGCATTGAGACCTGGTGATGGAGGGACCTACATAGAGCTTGCTGTCTTTCCTAACTAACCTATTTCAAGAGGATCCAGTAGCATTTAATGTCAGAGGAGGAGAGGAAAGAGGAAGGGAGGAATGGAGCAAGGTTATGATTCAGAAACTAAAATTTAAAAGTTAGAGTATATGGTATGTTCTGTCCATTCCAGCGCTAGCATTCAAAGTTTTTTTAAGTTATTAGAAATATAACTAAGATATTTGCAAGAAAGAGTCAAATAGTTCTTACACGATTCATTCATTAAGTAGAATTTCTTTTGCTTAGATCTTGGGTAGCCTGTTAGATGACTGAGGCATAGCAACAGAGAATACTCCTGGATATTTACAAATTTGGTCCATCCAATAGTAGCCTGTTCTATGCTGAGAGGACCTACGGGAAGGACTGGTTGAACCATGAAGCTGATTCCTTTTTAGTAATTATATTTGGATCACTCAAAATTAATCTGGGATCTATACTTAGCATCTTTACTGGGTTTTATTCACTGCATGTATTTTCTGCTTCTTTCTCCCACTCTTTTCCCCCTCTGAATGCCCATCACCGCATCTCTTGGGACAACCTTCCCACCCCCAACCAACCTACATACTGAATTTTACAGAACACCGTTCTGCCTTGCCAAGACCAGTACTTTGTAGGAGGTCAGAGCTATAATTGTCCGTATTCCACTACAACGTCAGAATCTAGTGTTGACGTTTCCACGGAGACTTGGGTCTCTTTCTGGGCTGCTGGTTTCCTGGACAACAGAGAGCCCCAACAGGCACCACAGGCACAGGGTAAGTTCTGCTCTTCTGCTTTGCTGGTAGATCGGAAGCCCTTTCCCAGTACTCATAGTTGCAAGGCATTATGGGCTGGAACTCTGTAGAAGAAGGAATGATAGGTAAGGTTTAAGAAAGCCCAAAGACTCCTGTATTTTGCAGCCTAAATAACTTCCTTTTTTTGTACTTTCCAAAGAGTGAAAATAGGATTCTACTCCTTGCCCACTGGATTATCTGCATTTCTTCCATACTACACTATATATAAAGTATAATATGTATATTTTACAGTTCTTGGAGATTTCCAAGTCATTGAGAATGTTTAGGTCTATGTCAAAGTTATATAAACAATACTAGTGAATGCTTTGGGAATTAAGAAACTAGTTAGAAGCTTTTTGTTGTGGTGGTTGTTTTTTTTTTTTTTTTTGTTTGTTTGTTTTTTGTTTTCATTAAGGAATATTTCCCTGGGAATGAGAGAGAAGCAAGCAAAATTACTAATCTTTTATTTCAAAAAGGAAATTCTATGAATAGTGCCTTATAAATGGAAAAAAAAAAAAGTCCCATTTTGCCTAAAGAAGACTTCAGCTTTGGAGGGGAACATAACTTTTATGGGAAATGACACATTAGTTTTGCCATGGGGCTTAGTAAACAGTGTCTATAAATATTAAACAAATTTTCTGTATTAACACTCAAGTTTCTGGAATAACTATAAGACACCTCAGAATTCTTTATCTGTAGTGCTATTTCTGCCACATGTATTTGTTTGATTTGAAGAAAGATACAAGCAAAAAGCCCCCAATTTTTGAAACACACTTAATGTCCGGAAGGGAATTATTTAATTTTAGCTTTCTACCACAAGAAACAAAGAAAACAGAATGTATGAATATGAAACCAAAGAGTGTATAAAATTTTATTCCTATCTTGTTGTCCATCATTCCAATTTAAAAAAAGTATTTCAGTAATATTTTAGTTGATTTAGAGGTGATCAAGTTTCCAACTGTACTAAATCAGGAAAAGAAAATAAAAGTAAACCAACTTAGCATGCCCAAGCAGTCTTATTGGTAGGCATAATTTGCTGTCAAACATGAAAAAACAAAACTTTGAAAAAACATAAAACATACAGGTAATGACATTTGACATATATGAGTTTTAGTACAGTGTTGCGATTTTCATTGTGTTCTTCAGAAAAAAAAGTTCAAATTATTTTGAAAAAGAAAGTGCTATTCCATTAAATTCTGAATAGATACTCTCCATCAGACTTCACTGATAGGCAGAGATTTTCATCTGGGGAAAAAAAAAATGGTTACATCAAAAATAGGATTTGATTCTAGAGACAAACACTATAATTACCTAAGCACTATAGCTTAGAAAATAAGAAAAAAGCTTAGGAAACAGTAGAATTGCAATGCAGGCCTAATTGAGGGTGGGGCAAATAAACATTTGCATGAATTAGTAATGCAGACAGGAACCCTTATCTCCTGAAAATTGACCTCTTGCAGATAGTCTTTAAATATTTGTCTTTCATAGCATGCCTGCCCCTTCTAAAAGCTTTAAATATGTCATTTTCCCATGTGAAGGCAATGGCTAGCTTCAGAAAGGTAATTGAACTTACTGCCTTTCTGAAATCCTTTGGTTAGTTCTTTATTACACAAAAACTGCGTTTGTATTTTCTCAGTTATCCATTTTGTGTTTTCACATAGAACCATCAGGTGACTCGAATTTCCCTGTTCCTAATTTGTGTTCATGGGAAGAGGCTCAGCTTTCCTCTCAGCTCTACAGGAATAAGCAGGTATGTATAGATAATCAGAACATGGAGATCAGCTGTGTTCCAAGTAGTTCATTCTCAGCACCATCCCTTAGTGTCACATGGCTTTCATGGAGAAGTCAAAGTGAAGGGATCAATGCAACAGAAAATAATAGCAAAACCAAAACCCTCTTGAAAGGCTTGCAGTCAGACCCTAAACTCTCACATGTTAGCTGTCTGACCTCTTGAATCTTCTTTTTCTTTAATCTGTGAAATGGAGATATTTGTACTGTCTACCTCAGAGGGCTGGTGGAAAGGTCAAATGATATAATGAGTGTGATAGTATTTTTGAGTCATAAATAACTCATCACTTAGAGAAGAGATGATGACCATAAAAATTCTTACAAAGATTGCTTAATTTTCCATATTTTGTTTGTTGTTATTTCTGAGAGTAATTTGATCTTGTGGACATACAAACAGGTTGATCTGAGATGGATGGAATCCAACCCATATTGTTTTTTCTTCTTTTTTTAACATGTAAGAAAGAAGGTCAACGAAACCTTTCTAAACACTGTTTTCTATATTTAAACAGTTGCATGCAGCTCATTTTCCTACATACCTTCTTGATCTCCTGTGGTTATGATTTTAAAAGTCATATAATCTCTCCAAACACTTTGCAAAGAATAAAAAAAATTCAGAGCACAAAGCTGAACAATCAGGTAGTAGGTGGGTGTAGATTGAATTCACGCCTTGGAGGACAAGGGCTCCCTGATATTGTGTTCATAAAACAAACAGAATAATAATCAAATTTAAGTAGGTTAAGGATCAGTGGTATTATCATAAGGTTACAAAGTCAATATAGTGGAGCAGCCGTCACCATTGTCTGCTTTTTGCAGCTCCAAGATACTCTGGTACAGAAGGAAGAAGAACTTGCTAGGTTACATGAAGAGAATAATCATCTCAGACAATATCTGAATTCTGCTCTAGTTAAATGTCTTGAGGAAAAAGCGAAGGTATGTGACTATCCCCTTTATACAGACAGAGAAGTGATGTGAGAAAGAAGACCATTTGGGTAAAAATCCTTGATTACATGTAAGAAGTGTATGAAACAATATGTCTTGAAATTCATCAATAGGATGGATGAATTTTTCTGAAAGAAAAATAGCACTTTCAGAAGAATGTTTTTGTATCGTTTCTCTGAAGTATCTAGATTGCAGATTTTAGCCATAATGTTACAAAAGGAGTTGCTAAAGAATCAAAAACCAGTCAAGGGGGTTGCTGAGACAACAGAAATTAATCCTAAGATTGATGGTTGAAACATTGAGGTAGAAATTAGATCTGAGAGACATGGGTTTCTTTCAGCTGTCTGTTTGACTTTAGGTACATCAGTCTCTCACTTGGGGCCTCATTTAGTTCATTTGTAAGTGGATGGACTAAAACGATCTTTTAAGAATCTTTCCAGCTCTAAATGTTATAAATACGGCTGGAGCCGAATGGAGCCGAAATCGCTTAACTGACGATTAGACATAGCCAGTAACATTACCTTTTAATGAACATTATGTTCTTACCCGTTAAAATGTTTCTAACTCATGGATAGTTTGCCATTAGTCCCTTTTTGTTATTCTTCCTTTGAGAGGTTTCGTTGTTTTTTTTTTTTTTTTTTTTTTTAACCTCTTTGCCATTCTCTTACCATTATTGTTTTATCATCAATCTTTACCTTACTTCTAGGCAAGCTACATTATTTATCTAATTCAATCATATTGCTTACAACTCTTACCAGATATAACAGTTTAGAGAAGAAAACCCACTATATTAGTTTCTTTAGGATTCTGTTTGCTTTGTTAAGAAAAGAGAGTATAGCTCACAGTTATTAGCCCGGGTTCCGATCTTTAGCCACCATTCTGTAAAAAAGGTCAGTTATCAAAGCAGTAAGTGATATTAGTTAGGCATTTTTTTCTCTGTTGTTCTCAATTTTGCAAGACTTAGAATAATATGATACATATCACATGGGAGTGCTATGAAAGTGAGTAAAATTAGAGAAAAAGTATTCTGTAGCATTTTAATCAGTGGTTCAATCTAGATTCAGATGGTTTAGGTTTAAATCTAGGTTGAACAATCCTTAGCAAGTCACTAATGTGCTTCTGCCTCTTTCCTCATTAAAGAAGATTTCAATAGCATCTACATAAAATTAGATCATGCATGTACCTCAGTACATGATAGTTGTTATTATTGCCATAATAACAATAATCTTTACTTCCCTGAACTGAAATTTTAAAGACATCATATACTCCCTTCAACTTTTAAATGACTAGTACAATAATACGAATTGGAATTTCTAAGTGGTAACATGTCATCATAGATTTTAACTTAAAGACAGGTTAATCTGATCAGTTTTGCTTTGTATGAGAAAATAAAAATTTATTTAAGTTTTCTAGGGAACTAATGTAACTAGTAAATATTTGACGATAATAAAGAAAATGATGTTGGGTGATTGATTGTATTTTCAAATACTATTTCCCCAGAAATTGCTGTCATCAGATGAGTTCTCCAAAGCATGTAGAAAATTCAGAAAGGGGAAGAGAAAACCCAAAGAGCAAAGATATTTTCCTCCTGAGATTCCCCATCATAAAAATGCCAAGAGAAGCCTTGCTAGTGAATTTGCTAACTGTGGACAAAATGGACCCCCTGTGGATCCCTGGGTTCTTCAGACACTGGGGTTAAAAGACCTCAACACTATTGATGACACCTCATCAGCTAACTACAGTGCCCTCTCGTCTCATGCCAGACAGACCACTAGCACATTTCCCCAGTTTCTGGATGAGGCAATTGATTATCCCAGTGTCCCTGGGGAAGATCTGCCAGTTGACTATGGAGGTGATAGAACTACTCCCTTGCAAGGCACTGCCAGCCACAGTGAAGATTTTCACTTCCTTTCTCAGCTTTCAAATCCTCCAGAAGGACTACAAACTCTTCCTTACTATACTTCTGATGTGTCACCCAATAAGACAGAGATGGCCTTTTCCACATCCTTGAGCCCTCACTGTAATGTGAAGACTCACTCCTTCCACCAGGGACAAGCCTTTGTTCGTCGAGATGAAGAGGGAGGCTGGAAGTTTACCTGGGTCCCTAAGCAGTCTTAGTGACCCCCTCTTCTATCACAAAGGACTGCCATGAACTTTGTTTACAAGACCCTTCTTGCACTTGAACCTGACTATGTGGAAAACACAAGCTATTGCCCAGACAGTCTCCTGCCACTTTAAATGTCACTCTCAATTACCCACTTAAATCTGCAGGGAATGGCTTCCAAGAAACCATAATGAAACATGCCTGCTCTTCTTTCACCTAAATTTGACTTGTTTACACACCCCCACCTGCTGTTGACTTCCTCCCTTGGCCTTTTACTTGAAAAGGTATTTTCCAATTGCCTGAATATTCCTTTGAGATCTAAATGTGCTGTTCCAATTATAACAAGTCTAACAGCTTTTCTTCTTTCATCAAGCAGTTTAAATGTTCACAGCCTTCACCTTCTCAGTTTTATTTCTCTTCTGTTCCTCTTCATTTCTAAAAACTGCTTTTGAAATGACCGTTTTAATTGCTCGAGGTCCCTGCTATTAGGTGTTCAAATTTCTGAGGGTGGGGTTGAAACAAGTATCTTTGCCCATCGTTGTTCCTGAAGACATAATATAGGTATAAGTAACGTTATATGAGACAATTCATTGAGGGTCCCATGGTGGAATTGACATATTACTTCAAATACTATGACTCTACTATAACACTGATAAAGTAAAAGATAAAAGATATTTAAAATTACTTGCCTGCATAGTGTATCAGCTTCTGCGGGCACCTGGCATTGTATTTGCAACCAACATGACTCAGACAAGAACATTTTTTGAGGGACTTGTGGTAACAGAATAAGTCACTGTCCTAAACTGCTTAGATGCTGATAAACTTCTATTCCTGCAAGTATAGTCTAGCCTAGCCCTGACATTGTATTACTCATCCATTCAGTCATTCATATGTTCATTTTTTCATTCATCAATACACCCAAAATATTTGTAGAACACCAGCTATTGGTGTTGTTGGTGTATAACACCGACACAGTTAGTACCAGGCATCGTGCTATGGGGTAGTGATAAAATGTGAACAAGTTAGACGCTGTGGGTACCCTCATGAGACTTAGACCCACTCATCTGCTGTGACCTTGAGAAAGCTACTTCCCTGGTATGAACATTCAGTTTTCTGAGCTATAGAATATAGAAGTCAGACTAAATAATCTCTAACATTCTATAAATCGAGCCTGGGTCCCATCAGCTTTATCCTAACATTGTCATCCCAGGGCACTATTCTCTAGTTTTGATTGGCACTGTAGATACGTTGGATGAACTTTTTTATATATGATTTTTTTTAATGTGAGCCTTTTGTAGTTAACACTAGAAGTCATTGTTCTGATCACAGTATTCTCTTCCTGGTATGAATCCATTTTGGGGTTAAATCAATCTAATTGTGTGAGAACATGAATCTAAAAAATATAGACATTATTTTTCAAATAAGTGTGCATAGATTTAATGGAAATATTGACATAAAAGATTTCTCTCTCTAAATTAAACATATTCTTCATGCTCATGCTAGTTTTTCTTTCCAGCTCAAGTTCCCTATCCTTTCTAGAATATTTTACATTTCAAAGATGTGCACCCATTATTTTGGGGGGACCAAGCTTCAGTTGATAATAAAACCCACCATGTTGAATGCCCTTCCCATTTTTTCTTTATTCTGCCCTTCATTAAGTTGTCTGCACAGTCAGTGCCTAGAGAGTGAAAGTTGCTCAGTCATGTCCGACTCTTTGCAATCCCATGGACTATACAGTCCACAGAATTCTCCTGGCCAGAATACTGGAGTGGGTAGCCTTTTCCTTCTTCAGGGGATCTTCCCAACCCAGGGATCGAACCCAGGTCTCCCACATTGCAGGCAGATTCTTTATCAACTGTGCCACAAGGGAAGCCCTTCATTAAGTTGCGTGTACAGTCAGTGCCTAAGAGCATGAGTATTCTATCTGGAATTCTTTGCAACTAAGAGATATATTTCATTTTTTGTTACTGCTGTTTGGTTTTTGCTTTATTTTTGTGATGTGAACAAATAATCTTTGTCATAAAGCTTTGCTACCACCCAGTTTTCTGTATAATCTGTGAAGGGGAATCAAATATATTAAATATTTTATGATTTAAGAATAAATAGAACACATTCTATTTTCTAAAAACAGAATCCAAAATAAAAAAGTTCCTTTTACATTCTAGAGTCAGTTCCCTGTATGGGTAAAATTTATCTCTTTTTAACAACAAACTTAAGAATTAGAATTGACTGTACTCTAGTAGTAGGCATCAACAGAGCAACATAAATATTTTGAAAGTCTAAATGATCAAGCAGTAAAACAAAATTGATTAGTCAACAAATAATTATTTTGCATTTTTATGTGTTTTGTCATGTGTTAGGTACTATGAGGAAGCATCCAGTCTCAGACATTTGGTACATAAAACAAAGCCACATAAAATGTAATAGCTTTTAAATGAAACTTGGTCTCAGGCCAGTTTAAAGAAATTACAGCACATTTGTGGTAAATGATAACTTGCTCTGGCTTATATGGGAGAAAATTACCACTTATTCTCACAATCACATCTATAGGTATTTGATATTCAATTGAATTATGCATAGAATATTATTTTGCTGATGTTTAAAAAATTAAAAATTTTTCTCACCTGAGTCTATGTTCTGACTTTATGGTTTCACTATGCCCATCCAGCAAACCAGAGTTAATATTTTACTAACATAAAGTGCAAAATAAAAATTCAATAGCACTTTTGTGATTGCAATGAATATTTTTATATTGTGCATAACATTTTCTAAACATTTTCTTCTCCTAGATTTTAAGCATACTCATTTGATGTGCACCTGTTTTGTACGATATATGTGGCCAGACCAATATTTCAGCATTTAGAGTTCATTCTTTATCTAGGATACATTTTGGGTGTTAAGTGGCCTAAAAGGTCAAGTGTTTTTTGTGTATAGCACTGTTTACCTAACCTCCAATAAAAATTAGAATACAATATCAGTTTTTAATATTGATGACATTTCTAATGTCCTCTGGTCATCTGAAAATAAATCATACTTGTATCTCACTAGCATCTGGAAAATAAAGGCAATTGCAAAATTTACATATGCAGGTGACATTTAATGAATGGGAGTGTTTAACATTACAGTGATGTTAAACTATAATTTTAAAAATTTTGAAGAAAAGAAACCATGTTAATCAATGAAAATAATTTCTCTGATCTGTTTCAAGAAAACAGCAAAATTTGATAAATCAATTCAATAACTGACCTATTAAGTATAGAGTTAATCTGTGATAGTTTTTTGATACATTTATTTCTTGCCTGTAAGTCAAGATGTGTGATTTACATTTGTTTCAGTTTACCAAAAGATTCACATAAGGTAAATAAATATTAAATGCATCATTTACAAATTAATAAACCAAATAAAATTGGTTTATAAGTTACAAATATATGGTATATTTCATAACATATTTGTCATATTTTTGTCTACATTTGTTGTTACATGAACATAACCAGACATCCAGTTATAATTGTTACAATGGATATTCTATAACTGTAAAACACAATTTAACACTTAATATTTTAAATGATTTTTATGTTTATGATTTAAAATATTTTTAATTATATGTGTCAATTTTGTAATGAATTTATATCTAATAAATAAATGACAAAAAATTGAATCCTACATTTTTGGTCTTATTTTAGAAAATTTTTCAGTGAATGAGCAACGGGCTAAGAACGTTTTCTGTACTCATTTCTGCCCATAAGTTTGGCAATAGAAAAAAATATATTTTAATTTCCAAATAGTGGTAGACTAATAATTGTCACGCATTTGACAGATGTAGTCTGTGCCACACTATGCAGAAAATATAAGGATGAAATATGTGCTCAACTAACATGGCTATAAATGAGAGGAAAACCTTAAATAAGCTTAATCAAAGCAAGGGAATAATTAGCCTTCATAAGTAAAAGTTTGTGCTTCAGATATGGCTGTATCTAAGTGCTCAACCAACATTGTCAGGAATCTGGTTTGGGATCTAAAGGAAAACATGATTAGGAATGGATTCTGGAATGGAGTTAAGATAGTACTCACTACACAAAAGTTTGGCAGAAATCAGGATGAGATAGGCAATATGAATGTGAAGAGCAGCTAGTTATATCCCATGAACTATTGTACAGTTATATAATATTCTCCTTATTGTTCACATCATAACCCCTCCCTTCCGAAATGAATAAAACCCCAGTTAATGTTCCAGACTGGTCTCAGTCATACCAAGGGAGATTATGAAAATATTTGGATGTCTGCACATAAAAACTGTGAGGAGATTTTCCCCTGAGATCACTATAGAAACCCTGCTGCTGCTGCTGCTAAGTCGCTCCAGCCGTGTCCGAATCTGTGCGACCCCATAGACGGCAGCCCATCAGGCTCCACCGTCCCTGGGATTCTAGGGGAAAATTAATATCAAGAGATATTAATATATCTATCTATCCCAAAGGAGAAAATTACTATCAAGAGAAATAATTTGAGACTCACATATCATGTCCATAATCATTGTTACACAGATTTCCAGTAATGGGTAATTCACATTTTGCTTGGTTTCTCTACAGGGATTTTTATTTTTTTCTCTTTTCTTGGAGACAACCACCTCTAAATCTCACATTAAATAAACTTGAAAATTCATGTCATACGTACAGGCTGTTAGAAATATCCTGATTTCCACTTTACAAATGAGAAAACTGGCTCTAAGTGTTTTATAGTTCAAGTTGTAACAAGAAATTTAGGCCTGAACTAAACCCTGGGCACTGACTTCAGACATAACTTTTTTTTTTCCCCCTATATTATACAATCTTGATATTTGGGACAAGTAAGTATATTTACAGTCTGCAATCTGTTACAGACTATTATAGGTCTCAGAGCTAGAGACCTGGAAGTAGAAATTTTTGCTTATTTCATCAGAAATCTTTCTGTGGTCCAAGCTGTCTTAATCCCAATGTTAAAAGGGATTATTCACAAAAGACTTAATTCATCCTCCATCATTAAAAAAAAAAGGAAAGAGTAAAAATTGAAATCTCTGTAGAAATTTGGGATTGAGAGTAGAAGTGAGAAAAATTAATGTACTTCTTAAATGAAAGGAAGATAAGAGAAATCTCTCTCTGATCTCTCTGTGCTACTAATATAGAAGCTTAAAGTAGCAGTTTATAAGCAATGTTCATGAAATCTCTTTCTTTCTCCCTTTGTACAGGAAACAGACTTTATTCCTGTTGAAGTAATAACAGCATTCCTGCTCCTTTAAGTATAACTTCTCTGGTGGCTCACTCGGTAAAGAATCCACCTGCAATGTAGGAGACCTGGGTTCGACTCCTAGGTTAGTAAGATCCCCTGGAGAAGGGAATGGCTACCCACTTTAGTGTTCTGATCTGGATAATTCTATGGACAGAGGAGCCTGGCTGACTACAGTTCTTGGGGTGGAAAAGAGTTGTATAGGATTGAGTGGCTTTCACTTTCTTTCACTTTTCTCCTGTCAATCCTTTTAAGTAAAACTCTGAGGAACAGCAAAATAGTTGAGAAAGCATATTTATAATGCTGACACCACTTCTTCTAAGACACAGGGAACATTCTATTCTCTCCTTCTGGAAATCAAGAGTTAAATGATACTTTTTCAGGGGTGGGGCAAAGCAGATGTTTCTTTCTCATCTCTTTTCCAGGTTTATAATCTGAAATAATAAGGCACAGAAAAGATATTTCAAAGTAACTTTCTTACTTCCAGAGGGTCCCTAGTACTCAATGGATGGTCCTTCTGGGATGAGGCTCAAGATCTCAGATCTGTAATTAGGAGCATTCTAAAGGCACTGTTCCCTCAGGGCTCTCTAGTTACTCTGAAACCAAGAGCAGGAGAAGCCCCGTAATGAATGTGAAGTGAGAAATCAAAATGCCTCATTACAATCAGGCAAAAGGCTGAATCACACCCTCCTTTCATGTTAGTCTCCCGAGATTTGCCACCTTTCGATCTTCTTTCACCCCTAACCCACAGAGGAGTGTGGGATAAGGCTGGGATCTGAAAGCGGCATCTGCACAGTGCAGTCCCTGCGGCATCCACTGGGAGAGTGTGGTGCACCCCAGGAATCCCAGCTTCCTGTGGGAGCCGGGCAGCATATGGCCAGAGACTTAGTCTTTTTCTTCTTTTGATTTTAAGGATCATAAGTAGTCCAGCTAGCCCACCCTACTGTCGTCACGCCAAATTTCTACAATATTTTTAATTAATATGCTTTTTTATTTAAAATTATTTTAAAAGTTTTTTTTTAATTGAAGGATAATTGCTTTACAGAATTCTGTTGTTTTCTGTCGAACCTCAACATGAATCAGCCATAGGTATACACATATCCCCTCCTTTCTGAACCTCTCTCCCATCTCCCTCCCCATCCCACCCCTCTAAGTTGATACAGACCCCCTGTTTGAGTTTCCTGAGCCATACAGCAAACTCCTGTTGGCTGTCTATTTTACGTATGTGATGTAAGTGTTCTTGTTACTCTCTCCAGACATCTTCTACATCTCACTCTCTTCTGCCCTCTCCCCATGTCCATAAATCTATTTTCTTTGTCTGTTTCTCCATTGCTGCCCTGCAAATAAATTCTTTGGTACCATCTTTCTAGATTCTGTATATATGCATTCAGTTCAGTTCAGTCGCTCAGTCGTGTCTGACTCTGCGACCCCATGAATCGCAGCACGCCAGGCCTCCCTGTCCGTCACCAACTCCCAGAGTTCACTCAGACTCACGTCCATCGAGTCGGTGATGCCATCCAGCCATCTCATCCTCTGTCATCCCCTTCTCCTCCTGCTCCCAATCCCTCCCAGCATCAGAGTCTTTTCCAATGAGTCAACTCTTCCCATGAGGCGTCCAAAGTACTGGAGTTTCAGCCTTAGCATCATTCCTTCTAAAGAAAACCCAGGACTGATCTCCTTTAAAATGAACTGGTTGGGTCTCCTTGCAGTCCAAGGGACGCTCAAGAGTCTTCTCCAACACCACAGTTCAAAAGCATCAATTCTTTGGTGCTCAGCTTTCTTCACAATCCAACTCTCACATCCATACATGACCACAGGAAAAACCATAGCCTTGACTAGACGGACCTTTGTTGGCAAAATAATGTCTCTGCTTTTCAGTATGCTATCTAGGTTGGTCATAACTTTTCTTCCAAGGAGTAAGCATCTTTTAATTTCATGGCTGCAATCACCATCTGCAGTGATTTTGGAGCCACAAAAAATAAAGTCTGACACTGTTTCCACTGTTTCCCCATCTATTTCCCATGAAGTGACGGGACCAGATGCCATGATCCTAGTTTTCTGAATGTTGAGCTTTAAGCCAACTTTTTCACTCCCCTCTTTCACTTTCAGTATACCATGTTTATCTTTCTCTTTCTGATTTACTTCTTCTGATTTACTATAGTGAGCTCTAGGTTCCTCCACCTCATCAGAACTGACTAAGATGCATTCCTTTCTATGGCTGAGTAATGTCCCATTGTGTATATGTACACATCTCCTTTATCCACTCATCTGTCGATGGACATCTGTGTTCTAACTATTACAAACAATGCTGCAATGAACAATGGGGTCCATGTGTCTTTTTCAAGATGGGGAACATGTGTCTTTTTGGTTTCCTCAGGGTATATGCCTAGGAGTAGAACTGCTGGGTCATATGGTGGTCTTATTCCTGGTTTTTTAAGCAATCTCCATACCATCTTCCATAGTGGCTGTATCAATTTACATTCCCACCAACAGTGCAAGAGGGCTCCCTTTTGTCCACACCCTCTGCAGCATTTTTTGTTGTAGACTTTTTTATGATGGCCATTCTGACTGGTGTGAGGTGATATCTCGTTGTAGTTTTGATTCACATTTCTCTGATAATAAGCAATTGTGAGCATCTTTTCATGTGTTTGTTAACCATCTGTACGTCTTCTTTGGAGAAATGTCTGCTTAGGTCTTTTTCCCACTTTTTATTGGGTTGTTTGTTTTTCTGGTATTAAGTTGTATGAGCTGCTTGTGTATTTTGGAAATTAATCCTTTGTCAGTTGTTTCATTTGC